>NC_133458.1:90489759-91112676 GCF_048565385.1 Saimiri boliviensis | reverse complement strand
TGTGTGCCACCATGCCTGGCTAATTTTTGTATTTTTTATAGAGGCATGGTTTCACCAAGTTGCTCAGGCTGGTCTCAAACTCCTGGGCTCAAGCTATCTGGCCACCTGAGCCTCCCAAAATGCTAGGATTATAGGTGCAAGCCACTGTACCTGGTGGATCTATAATTTTCTTATGTATTAGGTTTTGGTATTAGTAATGTTTTGTGGAAAAGTTTATATAGAATTAACATTATTTCCTCCTCACATGTTTCGTGGGTTTCACCAAAGAAGCCATGCGAGCCTAGAGTTTTTCTCTGTCAAAATATTTTTCAACTACAATTTCAATTTCTTTAATAGTTATAGGGAAATTCAGGTATCTATTTCTTCCTGAGCAAGCTTTGATAGTTTGTGTCTATTGAGGAATTTGTCTATTTAATCTAAGTTGCTGAATTTATTGGCATAAAATTGTTCCTAATATTCAACTGTTATCCTTTAGTATTTGTAGAGTTTGCAGTGATGCCACCTCCCACATTTCAGATAGGGGTAATTTGTGACTTCTTTCTCTTTTGAATAATCAATCTAGCTAGTGGCTAATCAATTTGATTGATCTCAAGCAATTAGTTTTTTGTTTTATTGACTTTATTTTTATTTTCTATTTGATTATTCTAAATAATCTTTATTATTTATTTTCTTTTATTTTGGGTTTAACTTGCTTTTCTTTTTCTTGTTACTTAAGGTTGAAGCTGAGATCACTGTTTTGAGATATTTCTTCTTTTCTAATGTAGACCTAAACTATCTCCTAAAAACTGTGATCATTGTTATACATTTCACTCTAAATATTACTTTAACAGTATGACACAAATTCTGGCATTTTGTATTTTCATTGTCATTCAGTTGAAAATATGTTCTAACGTTTTTTGCTTCTTTTTTCACCCATGGGTTGTTTAGAAGTGGGCTAGTTTCCATATATTTGAAGACTTTTCCAAGGATGTTTATGTCTTATTCAATTCCACTGTGGTTAGAGAACATACTCAATATGACTTGAATCCTTTTGAATTTATTGAGATTTGTTTTATGCCCAGAAAAGTCTACCGTGGTAAATATTGCGTGTACTTGAGAAGAATGTGTATTCTGCTCTTGTTGCATGGAGTATTCTATAAATGTCAGCAAGGTCAAGTTGGCTAATAGTATCATTCAAATCTTCCATATTCTTACTGATTTTTAAAAATGTGTCAGTAAACATTCATTTTTACTAAAAAATATTTTACTACTTCAGACATAGGATAAGAAACAAATACAATTTCTTTTCATGTGACTTTTGGGCTGTTATTGTCATACATTTCACCAATGCAAATGTCAGAAAGCCTACAGTCCATTGTTATTATTTTTATTTAAACAGCCTACATCTTTTAAAGGGATTTAAGTGCCGAAAAAATTTCATTTACCCATGGAGTTCCATTCTTAATCTCATCATTCCTTTGTATTTCAATCTTATATTATTTCTTCTGTGTTTGAAGATTTTCTTAGTATTTCTTGTAGTGTGGGCCTGCTGGTTTTTTCAGCTTTTTAATCTGTTGCCTCTCTAAAAGTCTTTAATTAGCTTTAAATTTTAAAAGATATTTTCTCTGGGTATAGAATTCCAGGATAATAGTGTTTTTCCTTCAATATCTTGCTCTTTTCTCTTCTCACTTGAATTTTTTCCCAGTGACATAGCTGCTGTCATACTTATTATTATTTTTTCTACATGTAGCATATCTTTTTTTTCCCCTCTGGCTGATTTTTAGATTTTTTAATCACTTGTTTTGAGCAATTCCATTATAATATGACTTGCTGTCATTTTTCTCATGTTTCCTGTGCTTGGGGTTAGTTAAGATTCTTAGACATATGGGTTTATAGTTTACATGAAATTCAGAAAAATTTGAACCATTGTTCCACATAAAAATGATATTTCTTCTGTTTCCCCCCTTCACCTGCAGACATGGTCACTCCTATTTCATGTACATTCAGCTGCTTGATATTGTCCCATAGATCCCTGATGCTGTGTTTATTTTTCTGACTCTCTTTCTCTCTTTGTATTTTGAAGTTTCCATTGCTGTGTCTTCAAGTTCACTAAAAATTGTTCTTCCGCATTGTATGCCCTGCTGTTAATCCCATCCAGTGTTTTTCATCTCACACATTGTAGTATCATCTCTACAAGTTTGATATTGTGTCTTTTTTATGTCCTCTATATCTCTATCTTTTTAAATATGTGGAATATTGTTATAATAATTGTTTTATTGTCTTTAGTTGCTAATTCTAACATTTGTTGCTCATTTTTTTTCATGAACATTAAATACTTACAATTTATTGGAATACTTTATGTGCTGTTTCTTGGCCCATGCTATCGTTTATAGGCCATGAGACAATGACTTGGCATTAGAAATTTGTTTTGTCCTGAAAGTGTCACACGAAGAGTTATATAAATCAGTGTGATTCTCGCCCTTTACTTGGTCCTAACACCCTTGAAAGGTACAATCACTCTCTTCAGTAAGAGAGGCTCGCTATGGTAGTAATTCTCAAGAAAGAAAAAGAAATAGATCCCCACATTCACTGTTTCTAAGGAGGGCATATCAGTTTCTCTGCAGGACCTCAAGGAAATACACACTGTAGCTTGCAAAAGTCCCTTAGGTGATTTCGATAAGCCCTTTAAAGGTAGATGCCTCTTCTCCAATGAGATAAACTGATATAAACACTAATTATTAGACTGGTGAATCTTTATTTAGGGATTCTGAATGGTAACAAGGGAGGTGCCCAAGGCTACTTTCAGTATTTTAAAAACTTAATAAATTTTCAGTGTTTTAAAATGTCTAAAGGCATTTATAGATAAAAAAAAACTGACAGATAACCAGGAAGTAAATTATTTGCTTATATCTGAAGTCGTAGCAACTGAGTATAGTATTACTGGCTACAGGGTGTTAATCAGTGACCCAGATAAGTGCGTTTATGTGCATAATATAACAAAGAAGTCAAAAATAGAAAATGAGTTAATTTTATTTAATAAGAATACTTTGATATGGTTTAATAGACATTACCTTTCAAAAATATGCAATTCCTGAAGGAAAATAATAAATAAATGTGTTCTTGTTGGTCAAAGCTGAAAACTACTGTATAGACCACATCCTTTTCTTAAGTACGGAATTGCATTTGGAATCCAGATTCTCTAAGAGTACAACTCTAGAAGCAAATAGAATTAGATGGAGAGAGAACCAAGGACAGCCCTCTTCTTTAGGCTTGGGAAGTGATTGCTTTCCATTATCACTTAGACTCTCCTTTTCTTACTTTCAAAGTCATGTCACACACAACCTGAATTCCATTCCTTTCTCAGACGTTGGGCTCCAAATCTTGTTTCCAGAAAAAAACTTCCACAGTTTTGTGCTGCTATGATTTTCAAAAGCACTTCACAGAGTGAAGCGTCTCACATTTCTAAAATATCTAAGTTGCCTAAGATGGTTAAACTTTTAATTTTGCTGAACACGTGATTTGTGAACTTTTTTTTTTTTGCAGTGAAGTACCCATAACATAAAATATGCCATTGTCAACATTTCAAGGTGTATGTTTCAGTGGCATTTAGTACATTCAAAATGTTGTGCAACCATCACCACTATCTAGTTCCAGAAATTTTTCACTATTCCAAATGGAAACTCTGTGTGTTTCATTTTTTTGAAATTCAAAGATGTATAGCTGGTCACAGTGGAGATGTTTTTAGAAAATCTCTGTAATTTTTCCCCTCAAAGAGGAAGGAAGTAATTTTTTGCAATTGTCAGTCACAGATTTCAGGACCAGCCCATCTGAAATCACAACTTCAACTTACCAGAAAACGAAGTCAACTAGATAAGGTTATTCTAACAAAAATATCCGGTTAAAATTTAAGGTATAACACTAACATAAACAAAAAATATTGAATATAAACCAGTAATACTTCACACATAATCATGATTCGTTTTCCTTTCTATTGATAGAATGTCATTTTGAATACTTGTGCCATCTTTTCAAGAGCAAATAGCTGAGTAGTGCTGTTTGAGGCACTTTCCGAACAAGCACTTCTGCTCACATTTTCCCTCTCTTGGGGAGTGGAGCTGCTCACTAGTCCACACCAGAAGCCTGAGTGATGGCCTCCACTTATCCAGCATCGTGCATTTGACACAAATATTTGTTGAGTATTTTTCCATGTCCCAGGTACTGCTCAAGGCTCACACAATACAGTGGGGAAACCCAACACATGAAAGCTGATATGGTTTGACTGTGTCCCCACCCAAATCTCATATCAAACTGCAGTTCCTATAATCCTCATGTGTCATGGGAGGGGCTTTGTGGTAGTTAATTAAACCATGGGTGCCATTATCCATTGCTTCTGTTCTCATGATAGTGAGTAAGATCTCATGAGATCTGATGGTTTTATAGGGGGCTTTCCCCTCTTGCTTGGCACTTCTCTCTCCTGTTGCCTTGTGATGAAAGACATGTTTGCTTCCCCTTCCACGCTATGATTGTAAGTTTCTTGAAGCCTCCCCAGCCATGTGGAACTGTGAGTCAATTAAACCTCCAGTTTTAGGCAGTTCTTTATAGCAGCATGAGAATGGACTAATACAAGAGCCTACTCTTTTTACCAATTATTTATCCAAGTTGCAGTTAATTTTCAAGTCTAGTCACTCTTACCATTCGAAACTCGAATCCTTTCTCTCTAATCCTTCAGTTTAGGCAATGCCTCCTAACTCCTAATTCCCTCCTTATCTTCATTCATTTATTCAATATATAATGATTGAGTGATACACTAAGCAGTATTGTGCCAGGTGATAGGGACACTGGTGAAACAAGAGGATCTAGAGTGTAGGGGTGGGAGGCATCATTTAGTCAAGAGATCCCATCCCTGAGAAAGCGAAGGTTAAGGTTAGGCTGAGAGCTTAATGAAAGGCATAAAAGTCACAGACAGATACATCCAATATGAGAGAGAACAACCTATTTGGGGTTCCTGAGAAGCGGAAATGAGAGCTTAGTCCCTTGGAGGTACTGGAAGAAAACTCATCATCAGTGGAATAGAACCAAGGACAGCTGGGAAAAGTGGCTCACACCTGTAATCCCAGCACTTTGGGAGGCCAAGGCAGGAGGATTGCTTGAAGTCAGGAGTCCAAGACCAGGCTAGGCAACCTAGAGAGATCTTGTCTCCAGTAAAAACCTAAATAAATAAATAAATAAATAAGCTGGATGTGGTGGTGTGCTCCTGTAGTCCCAACAACTCAGGAAGCTTAGGAGAGAGGGTCGCTTGAGGTCAGGAGTCCAAGACCAGCCTGGGAAACATAGCAAAACCCTGTATCTACAAAAAATACAAAAAATTAGCTGGGCATAGTGGTGTGCGCCTGTAGTCCCAGCTACTGAGGAGGCTGAGGTGGGAGGCTCACTTGAGCCCAGGAGGTTGAGGCTGCAGTGAGCTGTGATTGTGCCACTACACTTCAGTCTGGGCAACAGAGTAAGACCCTATCTTAAAAAAAAAAAAGAAACAAAGAAATAGAGATGGGGTTGATTGGATGGGTTCCTCAGACCAGATTGAACAAGAATTTGTGAATCCTATTAAGATTGTTTGCCTCTTTGTAAGGGAAATGGGATACCAAATCATTGTTTAAGCAATGGAGTAACCTGATCTGATTTGCATTTTTAGTTGACTTATGAGAATGGATTGAGAGACTCTTTGAGACTGATACTCTGGTACCAGAAAGAAATGATGGTTACTTGAATGTAATGGAAGGATGAAGAAGAGGTGGAGCAAAGGTTGGATTATCTGAAGTCCCTGCTCTGAACTATAGATAAAGTGATTTCTCCAAAACACCAATTAATTCTTTATTTTTATATATACTTTGTTTTGGGGCACATGTGCAAAGCGTGCAGGTTTGTTACATAGTTATACATGTGCCGTGGTGGTTTGCTGCATCCATCACTCTGTCATCTACATTAGGTATTTCTCCTAATGCTATCCCTGCCCTGATGCCACCACGCCCCAAGAGGCCCTGGTGTGTGATGTTCCCCTTCCTGTGTTCATGTGTTCTTATTGTTAAACTCCCGCTTATGAATGAGAATATGTGAACATCAACTAATTCTAATGGTGCCCTGCTGGAAACTGTTCAGTGATTCCCCATTGCCAACTGGCTAAACACCTTGAAATGTTAAGCTTTCCCTGGATTGGCACCAGCTTACTTCTCTAGATGTCTTTTCACTTTTCACCATCCACTTTAAACTTCAACCTTATTAAATTGACTTGCTGTTCACTGAGTATGCCTCACACTCTCTTGTGCCAGATTTCCTCTTTCTTGGAGCACCCTTGCACCCATCCCTGTGCTTCAGGTCTTGGCTTAATAACCTCCCTTCTTTGACTCTTCATGACTGGGCTGATGGCCTTTCGTATGTGTTCCTATATAGCCTGCTTTTACTCTACAGTGGCACCTCTTCAGTTTTCTCATCTGTCTTTCTCAATAGAGTGTAAGCTTCTTGAGGTCAAGGATTTGTCCACCTGTGAATCACTACTACAGAGAACAAGACTCAAATGTAACAGTGGGGTCAATATTGACTAGGTGAATGAATGAATGACAATCCTTTCAAAGAGCTGGTCCACGAATTAAATGTGGAGTCTCAGAAGATTTGAATAAAATTATTTTGCCAATTTGCAAGGGTCTCAAAACTCAAGAAAAGACAAATTGTTTTTTGAGTAGATTAGTTCCCAGGCAATTAAGCTGTAAATATACTCTGACGTTATTCTGTAGAATAGTGATCTCTACAGTGATTTGGAATATTCCACATAAAGTTTCTGACATCAGATGAAGGGAGCAATTTTTTAATGCTTGGAAAAGTTAAAAGTTTTAAATAAACATTGCCTTTATTGTAAAGGAAAGAAACATTATTTAAAATTGTGTAATGGTTGAACATGTTCTACAGCCGACAGATTCCAGGACTCTTTCCGTAAATGTGGAATTAAAACAAAAAATGAAGAGCAATGTTTTGTCATCTAAAAACTGCCAGGTAAGGGGAATTGGGACAGAGAGATTATAATTAACCTAGCCATAGTTTTGGGAACATCCGCGCCTTAAAATTTCTTAATGATTTACAACAATTTTGGTTTCTATATTTCATTTGAAATGACACTTGAATTCTTTTATGCAAAATGCCAGAGTGCTAAATTAATGCCATTTAGACAGACTTTGAGTAATATTCTATCAACACACTGGCAGCTCCCCTCCTAATTGCATGAGTTTCCATGGCAAAGGTTGGGCCTGGTGCTAGGATATAGAAGAGAGAAATAGCTATTCATTTAGGCTACTCCAAGATCAAGAGCCTTGGAGTCATTTTTTACTCCTCTTTTTCCACAGCCCACACCTTTAATCCATCAGGAATTCTGTTGGCTCTAACTTCAGAGAACAGCCAGAAGGATCTTTCTAATTCTTACTACCTTTACCACTACCATTAGGTCCAAACCACCAGAACCTCTCACCTGGATTCTTGAGATTGCCTCATAGCGGTTCTTCTTGCTGTGACTCTTGCAACCCACCCCCTTCATGGTCTAGTCTCAATGCAGCTCACAGATGAGTCCTTGCAAAACCTAATGCAGATAAAATTACTCTTCTATGCCAAACTTCCCCTGTTACTCAGAGTAAAAGCTAAAGACCTTGCAATGACGTAGTAACTCACCTCTAAAATGGCTTCGGGTGATCCTCGCGTCCTGATGTTCCTATCCTTAGAATTCCTTCTATGCAGAATCAGGAATCAGTGTGTGACTTCCAGTTAGGTCACAAAAGCATTGTGGCTTCTGTGTCAGTCTCTTGGATTATTTCCTGCGAGGGAAGCCAGAAACCACGTGGTGAAACCACCTTTGCAAATATTATGACCACAAGAGAAGCCTGGCATGGCTGACTATCTTGCTTCTAGCCTCACAGGCTGCCAGCTGTCCTTGCTCATTCCTGGACATAGGCCAAGCTAACCATGGAAGAAATTTAGTTTACAGCTTAATTTTAAAGTGAGATTAATAATAGTCTCTCCCTAAAACTGCTCCCCTCCTTGTTTGGGGTCCCAAACTGTTTTTGTAAGTTGAATGAAGGGCCATGAGATTAGAATTGTGGGAGGGGCTTGAATTCTGCTAAGATGTAGGTGTAGCAAAATGATAACCAGCTATTGTCCCCTACCTTGCCCTTCTATAGTCTCTTGCTGATCAGAAGTCATGTGGCAGAGGTCATAACATTTATTACTTTCCCAGTTGCTCCTATAGATAGCATCACTATTGTAAAACCTAAGATTGATCTTTTGAGATATTTTCCAGACTTTTGCAATCTGGCAACCAATCTATTCCACCCAGACCTGGGACTCATGACTCAGCTGGTCCTGTGCCCCCCTCTCACCCAGAGGCAGACTCAGCTCTGAGGACACTTTTGCACACGCCTATAAGTTCATCCCCATCAATCAGCAGCACCCATTCCCTAGTCCCCTGCTTACCCAATAAAAACCCTAGCCTCTGAGTTCTTGGGGAGACTGAGTTGAGTAATAACGGTTTTGTCAGTGTAGCAGGCAAGAAGAGCCCATTGGGCCTATAGAGCAGAGCCACACAGAGAGGAACAGTGTCCTGAGCACCAGCTGACACCAATTCTTTGGCTGTGTGGTGAACCTCTTCCAGCCTCATCCAGGCTTCAGATGTTTGCAGTCCCACCTGACACCTGACTGAACGTCCTGAAGAACTCCAAGTCAGAATGGCCCAGCCAGGCCACTCCCAAATTCCTCACATACAGAAATTGTAGGGGAGAGGAAATAAATATTGTTCTTCTAAGCCACAAAGTTTGGGGTGATTTGCTCTTCAGTGGGACAGCTAGCATCATCTTCCCCATAGTGAGGTCCCCTCTGACCTCCAACTTTCTCTTTTTTCTCTCTTTCCCTTATTATGGGTAACAATGTTGTTTCCCTTATTTACTTTCTTGACTTCCGCCATCAGGCTTGCTCCCACTTTAAGATACCTGTTTGTACTTACTTTCTTCTTCCTGCTCTGAATTCTCCTTGGGTGTCCCTGCAGCGTGCCCTGTCATTTCCTCTAGATCTCTGCTTAAATGGCTCACTGCCCTTCAGCCCGTTGTCCTGCCTCATTTTTTCCCTAGTACTTGTCACCATCTGACATACTATATGTTTACTTTTTTGTACATCATCTGTTTTCTACAAGACAAACTCCAAGAGAACAGGAACTTTGTATATTTTATTCAGTGTTTGAATCCCCACTACCTACAGTGCCGGTTATTTAGATGTAATCAAAAAATATTTGTTGGCAATACTGAATGCAGGCAAGAATGAAGGAATGAATGAGGGAAATGTTACCACTTCGGAAGGGCTATAGGAATCCTTATGAGTAAGGAGAATATTTTAAATTTACCCCAATCCTATCCCCATGGCTTAGGTTGAAGCCATATGCTGATTTCCATCAAGTGTATATTTAAGTCAAGAAATACCAGTCTTTTACCATAATCATAACGATGTTCTAAAAATTGTTATCCTCAAAATGCTACTTGCAACACAAGTTCTATGGCTAAATAAATAATTCCTGGGAACAGTAGGTTTTATATCCTCCTTTAGAAAATTCACAGTGTACACAAGCACATAAAAAACACTGAGAAGTCCTGCAAAAAAGACACTTTACATTGTTTAACTCAATGTTTCCCAAATTCACTTACTTAAAGAATGTCTTTTTTTTTTTTTTTTTTTTTTTTTGGCAGTGGTGCAATCTCGAGTAGCTGGGACTACAGACACATGCCATCATGCCCTGCTGATTTTTACATTTTTAGTAGAGATGGGGTTTCACCATGTTGGCCAGGTTGGTCTTGAACTCCTGACCTCAAGTGATTCACCTACCTCGGCTTCCAAAAATGCTGGGTTTACAGGCATGAGCCACTGCTCTCAGCCAAATGCTTTCTTTGAAATACATAACTGGAGTTCTAATTGATAATACAAGCACTCATGAAGTCCTTCTCACACATCAGATTCTATACGGACCACATCCTCGTAATAACTCTATAAGGTAACTACTACTATTATCACCTTCATTTTACAGATGAGGACAGTGAGGCACTGACAGGTTAAGCAAGTCGCTTGAGGTTTCACAGTCGGTTAACTGGCAGGGACAGGATCCACACCCAGACGTTGCTGGTGTGCCCACCAACACTGTGAATGAGACACTGAGCTCCTTGACGGATGCTACTTTAAAAGTTTACCCTTTCCGTGAGCACTAACAGCAGTGATAGGCCATCCCCTTCCTCTTCAGAGAACAAACCTCATTATGCTTCCCTCCTAACAACAAATTGGAGCCACTTCCCTATCACACGTGGCCTCAAATACTTTGATTACTAAGAAATTACCTTATTTCTAAATTTCTCTGAGGTTTAACAGAAGAAAAGTTTCTAGCTAAAAGAAACTGATCTAGTGATAGAATTTTACATAACAGAAGAGTCTGGAAGAAGATTCTCTGAGGTTTGGCTTCAGAGTTTACGTGGAGTGGTGGTTCTCAGACTGGCAGCATCAGCATTACCTGGGAACTTGAGAAAAATGCACATTCTTGGCCTCACCCTCGGGCTTTGGAATCTGAAACTGTGTGGGTGGGACCCAGCAATAAGTTGTTTAATGAGCTCTCCAGGTGATTCTGATGCATCCTCAAGTTGGAGGTGGTTCTTTTGGGCACCTACATGTAATTCAGCCTGAGTGATAATAGCATCCCAAAGAGTAAAGGTCAGCATTTTTTCGTCATGTGTGTGTCTGTGTCTGAATATACTAATTTGTGAATTTCATAGCAAATCCATAGAATCTTTAAAACATATTTTAGTCATACATCAAGTCTAAATAATTTTCTCAGGTGGAAAAATGAAAAGAAAGGTGTTGAAATTCCCTTGACTTTTAAACAGAATCTATTTAAGAGAGCAGATAGAGAACCTTCTTTAGAATCCAAAAGGAATTCATTTAATTAATAGTTCAGCTTTATTATAGCTAATAAGCTAGTTATGTTTCCCCTGTCTGGCAAGTGATAATTGCCTTTTAATAGTTTTCTTCTCTGTGTTGTAAAACACTCAAAAGAATATACATGGTAACACCTGCAGTGTTCTGGAGCTGACCTGACAGTCTAGGTAAACAGACGGTGTACATCTCTTTCTGTCTCTGCCTCCTATGGTGTCATATGGGTGGCTTGAAATCTCCAATAATGGGAGTATTTACAGCAAATGTTACACATCATGGCTGCTTTTTTTTTTTTTTTTTTTTTTTTTTTTCCTGAGATAGGGTCTTGCTTTGCTGCCCAGGCTGGAGTGTAGTGGCATGATTACAGCTCACTGCAGCCTCTACCTCCTGGGCTCAAGCAATTCTCCCTCTTTAGCCTCCCAAAGTGCTGAGATCACAGGCATGTAGTGTAAGCAACTGTGCCTGGCCTGCATTTTTTATTTTTTAATTTAAAAGGTGAACTATTAAACATTTGCCAGCACACCACTGAAAATGTCTGAAAGAATGGTTATTGAAGCATAGAGAAAAAAAGGAGGGATAAGCAATTATCTAAAGGGCACCGTTGAATTAGAAATAACAGTTATGCAAGTATTAAAATAGAATCAGGTACGTCATTGAAGGACATTACTGTCAAGTGAGAACAATTTGCTGGATAACATGCATAGTATGATACTACTTTTTGTACATTCTTTTTAAAAGACATAATGCTCTTGCACACTTAATAGTCTATAGTATAGTGTACACACAACTTTCAAATGGAAACTGGGCCACACACACGGTTCTAGAGTAGTCTAGGCCAGCCTGATTTTTCATGGTGCAACAGAAAGAGTGCAGGCTTGGAAGATCAACCAACATTTGAGTCCCTTCCTAGCAGCATGACTCTGCTCAAGTTGTTTAACCTTCGTTCACCACAGTTTCCTCATTTGGGAAAGAAGGATTCTGATACCCTTTCCTTAAGGTTATTAGGAGACTTACATTAGAAAGCATCTCACCTGGTGCTGAGTAAGGTAACAGATAAATATTAGGTGATTTTCCGCCTCTGGGAGCCCAGTAATGGCAGCAAGGCAACATGCAATGGGCATAATCCTGGGTTGATGACCCATGCCCAGGACATGAGGGAAAGTCAGGGGCCATGGTCAGAGAAAAGGGGATGCCCTGTGGTGGTGAATGATGGAGTGTAGGGCTCAGAGAGTGCTAATGAGCTGGGCAAGTGACAGATCCAGAGAGTTTTACAGGTGGTATGGGTGAAAGGGGGGTGCAGGTAATGTAGACACATGGACTAGGGAACAAGATCTCACAAGGCAACGCAGCCCAGGAGCTCATTATGATTTAGGGGCTGGTCTGAGAGATTAAGGCTGCAGTGAGCCATGACTGCACCACTGCACTCCAGCCTGGATGACAGAGTGTGATCCTGTCTCAAATAAATAAATAAATAAATAAATAAATAGGATCTGGGTCTGGTCTTCAATCCCAAGGCCCAGGAACCTGATTTTGTCAAGGGACCCAGCGGCCATCAGACCTTGACTATGGGTTCATTGGCTGCTATAGCAGTTAGGGCGACTTTGGTAGTAAATCACTAAAAGCCCAATTTAAAAGTGTTTGAACAGGCAATGTTTTTAGCTGATACATTTGAAAATGCAGCAGTTGGTGTCCGCAGGGGCCTACTGTCCCGGCCATCCTCCTCCTCATGTAGCTGCAGTGCAGGTTCAGGAACCGGCCAGGCTCTGAGAGTCGGTCTTGAGGAATTTAAATCAATCATGGTAATCTCCCTGCTCTTCCTACCCCCTTGACAGTGATTGTTTCAGGAATGGGTGAACCTATGTCAATTTGGGCTAATGCAATATGAAGAATCACACTCATTTTTGAGAAACAGAACCATGGAAATCCAATCCCTTCCACTGGATGTGACAGAGGAAGTCAGTAGCCCTGATGTCAATGTTAGCCAGTAAGTATGAGGGTGTCAGAGGTGGGATGAGGCACTCTGGATAGTAGAGCAAAGCAAAGAACCTGCCTTCCGATGACATCATTGAGCTGCTGAATCAATTGACCCGAAGCCTGTTCTACCGCTGGAATTTCTGCTTTGCAAGGCATATGTTCCACACTGTTGAAGTTAGTTCGGTTTTCTACCCCCGGCTGCTGAGATCATCCTGGTTGACACACGTGGGCTTTGGACTGGGTTTGGTCAGGCTCTGGCTTGTGACTCCTATCATTGTCTAACTCTGCTCTCCTCTGTGTGTCTGCTTCATTCTCAGCCCAAAGTAGCTGTATTAGTGGAAGCTGTATTAGTCAACGTTTTCCAGAGAAACAGAACCAAGAGGAGAGAGAGAGAGAGAGAGGTGGTGAGAGAGAGTAAGAGAGAAAGAAACAGAGATATTTATTTTAAGGAATTGGTTTATCATGCTGAAGTCTTGTCTGGAGGCCACCTGCCAGCCAGCTTCCCTCTACCTCAGGGAACCCCACTCTTTTTCTCTTATGGCCTTCAACTGATTGGATGACGCCCATCCACAGTATGGAGAATAATCTACTTTACTCAAAGTAAATCAAACATTTAAAATCCTTTCAGCAGCATCTAGATGGCTGTTTGACCAAGCAACGGAGCATTATAGCCTGGTGAAGTTGACACATAAAATTACTCATCAAAATAGCAAACAGGCTTCCTGAGAAGTCCAGGAGTGACATGCTTCCTCCTTCAGCCTCAGGAATAGAGATCATTCCTGTTCCAGTTTTCTAGGCAAGACTCTTGAGTTTCACTCAGTTTAGATCGGGTTAGGTTATGCGCCAAAATCTGAATCAATCCCTGTGGCTATGGTGTAATATGATTATTGGCTAAAAACAGTCAGGGCCTGCCCTGAGTTGGAGGTATCGTCAGTTAGCCTAGAAGCACAAGGGCTGCAAAGTGAGGTAACTGATTAGCAAAAGTTTTACTGACTAGATGGGGAAAGGGGAGAGGGATGTTAGATAAACAACCGCAGGTGTTGGCTATCCTGACCAAATATAATGGATATGGGTTTGTCAATCATAATGCCAACTTAATCACGGCAAAAATAGAAATGTCGACCAGACCCAAAAGTTTGTGTCAGCTAATTCGTACGTTTTAGGCTCCTAGAAAAGATTCACAGGAAGCCAAATTGTGATCTGAAAGTTGTTCGGTGAGCGTGGAATCCAATTTTATCCAATTCACAGCAAACAAATATTAACTGAATGTCTACTAGGCAGGATGAAATTAACAGCTGGTGTCATCAAGTTATAGTAGACTAATATGCTTATTTATACCATTAGGCTGCACCTACAAGTCAGGACACCAGGCATCCCCAAACTGCGGCCCCCTGAGGCCATTTATCCGGCCCCCGCCGCACTTCAGGAAGGGGCACCTCTTTCAATGGTGGTCAGTGAGAGGAGCACAGTACGTGGCGGCCCTCCAACGGTCTGAGGGACAGTGAACTGGCCCCCTGTGTAAAAAGTCTGGGGACACCTGCTGGACACTAACGCCGAAGTCACACTGCTAAATGTTCACTTTCTGTTCCTAGCGTTCTAGCCCTAGGCTAACACGCCCTTGTAGCAATGCAGTCTTTCTTCATACTGAGCGTAATAAAATGAAAAAGATTTAAACTTTTGTGTTTCACAATTACCTTCCTTGATTAGGATTTAAAGGCCTCAGCCATCCCTTACACATTTTAAAACCATAGTATCAAATTGTAGGATTACTTTGTTGCTCTGAAGAAATTCCTCCCTGTGATTGTTAAAACCATCAGCTTCCTAGCCCAGACTCCACAAAGCATCCAGGGTGACTTTCTTGTCTTTTAAGCCAAAATTCCTTTTTAAAACTTTTTTTAAAAAAAGCAGCTTTATTGAGGTATAATTGATATACCAAAGACTGCACATATAGTATTTAATGCATACAATCTGATGAGTTTGAATATATGCATATACCCAAGAAATTATCACCATAATTGAGGTAATAAACATATCCATCACATCAAAAAGCTTGTTTGTGCCTCACCCACCTTTGTGGTAAGAACTGAGGTGGAATAGGAACTTTATGTAGGGTCCTGCTGGACCCCCCAAGCGTAGAAATACAGAAAAACCTTGAGTTTCTTTAAGCAAAATTGCAGGCACTTAACTAGCTTTGCGAAGTAAATGAGTAACCCAACACGCAAGAAGGTAACAATACCTTAAAACAACAGTCAAAGAAGTTAGAGCCACAAAATGTTTGATGCCCTAGAGAAACGAAAGATAACATATGTGTCCCTGATTGTTTTTCAGAAACCCAAATGCTTACCAAATGGAAGATGCCATCTGCTGGCACATAGACCTCAGATGAGAGGGAGGCGAGGACTGAACTCTGAGGGCCATTCTTTGATATAAACTTCTTCCCTGGGGCCTGGAGGAAGTCACATCCACAGGCCAGAGCTCACCATTTGCAAATCAGAAACTCTTTGAATCCACCTTTGACCTGTGAGTCCTTGCTTTGCGATGTCCTGCCTTTTCAGGCCAAATGAATGTACGACCTCCACGTATTGATTTATGACTTTGCCTGTAACCTCTGTCTCCCCACATTTAAAAACGCTTACCCCAAGCCACTGGAAAGTTCTGCCCAATTCTCCTTTCTTGGTGCCCTGCAATAAATGTCTCACTTTCTCTCACTGCGGATTCTATTACTCTCTACAAAGTTTGACTTTGCTGCACCAGGTGGGCAGACCCAAGTTTAGTTTGATAACCAAACACTTAACTCTTGAACAAAAATTTAAGGGATGGACTCCTTCTAACAAAAATTTTAAGTGCATAATACAGTATTTTTTTTTTTTTTTTTTTTTTTGAGACAGAGTTTCACTCTTGTTACCCAGGCTGGAGTGCAATGGCGCAATCTCGGCTCACTGCAACCTCCGCTTCCTGGGTTCAGGCAATTCTCCTGCCTCAGCCTCCTGAGTAGCTGGGATGACAGGCACGCGCCACCATGCCCAGCTAATTTTTTGTATTTTTAGGAGAGACGGGGTTTCACCATGTTGACCAGGATGGTCTCGATCTCTTGACCTCGTGATCCACCCGCCTCAGCCTCCCAAAGTGCTGGGATTACAGGCTTGAGCCACCGCGCCTGGCCTAGTATTGTTAACTATAGACATGTATATTATACAGGAGATCTCTAGAACTCATTTATCTTGCATAGCTGAAACTTTATCCCCATTGAAAATCTCCTAATCTCCCCGCAACCCCTGAAAGTTCCTGGCCACCATCATTCTACATTCTGCTTCTCTATGTTTGATTATTTTA
Organism: Saimiri boliviensis; assembly: GCF_048565385.1. Lineage (NCBI taxonomy): Eukaryota > Metazoa > Chordata > Mammalia > Primates > Cebidae > Saimiri > Saimiri boliviensis. Next base: position 91,096,398 of record NC_133458.1, on the reverse strand, counting down.
GATACCTCACATAAGTAGAATCACAATAACTGTCCTTCTATGGCTGATATTTACTTGGCATACCATCGTCCAAGTTCATCCGTGTTGTTCTACATGGCAGGATTTCCCTCTTTTTTAAGGCTAAATAATATTCCATTGTAGGTATGTTTATAGCACTTTCTTATCCATCCACCCTTCAATGGACATTTAGGATGCTTCCATCTTTCAGCTATTGTGAATAACGCTGCATTAAACATGAGAGTGCATAAATCTCTTCAAGATCTTATTCTTAGTGATTTCAGTTCTTTTGCGTATATACCCAGAAGTGGGATTGCTGGGTCATACAATAACTTTATTTTTCATTTTTTGCAAAACCTTCATATAGTTTTTCACAATGACCGCAGCATTTGACATTTCCGCTAACAGTGTACACAGGTTCCAATTCCTCTGCATCCTCGCCAACACTTACCTTTTGTTTCTTTGGTGGTAGTCATCCCAACATCTCTCCTGTTATTCTTCATATAAGATTCAAACACTTGTATGTGGCCTACAGGCCCTTCATTTCCTTTAACTTTCCCCTCACAGCCTGACCACAGGCCTCATATTTGTGTTATTTTCTTATTCCTTGGCTGTCAGCCCTCCAAGTCCAAGCCTGCCCATTACAGCCTTGGTGACCTGCACGTACACCTCTGGATGATCCCCGGAAGCCAGGAAGTCTGAAGTAACCACAAGTAATCAGGTGGCCACAGAAAGAAGTCAAACAACTCGCTCCTGCCTCAACTAATTGCTGCAACCTAAGATCATTGTTCCTGCTCAGCCTTGTGGAATTTCCCCCTTGGATGCTGAGTTTCTCAAGACCCTCTCCCCTGTAAGTATGTAATTTACCTCACCCTCCCCTCTACTTGAAACTGATAGCCTCCACCCTTATGATCATCCCTGTTTGTAATAGATGACCCCTACCCTCGTGACCATGCATCCTGTGATGCCCTTCCCCTTCCTAAAATAGGTTACTACCTTTAACTGACGACTTGTCCCAGCCTATAAAACCCATTCCTATCCCACCACCCTCTGCTGACCCTCTTTTCGGACTCAGCCCACCTGCATCTGGGTAAATAAACAGCCACGTTGCTCACACAAAGCCTCCCTGGTGGTCTCTTTACGTGAGCAACACGCCTGACATTGGCCTTTGAACATAATATTTTCCTGCCTAGAATACTTCCTTTTTTTTTTTTTTTTTTTTAAAGACAGAGTCTCACTGTGTCACGCAGGCTGGAGTGCAGTGGCACAATCTCGGCTCACTGCAACCTCCCCCTCCCGGGTTCAAGCGATTCTCCTGCCTCAGCATCCTGGGTAGTTGGGGTGACAGGCCCATGCCACCACGCCTGGCTAATTTCATATTTTTAGTAGAGATGGGGTTTCACCATGTTGGCCAGGCTGATCTTGAACTCCTGACCTCAGGTAATCCACCCACCTTGGCCTCCCAAAGTGCTGGGATTACAGGCATTAGCCACGGTGCCCAGCTGAAGACTGCTTTTTCTTTCTTTAACTCTTTGTCATCCTTAAGGCGTATGTTTAATTGTCTTCCTCCAGGAAGCCTCTCTCACCATCCTGTTTCCCCTGCCACCAGGTTATTTATCTCTGCTATGCTTTTCCCTGGCCCTAAACCCATAGATCCCACAGATCTCCTCCCTGGCACTCATCACTTGTTCTCCTCTAGACTATAAGCTTCTCGAAGGCAGGGGCATGTCTCTACTGCTTACAGGTTATCCCCAGGGTCCAACTTGGTACCACCCCAAAAAGATATTCAGTAATTATCTGTGGAACAGCAAAGGAAGTGTTGAAGAAGAGAAACATGACTCATCATTACTATGACTAAGCACCGTTCTGCATAAGGTGTTGTGCTAGGCCACTGGGGATATGAAAGTGTTAGATTAGGTTCCACAGATAACCGAGTCAGTGAAACAGATGGTGGAAACATACAATTCACAATCTCACAGAGCCTATGTTAAAGATGGAGTAGATAATGCAGGTCAGGGTTTCCCAGCCTTAGCACTGCTGACATTTGGAACTGTTATTTCCTGTGCATTCTTAAGCTGTTCAGCAGCATCCCCGGCCTTTACCCAGGGCACCAGGAGCATCCCTAACACAAGCCACCTCCAGCTGTGATAACAAAATGTCTCCGGACACTGCCAAATGTCACCATGAGCGGCAAAATCACTCCTAGTTGAGAACCCCTGAGGTAGACGTTGATGATCTGTGGCCTGGGGCAAGGATGGAGACCTCAGAGTTGGGGCAGAAGCTGGAGACTCGCAAAGTCCAGGGAATGGCTCTGCTGGTTCGTGTAAAGCCAAGAGTGTAGAGGAAGCAAATAAACACACAGTTGGAAAGGCTGGAGAATGTGGTAGCTGAGGAATATGGAAGAAGGAGTGGGTCAGAGAAGAAGAAAATAAGCCAGCGTTCAAACCTCAGTGTGGTTGGGACAAGTTACTTAATTTCATGAAATCTCAATTTCATCGTCTGTAAAAGTGGAATAGTAATTATATCCACTTCATAGAAATAGAGTAAGGATTAGATGAGGTAATATATTCAAGTGCTTCATATGCTTATTGGTTTTGAGCAAGTGCAATAAATGTTAGCTACTATTATTAGGCTTTAAAAGAAATGATAGGGGAGAGAGAGAATTAAACTTGTAAGTTTTAATATTTAATTCTCAATCTCCCCTATCATTTCTTTCAAAGTTTAATAATTAAAAATTAAGTTAAAAATTATAACTCTTAGGATAAAAAATGAAATTATACTTGCAGTCTAAATAAGTTTAATAAAACTTAGTAAATTATTATCACAGAGAAAATGCATTAGCATAAAAATCACATAGCTATAAAAGCCAAGTATGTGAAAAAAAAGGGGTTTCCAAAGTGAATGGTGCATTAAATATTTGACTTCTCCTTTCTTGCTTTTGATCTAAAACATATAGGTTCCAAAAGTTCCAGGAAATAGGCAGTTTAGGCTTGCTTTCGTTTTCAAGGTAGTTCTATGCCTAGCAGATTCTATAGGATCTCCAAAAGCAATTAAGATGAAGGTTTTATAATGATGCTGCTGGGGATGTCAGTATTCCGAGCTCTGAGGGTCTGGCTTTTCTCAAGGATCTCTGTGGCTTCCGTAGCCCTTAGCACACTTTCCTCCCTGCATGAGGTAGCTCTGCAGATGTGTATTGAATTGAATTGAATTGAATCGAATTGGCTTAATGAACTTCAAACAAGGCTTCAGGTGACTTTGGATTAAACCAGACCCGTTCCTCCAACCTCTTGTGGCTCATCACCAATGGAAGAGAACACGTTTCACATCTGCTCAGAAAGCAGAAAGCCTGCTGACTTAGACATGTCTTGTTTTGTGCTTCCATAATGAGTTAAAAATCCCTCTCCCAACAGTCCTGTGCTTCATGTGCTCCACTGTGCTGTTAAATGAATTTTGCAGTTGTGATGTGTATTGTTTGTTTGTAATTTCAAGGTAGAACAAACAGTGCCACTGAATGATTAAATACAGGAAAAGAAACCTAGATATAGGATTGCTAAACACAAACACACACACACACAAAACAACAATAACAACAACCCGAAAAAAGTCTCAAGTGACAGTGTGTTTTCAGGGTTTGTTTTTGTTTTTGTTGAAATGGAGTCTTGCTCTGTTGCCAGGCTGGAGTGCAGTGGCACCATCTTGGATCACTGAAACCTCCGCTTCCCAGGTTCAAGCAATTCTCCTGCCTCAGCCTCCCGAGTAGCTGGAATTACAGGCATTTGCCACCAGGTCCAGCTAATTTTTGTATTTTTACTAGAGATGGGGTTTCACCATGTTAGCCAGGATGGTCTCGATCTCCTGACCTCATGATCTGCACTTCTTGACCTCCCAAAGTGCTGGGATCACAGGCGTGAGCCACCGCGTCCAGCCAGGATTTGTTTTAATGAGCTGCTGAAACCCTGTCTTTTATAAGAAGGCCCAAAATACCAAGTTGAGATTTTTATTGCAGCATTTTCTGAATCAACTTAAGCTCTGTTGATGAGTCAGTACGTTTCTATTATGGGCTTCATAAAAATTCAATGCAGTCGTGTAAACAATGAAGTTTTTTTTAAAAAAAAAATAAAAAGCAAATAAACAGTACTTTGATTGACTGCTAATTGCCTTGTAGAGGTTGGCTAATTGCCTCCTCTTGGATTTCCCAAGGGTCTTTTATCCTTAAGACTTATTTTCAGGCAGAAAAATCCATCATATTTTTGAAATTCATAGCTGAGAGAGACAGAGAGAGAGAGAGAGAGAGAGGTTTTCAGAGATTTCTAATTATGGCACTTAGAATACAGTCATGATTTCTTTTTTCCTCAAGGTCTGCCACCTTGACTTTTCTCTGTTATTGACTTTAACTTCCCTATAGCCCAAATCGACTTTAGAGTTAGGAGTCAACAGCCACTTTTTTTTTTTTTTTTTAATTTTAGTGAAAGCCCATGAATCATTTCTTAAGTAGTCTGCCTTTCAGGAGGAATGTTGATTTCTTCCACCAACTGTGACCATCCCAGCTCATTTTTGCTCCATCTGCCTCCCAACAATGACAGACGAGATTGCGGGGGCTTTCAGACATGCTGATGACAAACAACCAAAGACAGGTGACAATGAGCACCAGCCTTGGGGTACTTTGTCACTGAGATTTGGGAATTATTAAGCTCCAATTTTCTTAGGAGTGAAATGGAATTTGTAGAGGGTACTTCGGACTCACATTAAAGGTCTTTAACTTCTACTGTGCTCTTCTAGAAAAAGCAGGGCCACCCATTTGGAAAGAGGCCCGGAAAAAGAGCTGAAAAAAAGGCAGCAAAGCCCAGAGTATATAATAAAAATTATATTATTCAATATACTGAACATTCTTATTGGGCTTGAGGTATAGAGAACTCAATCTCTGGTGGATATGCCACAGGGGCAAACAGAGCCTGACACATGGGAGATGCTCAGTATTTGCTGAACGAATGAATAAATGAATGCTGAATTTGGCTGTGGCAAAATTCATCCAGTTCACCTGCTCTTAACCATAACAGCAAGACACAGTGATGTGCTATAATGAGTTATAAAATACATAGTAACTAGTTGGTTAATAATTGTAAAATAGGGTTCTTTCCTTGGTTCTTTTTCTCTTTCGTTCTTTCTTTCATCTTTCCTTTTTTAAAAAAAGAAATTCTTTTTCTTTTTTAAAAAAAATCAGAGCTGATTCAAGGTTATATCTATAGTGACATTGCTTCGCGTTTTTCCATTCTGCTACGATTTCTTTTGATAGTTACCGATGTGCTGTATAGTTCTGATTTAAAATGTGCAACTCCTGATCTCAGGTACTTCTGTTTATTTTTAAATTTTACCCACAAATAACTTTTTAACAAGCAAGAATGCAAGGGTAGATAAAGGGCATATGTAAAATACATCTATACTTGCATTACGTAAGAGTGATGCTGTGCACATATCTGTTAATAACACAAGAGTTATGGTCATAGACTCAAAAGCAGATTTTACTTGCATGATGCCAGTAAAAACTGCAATATTCATATTAATAAGATTAAAAATTATATTTTATTTTCTATTTTTAACAGAAATACAAAATCTCTTTATATTTGTTCTTTAGTGATATTCACTATCAATATTAATTTGGGGGCGGAGGTCTAGAAAAACTTAAGTCTTTAAAAATATTCAGTTAAAAAGATTAGCAGTATGTATTATTGGATGCCTTTAGATGACTGATTTTATTATTCATATGAAAGCATGTTAATAGATGCCATGTTATGAATAAAAATATGGGGCCCTATTTGCGTTATCATAAAATTGTGTGGGTGTGTCAAAAATTGGGGATACCCCAAATGCTGTGTTTATTATGCATATCTCATCACATCATATCTATCGGAGTGGAAAAAACAAGATTAAAGGATCCCAAGGAGCAGCAAAGTCTGCTAATTAAGAACACAGAGACAGGAACAGAAAAGCAAACACCACATGTTCTCACTCATAAGTGGGAGTTGAACAATGAGAACACGTGGACACAAGGAGAGGAACATCACACACCAGGGCCTGTTTGGGGTGGGGGACTAGGGGAGGGATAGCAGGGGGATGGGAGGCTACAGGAGGGATAGCATTAGGAGAGATTCCTAATGTAGATGACAGGTTGATGGGTGCAGCAAACCACCATGGCACGTGTCTACCTAGGTAACAAACCTGCACGTTCTGCACATGTATCCCAGAACTTAAAGTATAAGAAAGGGAGAGAGAGAGAGAGAGAGAGAGAGAGAGTGCGAAGGAAAGATGAAAGAAAGAACGAAAGAGAAAAAGGAAGAAACAACCAAGGAAAGAATGAAAGAACACAAGTTTTGGTGCTAGACTGCATTAAATTTTGGCTTTGCCACTTGCTGGCTGTGTGACCTTGGGCAACTTCTACAGCCTCTCTGTTTCTTAGCTTCTGCATCTGTAAAATGGGATTAATAACATACCAATAGGTGCCAAGTACCTAGAACAGATGTGGCAGGTAGCAGGGATTCAGTCAACATAAAAAATAACTTCCAAAGTCTCTGTCATTGGACATTCATTTTCAGTCATCTTTATTGTAGACTCTCTTTTCTTTTTCTTTCTTTTTATCACTCTGAGGCCTTTTTAAAAGGATGCAACAACAAAAATCAGTTTATAATCTTACTGTTTCTGACAGACTCTGTTAGGTAGGGCCTCTGTGTCTTCTCAGCTCCACAGGAATGCTTTCCTTTCCTAATTCAACACCATGGATGTGTGCTTTTGGTAGCAAAAAGTACAACTTGTATACCTTCTCACTCGTGAACCTTCTCTGCCGTGGGTCTGAATCAAGTGTTTTGATTCTTCAGCAAAAAGAAAATGGAGTAACATGTTTCCAGCCTCAATTTCTTTTCTCTTAAAACAGTTCTGAATGCCTCACTTTCATCCTTGCAGGAACATCAAATTCTTGGCAAATTAAGAAAGAAGAATTATGTTTGTAGCTCCTTGTTATGTAGCCAAATTGGTTTTAATTTTTGGTTGGCAAGATTAGCGGTCCCAGGAGATTGTGCAACTTGCTATGTCGGAAGTGCATCCATAATGGGGGTGGCGGTTCATGTTCATCTTGGAGTTTTTGGTACCCGGGATATCATTCTGAGAGAACAATTCGGCATTTGTCCTGGTGAAGACAGGATGGCAATGTGAGGGAAATTGTCTTCCATTTAGGACAGACCCCAGGCTGAATGCAGGCATCTCACAGAAACAAATACAGAAAGTGCTGTCCACAGATGCTGATCCTACCTAAGACTTCCTCCAGCCAGGCTGCAGTGCCTCGGCAGGCAGACACCCCTCCAGCTCTCCTTGGAGCTGGTATTTAGAAGGAGAAAGACGCAGAGTGGTTTGGAAACCCCTGTAACATAAGATTCTGTTCTGCTTGAGCTTGTCTCATGGTGATTTGCAAACGAAAACATCTTACCTAGAAAGGGCTTTTTGTGCCATGTGGATTTTTAGTTCCCTGAAGTGCTTGGTTTAACTACCGAAAAATCAATATCCCCTAGCTGAGCATGAAGCCGTGAGGAATGCTGCTCATATTGTCCTTCCTAGAGGTGATGTCAGAGTCAGGCTCTACCCAGGCACTCCTCAGCTCCACATCTCCATTATCGTGTGTTCAGTGCTCCACGATCCCGGCTGGTGAGTTGTGTTTACTAGATGGCACTTGCAGGCACATGCAAATCCACCTCCAATGGGCTGGTGCTTTTCCAAAACAAAATTGCTTGTGATCTTGAGGGCCCTGCCTCAGTATGCTGACCCATAGGCAGAAACAGGACAGATTTGGCCACAGCCACAAAAATGGAAATGCAGATGTTCATTTTTGAGTGTATCTGATCCTCCTTCTTTGACAGAGCTGTCACCAGAGGGTCTGGTCCAGTTTGAGCTCATTCTTTGAAAACCATGGCAGCCTCTCAGCAGCCCCATCTTGCAATCTTCTACCTCCATGCAGAAAAGCAGTTTGGAGCTTATCGTGCTGTTTCCCCTGCACCACAGCCCTGGCAGGCTACTGAACAGAAATTCTTCATCTAGCTGGGCTCATTTGCAAACATCATGTTACTCTCTGCCTACCACTTTCTTTTCATCAGAACTTTGAGAAGCTACATTGTTTGCATGCAAAGCCACATGTAACTCCTATATTAAGAACATCTTAATTTTTCCTCATTAATATTAAACATTGCTAATTTATTTCCAAAATAGAGTAAGATCTAAGCCTGTTCAGCAACGGTTATTTAGTTCCTGAGCTCAGAGACACAAACACTGGCAGGACCTTGACCCAAAGTGTCCCTGTTCACAGAGTGGCTCCCAGCTGGGAGGTGAAGCTTCTCTCACCGGGGCTGCCTGCCTGGTGGAAAAGCAAAGAAGTCAGCCAAGGCTTTAAAAAGCTGCTGTCATCGTTGAACCACAATATTGAGTTTGTCAGTGTACCTTAGCAGTTATAGAAAAAAGGTATTTCCAGACCAGTCTATTCCAAAGTCATTAAAATTTTTCACAGTAAAAAAATACACTTTTGGGGCTTGTCACTATGGTTGGTACTTGTTGTCAAATACTTAATAACACAGAAGATGTGTGCTCATGGCTTGATCTTTCGGTAAAATTCCTAGGCATTTTTCATGTCCTGGGTCTCCAACAGGTTTCAAGCAGGATTATAGTTCAGACAATTGTGTCACAGTTTTTGACATAGAAAAACTGGTTCAATTCCACATGCGCACAGCTATTACCTTCATCTGGAAGTTATGTCTCTCCTGCTTTGCTATGAAACGAAATGGATTCTGCCCAATATTACAGCTAGAAGCTTAAAGAGTTAATAACCAGTTCCCTCACTAATATACATTAGAGTGATGAACCAGGAAAACGACAAAATTGGACCAACTTCAGACCTGTTTCCAAATAATAAGCAAGGTTTTATGAATCTCTCTCTGTGAGGAACCCAGCCCCAAAAGAATGTGTTTGCGGTTTCCATGAGAAGTTAGGTTTTGAGTTTTGTATATTTTAAGACCCAAGAATGTTTTAAATAACAGACGGTTTTACTGAAAGATGTTTTGAATCCTGGCTGGGTTGGAGGGAGAGCCACAGGGTTGAGGCATCAAACATTCATTCTTTCAGCACAAAACAACTTTCAAAAATCAAGCCATTTGTGAATGTCACTTAGAGTGTTTAAGGGACTTAAAGGTTGAAAAAAATCAGCCAGCCAGCTTGCTGCTCCTTCTTTTCCTTTTTTTCTGTTTGTAATCTTTCTAAGGCCTAGAACAACACAGAGCTATGCACAAACAGTCCACAAGGAAGTCACTTGTATTTGTTCGCTTGCCTCAGGGGCTATTTAAAGGAGCGTTTTGGAATTAGCCTTCTGATGCCAAGTGGACTCAACCAGATTTAGGTGCCTCAGGTCACAGCAGTGTCCTGCTGGAAAGCTCATACGTTACAGATACTTTCCTTTTCCTTTTTTCTTTTTTTCCAAGATGAGTCTTGCTCTGTCGCCCAGGCTGGAGTGCAGTGGCATAATCTCGACTCATTGCAACCTCCACCTTCTGGGTTCAAGGGATTCCCCTGCTGCTGAGATGACAGGCACGCACCGCCACACCCAGCTAAGATTTGCCTTTTTAGTAGAGACGGGGTTTCACCATGTTGGCCAGGCTGATCTCGAACTCCTGACTTTGTGATCTGCCCACCTTGGCCTCCCAAAGTGCTGGGATTACAGGCATGAGCCACCGTGCCCGGGCAAGCTTTCCTTTTTCAAATGTCATTGCTCTTCCCTCCCCACCCCCCGCCGCGCCCCCCACCCCCCCACGGCCTTAGCTATACACTGAGGGGATTGTCGAGTAATTTTAAGACTTTTAAGAGAGGAAGGACTGCAAAAGAGAATATAGTCTCCCACAGTGAGTAAATATAATTCAGAGAACCTCCAAATTCAGAATCTTAGATCGTAATTCTGGCTCTTACAATGACTTGCTGTGAAAACTGAGAAAAGGAACTCAATTTCTTTCTGTTACCCCTCTAACATGGGGACAAGTACTAAATTGGATCACAAGTTTTATCACATGCAGTGTGATGGCTAATGAATGGCACTTCAACGATTGATGTTACTTCCATAATAATCTGTAGCCTGCATTTAACACTGTGCTGTGCAAGGGGATGAGAAGGAGGGCATGGGCCCAGTGATGGTTTAAGAAAAGGCAATTTCTATGAAAAGTAAGTGCAGAATGTACCTCCCAAACAGGGTTGCCAGATAAAACACAGATTACCTAGTTAAATTTGAATTTCACATAGTGGCAGTTTTTCATTTTTTGTATAAGATAAGCATGCCTCAAAGATAGTGTAAAACACAGTTATCTTGAAAAAAATTTTTGTTGTTTACCTAGAATTCAAATTTAACTGGATATCCTGGATGTTTGCTTGTTGGTTAATCTGGCAAGCCTATTCTGAAACAGAAGTTTGACTCAAAAGGCTATGATCGGTGGAAGCTGTTAGACATCAGGAGGCTCTCAGATCAGAGAATTATTCTCGGTTGGAAAGTCTTAAGGCAGGTTTGGGGGTGAGTTATCAGAACAGTTAGGACAACTGAGGCCTTGCTGTTCAGGTTGTTTCTAAAAGGATGTCAGATTTGGCTCTTCTTGTGGTCTCTCGCTTCTTGGCCTACTAATGAGGCCTCGTCTTGGGTAAATACCCGAGGTTTGTTGCCTCATGCCAAGGAAATTAAGGACACAGACACATGTGGAGGGAAGTTAAGAGCAAGAGATTTAATAGGCAAGAGAAAGAGAAAAGAGAACAGCACTCTCTCCTTCGAGAGAGAGGCGTGCCCAAGTGGGACTTTGGCCCTTGGCAGAGTGCAGAGGGTTTTATAGACAGGCTTGAAGAGGCGGTGTCTGATTTACATAGGGCACAAAGATTGGTTGGACCAGGTGCGACATTTACATGGTGCACAAGGAAGCTGGTCATCCCATCCTAATCTTTCATTATGCAAGTAGAGCCTCTATGTGGCCGATTCTATGTTGCCTGCTCCTCACCGTGCATGCGGTTGACAATGAAAGGGAAAGATGGAGCTGCCAGGCTGGACATTCCTGGCCCCCAGGTAGCCTTTTCCTATGAGCACAGCTGCCAGCATTCACCTGTGCAAGCTGCAGCTGGATTTTACAGGCTGATCTTTTTCAGAAAACAAAATGATTTGGGGGGCTGCTTTTCATTAAAAGGAAAACCTTACTGAGGACTTCCTTACTCTCACTAACTGCCTAAATAATTTCTTCTTGACTCTGTATCACTTACTCAGAAAATGAATTAAAGTGAATTACTTCTCAGAAAACTTGTCAACTCCTCCTTCATTCTACAAGCATTTCACTGAGTGTGTATCATGTGGAACGTTCTGCTGGCTGCTGAGGAGTAGGACAAGATGGGCGTGGCCTCTGCCTTCATGGAGCACCTGCTGAGGGGGTGCTAACCTCCCTTTGCACCTGGTGCTCTATGAGTCTCCTGGATTCAAAGTCCAACTCGCTCCCTTGTTTCCTACCTGCAGTTCAATAGTATACCCACTAAGTACAAATTGGGTTCTACAGGTACAAGAGAAATAAAGATACATAAAATGTAGTTCTTAAATTCAAGGAGCTTATGATGAAATGAGGCCCTCAGGCCAACAACTACTATATAAAAAAAGGTGGGCTATGGTAAGAACAATAAAAGGGACACAGTGGAGAAGCGACTTTAAAAAGGAGCCATGGCATCAGTTGGTGGGCACTGAAAGGTTTCCTATAGGAATCCCACATAGGCTTGAGGAATGCCAAGCTAGTCTCTCATAACTCTGAGCTTAGAATCGTACAATTATGGAATCTTAGAATTAGAAGTGTCCTTTGAAGTCTACGTATCCCAATATTCTTTCTAATAGCCTCTGCTGAGTCTCGTTTGGCTTTTGATTGCATTCTTCTCACATCTTCCCAAGAAGTTCATTCCATTGGTAGAAACTAATTGTAAGAAATAACATTTCAAAACAGCTCTGTTGAAACCTGCTGTCTCTAAGCTTCCCTCATCGATTGTATACCTGCTGTTTTCCCTGCTTACCACCTAATCAAATACCTGAAGGCAGATACAGAATAGCTTACTGATTTTTCCCATGATGGAAGTATAGGAGTGATGGCAAACAGTACAAATGACATAAAAAAATTCAAAACTAATAAACAAAGATGTAATAGTACTCTATGTAAAATCCTGCCTTTAGATTCAAAACCATCAATTACAGAGTAAGAGAAAACTGACTTGGTAGGAGTTCCTTTGAAAGGAACCTAACAGTTTAGATTAATTATTAGTTTAATATGAGTCAACAGTGTGATGTGACTGCTTAAAAAGCTAATAATCTTGGGCTGCACAGCTAGAACAGATCATGGAAAGTAATAGCCCCAATATATTCTGCCTTGGTCAGATTACATTGATATGCTGTTTTCAACTTTGCATGCTACATTTTAAGAGGTGTATAGATACAAATGCTACCACCATTACATGTAGCAGTAGGGGCCTCTGCCCTGGTCACAGGTTTTAGAAGGCTCTACATATGACAAATATCGATACAGAAATACTTTTTTTCTTTATATCTCCTAAGGTTTTTTTTGAAAATTTGATAACCGATTGAGCAAATGAAAATTTTGGTAAAGGGACACATGTGGGAACAGGACCCTACTCCAGCCGCACAGGAGGATGGAAGATGCTGGGCCGAGCACATGATGGGTAGTGGGTAACGATACAGGAGGGCAGCAGGGAAGTGCTAGCTGGAGAGCTCTGGTAAAGGCTCCGCCCATGGGCCTGTGCCTATGGACCTAAATGAGGACAAGCGTTTCCGCTTTCATGCCCATAAAGTTGCTTTTTGGCCCACCAGGCCCCCCATCCTGTGTCCATATAAACCTGAGACCTTAAGTGGGCACAGATACAAGTGGCTGGATATCGAGAAGCGCGGAGGAACACACCAGCAGACACCAGCAGACCGGCAACTGCGGAATGACGCGGACACCCAGGGGAGCTTGGCTGGGGGCGGTCGGAGGGGAGTTTGGCCACTGGGTGGCCCAGCTTCAGGATAGACCACCTTCCGAGTCCATACCTCTTTCAGCTCCCCATCCATCTCACTGAGAGCCACCTCCACCACTCAATAAAAACTTGCACTCAATCTTTAAGCCCACATGTGATCTGATTCTTCTGATACACTGGGCAAGAACTCAGCTGTCACACTGGCGGCCTGTCCTTGCGATAAGGCAGAGGATCGTTTAAGCTGACTAACACAAACTGTCTGCAGATGACATAGCTGAAAGAGCACGCTGTAACACATGCCCACTTGGGCTTCAGGAGTCCTAGAGGCTGCTGTGGGGCTAGAGCCCAAAAGCACTCTCTGCGGCCTCAGCACCTGCCCACCTGCATGCTTCCCCTGGGGGTTCGAGCAGCCAGGCGGAAGTGAGCCATACCCCTGGCACATGCCCTGTGAGGGGGATAAGGAAACTCCCCCATTTCAGAAGACAGGATATTAGTTAGAAGAAAATCATGGCCACTGTCTAGAAACCTGGCAAAGAGCTGGGCTGCTGGTGTTTAATGTTGGCCACCCCAAATATCCCAGAGTACATGTTTGGGCAGACTCGGTTTATCAGCTGACTGCATGTTTTTGAGGAATAATTTTGGGAAGCCTTTCGAACTGCTTCAGTTGGAAAAGCAAGGCAGCAGAAGGAATTAGCCGGCTGGGCTCCCTATGGTGATAATGACCAGACGACCAGGCTTATCCCTATCCTAGTGCCTGCTCTGGGCTCCTGGGCCCAGGAGCAGTTTCCATCTTGCTTCTATCCCAGCAGATTTGTGCCCCCATCCAGGAAAGAGCATGGCTCTTTTAGCTTTGCATTTCAAGGGTGATTCCCTGGAATGGCTGTGGGCCCTTGGGCAGAAACATGAGCTGGGCATGAGCCAAGCTTGACTTAACAACTTCTAAATATTTAGACATATGGTTAAGTGGCCTCCATTTATATTTTATTCAGCCTGTACGTGTTAGGATACAGATAAAACATTAAAATTTCTCTAGTTTAGAGGAAGAAGATTCCCTCTATTAAGGTTATATTAATGACCTCCAACAAAGGACTTCACGATCTATATCCCTACCCTTCTTTTTTTCACAATTGAATCATCCTATGTAAAATACCTAAGACAGAGCCTTACATACAGTAAGTGCTCAAAAAAATGTTAGTTTTTTTCCTTTAACTTTCTTTTGTTTCCATCTTCCATGTACAACTATAAATACCAGCATTTTTCACAAGCTTCACCTTGATCGGAGCTTTGAAATTCTATTCACACAGGATCTTTTGCATTTAGCCGTGATTCTGAGCCCCTTCTTCTAGTTTTGCACGTCTTTTAAAAATAAGGACTCCTCCCAAATTCTTTGATATCCGCAATGGTTTCCATAGATATTTCCCTTTCTCTTTCTCATCTAGAGTGTGTGCATGTGTGCATGCAAGAGATGGAGAAAGAAAGAATGAAAATGATGGCAGGATTTTACTGCCTCAATTCTTCTTCTCTTTCTGAGACCTGTTATTTTAGAGTCTCAAATCCTGGGTTTCATTATAAAACTTCCACATCTATCTTTTCTTTAGCCATTTGGAAAACAATTTAAAATATCAGTGTACATATTTGACTATGTTTCAATTTTCCTTTCTGTCTGGGTTCTTTGATTTTAGGTTCTACCGATAGACTCTGACACAAGAAAACAGTGTTGATTAAAAGAATCCCTGAGTGCTCACAGATTTAAGGAGGAAGGATATCCCTGACCTTGGGAGGAGCAGTACTCAAGCCAGCTCTTGGAATTTTAGTTAAATACTTGGTTATTGAGTGACTCGGCTTCAACCACCTACTGTCTCTGATCCTTGTGCTGGTTCCAGGAAGCGAGACTCTGATTGGGCAATGTGAACAAGAGGAGTGAAGACCTGCAATTGGCAGCCCCTAAAGAACTTCAGAGGGCTTGGATAGGGCAGGTCCCTATGGAAAGGACTGCCAAGGGAGCAAACGCACATATATCCATCTCCTTTTCTTAAGTGTTTGAGATTATTGTTGAGATCTCCATCACTTCAGTATTAAAAGTCTGTTCAGACTGAAGTCTAGAAAAATATATTTCTTTCATGAGCATCTGTTTTCTGCTGTTGACTTCTCTGACTGCTTGAATCTTTAAGACATACTTGAGGAAAATAATAGGAAGAATGGAAGAAAGAAGAGGTTTGCCGAGTGTTGGGGTTGGTGAGTGACTTGTGACTTTGGATCTGTTTAAAATGTCTTTGGGGCATGCAGGCAGGGCTGTCCAACACTCAACTGGAAATACGGATCTTGAGCTCATGATAAAAATCAAGCCTAAGATAGTAGATTTGGAAGATAACTACGTACTATTCATTCCATCTTTTAATTCTATACCCAAGAGCAATTATTAAAGACGCACTTCATATCACACACCATCAGGGGCTTGAATCACAAAGTCAAATAAGTCAAGGAGGGCAATCTTAAAGAAGCATTTAGGAGACAATAGATAAATTAATAATTGTAATATAGCATCTACTAGGGCAATGTTTGAGGTTTGTCCAGGGTGCCAGGGGAATACAAAGAAGGGCACTGAGAGTGGTTCCTGATCCTCTGATGTCACTTGCATTGATAGAATATATTCATACTCTTGACTCTGCTTTGATATTAGAATTTGTCCCTATCCTGGGCCCATTCTGCGCCCCCTACCCCACCTCTAGCCAGCCCCTTGAATGGTCTTTTCCATTCTGTAGCCTCTCATAGTTCTGGAACTGATAATAAAATCCCTTAGATGTAGATATTTGGGCTAAAGATAAACTACTGATAATAAAGATATTTCATTAAAAACATATTAAGAATATGCAGACATAGCCTGGAAAAGGTTATGTAAGACAGAATCTATTTTTTTAATAATTCTATTCATTTCTCAGCATTCCTTAGTCAACCCCTTCTTTTCAGCCCAATTAACTACTACAGCAGCATAGGTATACTTAAAAAAAATTCAGTGATCTAACTAGAATTACAATTTTAGTTGCACTATTTAACTTCATTAGGGTGCTGGAACAGATGATCTAGAATAGAAATAATTCAGAATTCATTTTTAATTTTCTTAGCTACCAAATCTTTTCGAATGGATATTTGTTCATTAGTTTCAAACACTTGTTCTGAACACGGAGTACACCATAATGTTTTTGCAAAGAGTGCTGACATCCTTTTTAGCACTAATGCTTAATCTGCATTATTTTTTCTGTTTAATTACATTGTATAAAATTTACTATGCATCAGTCTTAAAAATGTTAATGGGTGTTTCATAATAGTCTGCTTTTTCCAATTATATAAAGTATCCCTTTCTTGGCCTTAATATTTTATTATATTTTAGCAGAATGTTTGATGTTTTGAAAAAGTACTTAAGCATTTAGGTGTAAAGTTTTATTAATTAGCTTCCAGGGTTAATTTCAGTCTTAAAGTTCATGTACCTCTCCAAGTTAAGATGTCAAAATTAAGCCATCAAGTTTAAAGGCAAGTTTTAACTTTCATCTTTCCTAGTCTACTATTTCTGGAGAGTCTGGGAGGAGAGTGAGAGATTGGGAGCAGAATCAGGATGTCGTGCTGGCTCAGTGACCACTAGTTCACGTCAACCTACGAAGTCCTTAGGAGAATGAGTTCTGCTGGTTCTCTGTCCAGGCATTACGCCATCAATACAGGGAGATAATATAGAGCCTGGGACATGGAGGGCTTATGTACTTGGGTCTCCATACACACCAGCACAGATGTCTATAGGATCCAGGCTCTTCTGGAGACCAGTGACTCCTTATCATCCTTTCCCCCACTGAATTCAACTGCATTTCCATGTTTATCTTTTTCTAAAGATAAAAATGGGCAGGTGCCGAGGCCGCGGAGAGTGCTTTTGGGCTCTGGCCCCACAGCAGCCTCTAGGACTGGTGTTAAAACACCCAACTCCACCTAAGTGTTTTATAATCCCAAGACTGTCTCTGTTTTATGATCCCAAGACTGTCTTGCTTGTATAATGTCTTCCTTTGATCATGCCTATTCTCCCAGAATCGTGCTGATCCAGATGTACTTAAAAATGAAATAGAGATTTATAACTGAAAAATACACATAACATAAAATTTAGCATTCTGACCATTTTTAAGCATACCGTTCAGTAGTGTTAAGTACATTCACACTGTTGTGCAGCCAATCTCCAGAACTCTTTTTATCTTGCAAAACCAAAATCCTATACCCATTAAACAACAGCTCCCAACCCTCTCCTCCTGGTTTCTGAGAGCCAACATTCTATTTTCCGTTTCTCTAAGTTTGACTCTTTTAGATACTTCATATAAGTGGAATCGGGCAATGTTTGTCCTTCTGTGTCTGGCTTATTTCACTTGGCATAATGTCCTGTGGTTCATCCATGTTTAGGCATGTGGCAGAATTTCCTTCATGTTAAGGCAACTATTCCACTGTATGGATATGTCATATTTTATTTACCTATTCATCTGTTGATGGACATTTGAGTTGCTTCCACTCTTTGGCTGTTGTGAAAAAAAAATGCTTCTATGAACATGGCTGTAAAATGTCTTTTCCAGACCAGACTCATTCTTTTTGATGACACATACTTATCTATTTTTTAAAAAGCTTTCGTCATGGAAAATTTCAAATGTGTGAAAACGTAGAGAGAATAGGATAATGAACTTCAGAATACCTGTCACTCAGCTTCAACGGTTATCAACTTGGAGCTTATAGTCATATTGCACCTATATCCCTACCCATCATATCTACTCTGGATTATTTTGCAGCAAGCTTCACACATCATCTAATTTTATCTGCTAATATTTTACAATGTATCTCTGGAAGAGACAAAGGATAATAAATTTTTAAAGATAAAGGATAATACTGTTTCCATATTTAAAAATTTAACAATAGTTCCTCATTATCAATACTTAGTGTTCCCAGTATCTCAATTATCTTAATAATTTTTAAAGAGTTAATTTGTTTGGTTTAGAACCTAAATAAAATCAATTCATTGTGATTTCAAGTGTGCAGATCGGTTTACACGTCTCTTATGTCTCCTTTAATCTCTAGGTTTCTCCGCTAACCCCCATTTCTTTTCCTAGAAATTTCCTTAAAGAAGAGTTAACACATTGTTCGTAGAGTTTCCCAAACTTTGGGTTTGATTTACTGTTTCCCTGTGGTTTATTGAACATTGACCTCTGTTCCCTAAATTCTTACCAATTGGTAGTTAGATTTAGATACTTGATCAGATTTACACTCGATTTTTCTTTTTTTTTTGGTAGGACTAACTTATGTTGTGTTTTCCATAGGATGATATATAATATCTGGTTGCTTCTTTTTTATGGTTATTATAAACCAGATCAATTCACTTGATGTTACAAAATGAGGATATTCTAATTCTAACATTTCTTCTTCATTATTAGCTAAAATAGTTTTATAACAATAATGCCTTCTCAATTACTTAGTTTTCTTGAGGTATAGTTCTTGTAGAAAAGTAGGCTTGCTGCTTAATTATTTTATTTACCAGTTTTCCAATAAGTTGGCTCTTAAGAATCCTCCAAAGTGAACAATAAGATTTCTGTTTTTTCAGGATAATATAAACTCAATGATTTAAAATGTATGTGCTGTATTTGAATTTACTGCACTTATTTCCTCATTGAGGTTGGCTGCTTAGACATCACCCTGATAGCCATTTACAGATTCTGAGCTATCTGTTCTGATGAAATACTTTATATTCATCCTGTACTTTTCAATCCCAGGCTTGGTTTCAGTCATTTCTCCAAAGACCTTTGATTTCCTTATTGGAAGATGGCATTTAAAGACCACAATCTGATTACCCAGGGACCTCATTGCCACTGGATTATTACGGTTTCTAGGTCTTTTCAGTGTGACAGAGCTAGGAAATGTGTTATTTATTTTAAAAATAAAATATATCATGAATTTGTATTAATACTTGCAATTCGATTTAGAGTTACAGTGTTTTCACTTAACCTTGTGAATCTTCTTTTTTCTTCTTCTTTTTTTTAGATAGAGTCTTACTCTGTTGCCCAGGCTGGAGTGCAGTGACACAATCCTGGTTCACTGCAACCTCTTCCTCCCAGGTTCAAATGATTCTCCTACCTCAGCCTCCCGAGTAGCTGAGATAATGAGCACATGCCACCACAGCCGGCTAATTTTTGTATTTTTAGTAGAGATGGGGTTTCACTATGTTAGTCAGGCTGGTCTTGAACTCCTGACCTCAAATGATCCACCCACCTCAGCCTCTCAAAGTACTGGGATTACAGGTGTGAGCCACTGCTCCAGGCCCAATCTCATGAATCTTATATCCGTCTTTCCTTTACCAGAAAAAAATTTTTTGTTATCAGTTATACCATTATACTTACTCAAAAAAATCCTCCACAATATACATATAACAGTCTCAGAATAGAAATACCAACGCTAGCACCAATAATGAGAATACTGGAAACAGTTTCATATTTTATTTCTGCAATTGTTTTTCTCAGTAGGGTATATTTCACTAAGGATGTATACAACAAAGTTACTGTGTTTAAAACTACTTTGAAAATTTTTTGTCTGTGTGGTTTCTTTTATTTATGGGAATTGGGTTTTTAAAATTTGTTTTCTAATTAAGTAAAATATTTAAATGGTTGAAAAACCAAATCAACAAAGCAGAATCTATTTTAAAAGTTTATCCTCATTATTTTGGAGTGACTTACAGGTATTCATTTTTATTAATGGTTTACTTTAAACCTAGTGCTTATTTATTTTACTGATTGACTGCATTCTATTTCTACCAAGAAGCTAAAACATAAGAAATATTCAAAAATGCAGGATATTTGATATTTATATCTGTGGCATTGCTAAGATCTAGGATATGCTTTAGGCAATCGATGTGAAACAAGGGGAGAGGCTGATATGGATGCAGAAGAGTGAGGAAGGGAGAGACGAGAATGAGTTGAGGTTGGTGGGGGCAGATCATAAGAGAAACCCGGATTTTACCTAGTAAAACGGGGATCATTACCATTAGTGAGACCCTATTTGAGTCCACAGACTTGTGGAGTTTGAAGAACTCTGGTTATAAACGAATCTGCTTGGACTTCAGCAAGGATGTTGGCTCTACTGCATAACCACGTGGGCAAGTTAGGTCTATCGGTGCTGAATCTGAATGCCATGGAGTTAATTCAGAACTTGTCAAAAGACTAGCTCCACAGACAGGTAAGAGCCTTCTGAAGCATGCCTGTGTGGCAAAGATGACATGAGGAGAGGGTCTCAGGCTCAGGAAAGTGACAGGGAATGAGTAGGGAGCATTGTCACTTGTGTCACGAGTGGCCTGCTCACATACTCTCCACCATTTGGGGCATGATTGCCACTACATTCACACAAAGTTTGAATGAAGACAGTGGTACCTGCTTTTTTTCCATTCTTCCATATCCTGGATTAGCGATGGCCAGTGCGCAGACAGTTTTCAAAGTGTCCTGTCCCTTAAAGTAGAGCTCCATAGTAATGTTTAACCCTAGTGGGTAGAAAACAAATTCTTATCAACTTGCGCCTTATTCAATGAGCTTAAGCATGTATTGAATATTCGTCAGATGCTAGACTCTATGCTAGGCTCTGATGATGTAAAAATGAGTAAATCACAGCCTCGATGCTTTCGGAGCTAATAGTTTAGTGAGAGGAGGCTAGTACAAACAATAATCACTTCTGAACAATGTAGTAAGTCCTATGATAGGTCATTCACCAACTGCTTTGGGGAATTTTGGGGTGGGACTCCAACCCAGCTCAGCAGCGAGAGGAGGCTTCCTGAAGCAGCTGATACCTAGACCTCCCCCAGCAGATACGTTGACTCCGGTGGAGGCTGATGGGGGAGGGAGGGGGTCTGTGGAGGGACCATGGTGCAGAAACAGGTCACCTGCGCAGGGTAGGGTGAGCACAAGAGTGACAAGCAGTCAATGTGCAAACAGCTCCTGAGGACGAGGTAGAAAGTGGCCAAGGCCCAGATCAGACACGGCGGCAAGGAGCCCTTCCTGGAAAGTCTTAAATACCATCCTAATGAGCTTGGACTTTATTCTGGGGCTGTCAATAAGACCCTTAAGGGTTTTTCAAAAGGCAGAAGTATTAGAAATGAAGGGGACATGGTACATATGAGAAATACCTGTTTATTATAATTTTGTAACTAGAAAAAAAACAAAACCTTTTCCTTGTACAAAGTTAAAACATTACGGAACTATATAACATGAAACATGAAATTTCACCACCTAATGGTTTTGTTACTATTCTAATTTGATTCATTCTGAAAATAACATTATGACCTTTTGCAACTTGCTTTTACATTTTTCAATATATTTTGGACAATTTTCAATGTTTTCCATGTATCTCTACCTTGTTTCTTTAAAGAGTGACCTGTATTCCACTATTTGAAGGACATATTTTTTGTCTATTTGTCTATTGCTGAATATTTGAGATCTTCTCAACTTTTCTTTTTCTCTCTCTCTTTTTTTTTTTTTGAGATGGAGTTTCGCTCCTGTGGCCCAGGCTGGAGTGCAATGGCTTGATCTCGGCTCACTGCAACCTCTGCCTCCCAGACTCAAGAGATTCTCCTGCCTCAGCCTCTCTCCTAATATTTTAGGAGACAGAACTAAAGGTGTGCACCACTATGCCAGGCTAATTTTGTATTTTTAGTAGAGACAGGGTTTCACCATGTTGGTCAGGCTGGTCTTGAACTCCTGACCTCAAATGATCCACCTGCCTTGACTTCCCAAAGCGCTGGGATTATAGGCGTAAGCCACCACTTCTGGACTCAACTTTTCTTTCTTTTTATTTTTAAAACTCGAAGTAATGCATATACAGTTGTCCCTAGGTATCTGTGGAGGATTGGTTCTAGATGTTCCCTTAAATATGAAAATTTACAGATGTTCAAGTCCCTGATATAAACGGCATAGTATTTGCATATAGTGTATGCACATTCCCTCATATATTTTAAATAATCTCTAGACTACTTATCATACCCAATATAATGTAAATGCTATGTCAATAATTGTTATACCATTTTGTTTAGAAAATAATAATAAGGAAAAAGTCTGTATATGTTCAGTACATTTTTTCCCCCAGATGTTTGTGATCTGCAGTTGGTTGAATTCATGAATGTGGACCTGCTGTGGAACCCAGTTTTTAAAAATTCCATCATTCCAGTGTAGTTATATCCATGTTTTCAATTAAGTCAATATTCTATGTTGACAGTATCATAATTATGATTATGGAATTATTAGTCAGAGTTGAGCCATGTATATATATATTATTTTCTCTAAAGCAGCCACTTAATTAATCTCCAAAATTTTATCAAAGTGTAAAAACAACTTTCAGTACATTCAAACACCTTACACATTCTAGCAGTTTCATTTTCTTTTTGACAACATCCCTCCAAGAGTCCTCGATTATCCTGCTCCACCTAGACAGGTTCCTGCCCAGGGTTGGCTGAGCACCTGTTGCCTTGAAACTTTCTTCCCAGTTAACCTGGGTATTTCCTTCTTCTGCTTCCTGTCTTGGGTGTCCCTATATACTGGTTACCGTGTCTTCCTTTCTTTGGTTTACTCCCTTGTTTTGGTATAGCACATCTTTCTGTAGCTTCCTGAGAAAACCTTAAGGTGTTTCATAATATTTTTAGGAGATAGAATTCACAAACTTGATGATTCATGGGACACAGGGCAATGAGGGAAGAAGGAATAAAAAATGACCCCTAAGCTTTTGTATGGGATATCAAAATGGCTGAGTGTACAGGAACTGGAGTAGGTTTGAGAGAAGAGTAAAGCTACTGAGTACACTGAGTTATCTGAATGTACTGAGCTGTCAGCAATGAAGATCCTGACATCGTTCCTGAGATGGAAATCATACTTATCCATCTAGATGCAGTTAAACTGTGAGAGTAAATGAGATTGGTTGGGAAAAGGACATAGAACAAGGGCAAGAATGAGCCAAAGATAATCAATTATATAAGAATGTTTAAAGGGTAAGCCAAAGCCAGAGAAAGAACCCATGAAGAAATCTGACAAGAAACCTCAGAGAGGCAGGATGACCGGGAAAAATTAGAGCCAATGGACAATAGAGACAGGTTATAAGAACATGTAATGTATAACAGAATTTAGAGAAGAAATGGGCCAGGCACGGTGGCTCACGCCTGTAATCCCAGCACTTTGGGAGGCCGAGGTGGGTGGATCACGTGGTCAGGAGATCGATACAAGCCTGACCAACGTGGTGAAACCCCTTCTCTACTAAAAATACAAAAATTAGCCAGACATGGTGGAGCACACCTGTAATTCCAGCTACTTAGGAGGCTGAAGCAGGAGAGTCACTTAAACCTGGAAGGCGGAGGTTGAAGTCAGCCAAGATTGCACCATTGAACTCCAGCCTGGGCCACAGATTGAGACTACACCTCAAAATAAATATATAAATAATAATAATAATACAATACAGATGGCAAAAGGATAAATGCATGAAAGTCTTTACTGAAACACTGTTTAGAATAGTAAAAATTGGAAACAAACAATATTCATTGTCTGGAGAACTTGTAATATAAATAATGCTGCAGACTCATCAGAGCACAATGCCCCTATCAAAAGTTACACAGGCTTATGCTTATGCTTATTGAAATTTATATTTATTGTTTAGGAAAAGCAATGCAAGTTACTGCAAGGAATGAGTGTTACATGATCCAATTTATGTAAATCTCTATGCACAGAGCCATCTGCTTGTGCATGTATGCATAGACTAGAGAGAGGTTTGGAAGAATGTTCCCCAAAGTGTTAATGGTGATTATCTTTGGAAGAGGAGATTTGGGTACATTTTACTTGCTTCTTTGCATTTTAAGTATTGTTTAAATTTGTTACAATAATTATGTAATAAAAAAGAGCTATTTTTAAAGGATAAATGTTAATGATGTTAAATACTGCAGAGAGATTGAGTAGTCAAATGCTGTGAAGTGGGAACAGAAGAGAAGTTTGAAGGAGCCAAGGAGTGAATGGGACATGAAGATAACAAAATGCCAAAGATCTTTCTAGAAGCATGAATGAGATGGAAGGGTGAGAGATAAGAGGGATAGGTAGAGGATTAGACAACTCCTTTATTCCTTCATTTCTCTCTTGGCCCTTTTTTAATTCATTCTGAACATTATTGCCTGATAAATTCCCCAAATATCCCATTATCTTGTCACTCCCATGCCAGACTCCAGCAGCTCCCACCCAAAGAAGCAGAAATTGCCCAGGTGCTTTTCAGAGGCTTCAATAATCTGAATTTACTCACTGTGCCCCATATTAACTTGCTTTTCCATTCAAACCAATTTTTCTTTAAACATTTAAACATACGTTTGCTGAGCATGTGCTACAGGCCAGGCACCCTTAAAATCACTAGGTAGATCAGGACATTATGGTCCCTGCCATTATTGTAGTCATAAAGTAGTGAGTGAGGATGCCAGACTTACATACAGCTAGTACTAGTATAGAGTAATAGGGGCTGTAACTGACCTATGTGCCAACTGTTCACCCATCCATATGGACAATAGAGATAGATCATATTTGCACCTGCTGTTACTTCTGCATTTCATTTCATCACCTCTTCATTCGTTTTGAACATTTAAATTCTCCTTACTTTTCACATCACAGATCAGTCCAATCTTGATATCTTTCTTCTTATGACCTGCATGGCACTTACTTTTTTATTATTCCTCTATGTGTTTTATTATGTAATACCTTCCATTGTTAGTGAACCGCTTATAAGTATGAACTACCTCTTCACCAAGATGAGATAACCATGAGCTTTGAAAGCTGTCATTGTACCTAGCACAGGGTTAAACAGGTAGAAAGTATGAATAAATGCCGGCTGAAATTTATCAGGAAACTTCCCTCCCAAGCTATCTAATATTTTTAAATAAAATAAAATTAACTTTGAAGGTGGTATATTTGAAAGCAACCTAATACAATTTGCAGAGTGAAAAGGACCACTTTAGACAGAGGAAACAGCTGAGCAAAGACAGAAAGGTACAAACATTTCAATTCTGAGGGCTGGGGGAGTGGAGGTGACAAGACAGGGGTGGTTGCTAAGACTTCAGAAGGATGGAATTTAAAATGATGAGAACAATTTAGAGAAAAAAATAGATGATAGAACCCAATCAAGATAGCATATGCAATAAATAAAATCCAAACTTAGTCATTATGCAAGACAGGGAATGAAAGCTCGATTATTATTCAAGACTATAAAAGCGCAAGTATGTTCTAAGTATGAGGTGACATTATGAGCCTGCAATTTAAGACACTATTGCAATAATAAGTATGTAAACAGAATTATGACCTTGCAAAGGCTGGGAAATTGTCTTTGTACTGCAGGTGATACAAGTGATGCCTTTACTAGGAAGTCACATCTAATTTTTAATCCTAACATTTAAAAAGGAATGTGCAAACCTCACAGAGCCCCGTTTCCCACATTTCACTCCACCGAACATTAGGTCAGGAGGATGTTAATGGATATTCCATTTTTAACATGGTCTGATGAAACTGGGAAATACTGTTTTAGAAGATCCTGAAATCTTTTGATTAAAATGATGTGACAATCCTGTGAATAAAGTTTAGAAGAGGAGGGACTTTTTCAGGAGTAAAATAAAACTGAGGGGAGAACAAGTGGCTGTAATAAGTAGTAGGAGGGTTATTATAAGCTGGGTACGTTGCAACCACTTTTATCTCCATAAAGTCAGAAATTGACATATTGTAGCAAGAGAAAGATGGGTTAGAAATGGACTGCCTGGTGAGGGTGTGAGAGGGAAATATTAAATTATTATTGCAAGAGAGCATATTGTCTTCAACTTTGCACAAATGATAGGAAAGACAGAGAACCATTTAAAGATGATTTATGTGTCCTACTGCCTGGAACTGCCAGGCAGGTCACCTTTTGAATTTATTTCGCACTCTAGAATTCCATGAGTCTAGTACTGTGGACCCTAGGATGAGGGATATGACCATGAGAACGTCTAGTTCCAGCTCCACTGTTGTCACTGACCTAATGAACCATCTATAAAGTGATTATCATGGTTTCTCATAGTACCCTGCAGGAATTTCCCTAGGATTAATTACACAATGCTTCTAAGGTACTTCAAACTTCATAGAGAAAGACACCAAAAATACTTACAGTATTGGGTCAAATCACGAAATTGCTGGTATTCGATTATTTGTGATCTATAGAAATGACAATTTCAAATGGTCTACACTAATAGAATTCATCATTCATCGAGCCGCCTGTGTGACAGGGATGGGCTGGTTTGGGGATTTGAAGATGATTAAGACATGATCCCTGCCTTCAAGGAGCTCTTAGACCAGTGAGGGAAACAGGCACTTGAGGAAAACATTGCAGGGCAGTTGGACCAGGGCCACAGTGGAGGTGCCACAAGACGCTGTGGATAAAAAAAGAAGCCAGCTATTCTGCTGGGCCAGGAGAGCAAGGCCAGAACGAAGCAAGCAAAGGGTGGTAGAGGTTGGGACATTCATTCAGGCTGGATTTTGAAGGTTCAGTAATTTACTAAGTGGAAAAGACCATTCTAAACAAAGGAAACAGCTGTGCAAAGATAAAGAGGTATGAAAAACCACTCTGGAGGAAAAAATCATTTAAATATTAAATAATATTAAGATGAGGAGACATTAATTGAACCCTCTATAAGTAACTCCTATTAGAATGTCCTTTTATTTAATATTACTTCATTAGTATTTATCATCATTTGTCCTTGCTTAGCAGGGCTTGTGCAAGCTTTTCTGAATGGCTGCAGTACAGAATGCTTTTCAGCAAGAAAAAAAGAGATGAAGCTGGACATGTTGCTGGCACCCAGGTTGAGAAAAGTCTTGTGTTCAGTAACAAGGAGAAGGGTGTCTGTCCAGTGGGTGCTGGGGAGATACTACAGAGTTCTAGGTAGAGTGGCGACATGATCAGATTTGCATTTTGGAAAAGAAAGTCCATAGTGGTAGTTTTATGGAGGAAGGACCAAGAGCAGGTGCCAGCAGGGACAAGGGAGGAGCTGGGGAGCAGGGAAGAGGAGAGGATCCTGGCGTCCAGCAATGTTTAAGGGACAAGAACAGTTTGGGAGGCAGAAGGAGAACTGAAGAGAGTCCAGGGAGAAAGTGGCTTCAAGAAACTGAAATAAGTTCAGCGAGATAAAAATGACACGGTGCCTGGGATCTGGAAGTTGACCATTGGTGAGAGCAAGAGCAGTTCCGGTGGAGTGGACAGAAGTCAGATTTTTGCAGATCAAAGAACAAATGGGCGGTAAGGAGGGGCCAGCAAGGAATATAAAAGTAATTTTAAAGAAGGCTAGCTGGAAAGGAAAGGGGAGAGATGGGACGATTAGAGGGAGCTGCAGAATAGAAGGGAGCCACAGTTGTCTTTTTTGTTTTGAAGGAGTAGAGAGTCTTGAGCAAGTGTGTGAAGTTGAGGAAGAGAAGCCAGAGGAAAGGGAGAGACCAGGCTAGAGGGCATGAAGAGGGAAAGAGGCAATAATTTCAAACACCCAGGGAGGTTTCTTCTTCATTCTAGAGCAGGGGAAATAGGCAGGCCTGGGTGCAGCTCTAGGTAAGTTTGAAGGTGAGGCTGAGAAGATAAAGATTTAACATGTCGCGACTTCATCTTTTCTCTGTGGTGGGGGGCAAGGTGGAGAATAGATGGGTTGGGTTGAGGGTGGAATAGGGGAGCTTTCCAGGAGCACTGGGAATGTGGGATGGCTGCCTAGAGGTGACCAGAGCAAGGCAAGACTCGCCAAGCAGCACTGCAAGCTCAGCAAAAGCTGGAAACTACAAGCTGTGGGGACTGCAATGTAGATGTTTTTATTATTTTTTCCAAGCAGGGTTTGGCAGCATTGATACAGGAGATTAGAAGGGTAAGTTTGGGGAAGGGTCTCTTGGGGTGGTGGGTGTAGTGAGAGTTATGGTTACTAAGAGAAAATGGTGAAATAGACAAGCCATCATGATATGATTTCGGGTATGTAGGAAAGGTAGTGGAACCCGCCCTCCCCGCCCCGCCCCAGAGAACTGATTGACCTGGGAATGTTGGTTGGGTTCAGGATACGTGAGACAGAGATTTTGGCTGGGCATAGTGGTTCACACCTGTAATCACAACATTTTGGGATGCTGAGGCGAATGGATCTCTTGAGTCCAGGAGTTTGAGGCCAGCCTGGGCAATATGGTGACACCCTGTCTATACAAAAAAACAAAAACAAAAACAAAAACAAAAACAAAAATTTACCAGGTGTGGTGGTACATGCCTGTAGTCCCAGCTACTTGGGAGGCTGAGGCAGGCGTATCACCTGAACTCAGGAGGTGGAGGTTGCAGTGAGCTGAGATCGTATCACTGTACTCCAGCCTGGGTGACAGAGTGAGATCCTGTCTTAAAAAAAAATTGAAAAGAGATCTTATGAGGCCTCATGGGCTCCACAGGCAAGTGCAGTAAGAACAAATAGAGACAGCGTGTTAATCACACAAGGGGATAAAGTTGGGGTGTGACCGATCACCATTCAGTGTCTCAGTGATGGAGTGGTTTGGGGCCATAACAAGATCCCAGTGTGGCCACAAGAGTGGGTTGCTCAACTGGAGCCTACATGAAGGTGGATGGAGCAGAGTAGATTAAGAAACTTTCAAGCAAGAGTGAGAGATGGGTATTCTACAAAAACACTTCCTTGCTTGGGACAGCAGGAGAGCGAGAGTACGTAGAGATTATGAGTCAGGTGCCAAATTGTCCCTTGGAAAAATAGACTCGTGAAGTTCAGTTTCTCTGTGAGCATAATCTTCAGCCAATTGGTTTCATGTGGCATCATCTCCTACTGTGGTATTGATTTCCTTTCCCTTCCTTGCAGTAAGATTTGGGAAGATTCTTCTTTGACAAGGGGGGCTATGGCTTGCTTTCCTCCCTGTCTCAGTCTCCCTTTGGTTTCTCCATCATTCGCTGCCCTCCAAAGCTGGTGGATGGTTCATTAACTGCCTTCCGTTCTTGCCAATCACTTACCTGCTCAAGCAGCTGATTTCAATTGTCAGAGAGATTTCCTTTCCCATATGAGTGGGCATTTCAGACCCCAGATGTTGTTTCTCTTTTCCCAGCATCCTTCACCTCCCGGAGCTCCAAGGTCTCTAAATCATTCTGCCCCCACACTCCAGGAAGTTATTTGTTTGCCAACCCATTCTCTTTTGCCAAAGCTGCTTGACAAGTTCAACATTAGCAGCTTGAAATTGACTTGTCATCAATATAACGTATTAAACTCTTAACTCACAGAGGAACAGTGTAGTTTTCCACAATGTATTTTTTAGTGGGGTAATATTCAGAACCTCAAGCTTTAGGATTTTCCTGTGGACGAGTGCTGAATAACTACTTCAGCTCCGCTGGCAGTCACAGCCCTCCCCACAGTGGGAACCACAGAGCTCTATCAAGTTAAAAGTTCTGGAGACTCTAGTCTGGGATCATGAAAACACAGTTTAGCTTCCTTTTGTGTTACTAATGCAGGGCCTCTTTCTGGGCTTCACAATGCCCCCTCTGAAGTGAGTCAGCATTTCTGTGTTTGCTTAACTTCTAAGGTTACTGAAGCTCTGAGGGGGACATAGTTGGTTCGAAGTCACACTGCAGGGATCATGGCAGGTTCAGATCGGACCGAGAACTTGTTTCCACTAGGCGGGACTCCTTGAACCGTGCCACATCTACTGGAAGCAGCTATGTTGATACAAGTTCTGCACTTCTGTCTTTTAATAGTCCACTGGCAACTGTGATTCTAAGTCCCTATGTGGAATTAGCTCAGGCCCTTGTATGAAGTTCAGACTGCGGTTTGAAGGGATTCTGACGGTTTCTGCCAAATATAATACTTAGATCTAGGAGTAAGAAAAATGATACAAGATGGCAGGGATGTGAAGTGGAGACTGAAATAGGTCTGCTGTGTTCCTGTGCTTTCCAGCTGGCAGTCCTACCGCACACTCTTTTTTCCCTCTGGAAAATTCATCTAAGTCCAATATCATTTTTCCCTTGAAACAATGAGATTGGATATCTGAGATGCAAGTAGATCCATGTGCGCTGTTATTAATTTCCAGAATCTCTCCATGTTCCAGTGTGCCAGGATACATAGCCAGGGAGGAAGGGTGGTTTCGGATTCATAGCATTCTAAATTTATCGTACGTTTTCTTAGCTTCTTTTCCTTAAACATAATTTGGACGGGACAGAAATCCAAAAGAGTGGATGTGGTCTTCTGTTGCTTACAGCATATCACTTTTCTACGTTTAAAAAACTGTAGTCCTCTGTCACGAATAATGAATCGCAAAATTATTCATAGCCATCACAAACAGCAAACTCACAGTAAACAGCCTTGGTTAGCGATGTAGGATCTTAGAATTGAAAGGGCCTTTGGAAAGACTCTCGATCCACCTCCTACTCAATTTGCGCTGCAGCACCCCTGATGAGGTGTCTAACTAAGTGGTTCTCAAACATTGCTGCATATTGGAATCACCTGGGGAGATTTTAAAGCTCTTAACACCAGGCTCCTCCTCAAATCATCTAAGTAAGAAGTTCTGGGGGTGAGACCAGGGCATCAGACTTTCTTCAGACTTCCCAGGGGATTATAATGCGCAGCCAAATCCTGACCAGTGACCTCGCTTCTGCTCGGCTGTGCCCTGTGGTGAAGTCCCTGCATTGTGGAATTGGTTGTACACTGATAGACAGTCATTCCTAATAGAATTAATAGGAATTCATGTCTCTCTGGAAGCCACATAGAGCCAACCAGCTATCTTCCTCACTGAAGCTCTTTGAAGATTTGAAGGCAGTAATACACAATTTCCAACATACTAAAGTATTTCCTTACTATGGCCAAAAATACCAATGAAAAGGCAACTCTTGGACATATTACTTCATAGCGTGGATTTGACTCCACTATTTGGCCATTATCTCATCTGAGTTTCATTATTTTAACTCCTGGATGAAATAACTGGGGACAACTGCGGAGAAGTTCTCTTGAAGTTGACCCCAGCAGATTTCGGAAGCGCTAACATGAGCTGTGTTTTTGGTCCTTCCCATCAGCTGTCGAGTTCCCAGCTGCCTAGTTCTCCCTGTTCCTGGGCCCTGCACTGCCTACCACCTCTCTTTGGCTGTCTCACTTGTCTCTGTTCTCCTGTTATCCATGTTTGAGGCTGGGCGATGGCCAGGTCTGCAGAAGAGTGGCAGACGGAAGAAAACAGAACTGGAGGATGTCATGGTCACGCCCCAATACAGAGACTCAGCCGCTGAGTCCCCGAAGACTGATGTAGCACCATGTGTCAAGAGGCTAAGTCCTGGAGTCATAGCTTTTGGATGTGAGCCCTGGCTCCCCCACTCATTACAGGGGGAACCTTGGGCAAGACCCTTAACCTACTGGAGTCTCAGTTTCTTCATCTATGAACCAGGAGTAATAGTAGTAACTAACCTCTGTGAAATAAAAAGATAATCTGTGTAGCATACTTGGTAAGATGTCTTCTATATAGCTAGTGCCTAATCAGAATTAGCTCTTATTGTATTATTAAAACCGCATCCCCTCCCCAGCCCCTTCCAAAACTATCCCTGGTCCACAGGCCCGTCACCCACTCTCTCCTCCTAATCTAAGCTACAACCTTGGCTGCCTGACATTATGGACCCTAGCTCCTGCAGTCTATTTTCTCTGCACCTGGCCAGTGCTTAGCTTAGAGTCACCTGGGCTCACAGTGCCTCCCAAAGGCACTGAGAAAAAAAACCATTAATGTTAGCTCTTGTTCCACTGGTTGGCATGGGTTGTGAGGGAAAACGAGCAGCAAATATCTTATCTTGCTCCTGATTAGAGTTTTTCTTTGCTGCTTTCAGCTTCCTTTCTCAAGGGGCCACATGAAATTGAACTCAGAACTATGATTTGCCCTTGCCTTAAAGCATGCCAGGAAAATCATTACATTTTTAGCAGGCGCTGGAGGATAGGCTGTCTCCCTTTCCATTTAACAAACATTAAATTTCTGACCAGGGTTCCTTGAACCTCACGCACTAGCAATGTGGCCTTTATTTTGCTGGCTTCTTCATTTTATTTTATCAGTACTGCCAGCAAAACTCTGGGAATGCGATCTGTTAGGTCCTATCTTCGCCAGCCAAGATTTAAAGGGTGCAACAGATTGAAGATTTTCAAACTAAAGAACAGTGCTTTCAATATGTGTTCAGTGGGCAACAAAACGCTTCCTTTGTGGGAGTCCACACTTTGTCTCTTGGGTTAATGGATGACTTTCCAGGGATGCTGCATAAAAGAGTGATTAAAAAAAATGGTTTAGGCAGCTGTGAGATTGATTCTTCAACCCAGTATGCATCTTATTGCTATTTAAGAACAAGTTTAAATTAGATTCTGTAACCATTATTCAACCATGTCCCCTGAAGTCTGTACATACATCCCTCACTGGTGAGGGGAAAAGGAAGTTGGTAAATTAAGTGTTGCTGAACAATTCTCAGATACCCTGACTGTCAGAACAATTTCATGTGGGTCATATTTAAATCCTCCATTTGATTCTTGGTATGGGTTTGTTTCAAAGCAAGCTGAAAAAAAAAAAAAAAAGAGCAAAAAGAAACAAAGAGCCACCAACCGAGGAGAAAAACTGTTTGGCTCCAAGAACTCACTGTCAGTATAAATAAAACAAATTCCAATGCTGTTCTCACTTCAAATTATAGTCTCTTGATTTTTCCACTCTAATTTTCATTCACTTGGCTGTAAGTGAGTAAATCTTTCTGGTATCAGTGTAGGCTTGTACTCCTTTGTCCAAAGACCTTGCCTGCACAGACATGTAGACATTTCCACAAATATACTTGCAGGGACCTTATGAAGTGGTCCCCAGAAGCTAAATCTAGCCTTAATATACAAAGAGGATGCAAATTCTATAGTGGCTCCCTAGGAAGTAGGGTACGTTTTCTAAATTCACGATCTAAGGTAGAGTTTTTCATCTTTGAGTTGAGTTTTTCTTGTTTCCTACAGTAGTGATGGGTTTGCCACCGGTCTATTGCTGGGTATCAATAGTTCAATATGTGGTATTGCAGCAAGAAGTAGTCCTGCAATATTAACTTGATAACACCATTTTCAACCAACTATGTCAACCACCTGAAGATAATTAACACATGCACTTACAAACAGCTTAATGCTGCCCTGGAACAGACATCGTGTCATTCCATTTCACTTGATTCATTCATTCATTTATTCATCAAACAAGTGTTAAATTATTCGTTACTAATACAGACTTGAAAATATGAGCAGCACATTTACTGTTTCTGAAATTCACGTACTGAATTTCCCTTGTCCTTGAGTTATATGGATACCAGGATAAAACAAAATCAATATTTGTTCTAGTCATCCTGCATAAATATTTTTCCAGACAAATGGCTATTTACCATATTGAATCAACATAGACTGCTGGAATATAAAAAGGTTATCTGGAAAGTGTTTTTCCTCTATGGGTCTGGGAACATAGCCTAGGAGGCTACCCCAAAGGGAGGGGAG
This sequence comes from Saimiri boliviensis, assembly GCF_048565385.1. Lineage (NCBI taxonomy): Eukaryota > Metazoa > Chordata > Mammalia > Primates > Cebidae > Saimiri > Saimiri boliviensis. The sequence continues at coordinate 91,062,812 of NC_133458.1, read as the reverse complement.
CAGACCTTGATTATGTGCCTATCATGGTGAGCCACTGTGCTGGCATTTACACACATTATAGCATTTCATTCTCATAAACACCCTAAGAGATAGCTATTCTCACCTCATTTCATAGAGGAGAAAACTGGGATTCCGAAAGTCTAAGTAATTCTGTTCTTAAAATGGTCTGCTCTCTAATTTCAGTGACACAACATTTTCCTGATTTTCCCCCTTTCTTCTCCTTATCAGTCTTTAAAGCTTTTTCTTCTCCTCCTCTTTATCTGTGACTCAATTTTGAACACTAACTACATTCGCTGGTGATCTCATCTGGTACAATGGCTTTAAATACCACTCATGTGCTCATGACTCTCCAGCATGTCTCTCCAGCCCAAACGTCTCCCATTACCATCAGACTTGTATATACAGCTGCCTACTTGAAATTTACACTTGGATGATGGGTGAACATCTCTGATTTAGTATGCCCGGTTTGGAGATCTTGATTTTTTTTCTCTCTTCATATCTTTCTCCTTGCATTTGAACCACTTAGAAAAATGGCTCCCTCATTTACCCAACTGCTCATAAAAATAACCTAGGAGTCACCTTTTTCATTACTATTTCCCCAGTTCATAACAAAAATATGTTGCAAAATCTCTTTGCATTTCTTCATCTCTACCTTTGTGTAAGCTAATGCAAAATATCCCTAACTCTTGGAAATTCCCTATTTACCTTCCTCCATCTCCTCACCCAGAATGCAGATTGATGGCTGGAGCTGCTGCAACCAGTTATGAGAATGAGGAAAAAAGGCACTAGAGTCACAGAGACATTAGCCCTGATATACTAAGTCCAAAAGTTACATCTTCCAACATCATAGTCTGAGGGAAAAACAACTCATTTCATCCAACCTGGTCTGATTTTTTTCCATTACTAGCAGGTGAAAGCATTTCTAAGGGATATATATTTTCCCTCCACCCCCATCAATCTGTATCCACACAGCAGCCATAGGGGTATTTTTTTGAAAAGGAAAAGTGAAGCAGTGTAAGGTTGAACAGAAGTGAGGGATGCAATTTTAAACAATGTGGGCAGGATAGGCTCCAATGGGAAGGCAACATCTGAGAAAAGACATGAAAGATCTGGGTCATCATGGAGATAGTAAAAAGAGATTGTTATCCGGATATACTTTAAAAAGAAGAATTAAAAGGATTTACTGATGGATTGAATGTGTGCTGTAAGATATACAGACAAGTCAAACATAACCTACAGATTTTTGTTTGTGCAACTGGAAAGATGGAGTTGCCATTGCTGAGATGAGGAAGGCTAAGTGCACTGCAGATTTGTGGTATGAGAGAGATATCTCAGTTTTAGACATGCCGATTTTTAGACATCTATCAAACATTTGAGAAGAGATAATGTTGAATAAGCAGTTGAATGTGTGAGTTGAGAGTTCAGCTGACAGGACCACACTGCAGGCACAAAGTTGTGAGTCAAGACCGATATATTTAAAGCCATGAGATTTTATGAAATTACTAAGTTAGTAAGCGTAGTTTGAGGTAAACAAAGAACCAGAGTCCTAGAAGTGATGCAATAACATTAATAAGTTGCAGAGAAGAGGAATCAGTGGAGGAGATTGAAAAGAAGCAACCACTGAAGTAGGAGGAAAAGAGACTGAAGTGAACTAGGAGCCAAATAAAGGAAGTGTTTTAAGGAAGAGAGAATGATCACTGCTGTTGATTTTCAAATAATATGAGGACTCAGAACTGATCATTGGGTTTAGCAGCGTTGAGGTCACTGGTGACCTGACAAGAAGAGATTTCATGAATTGTAATGAAAACTCGATTGGAATGGGTTTAAGAGAGAGTGGGAAGACACTAATGGCAGCTCCCTTGAAGAGTTTTACTGCAAAGGTGAGAAAAATATTTGAGTGTATCTGGGGGAGTTTCTTTTAAAAACTAGGAAAATGACAAGTTTGTTAAATGATGGAAATGATCAAGTAGAGATGTAAAGACGGATGATGTAGGAGAAAGGGGGATACTTGTTAGAGTGATGTTCTTTGGTATAAGTGTAGGGATTTGCTTTATATCATGTGGTTTTAACACATGTCCACCCATGAGCCTGAACCAAACGTTAAAATAAAAAAACTTGTGCATAATACTTTGACACTATTCCCTTCAACAGGTGGAGCTTAATTTTTTCCCTCTGAATATTGATTGGGTTTAGTGAACTGCTTTTAACAAACAGAATGTGACAGAGTAATGGTGTGCGACTTCTGAGGCTAGGTCATAAATGGCATTGTGGTTTTCCTCTTGCTCTCTCTTGGATCACTCAGTTTGAGGGAAATCAGCTGCCGTGTTTTGAGGACCCTCAAGCAGCCCTGTGGAGAGATTAATTTGGTGTGAAACTGGGAACTCCTACCAGCAGCCATGTGAGTACACCATCTTGGTAGCAGATCTTGCAGAACCAGTCAAGCCCAGTTAAAGCCCAAGCTGACACCTTCACTGCAACCTCGTGAAAGGCTGTGAACCAGAACCAGCAGTTAAGTTGCTCCTTTATTACTGCCCCATAAAAATAGTGGGATGATATATACTTACTGTTTTAAGCCACTAAATATTGGGGTAATTGGGAACCCAAGAGAGTTCATTTATAGCAACAGATAGGAAGATAGAGTACATGAGTACACTGGGGTGGCTGAGTAAAAGAGGAATGAGGAATTTGTGGAGATTCTCCTTGAATTGCTTCAACTTTCTCAGGGACACAAGAAGCAAGATTAATAGCTGAGAGTGGAGGGTAAAGATGGAAAAAGAAATGTTGGAGGAGTGAGGAGAAAGGAAAGAAAACTAGCTGTATGGATGAGAAGGGTGGACAGATAGAATGGGTAAGGCAAATGTAGTTGGATTGTGGGCCGTATTAAGGCCACAAAAGAAGTATGTCTGCAGTCATCATATAAAACGAGACAGTGTGTTGTGTGCTTTGCTCCAGCAAATTCAGTTGCAGTCATGCAGAAGCCGAGTAGGTGGGGAGTTGGATTAAACCAGGGATGCACTTTTGCTATGTGAGTACTGTGACACACAATAGGGCAAGGCGTGTGCAAAGGAGTATTTATACAAATCAGGATATCTGCCTTCTTAAATAAAAATCATTTCAGTGTTCTGCTTCCAGGAAGATGGAGGTAAACATAGTTTGCCCTTTCCTCCTGTTAAGAACAACTAAAATGCCTGGAAATTATATGAAAAACAAACATAAAAAGACTCTGAAAGGTGAGGAGAAGAAAGCAGATTGTCAAGGGAACTCAGAACCCAAGGAGTGACCCTGTGGTGAGTTGTCTGAGTTTCCTTTTGCTTCACACATTCCAGACCTATAGCTGAAGAAGACAGCAAGACGGAAATGCCAACAAGAGCAGACCCCCCCCCCCAAAAACAAACAAACAAACAACAACAAAAAAAAAACTCCCAAGAAAGTTCTGTTCTCTCTAGTTAAAGGATCAGGAAAAGGAAGTCTAGCGAGACCAAAACTATTAGACAATAAATAATCTGCCCTCACATAGCTGTAACATAGCATTTCTCTATCCATACTGCAATAGTATCAGACAACGCGAGGTAGAGAGTTAGGACTTCCATTTCTGCTGGCCAGTTTTGAGATCTGCCCTTCTTGCAATGTCAGTGGAAACCACCTGTGTCACCTGGACTTCCGTCTCTGCTCAGCAGTAATGAGGCATTCCTTTCTCCCTCTACTAGGGTAGACAGTCAGGACTTTCACTATCATCCAATGATAATGAAGCCATACCCTCTGCAATGTCAGTGGAGACTACTTGGGGAACCAGACCCCCATTGCCACCCAGCAGTAAAAAAGAGCACCCTCCCTTTAGGGTGAGTGGTCAACATCAGCCCTAACATATCAATATGTTACACCAAATGCAAACAGTCTAAATATACCAATTTAAGCAAGTAAAAGTAAAAGAATGGAAAAAGACATATCATGCAAACATTAATCAAAGGAAAGCAGGAGTGGCTATATTAATATGATATAAAGTAGGCTCCAGAGTGAAGAAAATGACCAGAGACAGAGAGGGATATTTTATAATGATAAAAGGGTAAATCCACCAAGACAACGTAGCAATCCTAAATGTGTATGCACCAAACAACAGAACTGCAAAATACGTGGAGCAAAAATTGACAGGACTTAAAAGAGGAACAGACAAATCCACAGTCATGGTTGAAAACTTTGATACTATTTTCTCAACAGCTAGTAGAATACCTAGACAGAAATCAGCAAGAACATAGAAAACCCAAATAACACTGCTGAGCACCAGCATTGAATCAACATTTACAGAACACTTTACCCGACAATAGCAGTGTCCATGGAATATATGTGAGACAGACTCTATCTTGGGTCATAAAAGAAACCTTAATGAATTTAAAAGAATGAAAAGGATACAGTGTGTTTTTCAACTGCATTGAAATAAAAATAGAAATCAATAAAAAAAGATAATAGGAAAATCTCTAAACACATGGAAACTAAACAATACACTTTTAAATAATCTATGGGTCAAAGAGGAAGTCTCAAAGGAAATAAAGAAATCTAACTAAATACAAGTCAAATCACAATGTGTTAAAATCTGTGGGACACCACTAATGCAGTACTGACAGGGAAATCTGTAACACTAATTTATACATTAAAACACGGAAAACTCTTAAATCCATGATATAAGCTCCTATCGCAAGGACCTAGAAAAAGTTCAAAATAAAGCCAAAGCAAGCAGAAAGAATAAAATGATAAGATCAGGATAGAAATCAGTAAAATTAAACACACACACACAAAAAAAAATCAATAAAAACGAAACAGAGAACTGGCTCTTCGAAAAGATCAATAAAATTGACAAATGTCTTGCAAAACTGACAAAGATAAAAAGAGAGAAGACACAAATTACCAACATGAGAAAGGAAACAGGATATGCTTATTGGCCCTGAATACATCAAAAGGATGATGAAGGAATATGATGAATAACTCTACACATATAAACTTGAAAACTTAGACAAAATAAAACAATTCCTGGAAAACCAAAAACAACCACAACTTACCCAACATGAAGTAGACAGTTTGAATAGCTTTATAACTACTAAGAAAATCAAATTTGTAATTTAAAAATTCCCCAGAACATCTTCAGGCCCAGATGGTTTCATCAGAGAATTCTACCATATGTTTAAAGAAGAATTAACAACCAATTCTACACAATCTCTTTCGGAAAACAGAAAGAAAGAAAAACCTCCCAATTCATTTTTTAAAAAGCTGGTATTGCCCTAATATGAAAACTAGACAAAAACAGCACAAAAAAGGAAAATTACAGACCAATATTCCTTATGAGTATAGACACAAGAATCCTTAACCAACTATTAGCAAATAGAATCCAGCAACATATAAAAGAAGTTATATGCCATGACAAAGTGAAACTTATTATAGGAAACAAAGCTGATTTAATATTTGATAGTAAGTCAATGGAAGCCATTGTATTATCAGGCTAAGGAAGCAAAATTCCATGATCATATGAATCATGGTAGAAAAAACATTTGACAAAATTCAATACATTTGTGATTTTAAAAAAAATTATTAGAAAAATTGGAATGGGAAGAATTTTGTCAATGTAGTAAAGGACATCTACAAAAATAATCTATAGCCAGTGTCAAATCCAATGGTAAAAGACTGAATGTTTTCTCCCTATTATTAGGAGTTAAGCAAGACTGTTTACTCGTACCACTCTTATTCAACACAGTGCTGGATGTCCTAGCTGGCACAATAAGGCAAGAAAAAGAAATAAAAGACATACAGGTTGGAAAGAAACAAAACTGTCCCTATTTAAAAATGATATAATAACTTACTTAGAAAATCCCTAAGAATCCACCAAAAAAAGTTTCTAAAGCTAATTAGTAAGTTCAGTAAAATACAAGATAAACATCCAAAAATTGACTGTATTTCTTATATTATCAATGAACTCCTGAACACTGAAATAAAAATGCGAATATTATTTACAATTATTCAAAAACAAAAATGAAATACTTATATGTAAATCTATAAAAGCACGAATAGCACTTGTATGATGAAAACTACAAAACACTAATGAAAGAAATTTTTTTAAATGGAAAGATATATGGTGTTCATGGATTGGAAGACTCAACATGTTAAGGACGTCAATGCTCCCCAAATTGATATACAGGTTTAACACAATTTCTGTTAAAAGTCCAAGGAGATTCTTTTGTAGATATAATCAAGATTGTTATATAATTCATTTTATATGTAAAAATTATATACAAAATTTATATACTAAAATTTCAATAAGATTTTTTATAGATACAGTCAAGATTGTTGCATAATTTATTTTATATATAAAAATTGTATACAAAATTGTTTTAAGGAAGTCATATAGCTAAATTTTCTTTTTAAAAAAGATTAGGGTAAGAGGAAATGATCTACCCCCAATTTTGACCTATTAGATAATCAAGACTATGAGGTACTGATGAAGGGATAGACATATAGATCAATAGACTAGGACAGAGAACCCAGCAATAGACTCACACAAATATGCCCAACTAATTTTTGACAAAGGTGTAAAAACAGTTCATCAGAGGAAAGATAAGTTTTCCAAGAAATGACCCTGAAGCAATTAGACATTCACAAACAAAAAAATTAAGCCTCACCAAAAACCTCACCCATTATACAAATGTTAACTCAAAATTGATCACAGACGTAAACATAAAACATAAACGTATTATGTTTTTTAAAAAAAAATGGGATGAAAATCTTTAGGACCTTAAGCAGGATTAGAGTCTTAGACTTGACACCAAAACTACAATTTATGAAAGGAAAAATTGATAAACTATATTTAATCAAAATTAAAAAGTTTTACTTTGCCAAAACCCCTGTTAAGAATGGAAAATATGAGCTACAGAGTGGGGAATCATATTTGTAAACCACAAATTCTAGTCCTCTTGACAAAGGACTAGAACGTAGAATTTACAAAATACTCTCAAAACTCAAGAATAAAAAATTGAACAACCCAATTAGAACATGAGCAAAAGACATGAAGAGACATTTCTCTGAAGAAGATAAACAGATGGCTAATAAGCACATGAAAAGATGTTCACCATCATTAGCCATTGGGAAATGTAAATTAAAACTATAATGAGATATTACCACATATGGATCAGAATGGGCAAAATCAAAAATAGAAGCAACACCCCATTTTGGTGAGGATGCAGAGAAATGGGATCACTCATACACTGCTGGTGGGAATGTAAAACGGCATAGCCACTCTTGAAAACAGTTTTACAGTTTCTTGAAAAACTAAACATGCAACTACCTTGTGACCCATCGATCGTACTCCTGTGCATTTATACCAGAGAAATGAAGACATACAAAAACCTATATATGAATGTTTATAGAAGCTTTGTTTGTAATAGCCCCAAACTGGAAATAACCCAGTTGTCCTTTGACAGGTGAATCGTTAAACTGTGGTCCATTCTACCATGGAATATTATTCATATTATTCATATATTATGATTCATATATTATTCATCAATAAAATTAAATGAACTGGCCAGGCACAGTGTCTCATGCCTGTAATCCCAGCCCTTTGGGAGGCCAAGGCGGGCAAATCATGAGGTCAAGAGATTGAGACCACCCTGGCCAACATGGTGAAACCCCGTCTCTATTAAAAATACAAAAATTAGCTGGGTGTGGTGGTGTGCACCTGTAATCCCAGCTACTCGGGAGGCTGAGGCAGGATACTTGCTTGAACTCGGGAGCGGGAGGTTGCAGTGAGCCGAGATCGTGCCACTGCACTCCCAACCTGGGGACAGAGCAAGACTCTGTCTCAAAAAAAAAAAAAAAAAAAAAAAAAGGAATGAACTAGTGACTTATACAACAAAGTAGACAACGGACTTACCAGTGATTTCTGCTTAGTGAAAAAAGTAAATCCCAAAAGGTTACATTATACAATTCAATTTATATAACAGTTTCAAAATGACAAAATTATGAAGGTCTATTACAGATGTCTGGTTAACAGAAGTTAAGGATGGAGGAAGGGAAGAAGATGAGTGGAAAGTGAAAATGGCTTTCAAAGAATAAGCCGGGGAATCCTTGTGGTAATGGAGAAGTTCTGTATCTTGATTCTTCAATGATAATATCCTCACTGTGGTATCACTCTGGATTTACAGGATGCCGCCAGTGGGGAGAAACTGGGTAAAGGCAACACCCATGCTCTCTGTATTGTTTCTGACAACCGCATGTGAATTTACATTTATCTCTCAAAATGAAACATTTAATTTAAAATATTATTTCTTTACTTCCAGTTGCTTTTAAAACCAAATGTAAATAAAATGCGGTCCGTAAGTGTCCACTGATCCTATCCTCTGCCTAACACTGCAACCTTTTTTTTTTTTTGCCAGAGTCTTGCTCTGTCGCCAAGCGCCAGGCTGGAGTGCAGTGGCGCAATCTCGGCTTACTACAACCTCCGCCTCCCGGGTTCAAGCAATTCTCCTGCCTCAGCCTCCCGGGTAGCTGGGACTACAGGTGCCCGCCACCACACCCAGCTAATTGTTTTTTGTAGTTTTTAGTAGAGATGGGGGTTCACCATGTTGGCCAGGATGGTCTCCATCTCTTGACCTTGTGATCCACCTGCCTCGGCCTCCCAAAGTGCTGGGATTACAGGCCTGAGCCACCGTGCCCAGCCTGCAACCTCTTATTGTACCACGTTTCTCTTTTCTAACTCCAGCCACATTGCTGCTTTACTTTAATAATACTGAGCTTTCTTCTACTCCTGGTTCTTTGCCTTTGCTGTTTCATCTGCTTGGGAATGCTCCCTCCCCAGTTCTTTACATGGTTCCTCATTCTGAGCCTGCAGGTCTCAGCTCAAACACCACCTTCTCAGAGAAGCCAGCCCTTACCTGCAAATCACAGAGAAGGAGAGCAGTTAAGCCCTGCAGCCGCTGCCTGGGGACTGAATTGCAACACCTCCATCCAATAGCTGTAAGGCCTAGGACATCAGACTTAGCAGCTCTGTGTCTGTCCCCTTCTCTAAAATGGGCACCCTATTAGTTTCTCTTTCACAAAATTGATAGAAGGATTAAATGGGGGCCAGGCTCACATCTATATTCCCAGCACTTTGGGAGACCGAGGCAGGCAGATCACCTGAGTTTGGGAGTTCGAGACCAGCCTGACCAACATGGAGAACCCCTGTCTCTACTAAATATACAAATATTAGCTGTGCATGGTGGTGCGTACCCATAATCCCAGCTACTCCGAAGGCTGAGGCAGGAGAATGAATCGCTTAAAGCTGGAAGGCGGAGGTTGCAGTGAGCCAAGATTGCACCTTTGCATTCCATCCTGGGCAACAAGAGTGTAACTCTGTCTCAGAAAAAAAAGATTACATGGGTTAACATAGTCATTTAAACTAGCACCTGAAACGCCATGAAGTCCAACCTTAGTATTATTATAAAAACTTCCCCTAATTACTGTCTCTTTGGTTCTCAAAGTTTAATGCCTAGATCAGCAGTATCCCCACTACCTGAGAACTTGTGAGATATAAACACTTTCAGGCCATATCCCAGACCCACTGAAACTCTGAGGATGGGGTCTAGCAATCTGTTTCAAGGAGCCCTACAGCTATGACTCTTACGGGTGCTCACGTTTGAGAGCTACCAGTTCATCTCCTCTTCCTATTTACTTCCTTAATGTTACTATCACAGATACATACTATCTTTTTATTTATTTACATGATTAATGCCTGTCTCTCCTGCCAAAAATCAGTATTTCACGAGGGCAGACTTGTCAATCTTGTTCACTACTGTATCTCTAACTGCTGGCATAGCATCTGGCACAAAGTAAGCACTGATAACCTATCAACAAATACATGAATGGATGAACAAACTTGGCCAAGGTCATATTGTAACCAAGTACCCTGTTTCTAAGCTTTCTGTCTGTTGCTCTTTGTGTTAATTTCTGAGTAACGAAATAATAACCTTTACTCTCCTTTCCACCAAGCCCTCCTTTGCACTGCTAGCTTATCTAAATCTGTTTTCTTAGAAGTTCCAAAGACTGAATCTTGAGACAATCCAGGTGCCTATGCAATTCTCCCCAACCAGAGATTGCTTCAAGGACATAGTTAATTTATAACCTGGTTGAGCCCAAGACGGCATCAGCCTATTCACCAGATGGAGCGGTAACTTAAGTCATCGAAACAAGTCGTGTAGAACTGCACAGCCTTGCCCCTCTTGCATGCCCTTCAACCCAAACTCTTCTTTGTAACTCTTTTGCATTTTGCCTGAAGATTTGAAACGGTTTCATTAAGGCACGAGCCGGGACAGTTTCTCCAATGCAAGTTATGGAAAAATAAAGTCACTGACTTTCTATCATAACTCATCCTTTTTATTCAGTTTTGCAAGTCACAATCAACTGAATCCCCCTTTGGTTACAATCAATTTTTTAAATAACTGAACTGATGGATGTTGGCTCCAGACTGGCTTGCCCCCTCTGACACACTGAGAATCAGTGGCACCCCAACTCCAAGTCATTACTCAGCACTCCCAAGTTTCCCATATAGTGCTGTGCAAAATGGAAGTCACTTGCGTGTAGAAACCACTTGCATGTAGAAATTCCAAACTGCATTTTAAATACAAATATGGCCACAACAGAGTCAGAGTTTCTTTAGTCATGGAAGTGGGCACTTGCTCTTCCAATTGCACTGTGTTGGCCACTTCATTACTTTACCTGTGATTGTCAAGGGAGTGTTTTCCTGTCATGGCAATGGGTTACCTTCTCTCTGCAGCTTTTAGTAGCTATGGCTGGTGAAGGGTTCCCTTCTCTTTGGGGGTTACTTTACATCTCAATTTGGAGGGATCCCTTTTTCACCTTGGGTTTCAGCAGAGAGAAGGTTCAGTCCGTCGATACCCACACTCTTTCCCCTGACACTAGTATCCCTTCGCTTTTCTCCTGCTTCCCTGATGGTTTCATCTCTCTCCTCTGCGGGCTTCTCTTCCTCAGCTTCTCATTGCTTCAGCTATTAGTGGCTCTCAGGGCCTGTCAGTTCCCTTTACATGCACATTCCTAGGATGATCTTCCTCACTCCAAAGCAGGATTTCCAATTCGAGACTCTTTGTTGGCACGTCGACCTCAGTGTCCCAAAGGAATCTCAGCACAGAAGATCCAAGACTAAATGACTTATTTTCCTTTGCCCCTTCCTGTTATTCTCTTCCACTGGCTAGTGGCACTGCCATCGATCCTGTTATCTAAGGCAGAAATCTAGGAGTGATTCTTTCTTCCTCTCTTTATCTCATTTCCTGTATCTTATCAGTATTCTAGTCCTTGAAATTGTACTCCTTATGGTGACTCATATCATCCCCTTGCCCCCTCCGGTGCTAATCAGGGCTGCTGAATCACACCATGTGGCTACAAAGCTTCAAGGACCTCACCTGGACTGCTCTAATCAACTAACTGGTATCTTTGGTACTGGCCTTATATCTGTATACATCCTCCACACAACCACACTATGATTAAATAATTTTTTGAAATGCAAAGTAGGCCCCTTTTGCTCCATTGCTTAAAATGAAGTTAAAGGTCGCATGTTACAGATACGATACAAATCCCTTCTTGTGCAGTACTCGGCCCTTCATAACCGCTGTGGATTGAATATATTCCCCAAAGATCATGTCTTAGAAACTTAATTCTCAGTACAACAATGGTCGGGGTGGGGCCTAATGGGAACTGTTTAGGTCATAAGAGCTCTGCCCTCATGAATGGATTTGAGTTGTTACGGCAGGAGTGGGTTTGTTATAAAAGTGAGCTCAGGCCTGGTGTGGTGGCTCACACCTGTAATCTCAGCACTTTGGGAGGCCAAGGTGGGCGGATCATGAGGTCAGGAGTTTGAGACCAGCCTGACCAACATGGTGAAATCCCATCTCTATCAAAAAAAAAAAAAAAAAAAAGAGCTTAACCCTTTCGCCTTGCTCTTTCACCCATGTCATGCCTTTCTCTACCTTATGACAGAGCAAGAAGCCTTCACCCCCGGACGTGGTCTCTCAATCTTGGACTTCCCAGAACCTTCAGTCAAATGAATTTCTGTTCACTGTAATTTACCCAGTCCGTGTTATTCTGTTAACAGCAGCACAACGTGGACTGAAACAATGATCAATCCCAATGCCTCAATCTCTGTACCTTACTTCAAAACCTGCTGCTGTGGTCAGAGGTGTGTTTCCTCCCAGCATTTATAGGTTGACGGCCCAGCCCCCAGTGTGATGGTATTTGGAGATAGAGCCTTTGGGGGGTAATTAGGTCATGACGGTGGAGCCCTCATGCAAGCGATGAATACCTTTACAAGAAGAAACAAGACAGAGCCTTCTCTCTCTCTGCCGTGTAAGAACATAACAAGAAGGTGGCTGTCTGCAATCCAGGAAGAGGGCTCTCACTAGGAACTGAATCATCTGGCATCCAGATCACTTCCCAGCCTCCAGAACTGCCAGAGAAGTGAATTCCTGTGGTTTAAGCCACCCTAGTCACTGGTATTTTGTTACTGCAGCTCAAGGCGATGAAAATACCTGTACAACCTCCATACCAACCCTACCATCATCACTAGCTTTTCAAAATCCCTTTGGCTGCACTGTCTCCTCAGTCGCTCAGGTAGAAATGCATATGCTCTTCTTTAAGCTCATCAGTATTGGTCAGGTTTTGCTGCACTAACAACTCATGCTCCTCATAGGAGGGCTGAGGGTGGGCTGCAGCTCTGCTCTGGGCTGCAGGTTGTTTGCAGATTTGCTCCTCCTGCCTCTGCATCCCAAGACCCAGGCCTTCCTCGTGGCAGATATCAGAGGCACAAGTAAAAGGCTTAGCCAAAACACATGGTTATATTTAAAGCTTCTGTTCACTTGTGATGTACAACTTGCCTGCTCATATTTCATTGGCCACAGCAAGTCCCATGGCCAAGCCCGACATCAGTGAGGTTGGGAGGTTTACCTCTAGAGAAGGGCAGAATGAATACCTGGGGGAAAAAAGTCATACAATGTACTTCACTGCCCCATACCTGGCTCATATTTTCATTCTAGCCCCCAGAATCCTTGATTTGCTTACCTACATTTCTCCTTCAGACTTTAAGCTCCTGAAGGTGGGGCCGGATTTGTTCTGTTACACCTTGCCAGCACTTAGTATAGTTGCTGAATGGGTAAATGAATTAATGATTGACCCAATAATTCAAAATGGAGACTGCAGGAAGAAGATTGAGTTTGTTGGAGAAGATAATGAGTTCAGTGTCAACCTCCTGGGCTAAATATGTTCTGAACCGTGTCCTGGTAATGGAGCTGTCATTTTTAATACAGTTACTAAGAGCTAATGTGTTCTGAGAACTCTCCTATCAACTTAGAATCACTCTTTTGGAAAGGGGCTAATAAGCTTAAAACAGACAGTAATGTTTTGATTGACCAATTACCTTGATCTTAAATTTTATCAAATCCGAAATATAAATGCTGATAGTTTTACAGAGTTGGCTTTTTTCTTTTCAGAAGCTGTGATTAAGATTAATTAAGTAGTTGTAAAATATAGATAGCCACAGAACTTCAAAATGACAGTAAGGAAAAATAGAAAGATAAGTGAGAGCGAAGCCTTTAAGAATCCAGGGAGTCCCTGAGACTCTGAAATTGCAAAATATTGAGTGTGCGCATATGTGCACTTTTCTGGAGAAACAGACTATAGTTTTGCATCAGATTCTTAAAGGAGTTTATAAATTACAAAAGGTTAAATAAATCCATTGTAACAGAGAGAGAGAAGACGGAAGAAATGACATTTTTATTTATTCCCCGATGATAGTAATAACAATAATGTATTGAACTTTTATTTTATGCTTTTCACTGTTTTGAACACATTGATATTCTCATAGTTTTCAGAACAACTCTGTTATGATCTTTAATTGACCAATGAGGAGACTCAAGTTTAACGGTAAATACTGTAACTTGTTCCAAGTTGTGTGCCTAGTCAGTGGCAAAGAAAAATGCCCCAACACTACCCTCTCCACCGGTATACTGCACTTCCTTTGGTGTGCAGATTAATTTCACTTTACCCTTTCTGTCTTCCTAATAATTTTGGTTAAAAAATAGCTCTTAAATTTAAACCCCTGGCAGTCACAAACTGGCCGGCGCTCAAATTTCTGGCAGGGCAACCCCATTTGCAGGGCATAAATAGAACTGAAGACATAACGAAATACTTAGATACGTTTTCATCATTGTGCAATCTTACTAATGGACTGGTCTCCTGTTCCAAGCGGAAAAGTTGTGGTGCCTCACCTGATAAGCAGGCACTTTCCAAGTCCTGTTCAGCTATTAAATTCTGCTTGTTAGGTTAATGAAAAGCAAATTTGCAATACCCTTGCTAATGTAAAGCATTCTAGCAGCAATAAATTTGTATGACACTTATTTATCAGTTCTTATTTAAGTAGTTGCAAACCCTCAAAAATGGCCTTTCATATTACGGAAATTCACTTGCTGAGGATAACACCAAAAGTCTGCCCATTTCCAGAAATCATCTCTCAGAGAGATACTGAAATGAGGACATTAAATTGTACCAAATGCAACCAGTGATAGGACATATTGCGTTCGCACTCAAATGGGTGTTGAATTTATGGTGTGCCTGAACTCAGTGATAAATCAGTGTGAGGCGCTTCAGCAGGAGAGTTCCGGTGTCCCTGCTGGCCTTTCATCTCGGAGCGGTTATTGTGCATATTCGGCATTTACATGTACAAAGTACCTTTGTCTTCCAAATGTCACTGGGCGCAGGCGCATTTTATGATTGCTACCTCACAGATGGAAAGACTGACAGGGCTACAGAGAGTTGATTTAATGACTGGCCCAACAATTCTTGAGCTTGTTGGAGAAGATAATGGTGGCAGGGGGAGGGCCGGTCACCAGGTGCTGGGCTTCCTTGAAGCAGCCAGTGTGGGCAGTCTTCTGATAGCACTGTCCTCATGTACTCTTGTTCCTTCCCCATTTTCCTCTTCTGTTTTTCACCCTTTATGCTCTCTAATCATACTCCATAAATACGACTTAAATGATAGGAAACAGCATATAGCATAGGCTTAAGAAAGGGCTTTGGAGTCAAACAGACTTTAGCCCAGTGGAAGCGATCTCAGGCAATTCGCTCAACCTCTCTGAATCTCATCTGTAAAACTGAGCTAACGAGACAGAATTGTTGCAAGTATCTTAATTTAATCATATATATATATATATATATATATATATATATAGGATTTTAATTAGATCATATATATATATATCTGTTATAACTTTTGTTATTATCACCAGAAACAAAGCAATGTGAGGCAGAATACAGTGAAGGTTCACCTCTATTGTACAGACTGGAGGCTGTGGACTTTTGTAAAAGGAGACTTGTTTTATCAAAGGAGACTGAGGTCTGGAGAAAACTGGGGTGTCTTCTGGGGGCTGAGGACACTTAAGCCAGCTTCAAAGGATGACAAGATTTAGATTAGCAAACAGGAAGGTGAAGGAACTGTATAACTGAGGTGGTTTTATACTTCTGCAAATTCTTGGATATCTTTCCATAAAAGTAGACTCTACTCTCCCTCTATTTGACTGTGAGCTGTCCTTGGTACCTTTCTTCTAATAAGTAGAATGTGGTAAAAGTGAGACTGGGTGACTTCTGATACTATATTAGAAGATGTGATACAGTGTGTCTGTGACTTTGTCATCCAACCATCCATCCATCCATCCATCCCTTCACCTACCTATATCTACACATTGATTAATCAATTGATCTACTTACCTACCCAGATCTCTCTCGCTCTTTCTGCCTTTAGAGCCTTGAGCCACTTTGTATGAATTTAGGCTACCCTAAAGCCACCATGGAACCATGTGGGAAGGCTACATGCCCAAGGAGCCACAGCTGCTCCAGTCCTGACTGTTTGAGTATCCCCAGATCTGGCATCCAATATGCGAGAAAACCTCCTCTCCCAGCCACCACCTGACAGTAATTGTGGGAGAGACTCTGAATGACAACTGCCGAGCTGAGTCCAGTTAACCACTAGAATCCTGAGAGTTAATAATAAAATGTTGTTAGCCACTAAATTTGGGAGTAATTTATTATTCAGCTATATTAACAATAACTAAAGACATTCAAGCATTTATGATGTTGTTTCAAAGTGTGTCCCCTCAACATCTCAGTGTTGGAAGTGGGATTTGGTGGGAGGTAATTGCATCATGGGGGCAGATCCCTCACAAATGGTTTCGTGCCATCACCTTGGTGTCAAGTGAGTTCTCACTAAGTTCCCGTGAGATCTTCAAGTTCAAAAGTCTGGGAGCTCTCCCTTGCCACCCACCTCTCTTGCTCTGGCTGTCTCCATGTGACATGCTCATTCTCCTTCACTTCAGCCATGACTGTCAGCTTCCTCGAACCCTCACCAGAAGCTAAGAGATGCCAATCCATTTTTTTTTTTTTTTTTTTTGAGACGGACTTTCGCTCTAGTTACCCAGGCTGGAGTGCAATGGCGCGATCTCGGCTCACCGCAACCTCCGCCTCCTGGGTTCAGGCAATTCTCCTGCCTCAGCCTCCTGAGTAGCTGGGATTACAGGCACACGCCACCATGCCCAGCTAATTTTTTTGTATTTTTAGTAGAGACGGGGTTTCACCATGTTGACCAGGATGGTCTGGATCTCTTGACTTCGTGATCCACCCGCCTCGGCCTCCCAAAGTGCTGGGATTACAGGCTTGTGCCACCGCGCCGGGTCAATCCATGCTTTTTATACAGCCTGCAGAACCATGCACCAATTTAACCTCTTTTTATACAAATTACCCAGCCTAGATATTTCTTTATGTGACGCAAAACAGCCTAACACAATTTATAAACCAAAGCAAATTTACAAATTAAATCATAAAACTACAAAACCGGTAATATTCAGTTGAAACAGGTTAATTTATTTTGACAGATGATTTTTTTCAGTAACCAAATTGATGCTTATGCCATTAAAATGTGAATTCTACAGCCCAAGCTTTCGGCAGATTGATACATGAGCGTGGTGGGAGAACAGAATTCTCCCACCACGCTGCTCCATTTCCACTACTACAAAACCATTGCTTATACAGTGCACAGTGACATGTGGCCTTCATGTAGCACTAGTATATCATCACTGTGTTCCGTTCCTGCCTCTGTTCTTTTCACATCAGCCCACAGCAGCTAAAGGTATCTTCTTGATGCTAGTGTGATCCTCCAGACAGACATAAATATAGGCACTGACACTGATTATCCAAACGGCCCAGGTTTTAAAAAATATTTATTTCTTTTTAGGTTAATGTGAAAATGAAATGTAAAACTTACAGATTCTTGTAGGAGATTATTCACTACACAGAAGGTATTAGAGACATAGGCTGGACTGGAAGGAAGGGAGGTACACTCCACGTGGGTCTAACCAAAAAGTTTGGCTGAAGTGGAATCTAGTTGTATCATGGATGGCTCTGAAAGCCAAGATCTAGAATCTGAACAATTAACTTGCAGCCATTATTGGTTTTTGAGTATGGGAGTGTGAGAGGAGGAAAGCTCTATTTCAAGATTCATCTCACAGTCATATGTAGATGATGAACAAGGCAATGGAAACGCTGGAGCCAAGAAGTCTGGCTAGCGGTCTCTGTAACTGTACTAATCCTGGTACTTAAGAAAATCAGTGTTCACCAAGTTCTCACTGAGTACGTTGTACTTTACTGGGCTCTTTGAAAAATGCAAAGTAGAGATTGTGAACTGGATTTAGTTTCAAGACTCGGGGATTTATGGTGTTCTTCCTTCCACTCCTGTTTGTCATTGATAAATGATATAACCTTGGTCAAACTGTTCATGTCCCAGCACCTCTGAGACTTCATTTATCAAATAAGGGATGATGATATATACATTCTACCCTTGTTATAAATATTAAATGTTGAATACATATATATAAAATCTTCAAAAAGCTTCAAGCCTTCACAGAATAGAATGAGTTTTTACTCTTTAGAGGACACTTTAGTGTTAGATCATACTTACATGAAAACATTTAAACTGTTGCAAAGAAGAGATGATTCTAAAAACCGTGCTAACTCTATTGTAACAGCATTAATAGAAATTTCCAAAATGGAAGTGAGCTCTCAGAATTCCACACCTACCAAATATCAACATTTTTTCTTCCTATTTCTTGCTAGTTCATGTCCATAAATACATCCACAATGCATGCTATAGATATATTGTCAGGGCCAGGCACAGTGGCTGACGCCTATAATCCCTGCTTTTGGAGGCTGAGGCAGGCAGATCCCAGCTTTGGGAGGCTGAGGCAGGTCAGGAGTTTGAAACCAGCCTGGCCAACATAGTGAAACCCCATCTCTACTAAAAATACCAAAAAAAGTTTATCCAGATGAGGTGGCACATGCCTGTAGTCCCAGCTACTCAGGAGGCTGGGGCAGGATAACTACTTGAACCAGGGAGTTGGAGGTTGCAGCAGCGAGCTGAGATTGTACCACTGCACTCCAGCCTGGGCAACAGAGCAACACTCCATCTCAAAAAGCAAGAAAGGAAGGAAGGAAGAAAGGCAGAAAGAAAGGAAAAAAGAAGGAAAGAAAGAAAAAGAAAGAAAGAAAGAAAGAAAGAGAATTATTGTTATATTTGCTCTTTTGGTAAGCATTAGTATTTTCATGTGATTCTATACTGTTCATAATTATTTTATAACTGTCCATCAGGTTGGTATAGTACACTTGACTTAACCAATCTCTTTATTGTTTGAAGCGCATCTATATGTACAACACGTTTCCTTCCTTCCTTCCTTCCTTCTTTCCCTCCCTCCTTCCCTTATGGAAAAGAGGAAAGACAGCAGATTATAAAGCACTGGGAATAGAATTAATGAGGCAAAGAAATTTTTTTTTTTTTTTTTTTTTGAGACGGAGTTTCGCTCTTGTTACCCAGCCCAGGCTGGAGTGCAATGGCGCGATCTCGGCTCACCACAACCTCCGCCTCCTGGGTTCAGGCAATTTTCCTGTCTCAGCCTCCTGAGTAGCTGGGATAACAGGCATGTGCCACCATGCCCAGCTAGTTTTTTGGATTTTTAGTAGAGATGGGGTTTCAAAGCAGGAGGTTGCTTCCCAAGTCAACTTCAAAGAGTCTTCTGAGGAGTATTACTTATCTGGCAACTGAGCTATTGTGGGAATAAGAGTTTGTTAACCGAGTTAAGCAAAGGAGAGATTGGATCTGCCCTGGCAGAGGTATGATTTACCTCTTAGCCCCTCAGTGATGTCAGATAGACATCAGTTTGAGAAAATCTTCCATCCCAGTCAGACGAGGTTAAGCTGGTGTATTAATTTGCAGATAGTTCTCTGGTTTAGGAATGACCTGAGGTTTATCCGCCTGCTTACATTAATCATTTAAGGACAGCTGCTGGAAGCACAGTGGTTTAATGGGGGATGCCAATCCTTCTGGAGTAAACAAGGTTACCAGGTGCCAGGGAACAAGTTCAGCTGGAGCAATATTACCTCGCTTCTCCAATTTTTTTTTTTTTTTTTTTTTTTTTTACAGTTGCATTCTTGAAGATAAGGGGCTATAATCTGGGACTCACGAAGTCTGAAGCTCCGATAGTCCAAAGTCCCTGAACTTTGTCACACAGACGGCTGAACTGCCATCAGGGAATTGAAATGAGACCATGATGCAGCCAATTCTTCTCTGTGCGCCACGTTCCCAGTACTTATTGAACGGTTTTGTAAACAGTGTAAATATTAACTTTGTCTTTTGTGTGGCAAGCCTGAGTTAGGTAATACTGCAACAGTCATGACAGCCTCTGAAAGCGAGCTTTAGTCAGGTAAATGCGAAAAGGATTTCGGTTTTGCTATTTGCTTCTGATGGGCACGTGGCAATGTCTGCCTCCCAGAAGAAACAGACAGTTCTCTAAATACATCCATTCTCAACCTCGGCTGACTTCAGAATCCCCAAAATACAGGAAGCTAGGCCCTACCCACATCAGTTGAATTTGAAATTTATGTGGGGTAGGGGTGGAAGGATTTCTGGAATTTTAAATCCTGACTCAGAATTGAGGGAGGATCACTCTTCTCATGCTACTGCAAAAAGTGTCTGAGACATAAATTTAAATATAATTAACTCTGATTGTTAACTATATACACGTGCTGTTTGTTTAATGTCATCAACATTGTGATTATTCACGGAAATCCTGCCCCTTCCGTTCTTAGCACTACTTCCTTATCTGTAGCTCCCAATGTGCAGTTCTCCTAAAATTTCCCCCAAACCACAATGTAAATATGGACAGGAACAGCCTATAATCTATTCTGTGGCACCAGATACAGTATCATTTAGTCACCATGAAAATTCTGACTCCTCTTGGATAAGGGAAAAGGCATCATCTCTGCCAAAGTTGGAGGCCAAATGTGGAGTTCTCATAGCTCAGGGAGGCTGGAGGGGCTCCAGGAAAAGCAAATATAAAGACTCAGAAAATCATGGCTATTAGAGTGGAAGGGACCTTAGTGCCTCATCATCTCATTCATGGGCAAGGGAGATGAAAACAGAGAGGTCAGTACTTGTTCAAAATCACACACAGCCAGTTAGTGGGATCGTTGGGTTGGGAGCTCAGGTCTCCCACTTCCCCATCACCGCGTGGAGAGGAGAGGATAGAGTTTTGAGGAAAAGCAGAGGGGCCATGGGGCATGTCTCCCTCTTCTACCAGAGGGGCTTTGCTGAAATCTGCTTTGCATAAGAGGCTTTTATAAAGGGTTGAAAACCACAACATGCTAGAGCATACCAATGGTTCTGGTTTCAGTCACCATATTTTTTGCAAGTTCTGCTAATCCAACAAAGCTTGTTTACAGAACATTTAGCAGAGAAGTTTCCAGTTTTTAAAAACAGAACACACACACACACACACACACACACACACACACACACACGCACAGTCCTTTAGAGACTCCACCAAACCCTATTTCTAGAGATCATTGCCCCCTTTCACTGGATCCTTTTAACTTGTGAAAGGGCCAAAGGTCACTGCATTGTGCACATTCTAAAACACAGAAGGTTAACCTTTTTATGCCCCTGTGCCAGGACACTTTTCTAGGTTCACTGTGTATGGCCTCTTTTTTTTGTATTATGTATAGGTATGTGAGTTTCTAGCTGCAACCTTTCTGAAAACAAAAACAGTCACAATAGCTTTCTATGTGCTTTTGCAGGTGCAAATATTATACCATGTAATTCTTACAACAATCCAGTTATTTAAATTAGCTCCATTTTACAGGTGAGGCTGAGGGGTTTGATTCTTTGCATAGGTCAAATATCTCATGAGAAGGCAACTTAAACCCCAATTCCTCTAATTCCAAAGCAGTAAACTCCATCCCATAAGCAATCATTATAAATACATTATTTTGTAAATTTTGGCTTGAGGTATATAAAAATTATATTTTCTTTTTAGATCAACTTCAAATAGAAGGTATTTTTCCCACTCCTTATTTACCTGAAGAAGCAAGGATACTGATTTATTTCAAGAACAATTAGAATTGCCATGAACCTACAGCAGATGGAAATTTCCCCCATGGCACAGTAGTGCTGTAGGGGTCCAGAGAAATGGATGGGGGTGCCACCAGCATCTGCTGCATGATTAACTCAATATTCTATGCACTGTGCTAGGCACTGCAGCTATAAAGTTGAATAAGACTGGGCTTTGTGTCCTAAGAGAACCTACAATATAGTAGGGAAGACACATTCATAAACTGACAATTTCTTTCTTTCTTTCTTTTAGAGATGAGGTCTTGCTATGTCGAGAAGGCTGGCCTCAAACTCATGGCCTCAAGTGATCCTCTCATCTTGGCCTCTGAAAGTGCTGGGATTGCAGGCATGAGCCACCATACTCATTGACAATTTCAACATAATATGACAAGCGCTCAATTTGCACACTGCTCAAGGCACAGAGAGGAATCAATAATCCAGCTTGTGAGGAAGGGATGGCGAGAGAAGACTACTGAAGGGCATGGCCCATATCCTAAGCCTGGAAGGAGGAGGGAGAGCTAGCCAGACCAGGAATATGACTGAGGGGCAGGTGGGGAAGGGTGTTGCAGGCAGAAGAAACAACACACAGGATAGAGCAAAGTCTGGAAAGGAACGGGGGTTTCAAGGGACCTGTGAGCAGTTTCATACATTGGAGTATGGTGTGTGAGGTAAGAAGGAGTTTGGTGACTTTGTAGGAAGACTTATATGCTAAGGAATCTAGAATTTTTTATGGACATTGGGAATGCATTTAAGAGTCTTAAGGTCATGAATGGCATGATGAGATTTATACTGTAGGCTAATCACCTTGACTGGTTATCAGCTGTTTCCTGCTCTCATCTGTGATTCTCAGGCACATGACATTCTTCAAAGAGTGGTTATGCACAATTACTAGCCCGTTTCTTTTCTACCCAAGAAAGCATGTCAGAAAATGCAAATGAGAAGACATTATTTTAGGGATGTGGTAGATTGAAAAATTAGTCATAAAAATCCACTCCTTCTTGTATCCACATCCTTTATAAAGTCACTTCGCTGCTCTTCCCATCAATACCTGGAGTCCATTTCCCCCACACATTAAACCTGGACTGGCTTTGTGTTTAAGAGTGGCAATTAGAATGGGGCAAAAGAGATGTGCCGGAGCCAGGCATAGACCTCAAGAGCTATGCACGTGCCTGCTGTCTCTCCCAGACTCCTGACTTCTCCATGTGAACAAGTCCAGCTATCCTGCTGCAGGATGAGAGGCCATGTCTACCAGCTCCAAGTCAGCCTTGTTATCCGGCTGGAATTTCAGACTTGAAAAAGCCCAGCCAGACCATAGCAGACCAGACACGAGAGGCAGCCCAGTCAAGGACAGAAGCACCCGGTAGAGCCCAGCACAAATTTTGGACTTGCCATGAACTAACTAAATAAAAAGTTTTGAGTGGTTGGCTATCCTGGATGTTGGGAAGGCATATAAAAGTCTTAAGTTCATGAATGGCATGATGAGATTTGCCCTTTAGTTTAATCACCTTGACTGGCTATCTTTTTGCAACCCTTGACACTTAAACAATCATAAGTAACAAATTACATGGGACATGTTGAGATGTTGCAACACAGTGGCAAAGCATAATAAAGAGCATTTCTCCAAGTGTGTCCTTGGAAGGCTTCTGCTTTAGGGACGATGGAGCAGATGCATTTTTTCCTTTTTCCTCCGATAAGGGGAAAGTATAATTAAAACCCCTGGATATCACATCTAAAACAAAGAACACTCTGAAAGGTAATGAGAAAAGGCAGACCAACCAGGAAGCCTGAGACCAGAGAACTGACACAGGGGCGTGTTCCCTGGAGTTTCCTTTTGCCTCATATATCTCAGACTTGAAACTGAAGCAGCTGGAAATCTGGGAATGCCGATAGACGTGGAACAACAACAAAAATTCCAACACAAACTTGTTCTCTCTAGTCAAAGGGACAGCCTAGCAAGACAAAAATAATCACTCTACTCCAAACACAAACACTACAGGAAAAATTGCAGCCCCACTCTCACCCCCACCAGTAAAGGCTGTGTAGGGAGCCTAGACATCCCCTCTTGAGAGGCTGCAATGAGGCCCCTGCTAGGGTGATGTCAGAGAAGGCCAAGTAAGGGGCAGGGACTTTCATTCCTCTCAGCTAGTGTGCACTGTGTTAGTAGGGACCCTATGGGAGCCTGGACTTCTACCCTCACCATACAGTGATGAGATACCTTCTCCCTCCCCTGGGACAGTGTCAGAGGAGGCCTCGTGGAGAGTTAGTCCTATTACCACTGCCAGCAGTAATGAGGCCACCCCATTAGAGTTGTGGAGAGCTGTACCTTTCATCTGTGCCTAGCAGTAATGAGGAACCAACTCTCTGGGTGTCAAGGGAGGCTAAGTGGGAAACATGGACTCCTACCTCCACCTGGCAGTAAAGAAGTATTTTCCCAACCCCTCACCATTCCCATGCTAGAGTAGGGTCAGAAATGACCGAGAATGGAAGGTTAAATAAGATCCAGTGTCTCATAACATAATATGAAAATGTTGAGTTTTCAACAGAAAATCACTTATCATACAAAGAACCAGAAAGATCATAAACTGAATGAAAAAGGATAATGCTAGCATGACAAATGCTGGAATTCTCTGACAAAGGCTTTAGATCAACCATGATAAAAAGCCCTCAATGAGCAATTACAATCATGGCTAGAACAAGAGAGGCACGAAAAAAAAAAAAAAAAAAAAAAAAAAAAAAAAAGTCCCAGCAAAGAAATAGAGGGTGGAAGGGATAGAGGAAAGAATCAGTAAACTGGAAGATAGAATAATTGAAATTGCTCAGTCTGAACAGTAAAGGTAAAATAGATGGAAAAACAATGAACAGAGCCTTAGGGATCTGTGGGACACAAGATCAAACATTTGTATCACACATAAAACACTTGTATCATCAGAGTCCCTGAAGGAGAAGAGAAAGAGAATGGGGCTAACCCAACATGCTTTACACCACCTACTTCAACTACAGGTCTAATGCCTGTCAGTGAGGCTCAGGCAGGCCCTTGACCTGTGAGAAGAGCAGCATGGCTACCTCGATGGCATCATCAGCTGGGTGATGGCTCTCCGCAGCTCAACAAGCCAGTTGTCTACACCCCTATGGTAAACTATGGGGACATAGCTAGTAAGAGGCAGAGCCAGGATTTGATTTCAGATTTGACTCTGAAATGCCTGTTACTAATTTTGATGCAACATTTCCTCAAAAAGTATGCTTTTTAAAAATCCAAAAGTAAAAATGAAAAGTAAGGGACAAACTAGGAACTTTTACAGCTCTGTCACCTTCAGTGGGTTTCATTTATTGCTACACAAAAGGCTTTCATAAACCAATAATAAAACTTTGCCTAATATAACAATGAATAAAATATCCACATGCCAATTCACAATAGTGGCCAAAGGATATCTAAACATGTTCAAACTCAAGTGGAAATACGGAAAACAAACTTCAAATGAAATAGGCAAAATGCCATTTTTCAAATGGATAAAATTTTACATCCACTCCGACAATAGCTGTGGTGAAATAGGTACTTTCAAACAGCTGCTCTTATTACTAGTGTAACTTTGGTGGCAGGTGATTTGCCTGTAAAACCTTATTTATTCCTTGTCCCAGTTATTTAGTTATTTCTAGAAACTAATACAATTAATAAAACCTTAAAAACAGATACATAAACAAAGATTTGCATTTGAGGATAATGATCACAGAATTATTTGCATGAGCAAAAATGTGAGAAGAACCTTAATGTCTGATGGTAAAAGATAGCTAAACAATTATGAGAGATGCATATAATTGCAGTCAATAACAATCATGTTTTAGAAAGTAATGATAAGGAAAATGCATATGATATACCTTTAAGTGAAAAAAGTGGGAAACCCTAATTTTATAAAAGCAAAATATGTATATGCACACATGCAAAAGGGTTGAAGAAAATACATCAAAATATCAAGGGTGTCTATCTCTGGCCTGATGGCATCATGAATGATGCTCTTTTCCTTTCTTATAATTTCCCAAATTTCTACATTAATAATTCAAGACCAGGCATGGTGAATTATGCCTGTTAACCCAGCACTTTGGTAAGTCGAGGCAGGAGGATCCCTTGAGGCCAGGAGTTTGAGATCAGTCTGGACAGCATAGTGAAACCCCATCTCCACAAACAAAATTAGGTGAGCATGGTGGTATGTACCTGTCGTCCTAGCTACTCAAGAGGCTGAGGTGGGAGGATTACTTGAGCCCAGGAGTTCAGGTTTACAGTGAGCTACGATGGAGAGCCACTGCACTCCAGACTGGGTGACAGAGCAAGACCCAAAAAATAAAGTCTCTAAAAACAAAATAATAATTCAACAAAAAATAGCAATAATATACTTTCCACAGTTGTTTAAATTATAAACTTCTGCAATGCGAACACCCTCAAGAGTTGGAAGAACTCTCATGTCAGGATGTGATGCCACAGTCACATAGGGACCACACGGTTACGGTTGAGGATAAAAAGAGAAGCAAGACGTTAGCAGAAATTCCCTCCCAAATGTGGATGAAATGTGAGAGCACTCAGATTTGGCTTCTCACAGATACGACTCCCCAGCTCCTTCTGGGTTCATGTTACCACTGACAGACTCTGCAATTACACAGACACCAAGTTAGATGTGTGTGTTCAATACCAAATAACTATCAAAAGTTTTTTTGCCAAGTTGTGGAAAGTAGTAACAACAGAATAGTATTGACAACGCTATTTCACAGCCAGAGTACAGTCAGTTTTCACTTAACATTGTCTATAGGCTGCATGGTAAACACACCTGAGAGCAATAACATCCCTGAGGATGACCCTTATGGCAGACGCACCTGAATGTGTGTTCTGAGCTAGGGAAACTGGGAATGGCAAACCTGAAGATTGTTCCTTGTTGATGAGGAACTTCTGAGTCCCCTTCCCATCCCGTGGAACATGGGCTAGAGAGGGGAATTGAGGCTCCGAGTTTTGGGTCCAATGAAGGTTGCCAAAGGGAGGTTGTCAGGAGGAGGATATTAAGTGAAGATGTTCCATAAACTGCATGCCTTTTAAAAGTGGTTGCAGTTCTGCTCAGCCCATCGCCACCGGACTGTACATAGGGCACATTTGTCCAGCCTGCCGCCAATGGACTGTCTTCTTTATGTAAGCCCCAATAAAACCCATGTCTTGTTTGCTGGTTTTGGGTCTTTCTTTCACCTCTTGAACCTGGTGCCGTCCCCATGGGAGCTGATAGGGGTTCTACACAGCACAGGTTCTTACAACCTGACTTCAAATAAAACAGCATATAACAAAACCAGTTTTACTATAGGTTTATAGAAACAAGAATTTAAAACATCACCAAACTTCTAAAGACGACAATACTTTTAACATAATACATGTGAGCTATACATACATTTAAGAAAGATTAGTTTTTAAAGGTAAAAATCATTTGCCCATTTTTGTTGAATCAGTAAGTGATGGTGGTCTTAGTGGTGGTGAGTTAAACCAGGAAATAAATATTTGCAAAGCAAAAATGGTAAAAGCACATCCTACCACCATGAAGTTCAACAATCACCAATCGGGTGTACTTACTGAGTGCTTTTGTGTACATCATTTATTGTTTGGCACCTGTATGACTGTCATCTCCTTTATGAATTTTTATTTGACAATAATTTATATCCATTCACTCATTCCTTTTCCAACCTGCTTATTCCAGTTCAGGATTGCTGGATGCCAGAGCTTATCTGGGCAGGTCAGGGTGGGAACCAATCCTGGACTAGATGCCAACCCGTGGCAGGGTCACTCACACACCAGTCATTCATGCTGGGACCATGTATACACGTCAATGAACCTCAAGTGCACATGCAGCAGAAAACTGCAGTCCCCGGAGAAAACCCACACAGACCTGAGGAGAATGTGTGGGAATGCTGTCTTTTTTTATTTGCCACGTAAATTGCCCAGGATATTGAGTGCGTAGCAGGTTATTCAGTGACTGGGTGCCTAATAGGCATTTTACACTTGTCCACGGATCTCCTGGTATCATCTGCTGAATCTGTCCTTCCCCCATCTTCACCCGCTCAGTAGAAGGCATTACCTTTAACTATTCGCTTAACTTGCCATCTATAAAGTGATTCTTGCATCTTCACTTCTGTTTTAGACTATAACTAAATATCATAGGCTAAGTGGCTAAGAAACAACAGAAATTTATTTCTCACAGTTTTGGAAGCTGGAAGTCCAAGATCACAGTGTCAGAATGATCATTTCCAGAGAGAGTTTTCTTCTCATATCCTCATGTGGTGGGAAGGGAACTGGGGTCTCTGGGATCCCTTTTATGAGGGCACTGAGTCCATTCCTGAGGGCTCTACTCTCCTGACCTAATCACCTCTCAAAGACTCCACCTTCTAGTACCATCACAGTGGGGGTTAGGATTTCAATGCACAGATTTTGAGACAATACAAACATTCGGTCTATAACAGTTTTCTTATACCTCTGACCCTTTCTTTATCAGCTATACTTCTCCAATTTGTTCTGAATCCACCCGCTTCTTTTTGTCTGCACTGTAACCCTGTTAGTCCATGCCGAATGTATCTGGACTGATGCATTTTTCCTTTTAACCGTTCTCCTTGCATTCATTCCTGCCCCTTATAATCTGTTATCAGGTGAATGAATGAACACATATTTAATTATATAAAATACAGGTATTCTCACTGATCTGTTGTGTAATAGGCAGTGTAAATTACATTGTCAAACACTACTAAATTGTTTTGGAATGAAATGTATCAATGTCTACAAGTGAGTGATTACTTACTTTTAGTAAGTGCTCCGACTTGATCATGAGAGGATTCCACGAAGTGCAGTGGGGTGACAGATGCAGAGAAACTGACAGTGTGGAACAGGATGGGAGCCAGGGCAACCCAGGGAGGGGACTAGGAAGAGTCCAGAACAAGGAACGATGATATAATCGTCCTCCTGACGACTATTAGATGTCCTCCTTATAGACGATGATAGCTAACGACCACCAACAAGTGTGTGTGCTCAGTGTGCGAAGCTCAGCAAAGCACGATGCAGGAACGGATGGTGGTTTCAGGAACAGATGTCCATGAATGGCAGGCCCTAGGCCATTTAGTAAGTTACAAGGTAGACCTCTGGTTCAGGGAGAAACGACAAGACGGATGAAGCCCCGAACTTGTAGGAAGTAAAGTAAGGCACAGGTTATTAAAATGGGAACTCAGACCCAATGAGAAGGAGGCCTCTGTAACTAGAGCCTGGGTCTGAATTAGATGTGGAAGTCCAGCTTTGTGCCCTGGAGCCCCCAGCCAAGCTGAATTGCAGCCAGCGTATATGACTAGAAACATAAGGCTGGGTTAGAAGCCTTTCTGTCTTTCTGCCGAGGTCTGCGTGAATCCTGGAGCAGTGTTCTCAGCTGTGACAGCAAACTGGGATCACCTGGAGAACTGGAAGAACATCCCGAAGCCTGAGCCCCACACCTGGGGATCCTGATGTAAGTATCACAAAGTGGGTGGCTTCCGGGATTTTAAAAGCCCCCAGGTGGGCCTAATGTACAGCCCAGGCTGAGAGACTTGTCCCTAGAAACTGGAGCTGAACTGAACTACAGACGGAAAGGTCAGTAGTGTCATTCTTGGTGGGGAGGGACACTGAGGGGTATCTGGAAACCAGGAAGAGTCTGATAAATCCTGTTCCAACACAAATGGCTTTCATTTGTTTTGACATTGTTAGAAAATAACTTTAAAAATTTGCCTGGATTTTATTTCATTATTTACAAGATGATTTTTATTCGTTCATTTGGTAGCTAAGAGATTCTTAAACTCAGGGTTACAGCTTGAGGACAATATAGGGCACTAATTATTTTGCTGGAAGCAAAATATTGCTTAGTGATTTAAAAGGCAGGCCCTAGAATCAGACAGACCTAGGTTAAAATCCCAGCTTGGGCGCTTCTTAAATCTGTAAATGAGAAATGAGATTAATGGTAGCAACTGCCTATCTGATGAGGTCTTTGCAGGGATTAAATGAGCTTATATATGTAAAGTACATAGCCTAGTAACTAGCATATAATATAATACTCATTTTTCACCTCCACATCATAGTACTAATTTTTTTTAGCTGAAATCTTTCTTTAAACATTACGGTTTCCTTTTTATTTTAGGCTCACACTATGATTTAGGTAACTTAATATACACTTCCACAACACTTAGACTCTATGCTTTTGTATTAATCAGGTGCTTTTGATTCCAAACAACAGAAACCAGTAGTGATTTCCTTAAGTGGGGTGGGGCCAATGGTTGGGGACGATCCATGGGACCCAATAACTACCAAGTCATGATAAAGCCAGGAACCATTCAGAGCAGCTCCAAATGGGAAGACAAATCTAAATTCGATGCAAAGTTTTCTAGCCTTATTGTGTCTCTTCCAAAGTTCACATCTGTATAATTTGTTTGAGCCATCTGCAGACCGATCTACAGGGGAAAAGACACTGGATGACCCATTAGTTTTCTACTGCTACATGACGAATTACCACACATTTAGCAGTGAAGAGATATACATTTATTATCAGCTCATCCTATGGGCAGGAAATCTGGGTACAGCTTCACTGGGTCCCCTGCTCAGGTATCACCAGGCTGAATTCTGGTCTGGAGGTCTCAATCCATTTTCAAGCCTGTTCAGAATTCTGGTTGTCAGCAGAGTTCATTCAGCTCCTTGTGGTTGTAGAGTGAGTTTCCATTTTCTTGCTGATGGTTAGCTGGGGGTTGTTCTGAGCTCCTTAAGACCACTCTCAGGTCCTAACCATGTAGCTGTCCTACAGCATGGCCATGCCCTTCCTCAAAGCCATCGGGGAAAAAGCTCTTAATTAATCAGGCGCTTCCTCAAAGCCATCACTTAAAGCTCTCTCCAGCCTGCTGCAATGGAGTCTTCTGAAATATCATGGAATCCCAGAAGTGACTAACTCTGTTTGGGAGGCTGAGGCAGGTGGATCACTTGAGGTCAGGAGTTTGAGACCAGACTGGCCAACATGGCGAAACCCCATCTCTACTAAAAATTCAAAAAAATTAGCCAGGGCTGGTGGCAATCCCAGCCACTCATGAGGCTGAGGCGTGAGAATCGCTTGAACCTGTGAGGTGGAGCCAGATTGCATCACTGCAGTCCAGTGTGTGAGACAGAGCAAGTCTCCCTCTTAAAAGAAAAAAAGAGAGAAAGAAGGAAAGGAAGGAAGGAAGGAAGGAAAAAAGAAGTTGTGAACCCATCATATTTGTAGGTGCTGCTTACACTCGAGGGGAGGGGATTATTTGGGACGTGTATGCCAGAAGGTGGGGATCTTGGGGGGACTGTACTGAGTTTAATAGTGTCACCCCCAAATTCATGTCCACATGGGACCTGTGAGTGTGACTTATTTGGGAATAGGGTTTCTGTGGATGTAATCAAGTTAAGATGAGTCATACTGGATTGGGGGTGTGTTTACAAGAAGGGGAAATTTGGGCAGAGAGAGACACAGGGAGGAAGTCCACGTGAAGATGGTGGTAGAGATGAGCTGCAGCCAGGAGCCATGAACACTGAGGATGCTGGCAACCACTGGAAGCTAAAAGAAGCAAGGTAGGATCCTCAGAGCATCTGGAGGAAGCACGGCTGGGCAGATGCCTTGATTTCAGATTTCTAGCCTCCAGAACTGTGAGAGAAGAAATTTTTGTGGTTTAAATCACTCAGTTTATGATATGTTGTTACAGCAGCCCGATGACAGGAAAACAGGGCCCACTTACAATTCTGCACATCCCAAGTGATTTATAAGAATGAAGCCAAAGGGCGTGGAAGCAGCGATTTCTTGGAAAGGGAGGCCCAGGGCAGACAGTCTCTTGGTGAGCTCGACAGATTATACAGTAGCTCTCCAACACTTTTCAAATTTTGGTTTACATTATTCTTCCCCTTCCTGGCCCCTCCCCCTCCTTCTCCTTCTTCTTCTTCTTTCTTGAGACAGAACCTTACTCTGTTGCCCGGGCTGGAGCGCAGTGGCACGGTCTCTGCTCACTGCAACCTCCGCCTTCCGGGTTCAAGCGATTATCATCCCTCAGCCTCCCGAGTAGCAGGGACTACAGGCACACCTGGCCATTCTGGGCTAATTTTTTTGTATTTTTAGTAGAGACAGGGTTTTGCCATGTTGGCCAGGCTGGTCTCAAACTCCTGACCTCAGGTGATCCACCCGACTGGGCCTCCCAAAGCGCTGGGATTACAGGCGAGAGCCACTGTGCTGGACTCTTCCTTTTTATTTCAGGGGGAAAAAAATCATGTTTACTCATATTGCTGTAACAATAGCACATTGGACTCTTGCCTACCCTTCATGAAGATTTATCAACTTTTATTATTTGCATGGTTTTCTGTTCAGGAACCCTGGAAAGGATAAAGTCATTGAGTCAGAACGACATGAGTTGAAGAAGTTAAAGTATTCACTATCATTGGTTTTGTGATTTTAGAAATGTTATTTTCAGGCCGGGCGTGGTGGCTCAAGCCTATAATCCCAGCACTTTGGGAGGCTGAGGTGGGTGGATCACGAGGTCAAGAGATCGAGACCATCCTGGTCAACATGGTGAAACCCCGTCTCTACTAAAAAAAAAAATACAAAACCTTAGCTGGGCATGGTAGCACGTGCCTGTAATCCCAGTTACTCAGGAGGTTGAGGCAGGAGAATTGCCTGAACCCAGGAGGCCGAGGTTGTGGTGAGCTAAGATTGCGCCATTGCACTCCAGCCTGGGTAACAAGAGTGAAGCTCCATCTCAAAAAAAAAAAAAAAAAAGAAAAAAAAAGAAAAGAAAAGAAATGTTATTTTCAAACACCTTGAGGTTTTAATCACGTGATGCCCTTTTACAGAGTTGGCTGAGAGCACATAAGGCAGGCCCAGAAGGCACCCAGCAGAGCAACTGGCACACGTGGGTACCTCATACATTTATGATTACCAATGCTTTACAGTGATTTTCCTTTTTCTTTTTTTGATTGACTCAGTCTTCCAGGCTGGAGTGCAGTGGTATAATCACAGCTCACTGCAGCCCTGACCTCTTCTGCTCAGGTAATCCTCCCACCTCAACCTGCTGGGTAGCTCCGACCACAGGCATGCCCCACGAAACCCAGATAATTTTTGTATTTTTTAGTAGAGACAGGGTTTCTCCATGTTGCTCAGGCTGGTTTCAAACTCTTGACCTCAAGCAATCTGCCCACCTTGGTTTCCCAAAGGGCTGGAATTCCAGGTATAAGCCACCGCACCTGGCCAGTTTTCCTGATTTTTTAAAGAAAAATTTCTTTACCTACTTCATTTGATAAGCACACCTCCTTCAAGATTCCTTTTTCTCTGCCTATCCCTGTCTCCAGGCCTCAGTCACCCCTGGAGGATAAATGGGACAGACCAATACACACCCAGACCTTTTGCTGGCCCAGTGCCTCCACTTGCTCGCACAGCACCTCCAGTCCCCTTGACAACAACTGGGCGTCCCCAGAAGGTGGTCCTCACGTGTGCTATTGCCCGGTGACCATGTGATACTGCTGGACCTCACTACGCTTCTTCCCATCCCCCAGGCATGGCCGCCCTCTCTGCCTGTGGCCATTATACTTGGCTGGCCACTCCACAGTGCCCCACCAGCCACAGTGGACCTGCCAGTGCTCTGGATTGCTTTGCTGAACACAAGTATCCACTCTTACAGGGGCCAAGCCCCAAGGTCACACAGCAACCTTCAGGAATGTGAGGGACCCCCTGACAGTATGGCAGCTGTGCCTAATGCTCCTGACGGTTTAGAGAAGCAGCTCTTCATGTTTCTGCTCACAGCTTTCTTTTCTGCAGATGCAGACACAGGTCTGAAGGTGAGGCTGGGTAGCTCTGACAGAGTTACTGTCTTATTAGGAGTCCCCATCCCACTTCAGCAGCTACTTAAAGGTCTAAGTACCTGGTCTCCTCTTTCCTAGGATGAGTTTTCTCTAAATAGGCTCTTCAAACCTCCCTTTGCCCCAGGATCCCATTATTCCCTTCACCTGACCTTGAGAAATGCCAGATATTTCTGCATGCCAGCGATAAACGGAACTGGAGTGTTCTCCAGAGGCCCCTTAGCAGCCTCAGCAACAGGCCTGTAAGGCCTGCCTAACCCCTAGTTCAACGAATGTGCCTGGAAGGGCCTGGACCCTACAGATAAGAGAAGCCTCAAGCCAAGATCTTTCGTATCTATATCAAAGTATCTTTGAATTCGTTTTCTTCTCTTCATTTTCCCTTTTCTCATTTTCTTTCTTTCCACATCTTTATCAAAATTCTAATTCAAAGGGTACATCCTTTTGATTTTTCTTTCTCTTTAACCAAAAAGACAATTTCAGAATCATCATAAGAAAAATAAAGGTGGCAATAACATACATGAAAAATCAACTGAGGATGTGTTTAGTTGAGTTTATCATCTCAGTACTGATTAAAAATATTATGGTTGAAGAGAAGCAGAGAAACAAATTTTTCTTTCACACAGTTAAAAATTTTAGTGGCATAGGTGTTCCGTTTATCATTCGAAATGTCCCACATGGGGTATATTCAAAGTCTAAAACTCCAACAGCAATGTAATTTAGTACTTAAAAAGAATTATGTGTCAGAATACAGCATTATTGCCAGAGGGATATTCCAAGCAGATAAAAGTCAGGGTAAAGATAAAACAATCATTTCAATTGAACAAACATAAAAGGATTTTAGTTCAACAGCTGTTTGTTGAGTAGCCTTTTCTGGGTTAGCTACTAGGTTCCAATATTTAAGAGTCAGAGCTACTTAGGCTTCTAAATTTTTTTTTTTTTTTTTTTTAGTATTTTAGGCTGGGCATGGTGGTTCATGCCTATAATCCCAGCACTGTGGGAGGCCAAGGTGGGTGGATCACCTGAGGTCAGGAGTTAAAGACCAGCCTGGCCAACATGGCAAAACCCCTCGTGGCATGTACCTGTAGTCTCAGCTACCCAGGAGGTTGAGGAGAATTGCTGGAACCCAGGAGGCGGAGGTTACAGTGAGCCAAGATCGTGCCACTGCCCTCCAGCCTGGGTGGGAGAGCAAGAGTCGATCTAAAAAAAAAATTTTAATACAGAGAGAAAAGAAAATGCAGTACTTCCAATTCATTAGTGAAACATTTTGCAACAATTACAGGATAATCAGAAAACAGGGTTCCTCCTCCATGAAGTACTTCTGAACTGTTTATATGGAAGAAAGTTACTCAAACTGGCACTATCTTAAAATATAATTTTATTTTATTGCATGTTGTAGGATTATCAATGCCCAATTAGCCATATCTGTCAACTTTATTCCCTAAATTGAATAGTAGAATCTAGTTGCTGTTAAGCAAAGAACTCTGTGCTGTTGTTGCAGAAGTCCCATCTAAAATCTGTAAAGTAGATTATTTCACACATGGGATTTGACAGCAATAACAAGGGGCATATGAGTGCTCTTGTGAGAATGCTCGGTGGAAGGCTCATGGGAGCCTGATTAAAGCTGAGAAAATCGGGGAAACAATGATTAACTTAAACAGGCTTGGAATTAATTATCTCCATCCAACACATTCTGTATAAAAGTGAGCTGATCTCACTCACTGTCAGACACTGCAGAGTGAGGAAAACATGATGATTCCATGGCAAACATCGCTTTGCTGACTATTCTACCTATGGTGAGCGCAGTGATTGAAAGATGAGTTCAAATACCGAGGCATTTATAGCATCCAGCTATTATTGTTGCTCCTCTGGTTCTTTCTGGGCTCAGTGGACATCTCTGATTTCAACAATTCCCTTTAACAATGTACAACAGACGATATAATCTAGAGTTCTGCTGAACCATCCTGGGAACACACGGAGATTCTTGAAAACACCCCAAATGTGGCTCTTTAATTATCCAGCAGCATGTTGTTTAGTAGCAGATGAAATACCAAAAATCTGTGGAAGGAGAAATGGTTTCAGGACTATAAGGCTAAATTGGAAATGGAAATGCAAATTTGTTATGATTAAAGTAAGTTTCATGGCTGGGGCTTTAAAAAACTTACTTTTTATTTTTTAAATCAACCTCATATTTGCTCTACCAAAAAGAGGGAAAGTCTCCCTCTTTGTCTCTTTTACAGTGAAAATTAAACTATCATTTTACTAATTATTTTCCCATTTAAAATAACAACTTCATGTCTCTACCAGATATATTTCTTCTTGTACAGAGTGCTAGAGTGAAACTCATAGATTCACAATCTTGTGGTCCACCCTTCGGGGCATTTAGGGAGGAAAAAAAAGAACCACCAACAACTAAAAACATACTGTGACATGAAAATTTTATGATTACAGAGAGGGTGTTGGGGGAGTTACCTATTTTCCTAGTCACCTCTGAAGTCCTAGCGTGTTCGGGTAGGCCATGAGGGATCCTCACAGGAGGCTCCGGTGGATCTTCCAGGAGGGAAGAAATCAAGACGTGGGAGCTTCGCTGTAGCCTCAGAAATGAGACTCGTCAATAAGAAGCATAGCAGAAAAGACCACCTTTTACCCTTCCTGCAAGATACAGTATGGATAGGGAATTTATTCTTGGAAGCAGAGTGAACATATTAGAACTCAGACCCCCAGAGGTGTAATGGGGAGTGAGACACTATGTTGTCATTTTTGCGTTTCGTCTACGTAACCTCAGTGCCTAGCCCACTACCCAGCAAATAGTAGGCATTTAAAATATTTTTTGAGTTCATTTTTATTTTATTCTTACCCAACTTCTAGGTAACGTGCACAAGTTTCAAGATGCAAAGGATCTGTGAGAAGCAAATTATAGCTGTTATGCTACGAGCATGCTAAGAAACAAAGAAAACAGGGCTACAGTATCTGGGAGATACACTCGTCAGGATATGTTAAGCAATACTGTGATAACAAACAACCACTAAAATATTAGAGACTTAACATAACACAAATTTATTTCTAACTCGTGGAAAGTTCAATGTAGATGTTTCTGGTCACGTCCTCTTGAATTATTCTCTTCAAGGTGGTGACACAGGGATCCAGGTTCTTTCCATCTTGTACCTTTGTCATCCCCTGTGCCACAGTTGTCCTCCACTCTATGCTTTCCAAACAGCCAACCAAGAAGCAGAAAGAAGATGTGCAGAAGGCATGCCTACTTTTACATGTTTCTCCCTAGAAGTTACCCATCACTCTGGCATCAGAATTCCATTACTGAGATTTAGATAGGAGGGGGCTGGAAAATGTAGTCTAGCTGTGTACTGAGAGAGAAAAAGGAGTCTGGTGAGCTTCTAGCCAGTCTTTGCCATGGTGAGAACCTGATAAAAGTACCAGTGAGGAGAATAACAAGATTGGATTAATGGCGGAGAAGCCGAGCTGGAGTGATGATGTTAACGTGGCAGCAGTCGTGAAGACCAAGGAAGGAGAATTCAACAACAGCAATAAATCAAGGAGACAGACCAAGGTGAGAGCAGTCACACTGAAGTGCAGCAGAAGGCCAGTGGAAGTGAAGGCCATGTGCTGGAGAGTGAGGGTCTGAGCCCATGGGTCTCCATGGAAAAGCACCTTGAGATATTTATAGGAAAAGGAAGTAGTTAGAGGGGCTGGGGACTAGGCAGGTCTCCTTGTGAGGGCCAGATACACGAACCACTCTCAGAGTTAATCACTTATTGGCTGTAATCTCTGGGCCATCAAAAGGTGAATTTATTAGTGAACATACCCATATGTTTGACATACTAGTGTCTTCATTGATTGAGCACTAACTGTTTGCCATGTACTTTATATATATATATATATATATATATATATATATATATATATATTCTCTAATTTTTACAACAGTGCTACAATGTACTCATTTTCATTAGTTTCCACGAAGAAACTAAAGTTTAAAGAGATTAACTTGTTATACATTTTTGTGAGTGAAAAAGCCGGGATGTGAACACACAATCTGGTGAATCTGACAGTAGATCCCAAGCCACAGTGCAGTCACATCTATATTCATACTATGATATGTGTGCATATATTTTAAAATCTATATTTTGTGACAGAATGCATCAAATAGCTATTGTTGCATAACAAACTTAAAAACAGCTCTTTGTTATTTTTCACAGGTCTATGGGATGGCTGAGCAATTCTGTTGATGTGGGCTGCGTTTAGTTGATTTTGGCAAGTTGGTGGTAAGTGTCTCTCATACCCCTACAATCAGCTAACAGGTTGGGTGGGGCTGCCTGGTCCGGGATGGCCCCAACTGGGATGACATGGCTCTGCTCCCCCGTAGTCTCTCATCCTCCAGCAGCCTACCCCAGCTTTTTCTTATGGCAGTGGCAAAGTTTCACGAGAGAGTGGAAGTACACTAAGCCTCTTGAGGACTAGGCATAGAACTGGCGCTCCACCGCTTTTGACACATCAGCCAAAGAGAGTCATAGGAACAGTGCAGACTCAGAGTGGGGAAATAGAATCCACATCTTGATGGGAGGAGCTGAAAAGTCACTTTGCAATGGGCTTGGATACAAAGAGAGGGAGAGAATGGGGCCATTGCAGTAATCAACCTACTGCATCTAACACGTTAGATATTTTTTTTTCTAAAAAGTAGGTAGGAGAAAAGCGTGTGTCCTTAAAATGTGGTTTCATTAGTGAGTGCAATAGCACGTGAGCCTTCCACAGTGCATGTGTTGTCTATTCCCTCTGGTCCAAAAAGGGCTGAAATGGACAACATATTAAATGGATAAATACCTTTTTTATTTAGGGAGACAGGGCACAAAAATACCTACATCCAGGCACCAGATCCATCTAAACAGAAAATAGCCTTGCGGTTGAAGATTTTTAAAAAGCAAAACAAAATGGAAAATTTGACTTCCTGTATGCCCTGCAGGGAAGGGCGGGCGGAGAAGCTGTGAATGTGTGAGGAGCAGCTGGCTTTTATTTTTAAACACATATTATTGCTACGCAGATTTTTTTTCTAGAAAAATGGAAGGAGACTTACTAAGGAATTCTGACACACAGGGATATCATTTCAAGTAGGTGCTAATGAGATTGATGTGGTCTTTTCTTTATTCATTTAGTCTATAAAGTGGGAAATAGAAACACAAAATGCTGGGATGTGGAAAATGGTATAGGTTCCTAACAGGCTCTCAAGAAATGTGTGAAGTGTCTGAGCCAGGCTTCATTCATTATTGGAATGGACTTTTCCTTCAGGGAGTACGGCTTGGACACTCATGATTGTGAGAATCTCCATGTCATTCTCCGGTAACACTAACATCCTTTGTTCAGAGGGAATTACCCAACACCATCTGTGCTAACTTCAGTGCAGCAATATTATCCTTAGGTGAAAAGTTATGAATAAATTTAAAGTGTAACATGTAGAAAGCCAAGGGGAACCTAATGCTCCCTTTGCTCTTCTGAGTTCTTACAGTAAATCTGAAAATGATAAGGCAACTGACTCATAATTGAATTGTTTTGTAGGTTTTGTGGCCAACTTACAAAACTAATTTCTCTAAATTCTCATCAAGGATGGTTAAAAATGTCTCCAGGAACCAGTGAGATAATACACATGGCTAAGAAAGCAGGGTGTAAGTGGGTAGTGGTGATTGCGGGAAATGTAGAATCCTCATTAAAAGGAACTGATTAAAACTTTAAAACTGTGCAATCCAAAAAAGCAAGTCTCTGCATCACATCTGACCTGACTGAGTCAATTCATGGTCTTTATGATAGATTGACCTTAGATCAATAGAAAACTACATGCCTCTAATCATAACTCCTCTTGTACCAAATTAGCACAAGGATGAAATAAATTTTTCTTCTAATTTATTTTCTACCCTCTCCTTTAGAAAGTTCAAATAATATTACAAAATTATGTGCCAATCTCAAGAAGTACATGTATATGTGATTATCAACTCTGCGATTTCATCTGGAGTGTTTTCTGGAATTGGCTACGCACATTAAGAAATGCAAAAACAAGTACTTGGGGATAACCAAGATTGTGAACCTCATACTCTCTCGAAACATATATAAAATTTAGACCAAGGGATTACTTTTTCTTGTATTATACCGGTGGGCTCTAAATAATATATTGTGAGACCTGAATGTAGCTGGGACCCGATGTGGCTCAGCTTTTGTGCCATTTCAATGGAAAGAAACAGCAGAAACACAGAAAAGAAATGAATATTTGTCTATATGGTTTCATGAAAACAACTATACATATATCAATACATTTCCTATTTTCCCTAATAAGAAAAATCACTAAGAACATAGTCACTTTTAGAATTGTTCTCCACGGTGTTCCAGAGCACATCATCTTTATTCCTACCCAAGTTGTTGGAGATACAGCATTGACACCATGTATTATGCCATCACTGGGAATGTCATCCAAAGATTAAGTACCCGTTTGTGAAATATTCGATCACTCGTTTTTATTTTTGTGGATCTTGTTTACACTTGATCAGTACAACATAAGCATGTACTGTTTTGCTTTTGAAAGATCTTGAAAAGAATTGTATAAATAATCTCACCAATTACAACGGTGAGATGATGTCTCACAAACAGCTAAATCTGTAGCAAATATCTTTGCTCTTTTCCTGCTGACTCCATCAGCTGATTCCAGAATCATCCAATGCTGGCACTGGTTGAGATCAGTTCAGGCCAACGTCCCTTTCCCAACAGCACCTAGCTGTTCAAAATAAAGTATAGTCAATGATAGAAAGCCCATAATATGAAGAATTTTGTAGGGATTGGATTATGATTCCTCTCTTTTAAAGGATACTTTTGAAAAAAAGAAACATCTCAGCTTACAATAGGCACCGATAATAATCAACTATTTCAATGTGATTCAGTCTTTTAGAAAAGACCAAAGGCGTGGAAGTGCGGAGGGTGTTCTTAAGGTCTAATAAAGTATCTTAATAATCTTCTCTAATCTCCCACTGTTTTCCACACAGGCGGAAGCTGCTACTTTGTAAATCGATTCCCCATTCCCAGTTCCCCACTATGGAATATTCCCCCCAACATGCACCCAGCACAATGTCTCCCATTCAACAGTGCCTGACAATCTGATTCTTTCTCTTCCTTCCTGCCTTCCCCATACTTCTATATGGCTCCTCTATTTCCCCTTCATCCCACTCCCACTCCAGAGCCTCCATTCGTGCTCCCCATAGAAAAACCTTGGGAAGTGTAATCTGGCCTCTTACTCCAATTATTTTTCTTGGTAAAACATTTATCCATTTCCCGGATTATGCGCCAAAAAGGAAAGTTCAGGTGCTGACAACCACAAACCAAGAACCCTTTCTGAAAGACAGAAAGAAGATAGAGAGGCTTCATATTCCTTAATTCTTTTTATCCTTGCTCTGCTTAAATAAGCACTAGGCACATCTTGTCCTGTGTGCCGCTCTGTGGGATTGGTACGAGCCCCTGCAGGCCATAAAAATGTAATGCTCATCAGACGCAATGCTAAAGTCTTCTCATTTCCCAGTCCATGTATTCTTCCATTTGATTTGCACGTGCCGTTTCCAAGAACATTTTGGCTGAAATTTTTTGGTAGGAAAAATTAATCTTAAGCTCCAGAATGTAAGACAGGAAGTCAATTGGTTGAAGCTCGTGCTTACCAAGAGGAGGAAACAATGAGATTCAGTGACTTTGCTAGACTTTAAGTGGAATGAGAGTAATATTTTTGAATTAATCCAGGGAGTTTTCAACCATAACCTGTTCTGACACTCCACCTAAATTTAGTGACTTCAAAGAACACTCATTCCTGTGGGTCACAAATTTGGACAGTACTTAGTTGGGTGATTCTTCTGCCATGTGTGGTTTGGGCTGGGGGATGTCAGTGGAATTCCGCTGGCATCTGGGCTTCCTTAGAGGATCTATGACAATTCTGCTCACATGCCTTGTGCTGTGGTGGGGATGGCCGGAAGGCTGAGCTCCACCGTACCCCTCTTATCTCCACATAATTTCAGGGCCTTTCCATATAGTCTTTCCAGGGTAATTGGACCTCTTACGTGGCAGGGTTCAGGGTTTCAAGAGCGATATTCCTTTTTTTTTTTTTTTTTTTTTTAATTCAGTCTCCGTAGAGACTGTCAAAAATTGCCAGTGCCGAGTATATTTCAAGTCATCATGGAGGGGTATTGGGAAAAGTTTTCAATTAGCAATAATCGCTCCTCAGATAAACCTCATTGGCTACGATACTGCCACTGCGCAAAGCTAATGTTCCAAAAGAGAAAAAGAAATCTGCCATTCTCTGAACCAGAAATGGGCACATTGTTATTTCTAGTATATTCTATTTTTCAAAGCAGTCATTAACTCAACCAGGTTTAAGGTAAAGATTCAGAGACCTACCACTTGAAGTCAAGAGTATAGAAAAGAAATTGTGGCTATCTCTTAACCACTATACTGCCTTATCAAGATCTATGCCTAGAAGACTAAATTCATGTGGTTTCTTCCATAGCAGGGCCTGGCAAACTGGCCCAAAGCACAAATCTAGCCTTCCGCCTGTTTTTTGCAAACAAAACTTTATTGGAACCCTGTTACACTTATTCATTTATATATTGTCTATGGCTGTTTTCACACTACAACAGCCTAGTTGAGCAGCTGCTACAGAGACCATATGTACCACGAAGCCTAAAATATTCACTAACTGGCCCCTCATAAAAAAAGTTTGCCAAACCCTGTTCTATAGCACACAGAGAACTTGGGTTATGACAAAGACAGTAGAAGACATACCCTTTCTGGCTGAGAGTGGTGGCTCAA
Source organism: Saimiri boliviensis (assembly GCF_048565385.1). Taxonomy (NCBI): domain Eukaryota; kingdom Metazoa; phylum Chordata; class Mammalia; order Primates; family Cebidae; genus Saimiri; species Saimiri boliviensis. The sequence continues at coordinate 91,020,597 of NC_133458.1, read as the reverse complement.
GCCTATAATCCCAGCACTTTGGGAGGCTGAGGTGGGTGGATCACCAGAGATTAGGAGTTCAAGGCCAGGCTGGCCAACATGGCAAAACCCTGTCTCTACTAAAAGATACAAAAATTAGCCGGGCATGGTAGTGGGTGCCAGTAATCCCAGGTACTTGGGAAACTGAGGAAGAAAAAATTGCTTGAACCCGGGATATTGGGAAAAGTTGTCAATTGGCAATGATCGCGCCTCAGATAAACCTCATTGGCTACGATACTGCCACTGCGGAAAGCTAATGTTCCAAAAGAGAAAAAGAAATCTGCCATTCTCTGAACCAGAAATGGGCATATTGTTATTTCCAGTATATTCTATTTTTCAAAGCAGTCATTAACTCAACCAGGTTTAAGGTAAAGATTCAGAGACCTTCAGTTGCAGTGAGCCAAGATTGTGCCACTGCACTCCAGCCTGGGTGACAGAGTGAGACTCCGTTCCAAAAAAATAAAGAAAAAAAGAAAACATACCCTTTCCAGCCCTGGTAAACTGCAATCAGAGAGAGAGAGAAGCTCAGACATGTGTACCTCTTAGTGCCTTATACTAGCAAGCCCTCCATGGGGTCTATAGTAAAAACATTCAGCTGTTGGGGAATCTCAGATCACTAAAAGTAAAGGGCTAGTGGCATACTCTTCTGGCTGTCCTGGAGAGGGGCAAGGGGTGGAAGGCTTTTGGAAGAAGTTCTGTGCTTAGGCACTGCCAGTGTGGCAGGGCACGAAACTGCAGGGGGATGAGCTGGGGCAGCAGTTCTTATGTGGGGTCAGAAGGCCCCATAAACTTTGGCAAACAGCATAGAGGTGAACAGTCCTTGAGAGCAAGCTTGGAGAGTTCATGACTGGGGCAAATGTCTGGAACCAGACACAGCCTTGTGGTCATCAGTCCAGAGACTAGACGTGAGGTCTCACTCACCAGCAGGAAAATAAGAGTCTGAAACTCACCCATGGGATACGGGCCCTTCCACACACTCCATTACACTTGCCCACCCTCACCACGAAAAGCATGTGGAGGAGAAAGTTGAGTCATCTAAGAATGAGAGTTTACACTGAAAGAGACTGCATTGCCATAAATTATGGCAAATTCAAATTCAAATTTTGTATCTGAATACCTTCTCCTGACTATAATCTTTGAGGTAGGCCTGAAGAATGTCAGATTATTTATAGGGAACAGATAAACTGTATTTGTTTTACATACCTGAGTGTTGAATATAAATTTTAGACCCTGTTACCATGAGATTATATGGGTTTCCTATATTCCTTTAAGTTAAATCTACATTATAAAGGTCTTAATATCATTGGCACAGAATGAACTCCCTTCTTGAGAGATGGAGGACATTCCTGGAGTGGATCATAAAGAGAAGTTTATGAGCAGTTTGGCCTAGTTCCACTGGGGGTTAGATTGATAGTGACCTTGGGCAGTGCAGTGTAATATAATGTTGAAAGGAAGCCATTAAGGCCAAGTGCCTACCAAGCAAATAACAGTGGAGTTAATTCAAATGACTCCCTAGCAAAGTGTCTGCCTCCACCAAACACCACTATCAGTTTGCTTAACATGACAAAGGGTTCAGGGCACCTATTTGCAAATGAACTAATTCTGGCTATTAGGAAACACTGCTGGAGTAGTAGTTTTTAGCTGGTGGCTTCAAGATTAGCTGTAGCAGTGTGATTTATCTCTGGCATGGTGGGCAAGAACTCCTTAAAGACCTGGGGAAGGGAGATTCTGGGTTTGAAAATAAGAGTAACCCTTAGGCTAGGTGCAGTGGCTCACACCTGTGATTCCAGCACTTTGGGAGGCTGAGGTGGGCGGATCATGAGGTCAGGCGCTCAGGACCAGCCTGACTAACATGTTGAAACCCTGTCTCTACTAAATATACAAAAATTAGCCAGGCATGGTGGCACACACCTGTAATCCCAGCTACTCAGGAGGCTAAGGCAGGAGAATCACTGGAACCTGGGAGTTAGAGGTTTCAGTGAGCCAAGATTAGAGGTTGCAGTGAGCACCAAGTTGAACCCAAGTTAAAGGTTGCAGTGAGCACCACTGCACTCCAGCCTGGGTGACAGTGTAAGGCTCTGTCTCAAAAAAAAAAAAAAAAAAAAAAATAGAGAGAGAGAGAAAGAAAATAAGAGAAACCCTAAACCCTATTCTAGGGAGTCAAATGGGTTCTTGCTAGGCATAAGCAAAGCCATTTGAGAAGGGTCTACCTTGAGCCAAATTTCAAGGTAAGTTATTTATTGTTGTGTACTAAACCAGTCCCAAACATAGTGGCTTAAAACACCAATTTTATTATCTCTTATTATGCCATCACTGATGAAGCTCAGCTGGGTGGTTCTTCTGCTCCATGTGATGTCATCTGAAGCCACAGTCATCTGAGGATCATCTGTTTTTGGAAAATGCTGGTGGTACTGGAGTCTCCATGGAGGCTGTTGATCAGAGCGCCTAGATTCTCTTCCACACAATCTCTCCACATGGCTACAGTCTCTCAAAGCTTGGCAGGTGGGTTCCAAGAGGAAGGAAGTAGAAGTTCCCGGTTCTCTAATAGCCTGAACTTAGAAGTCTTAGAATTTCACACCCGCCACATTTTATTGGCCAAAGCAATCCCTTATTTCTGCAAATGGAGCAGTAATAAGCCCTACCTTTTGACATAAGGAGTGGCATGGGCATACAGGGAGGGGAGAGATTGTCGGGGGCTATATTAGTCAGAGTTTTCCGGAGAAACAGAACCAATAGGATAAGTTTCCAGTGCTCCAAAGAAAGAAAACCAATGGGTGGTGGGGGTGGGGGTGGGGTGTTTGGGGGTGGGGGATTGGAGCATTGTATTTAAGGAATTGGCTCACACAATTGTGGGGAGGGTAAGTCCAACATTTTCAGAATAGACCAGCAGGCTGGAAACCCAGGGAAGAGCTGCAGTCCAAGCCTGCAGGCAATCTTCTGGCAGCTTTTCTTCTTTCTTGGGTTCAGTCTTTTTCTATTAAGGCCTTCAATGGATTGGATGAGACCCAGCTATGTTACGGAGGGCCTGCTACTAAAAGTCCAGCAATTTAAATGTTAATCTCATTCACAGAAATCACCCTCCCAGAGTAATGTTTAGCCAAATACTGACGCAAAATTAACCATGGTCGGGGACAAACTGCTCTATTAGGCCAAGGCCTCTTCTGTCCACCCCCTTGTGGTCACCCCTCTCCTCCCAGGCTGCCACTCCATATACTCATTTTGCCTCTTTTGTTCTTTTTGGGCTTCAGGCCTTCACCTCCATGGTTCTCTTTTCTGCCTCAGCCTCTGCTCTGGGCTCTCCCTTCTACTTTTATTTTCTATGGGCAGCGGAGTTAATGAAATATTTTCCAGTTTGGCTGGTGGGAGGCCTCCTTTGTGTGGCACTCAGGGAATGAAGTACTCTAAGGACTGTGGTGAGTGAGGCAGGAAGGATACCGGACTTGGAAACAGGCACCCTAGAGCTGCAGGACGTACCTGCTGACTTTCCCTTTCAGACCCCACCCTTCCCTCCTTTCGTGCGCAGATTAAGCATTTTAGACCTTTAGTCTATGTGTCAACTGGAGAGGACCACAGGAGTGCCAGGCTCTGTCTTTCCTCCCAGGCACCGTATGTGCTCGGCAACAGTGGCCATATGGAGATAGTGGTGTCTTTTTTGTTGTGCTTTGTTTTTAAAAAGCAGGAATTTCTGAGTTGATAGGAGAGAGGAGCACCTTGTCCAGGCAGTGGGAAAAGATACACTTTTAACAGGTAAAACTTGTAGGGGACCAGTCACATCTGTGGGTAGATAACTACCATCTGTACTTACGTGGGGGCATGGATTACCCTCTGAGCTTGAGAAAAAACATGTCACAAAACTTGTATTTCACACCTTTCACCTGGTGTCTAGCCGTAGGTTGAATGCAAAGCAAGTATATCCATGTCTGCAATCTCTAAAAGCTTTTCTAATGTGTACATTTTACCTCAGAGAGGTCCCTTTGTTTGAATTTTTCTTTCTTCCTGAACTGATTATGAAAATACACACACACACGCACACGCACACACACAACCTCAATGGTTGTTGAAGAAACACTTTGAATTAACAATCAGTAGAAGAGTAAACATTATCTCTGGTATCCTAGTGAATAGAAACATTGGAGAAAATCCCAGAGTCAGAAAAACTGGGTTCATAAATATATGTGGGCATCTTTACAAATGTGTGTGTAAATGTACAGAAAAATTTCTAGAAGAATAGCTACCCAGTATAATTGTGGTTACATTGGAGAGGAGTGACAGGAAGGTGGAGGGGGAATTTCACTTTTTATTCTACATATTTTTGTGCTGGTTTAATATTTTATGCCAAAGCAAAGATGCATCTATTTCTTTATTTTTCAAAAATGTGAAAGAGGGAATATATTAATTGTTAGGGTTGCCATAGCAAAGTGCCACAAACTAAGTGGCTAAAACAACAGATATGTGTCGTCTTACAGTTCTAGAGGATAGAAGAGTCCAGGCTTGGTTCCTTGTGAGGATTTTGAGAATCTGTTTCAAGCCTCTTGTCTAGCTTCTGGTGATTTGCTAGCAATTTCGCATTCCTTAGAGTATGGTAGATGCACCTGACAGCAACAACTTGACTTAAGCTACCTTGAGAATGAGCCTACATGACAGACACACCTGAATGTGTTTGGAGTTCTGAGCTAAGGAATCTAAGGAGTGGCCAAATCAGAGATTTTATTCCTTATCTGTGAGGAACATTGGACTGTCCCCCAAGCCTGCCCCATGAAATGTGGGCTATGCAGGGGATTGAGGCCGTTTGTTTTGAGTTAAATGAAGGTTGCCAGGTGGAGGTAGTTAGGGGGAGGGTGCTAAGGTAAAATGCTATGTAAACTGCATCCCTCTTACAAGCAGCGGCAGTTGTCCCATGCAGCTCACCACCACTGAACCATTCTGTGTGTATGTTTCCAGCTGATGAAACCCTGTGTCTCACAGGGTGTGGTTTCAGGGCTCTGGGTCTCTTCTTCAGCTTCTTGAACTTGGTGCCATCCCTACTGAGGTTAATGGGGGTCTAGCACAATACTTGGCTTGTAGAAGCATCACTCTGATTTCTGCATATCTCTTCACATGGCATGCTCTCTGTGTGTGCATCTGTGTCTAAAGTTTCCCTTCTTATAAGGACACCAGTCATATTGCATTAGGGGTCAACCCTACTCCAGTCTGACCTCATTGTCGCCAATTACATTTGCAACAATCCTGTTTCCAAATAGGGTCACATTCTGTGGTCCTGAGGGATAGGACTTCAGCATGTGATTATTCTAGGGAACACAGTTCAACCCATAATAGAGCAGTGAAATAAAAATGAATGTCTTATATATTACTTTTAATTAAAAATAATCTTGGAAAGAACTGTGGGCAGCCCCCTGCTGTGCACGAGCCCTGGCAGGACCGTGGAGTGGTCATTATCTTCTCTAAGCTTCAGTTCTGCATCTATAAAATGGGGCCAGGAATATCTGCCTGGAGTTATGGTGAGGGTCAAATGATAAAATGCATGCAAAAGATCCTTATTGTGTGCAAAGAGCTATGTGAAGATCCGTTTCTGGAGGTCTGAACAGGGGAGCAGCTGAGCTCCTTACACACTGATTGAAGATGAAATGTCCAGCATAGGAAGCACTCACCTACAACAGTCAGGAGACGCAGACCTGCGCCAAGCCCTTGCGATGACAGATGTCACACCAGCTTTCCCTCAAAACCATAAGGTGCTGTCATAGGTTGAACCCATGGGGAGGGATAACAGGCTAAAGTTTGCATATCTTAAGGCTTTAATTCAGTGCACAGAATGACCATTTTCTTTTAAACAGATCTTTAATTATTTTCTGAGCTTCACAGCATGGTCAAGGGGAAGCACAAAAGTCAAGAGAAAATAGGTTTATGACCTTGGCTTAGATGAATAGTTCTTACCCTTATCTGGATCACAAATTCTTTGAAGAATCAGATTTTTCAGAATTAAGCAAACAAATAAAAAACCATGGATGCTTATCTCAGAGAAAGTCATGTAGACAATTTTCCATATTATTTCCGGGAGCTCACAAACCTCAGTTTCAGGATGTCTGCTTTGCATAAAAGTTCTTAAGGTAGAAGGCACTTGAAGACTCAAAAAAGTCTTAAGAAAGGAAACAGTTTAGAAGAAACTAGATTATTTCTAGTTCAATTTAAAAAAATCCTCATTCTCAGTAGCAGAGAATTGCAGGTGCTTTCTCTTCTTTCCATCATTAAATAAGCTCTTGGGTTCATGGTGTCCTGGAGCACTGAGTTTTTTGACCTTGAATGGAGGTGATCAGAGTTCTCTGCCTGATGGCTTTCAGTTAACTCCCAGTGATGGGCACTGATGGCCAAGGCGCAACACCGTCTCTTCGGCCTTTATCTTAGAGACGAGGTGCCTTGCAGTACAGCAGCAGCTTTTTGAGTTTCAGAGGTTTTATTTCTGCAGATCTGGGAGCATATCTGACAACATGAGGGTGTGGCTTCCTGCAAGGGAGCCTGAGTGCACAGAGTTGCACCACTGAAGGGGAAGAGAGGAGTGCTTAGAAGTAGGGGGTATCTGAAATAGGAAACTCACTCCCTGCTTCTATTTCCCCTGGGGTGGGGGAAATAAACCAAAACCACCAGATGGGCTGGAGGAGCTGCTGACAGGGCAGATCTGCAACCTCGTTCCCAGGTGCAACTACCCAAAGAGTCATGTCTGAGCCCCTGTGCCTCCACATGACACGGGAATAAAGGAATGTTTTACATACACTAAAGGGTGGTCCAGAGGTGGTGAAGGATCTTAGGCAAATCCGTGTTGTTACCCACTCTCCCTGGGAATGTGGCCCCCAAACAGAAAAGGTTCTTGAGAGCCTGTGAGGACACAGGAGGAGCTCAGGACAAGCAGCATCTGCAAGGGCCTCGTGCTTGAGTACAAAGGAAACTGCTGACCACGTGGATCAATGAATGACCCAAGATGAGAGGGGTAACCCAGGGTATCTCCAAGGGCAGAACGTAGAGTGGCCACAGTGCGACCTTGCTGGCATATCTCTCTTTCCCCCTCTCACCCTCCATCTCTCAGCTCAGATGCAACCCTGTATATACTGATTCACTAAGATGAATGGGAACTCCAAATAGAAACAAATTAAGTTTAGCTATATATATATATATATATATATATATATATATATATATATATACACATACATACATATATAAAAACATACACGTGTGTGTGTTTATGTATTCCTTGCCCTCCCAAGATTATAGCACCCTGATTCTGGTATGTTTTTCCTATTGATCTATAGTAAGGAAACATTTTTATTACTTGGACTCAGAACATCTTGCTATTCTTTTCTTTAAAAATGTGTATAAATTAACCTCGATTGTATTCACTACTGAGTGAGAGGTTGGCAATCTGGGGTTTTGCATTCTTTCCTATTTATGGTTCTACCTTTTTCCATAATACTGAACTGCAATGACTTGAGCCATCAGCCTATATAAAGGGAGAAATCCAGGGTCCCTGCAGGTACCTCTGGGAATCTTCAAAGGACTTATGTATGTTGGTTGCACAGTGGCTCAGCCCTTCTCCTTCCACTGCACCCTCAGCCTAAGGTGTGTGTTTCCACGGCTGTGGGGGAATCTTCTACTTCCTCCCCCACCACCTCATGTCACAGGGCAGTTTCCCACTTCTCCCAGCCGTATCATTGGCACAGGCAGTGTTCGTAGCAGATTTTATTGAAGGTTTGTGAGGGGCAACAGAAAGGAGTTGCAGCCCAGAAAACAACCTACAGTTGAACATTAGATATTTCCCAAACATTCCTGCCCCCAGGAACACCTGGGCAGCCCTTGCTTTCTTTCCCTCCTCCAGCCCCCTGCAAGGAAGCTCCGACTCCCCTGGGTGGTCAAATCTTCGTTTTCTTTTCTCTATGCAGAGCAATGTAGCCTCTTCTTTGTTCTCATTTCTTCCTCGAAGTGTTCTGCACTGCAGCCTCATTTTTCATGTCTAAATGGGTGATCAGCAACAACAAAGGCCCTCTTTAGGAGGGTCTCTATCCTCAGCATTTAAAATCACACCTGTTTTTCTCAAGTACTTTAACCCTCCAGTGAGGATGAATGGCCCAAGACCCATCCTGATTTGGGGCAGGGAATTTTTACAGTTTACAACCTTCAAAGTGTCCTCTTGCCCCAGCCATCATCGACTTTTTGGCCACTTTGGAATGGGATGAATGAGCGGCGAGACAACCCAGCCAGTTTGATCATTTTGGCCATCTCTCTTATCCATCCAGAGTCTGCGGACCTGTCAGTTATCCACAATCACTGTTAAGGCAACCAAAACAAGTGGGTGGCTGGCATCGCCGGTCTTTTCATACATGCAAATACAGCCCACGTCCTTCTGCAGGAAGAATGACATACCTGAGCTTCTCAGCTGTGGAGATGAAAAACAGAGGTGTTAAGACAGGAGAAATCTTGGATAAAAGATGACTGAAAATAGCAGCCACACAAAGCAGCAGAGCTGCCTAGAATACTAAAAGCAAAAAAAACAAGTCAGCAATAATTACTAACATAAAAATGTTAGCTTCATTCTCAGCTCAGGTTTCACATCTTTTATGCTGCACAGTCGCAGTTTGGCTGGAAGAGACTTGGGCAAAATCGAATATGCTGTTACCTATAATCTCATCTGGTTTAATTTTAAGAAAGTTTTTACTTAAGGGAGAAAACAAGGCTAAGGGAGTATTGATACAATCTTATTACATTCTGGAACAGTGAGGGTAGACTGGACCACAAAGCACCCATCCCCTACCCTCCCACTGATAGCGGCAAGAAGCAGACAGACCCTAGGCAGACGGGGCGAGTCCCCAGTAAAACCCCACCTTCAAACCAAACACAGCTTAAAGCCTAGCTGTAAGTCCTGGGTAAATTCACGGACAAGGTTGAGAAACTGTCTTCCTGTTTGGCATGCTCTTGTCTGATGGACCCCCACCCTTCACCTATTTTGCATATACCTACTCTTTTCTAATTGGTTTTTTACACTGTCGTGCCCACCTTAGAGTGGTGCCTTTATCTTAGCCTTCTTTTGTATACTCACAAACCAATCAGCACATACTTCTCATTCTGAGCCTATAAAAGCCTCAGACACAGGCACACAGAGAGAGAGAGAGAGAGACAACCCAACTTCAGGTGGAGGACCACCCTTGCATCCCCTCTCTGCTGAGAACTGTTCTGCCACGCAATAAAATTCTTCTCTGCCTTCCTCACCCTTTGATTGTCAGCCTAACTTCATTCTTCTTGGATGCGGGAGAAGAACTTAGGAACCGCCAAACGTAGGTACAAGCTGTGACACAGGTGAGCTGGGGCATGCCTGGCCCAGCCATGAGCTGAGCTGATGCAAAAGCCAGTGGGCCGAATGGGCAGGGCACCTCCTGTGGCCATGGAGGTCCCTGGTTAGCAAGGTGGCCAAGAAAAATTGTGCGTCACCATCGGCCAGGATTGCACCTGGTGACAAAGTGCTGGATTGGTGAGAGAGTGTGTTCCTTTCTCAGCAATAGTTCAAATAGTTGGTTTATTTGAACTATTGGTGAGAAAGGAACACGCTTTCTCACCAATAGTGCCTTTATCAGCTGCCTGCAGAACCGGCAATAATTGCTACAGGATTGATTCTCCTCCACCAGAGTGAGCTGAGCCCCTCAGTGTCTTCAGCAAGGGGGGAACCTTTTAAGAATATGAATTACCTGGGGACAGTCCCTGCACCAAGATGCTTCTCTCCTTACTTCATTTGGGAATTGACTCCTCTAAAACAAGACATTTGCCCTCATGGCCTGTTTTACAAAGTGTACATATAAACACACATTTCCATTTTTTGAACGCACTGACATGACTGTTTTATTAAATTAGACACCTGAAAAAGATGAGTATCTTGAGGGCAAGTTTTGATGTGATGGGGGAAGAGGAAATATCTACTCAACTACAGGTGCTTAAAATGAGTTTCAGATAAGGTATCATGGAGGACTATGCAACTGTAAAAAAGAATGAGTCATTCTCAGTGTACTGGTAGGGAAAGAGCTCCAGGATATATTGTTGAGTAAAAGAAAAAAGCAAGTGTATTCGGTTACCACCATTTGCAATGAAAGGGGTAAAAATAAGAAATAAATATGCATGTAATTTTATTTGCATAAGAGCACACTGGAATAATATATCAAAACTGAATAAAAATGATAACTCATAGGAGGCTGAGGTGAGTGTAATGGGGTGGGGAAAGGAATAGGTGGGAATCAGGGTAGATGTGAGACTTCTTAATGTATTTCTTGTTTTTTTTTTTGAACTATGAGACTATATTAGCTACTCAAATACATAAATGATTGAAACAAAGCAAAATAGTAAATAACGCTTTCCCTTTTAACATCTCTTGAGTTCAGTGTGGTTTGTCTTTGAAGGACCATATAAGTTCTGCATTGGTTAGTTCATCAATAAGCCTGAAAATCCACTGCAAGTGTGGTGCTGTGCCAGGTGCCTGCCAGGCCCTGGAGATGCCCCATGAGCAGGGTACACCCAGCTCTGCCTTCAGGATGTTGACAGCTTGTCTGAGAGTAGGGCAACTTAAGGCAGACAGATTGCTGTGTTAGGCGAGGACTCCAAGAGCTTCCTTGGCGCTCCCACCCATGTCTTTCCTCACCCTGGTCACACTGTCCTCTGGGCTCCCAAATACCACGGCTCCCTCCTCTTCCATGATCACCGCATGTTTCTCAGATCCATCTCTCCTGACCCATGAGTTCCTGTAAGGTGGAGCCCTTACTTATATATCTCTAAGCCTCGTAGCCTAGTTCTTGACATACAGACTGCACCTACCAAATGCTGTTTGAGTGAATGAATGGATGAGATGCTTTCCAGGGTGGGCAGCCTGGGGACAGCAGCAGGAAGAGAAGGGATCCTGGTGATGGAAAGTGACCACTAGAGGCTCTGGAGCAGGGAGGGGATGGTGGAGTTCTAGGCTTGTTTCATCTTCATTAGGTTATATTGGTTAGGGTTCTCCAGAGAGGCAGAATCAATAGAATGTATATATAGATACACGAGAGAGGATTTGTTAGGGGAATTGGCTCATGTGATTATGGAGGCTAAGACATCCTGTAAGAGGCCCTCTGCAGGCTGGAGATCCCAGCATGCCGGTAGCATGGCTTGGTCTAAGTGTAAAGCCCTCAGAAACAGAAAGTCAATGGTCTGAGAACCGGGCAGGGAAGGGGCCCATTGCAGGGGATGCTAGTATAAGTCCTGGAGTTCAAAGGCAAGGAAGTCTGGAGTTGTTGTCCAAGGACAGGAGAGAAAGAGCTTATCCCAGCTCTAATAGACACTTGGGAACATTTGCGTTTTTTTGTTTTATGTTGTTTTTCTGAGACAGAGTTTCACTCTTGTTGCCCAGGCTGAAGTGCAATGGTGTGACCTTGGCTCACTGCAACCTCTGCCTCCCAGGTTCAAGTGATTCTCTTGCCTCAGCCTCCTGAGTAGCTGGGATTACAGCTGTGGGCCACCATACCTGGCTAATTTTTTGTATTTTTATTAGACACAGGGTTTTACTATGTTGGCCAGACTGGTCTCGAACTCCTGACCTTGTGATCTGCCTACTTCGCCTCCCAAAGTGCTGAGATTACAGACGTGAGCCACTGTGCCTGGCCTGATTTTTTTTGTATTTTTAGCAGAGATGGGTTTCACTATTTTGGCCAGGCTGTTCTCGAGCTTCTGCCCTCAGGTGATCCACTTGCCTTGGCTTCCCAAAGTGCTGGGATTACAGGTGTGAGCCACCGTGCCCAGCCCACATTTGCCTTTTTTCTGTTTTTGTTTTCTGTGGACCCCAGTGGATTGGATGTTGCCTACACACATTAAAGGACAGTTTTCTCCACCTAGTCTACTCCAACTCACATGACAATTTTCTCTGTAAACACAGACACACCCAGAATGATGCTTTACGAGGTTTCTAGGAGTAACTTACCCAGTCAAGTTGATATCTAACATTAACCATCATATGGTCTGGAATGGGTTTGTGACCCTCATCAGCCTCTGCCCAGGAACTGGATCTCTTCGTGAAACCCAAACAAACACCTCAGCTCTGAACTGATCAGACATTGAGTGTAGAATAGCAGGCCTTTGGGGTCCAGGCAAAGCATCCCATGTATCTTCCAATTCAGCCAGTTCTCCTAGGTTACCGCCACTCACCGTCTCAAGACACAGACAGTGTTTGTAATAAATACAACGAGGTGAAGTTCATGTTGCATGGTAGAATTACCAAGAAATTGAGATTCAGACCAGGAGACAGCACCGTTATTTGTCTTAGAGATTTACCTGCTATACTCTGCCTGAATAGATTCTTAACTTGATCAGTTTTGAACCTAACCCTCTGTTTTTCAAATGTGGCAACTTTAATCATTTACTGAAAAGAAAAACACTTCTTCAAGCTTTGTGTCTTTCTTAGTTATGGATGGTCTTCTGGGGTCATTTTGAAAGCAATTTATGACGATTCAGCCTCTGGAGGCCTATTCACGGCAGCACCTGTCAGGTGGATAATTCTCCCAGCTTGGTCATCAAAGCGAGCCCTATACTTACAAGGTGGTTCCTGCACTGTAAGCATTTATTTATGTGATTTTGCCTGTCATGCCAATGAGGACGGTCTCCCCTCCTGCTTATAATTACTGCGGGCCCAGAAATGAATCAAAGTCCTTGGGGAGTAGACGCAAAGGGCCAGGGTTACAAAGGAAAGGTTGCCTGAGCTGTCAGCTTCATCTATGGCCCTGATAATAAGCTGCAGGCCAAAGAAAAAAGAAAGTCACTGAGCTTGGTCAGCAGCCTGGGGGCCCCCAGCATCAGCATTAAGCTAATGAGACAGAGACAAATTAAAACAATTTTCGGGATCAACAGCTGTCCTTGGGCCTCTGGCTCATAACTGGCTTTGTGTTTTCCTGGACTGCTGCAGGTGCAGATCTGGGAGAAGAAAGAAAATGAGATCTGACTGAGATGGGGTGCTCCGACAGGGTGGGTCACCCCGGAGGCTGCCTCTCTGTCCTAAAATTCTGCTTGGGAGCAGAGGAACGTGCAGAGCCTAGACAGTAGGAGGGAGAATTGATTCAAAATAGAAAAAAAGAAAACCGGAAACAGAAACAAAGCCACACATAGACGGAAAGGGAAGACAAGATAACAAATAAGAGTGATATAATAGCAATAAAATAAAGGGGTGACAAACAGGCAGAAAATGAAACACATACGAGGTTTAGAAGAGACGAGGAGACATGGAATTGAACAAAAGAGGAGACATATAAAAGACATTGCAAACAGAAAATGAGAGAATGCACCTTTATGTGATATATAGCATTATAATAGAAAGAAGTATTACAGTCCTCTTGAATAGTTGCAATGTACATTTGATATTAAAAGCTCTAAAAAGTCCTCCAGAAAAGAAAACTGTTTAATTCTCTAAGCCTCTTTGACCCCGGAACTCACCTCCTCTCTTTTTTCCATATGATCACAACCCAAAATTTAGTTCTCATGCTGAGAAAAAGCTGCAAGCGATTTTCATTCTTCCCTTGGAGCTTTTGACATGGGAAGAACTTATCTTATGTGATTAGGCCACTATATTAATATAAGAATGGGACACTTTACCAGTGATCAAGTTTGTAGTCTGCTTCCTGGCATCTATATTTCAACTTGCTGGTAGCTCTAGACTGACTGTGGTAAGGGAAAATAATGCCCTGCAGTAACATTTTACACACATGGCAGTTTGTGAAAGACTTTGGGAAGCATGATGTAGGAATATCAGGTCAACTTGTATAGGTCAGGAGTCCAGGGGATACATCTGGGCTGAAGATACAGATTTAAAAACTGTGAGATTAATAAATGAAAAATAAGCGATTAAGAAATAAATTAAATACCTGGCTCATGAAAACTGTAGAATTAATAGAAAGAAAAAGAAATTGATGTCTCTTTTCATTATCTTATTTCTTCATTTTCTCATTTGTTTTAAAATTCTCAGATTTCTCCCATTTCCTTAAGAAAAAACAAACAAAAAAACCACCAGTGAATTTACATTGAAAACCAAAAGCAATAAACAGGAAAAGCAAATTTAAGGACTTCCTTCCTTCCTTCCTTCCTTCCCTCCTTCCTTCCTTCCTTTCTTCCTTCCCTCCTTCCTTCCTTCCTTTCTTTCTTGCTTGCTTTCTTCTTCTCTTTCTCTCTCTCTCTCTTCCTTTCTTTCTTTCCTTCCCTTCTTCTTCTTTTCTTTTCTTTTTTTTTTTTTTGAATAGGCCTCACTCTGTCTCCCAGGCTGGAGTGCAGTGATGCAATCTCCATTCACTGCAAACTCCACTTTCCAGGTTTAAATGATTCTTCCACCTCAACCTCCCAGTAGTTGGGACTACAGGTACGCCCTAGCACACCCTACTAATTTTTGTATTTTGGGTAGAGACAGGGTTTCGCCATGTTGGTCAAGGTCTTGAACTTCTGACCTCAAGTGATCCACCTGCCTCAGCCTCCCAAAGTGCTCGGATTATAGGTGTGAGCCACTGCACCTCGCCAAATTTAAGTTTTGAGTAAAAGCAATGAGACTGACTGATTTTGGAATAAGCACTAGAAAGAAAAAAAGAAAGAAACGCGTATTAAGCATCTATCACGTTGTTTTGTATGCCAACCGAAGACTGCCGGTTTCCTCAAAGCAGTCATCTCAAGAGGATGTGGTTTTATTCCAATCATATTGCCTGTGCTCAAACACTTTTTGGTGGTTCACTTTCAGGCTTTCCTTCATATGTATCATCTTGATATTCTTTTCTGGTAGCCCAATGTTAATGTCTAAGTATAGACATGCATTTTTATAAACATTCAATAGTAATTTATAGAATATATATTGGTATATGGGTCAATTATCAAGCTGATGAATATTATTTGGAGAGAAAAATGAGATAAGGGTTTGAAACTTGTTGTGAGTGTGGCTTATAAAGATCTCTGGCAATGTTTTCACGTGAAGGTCTCCAAATATTTTGAGCAATCTCGGTGAAGCAGGGCTTAGCCTTAACTTTTTTTTTTTTTTTTTTGAGACGGAGTTTCGCTCTTGTTACCGAAGCTGGAGTGCAATGGCGCGATCTCGGCTCACCGCAACCTCCGCCTCCTGGGTTCAGGCAATTGTCCTATGTCAGCCTCCTGAGTAGCTGGGATTACAGGCACACGCCACCATGCCCAGGTAATTTTTTTGTATTTTTAGTAGAGACGGGGTTTCACCATGTTGACCAGGATGGTCTCGATCTCTTGACCTCGTGATCCACCCGCCTCGGCCTCCCAAAGTGCTGGGATTACAGGCTTGAGCCACCGCGCCCGGCCGCCTTAGCTTTTAAGCTCTGTTTTGAAACACAATACTACTTTGGATAAATAAATTTTGGCCCAGTTTTTGAAAAAAGAGTAACTTATACTTTATGGTTATACTTGATATGGGGTGAAGGAAAAGCTAAAAGAGTAGATAATAGAATGCCAAATGTAGATGTAGAAGAAATTTAGCCTCAAGATCATGGGGAAAGAATACGTAAAATGAGAAAATAGCAAAAAGCACACGAGGATTAATCGCAGGGATAAGAAAGTAGAAGAAAGGTGACAGAATGAATGAGGTAATGGGTGAAATGAATTGAAGAATGGACAAGGCATGAGGAAAGCGAACAAATGAGATCAGGAATAAAGTAGTGAATGAGAGAAAAGATTACACAGTAAATTAGAGATGTTCATTTTATGCGCAAGGAAATGAGAAAATGGAATTGAATATTAATAAAATTAATCATGGCAATCAAAGCTGTGGAAAAATGGATAATGAATGAATACGTGAGCAGAAAGAATGGATGAGGGAATGAGAAAATGGAAGAAAAGACTGAGTGATTGAAATTCTGAAAGTAAAGACAGAGAAAGAACAGCTCTAAAGATGAAAATAAAACTAAATTGATTAGCAGAACGGGAAAAAAGAGATCTGCTGTGAAGAAATGAAAAGAAGGAATACTTTCCAATCTAATCAAAATCTCATGTAAAATTCTGTAGTTTTCTCATGGGGGTGTCTGCTGCTTTTCTCTCCAACCAGATGTGGCTGGATAGCCCTGGAGAAGAGAAGGGCCAGGAATTCTAGAGGCAAAGAGGGACGGCAGCCAGGGAAAGACACAAATCACTGAAATGCAGAGACATAGTCAAATATAATATTCATTTAAAGGTCCTCCAAGAAAGATAAAAACTCTAAGCCTTATACTTCACTATCCCATTTTCATGTCTCTGAACTCCTTTAAAATCAACATTTTCTGTTATCGTTAGGAGATTAGAAAATAAAATAATTGTAATAATTGTGCTATAGTGGATTCTTGAGTGCCCAAATTTTTTTAGTTTGGCACGTGACCATCCACCCAGCTAAAAACTACATTTCCCAGCCTCTCTTGCCTCTAGGTGTGGCCATGCGACTGTTGGGACCAATAGAATATGAACAGAACTGAAGTCCACCACTAATGGTGGATCTTGCTCTTTAAAGAACTGGCCACAGGGCCGGGCATGGTGGCTCACACCTGTAATCAATCCCACCATTTTGGGAGGCCGAGGCGGGCAGATCACCTGAGGTTGGGAGTTCAAGACCAGCCTGAACAACATGGAGAGATCCCACTTCTACTAAAAATACAAAATTAGCTGGGCATGGTGGCGCATGCCTGTAATTCCAGCTACTCGGGAGGCTGAGGCAGAAGAATTGCTTGAACCCAGGAGGCGGAGGTTGCTGTGGCCCCACTGAGGAGTTGGAGGCTCATGGTAGCAAATGTTCCGGAGAGGCTAAAAAAACCAAGAGGGGGACTCAGAACTGTCCTCTGGATTTGGCAATAAAGGTCCAGCCATTTTCACGGGAGCAAATCAGTGGAAAATGGGCCCAATACAGAAAGTGAAGTGTTGATCAGAGCATTGTGGGAGGTGAGAACATTGAGACGATGAGAGTAACTAGTTTTCAAGCAAAGCTTTGAAGGGGAAGACAGATGTAGGGCAGTAGGTGACGAAAAGGGGTGCAGGGAGAGGGTTTTCCCATTTTGTTTCTAGTAGAGTTTTGAGAGTATTTTATAAGCTGAGGAGAGTCAGTAGAAAAGAATTGGTTGAAGATGAGACAGAACAGTTCATTGACGGAGAGATTTCTGAGTGGAGGGATATAGGATTAATTTTGGACAGAAAGAAACCTGCATCTGTTTTAAATTGCCTGGCAGATTTTGTAGAATTGATTGATTAAAGTCAAGTTAAAGTGGAAAATTGCTGAAGTCCTGAATATTGTGGTTATATTTGTTTGTAAGTTGTACTTTAAATCAGACTACTACATGCACATAGAGAAAAAAGACTTTGAATGAGCTTATAATAAAAACAAATAGTTCCTGCTGCACCTGTCTCCATCCCCATCCCACATCCAAATACAGTCACTATTAAGAATCTTCATTTTCTTCTTTTTAATTCTTTTTGCATTTATCCGTATTTTTTTTTTCCTGAAGAATAAAGCTGACCCTGCTTATCTGCAGTTTTGCATCTATGGATTCAACCAACTGTGGATCAAAAGCATTCAGAAAATAATTCCATTAAAAAAAAACAATAAAAATAATACAGATAAGAAATAGAGAATCACAACTATTTATGGAGCATTTACACTATATTGGGTATTATATGCAATCTAGAGATGATTTAAAGTATATAGGAAGATGTGTGTAGGTTATATGTAAGTATACTTTATACAACCTTTTATATACATTTTTTAGACTTTATATACATTTTACATAAGGGGCTTGAACATCTGTGGGTTTTGGTGTCCAGAGTGGTCCTAGAACCAGTCCCTCAAGATCCTGAGAAATGACAACATGCCTATATTCGTTTTCTAATTTATCAAATATAGCTTCTGTTTATTGAATTTCTGCTATGATAGGTGAGGATTTAGATGATTTCCATTGTTCACACCTCCCATAGCTCCTTCTTAATAAAATTATTTCAGGATTTTTATTGCCTCTGACAGCTACATTTATAAATTTAAATGCTGTTAGCAAAAAAAAAAAAAAAAAAAAAAAAAAGGGGTGGTGGGCCAGGCTTGGTGGCGCAGGCCTGTAATCCCAGCACTTTGGGAGGCCCAGGTAGGTGGATCATGAGGTCAAGAGATCAAGACCATCCTGACCAACATGGTAAAACCCTGTCTCTGCTGAAAAATACAAAAACTAGCCGGGTGTGGTGGCATGCCCCTGTACACCCAGCTACTCAGGAGGCTGAGGCAGGAGAATCACTTGAACCAGGACGCGAAGGTTTCAGTGAGCCAAGACTGCACCATTGCACCCCAGCCTGGTGTCAGAGCGAGAATCCATCTCAAAAAAAAAAAAAAAAAAAAATAGTCTTTATCTGTCTTGCCCATTGCCATGATACTTTTTCTCAGAACTGTGCCTGATGTGGTAGCGGTCAATAAATGAACGGACTCATTTAGCTTGCCCTGGAGGCTGATGGAGAGAGAGGATGTGAAAATGTGAAAGTCAGTCTATCACCTTGAATCAGAAGTTTCTGCAACTATATTTGAGTAGTTAAAAATGGTTAAAGTTGATTATTCACTAGAAATCAGTAAATAAAGGCAACATGAAATGCACTTTTTAAAAGGAAATTCATTGCATGGCGTTCAGCCAATAAAGCACAGGACTCGCTGCCTAGATTTCAGTTTACTTCAGGTTAAGTGAACCATAACTAAGTTGGGGTTTCGTTATATTTGCATAGTTAAAAGCACCATCACCTCCAGTGTTGTCTTTTAAATAAAAAGCAGCCTTCCAAGACTTAAAATTTACTCTGATATACTCCATGGTCTGGAAATAAGTTGGGCTGAAAATGAGCCAAATTTATCTCTACTTTCTCCTCAGTTACACACAGCAAAAAGGCTTTCAGGAGCCCAAACCAGACTCCTTAGGCACAAATTTCCATCTTGGAGCACCATTGACCAGCACCATTGGGTTCTCTCTTCTCTTTTAAGAATGTAGTCAGATGGTCTAATCAAATAAAGAAGGATCTTTGTTGCAGTAAGTTAGGCTGTATACAGACCGAGTATGCCTTAGCGGAAGTGCTTGGGACCAGAAGTGTTTCTAGTTTGGAATGTTTATATTGGTTTGGTTGAGTATCCCAAACTTAAAAATCATTTAAATTTTTTTTTTAATTTTCATTTTGTGAACAGGTGGTATTTGGCTGTTTTTTAGTGGTGATTTGTGAGATTTTGTTGCACCCATCACCCAAGCAGTGTACGCGGAACGCAATTTGCAGTCTTTTCTCCCTCACCCCCATCCCACCCTTTCCCTTGGAGTCCCCAAAGCCCATTGTATGATTCTTATGCCTTTGCATCCTTATAGCTTAGTTCCCACTTATGAGTGAGAACATACAATGTTTGATTTTCCATTCCTGAGATACTTCGCTGAGAATAATAGTCTCCAATCCCATCCAGGTTGCTGTGAATGCCATTAATTCATTCCTATTATGGCTGAGTAGTATTCCATCGTATATACATACCAGTTTCTTTATCCACTCAACAAACCTAAAATCTAAGATTCAACATGATCCAATGAGCATTTCCTTTAATATTGGCACTTCAATATTAATATTGAAATATTAATTTAAAAATTAATATATTTTTTCATTATAAAACATCACGTTTATTTCAATATTGAAATATGAGCACCTTCAATATTAATATTGAAATATTAATTTAAAATTAATTTTTTTCATTATGAAACATCACATTTATTGCTACAGTGCTGTTACGTACAGGACAGGTCTCTGGATCCACTTCAAAGGGGATCATTTAGAAGTCCCAATAATCCAGCCAGCTGTGTAGATACGTATAAAATTATTTTCTTTAAAAAAACATTATTTTTTGAAAACCATCTTGAGGCACTCAGAGCACACAAAGTTTTGGATTTGGGGGCATTTCAGGTTTGGATTTTTGGATTTTGAGATGCTCAACCCATACAGGCGGGTTATCTTTTGTCGGCAAGAAGAGAAAGTAGAAGATACTTTGCAACTTGTTCCTGAAATACATGGCATAGACTTGGTCTTACCAGAGTTTAATTTTCATATAGCATTTGTGTATTCAAAAGGGCTAATATTTAGAATGCCAAGTATGGCAGTCTAAGCTTTGCCTGCCTACTTGACGGAACACGGAAGCTCCAATTCCCGTCAACATCTGCCTCACCACAAGCTTCTAGTGTCTCTACCCTCAGCCTGAAGGAGCGATCAACTATACCATAAATCCCTGATGCTGTGTATAGCACTTAGACTTGGGGTTCAGAAATTCCATCACCTTGAGATTTCATAATTTTCCATCATCACCTGAAGATGGAGATTCTTTTATTGTTGTTTATTGTTATTTTATTTTATTTGCATATTAATTGTTATTGTTATTTTATTGCTTATTGTCATCCATCATCTAGTTTATTGCTGCTGCACAGTTCAGTCCTGCAAACTTTTTTACACCTTTGCTGCTTGAGTGTGGTCCAAGGCCGCATTTTTGGCGTCACTTGGGGGCTTGTCAGAAATGGATGTTCGGGTCCCTCCCATGACCTAGTGCATCAGTACTTGCATTTCACCAGCATCTCAGGTGATTCATGTGCACATTAAAGTGAGAAAAGCCCTGCCTCGACCCACCAGCTTCGCTCTGTACTATGCAGACAGCACAGCTGAATAACAGGCCTCCAAGGTCCCCGTATGTTCACAGGCCTGGTTCTGAAGGCTGCCCACGTCCCCTTGGTTTCTGACCCCATGGCTTGTCTTGCTTGATATGGCCTCACTGCTGATATCTGGCATCTGGCACTGTTCCAATGGTTTTGGCCTATTCTTCCCTCCGTTAACAGGATGGTAGTTCTTCCCCTGGGTCTACCACTGACTTGAGCATAGGTAGAGGTGAGAAAGCAAGGAGCTGAGAGAATATCAGAAAGGTAGTAAACTAAAATATTTTCGGAATCCAAAAGAAAAGCTAAGGTTCCAGAACTCAGGGATCAGGGCTGCCCCAGAGCCCTCAGGGACAGTGATTTACAGACATTTACACCAGTGCTGTATCGTCAGTGAACTTTAGCTACCACCTGACTCAGCTGCTGTGTCTCTTAGATCAAATCGAGTCAGACAGAGAATTTGGCTCGGTCTGGCCTATGGAATGATTCTCTGTGCATTGGGGGTTGGGGGATGTGCTCAGGTCTGGTCTAATCAGCTGTGTTTCAGGATGAATTTACAAGGTTCAAATCCCACAACTGACGTTGGGGGTGTGAGACAGGTTCTCTTAGATGACAATGTGGTTGGAGCAGGTAGCATTTCTAATATGGTACCTTAGGCCATAGTGAGGAAGGTACATGCTGAGTTTTGGGGTGACCCTTATTTCTCTAGATCAGCTAACTTGTAATCTTTAGACTTCCTGGCTCATTAGATCGTGATGCCTAGTTTAACATGGATTATGATGTGTTTATGACAGCCTGTGTGTTTATAAAACAGATTTTATCTCCAGTCATTTTGGGTGTATTATTTCTTGAGACAGTGTCCAGCTGAAGACATCATACGTAATACCAGTAATCTATATAGGACCCGGGGGAGAGCTTCAAACATGCTTAAGTATTAGTTCACTTTAGGTTTCACTCAGAAGACTTTGCTATTCTGGTTCAAACATTTTAAATGAGCATAGTTCTAGATCAGTTTGTTTCAAATGTTTTCGTTAAAGCTTTTGGTTTAGTGAGGAAAATAATATATGGGTTTTGCTGCAAATAAGGATGGTTCATTCCTGTTTTTGTACACAGGGTATTTATTCAATGCAAGTTCTTAAAGTGTATATAGTAACATAAACATGCCTTAATTACAATTCTCTAAAAGGAAGGGGAGAAAACTTAAAGCCCTTCTTGTTCTCCCTGTTGCCAGATTGGTTTACAACTAAACTGTCTTGATGAATAGGTTTTGGTGAAATTTTAGAACTCTTTTTAGTAATGAAGATGTCAATTTTTCCTTGGTTAGACCATTCTAGTATGTTTTTTCTCATGAGACATTCTCCCATGTAATTACCTGCAGTTCCTCACATGGCGGTTTACTTTCTTAGCCTTGTTTTCAGCAGTGTAGGAGAGCTGGTTACTGTCCTGTAACCGGCCACTGAAGAGATGAAGAGTGTCAGCCTTCTCAAGTTCAAGTGAAGCAACCACACTTTCAGTTAAGTGTAGACTTCTTAGATGTCTATAATCAACTTGTGTTCAGTTTGTCACATAGGTGGCCTTAGAAACTGCAGGTATGAGATTTAACTTAACTCGATAGCCACATCTTAGTATCTGGCGGTCTCTGGCAGTCTCAAGGAAGCTGCTCAACAAACATTTAGCAAGTGGAAGGCACACGAAGGTTTGCCTGTATCAAAAGGAAATCTTTCTACCAAATGAGTTCCCAAGGAGATGGTGACAATTGAGAAAAATGAATCTAAGTTGAAGTAAACCTTTATTAGCAATAGTATAAATTTTTCCGTCTCTGTTAAGTGGATTTGGAGGTAAGCACATTTATGAAAGAGAGGAAAGACTTTCAGTGAAATAGAATTGTATAGACTTAGAATTCATGAGAATTTGGACAGGGGATTACATTTACCTTTGATTACTTATATTAAAAAAGGGAGGATACATTTGGAAGCACATTAATAGGACATAGAGAATTTTAGAGAACATGTTTAACCTGCTGAAGAAAATAAGCAGCCCTGGCTCTTCACATTTGATATGCAGATCTCAAATGATCCTTCTTTATTTCTTGAAGCAATTTTGCTGGGAACTTTATATGAGGAAACATTGTTAATGATGCACGTAATAATTCTATACTTGAAAGTAATAAAATATTCTAATTCAGATTCTAATTCAATGTAGCCTTTTCCAATTGCTTCATTTCCTCAGGCTTTACTGTGTTGCCGCTGCAGAGAGAAATACTTAGGGACAGTGGGGTAAGAAAATACTTCAAGAAATATAATCTCATTAATAGAGAATAGCTTCCCAGCTGAACCTTCAAGAAGAATAGAATAAGTAAACACATGCAGCAAGCTGGGAATTTTTTATGTAGAGTCGGTTTCGATTTGTGTGAATGAAAACCATTTTCCTTGAGAATTTACCATACGGTCTCTACATTCTGGAAAAGGGACAATGTCTATCCAGTCTCTTAAAAACTGGCTGGGTTTCCAGAGACAGGAGGGCAAAGGATTATGCAACAAAACAGGTTTATGCAGGAGGATGCATAGTGAAGTGACCGAAATGACATTTGCTGTCAGAACCTTCAGGTACTTTTCAAAGCTCATCCTCACCTTTCCTTCATTCCACTAAAACTGCAGTGGCCCTCCTGGCCTGGGCAGTGGCCTCCTGTGGTCCAGGCTGTCTCAGGCTGCAGCACTGGCTCTATTGTGCATGAGATAAGCCCCCTGTGATAGCTTTGTCCAGGTGGTAAAGTGATCAGGGCTCTGTCACCAGAGGCTTGGTGAAAAGATATTCCTAAAGGCAGTCACAAACTGAACTCTAGCTCTCCAGCACTGCACTGGGCTGCTGATCTCTGACTACCAGGCATCATCTGTTTAGCAGTTCAGTATCCCTTACTTTAAAAGCCTGATTAGATCATTACACATCATATGCATGTATCAAAATATCATGTTCCCCGTAAATATGCACAAATATTATTTGTTCAAAAAAATCTGACTAGCAAGACTTCAGCCCAGTTGGCCTTGAGGAAGTCTTTTAAAAATGCTACTTATAGTGCATAATCAACCTAATCCTATTTGCAAGTACAGTATCATACAAAATGAGCCATTTGATTTGCAAATTTTCTAATACCATTAATCTGACAACTTTTGTGCCAGATCAGAATGCCTGAGAGGCCTGCCTTCATTAATAACATCTTAAAGCTGATGCTTCTGTGGTTTATTTTACACATGTGGGCATATAAAGGAATGGGATATTCTAGAAGAGAAGGTGTTCTCTGTACCCTTGAGTCAGGCCGTTTTTCTCAGCTTGTCAAGGTCGTCAAATGGCATGGGATTAGGTGTTGGATAACAAGGTTCTGTTTCTGATTTGGCCCCTCACACTTCTCTGTGTGATCTTGGACATGTTAGGTACCTTTCAAGGGGATCACGTGATTCTCTTCTCCAGGCAGATTTCCCCAAACCCCGCTAGTAGGTGCCTCTCACCATATCCCCCCACTCCTCCATGTGCATTCTTCTATTATACATCCAATGGCATTGTATTGTAGAAGTTTGTTTGTTTGTTTCCCCCAATGTGTTTCCCTTATTAGAATGCAAGCTCTATAAAAGGAATGTAAACTCCATTAGGAGAGGGTCTGGGTGCTAATCACCTTCAACCGCCAGCACCTAGCAAGTGATGGCACACGACAGGCCATCAACACATTTGCTCTTCAGAATTGAACTAGGTTGTCTTCAAGTTAGAAAAGCCAATGATTCTAAGTTAGGCACTATTCAGGGAGAAGTAAAATGGGAATATTCAGTATTTGCTGGTGAATCTGATCATAAACTGTGACCAATACAGTTGAAACTAATGATTATTATCCTTGACTACATACTAGAATTATCTAAGGAACTTAACCAGAAATAAACAAAAACAGTGCTGTTTGTCTGTCCCCCTGCAGTGAGATTCTGACTTAACTGGTTCCTGTTCCCACCCTTTTATACAAGATGGGGTCGTAATTAACCTCTTCTTCCCAAGTGTTTCTGTGTTCAGCCAAGAATAAAGATCACTGGTCTAAACCTTACTCAAAGCTGATATTAAGCTATTACTAACTATCAGAGTTTTCAAACTTCATATATAAAACGTCAAACAAGTAATTCAGCCTCATTATATAAAAAAACTTAGAAAATACATGTAATCAGAAGTGATAAAAATATCTATAGTTATACTATAGAGAGTTCCTTACTTTTTACATTTTGCTATATATACATTTTTTCTCTATGAAAAACAGATTGTTTTGTAGCTTCCTTTTTTTTTTCCACTGAGCAGTGTATTGTACACATTTTTCTATATAATAAAAGCATTTCTTTACCACCGGTGATTAATTTTTCATGGACTGAGCAACAGGGTTGTGCTTCTTTCAACCTGTTTCTTTGCAGACCTACATAGGGCATCATCTTACGTATGTTTAGAATTTAGATTTGCTACAGAAATAGTGTTGCTTTTCTTAACATCTCAAACAGTCGTTTCTCACACAGTGCATCTACTAAATATTATTTTCTCCTTTTGCGATATGTATTCCATTGTATGTGTAGCTTTTCAGATACAACTAGAGATCTGAAGATAAATGATCAGGCCAGACTGGATTTCTATGGTAGTATTAATGCTAACCAGCCTACTTTTTGACACAAAATCTTTTTGGTTAACTTTTTATAAATGTTTTGAATCCTGTGCAATAGGATAGATCAAATCTTAATACTTAGGTTACAAATGGTAGAAATTTTTATGTTTTCATAAAATTTTTTTATGTGTAAAAATGATATAATTGAGTATACAAATACAAAATAAATAAAGCTTGTGTTTAACCTAATTGTGGTCTAGAAACAGAAGACTAACAAAGTTACAATGTAATCTTTGTAAAGAATTTTAAAAATTTAAAAATGAAGTAATTTTTAAAAATTGCTATAGATCTCTGTGGGGATTGTCTGGTTACCCAAGTATCTCCTGAATCTCCCCGAGATTCTAAGTTGAGACACTTTTCTTTTTTCCGTGTAACTCCCCACTCCATCCCCAAAACAAAAATTCCAGGAACTCTGGAAACCATCTGCTATACTGAGGCACTATTACTAATACTAAACACTAGTGGCTTATGCCTGCCATATCAGCCCTTTGGGAGGCTGAGGCAGGCAGATCACTTGAGGTCAGCAGTTTGAGCCTGGCCAACATGGTGAAACCCTGTCTCTATAAAAAATACAAAAATTAACCAGGAGTGGTGGCATCCACCTGTAATCCCAGCTACTGGGAGGCTGAGGCAGGAGAATCACTTGGACCTGGGAGGCAGGGGCTACAGTGAGCTGAGATCATGCCACTGCACCCTAGCTTGAACAACAGAGTGAGATTCCATCTCAAAGCAGAAAACTAAAGTAAAATAACATAAACCCTAGTACAGAGGGTACTTCTTCTCTTCTCTCTCAGGCTTGCCCTTTGCTCCCCTGGAGAATGTGAAAGAGTCAATGGATTTACCAAACTTGTCCAATGGGGTGCTCTATGTTTAATTATTTGTGTATCCCTTGCTTACCCATTTTTAATTAATTCCTGAAAACCCTGCCACTAAGTGAAAGCTGTTATATGAAAAATTATTTTCAATGGGGAAAATTTTGATTAATGTCATCCCAGTCCAAGATAGCTAACCAATTTTTGTAGGTGACAAGAAAACATTTCAATTGAATGATAAAGATGCATATATCTAAGTGATGTACAACAGTTTGAGAATAAATGAATATAATGTGTGGATGAAAAGTAATAGAGGTTTATTATACTCACCAAGCAGGGAAAAGAAGCCTGATCACAGGTGGTGGTGGATAGAGAGAGTGTGAGGTGTAAGAGGTGGGGAAAAATCAAGTGACCAACTCAGGCAGAGTGCCTGGGCTCAGGAGCGCACTCAACCTGCACTTGACAATCAAGCGAAAGCACAGGAAAACGTCGTTAGGGCAACACAAAGGTGAGAATCTTTGAAAACAGGTAGAAATTGCTCATGGGCACCACAGACTGAAGAGCTATAGAATCTGCTGCATCCTCACCCCCGTCATTTGGTGTGTGGAAGAGAAAAATATTTGGGTTTCATCTAAACATGGGCACAGTTCAAATTTGTTCCATATGATATTTGCTATCTATAAAGTGTGATATTGCATAAATTGTTGCATGTGTGTTTTAACTAGAACCATAATGTTGAAATAGCACTTCTTATTATATGTTTACTTGTATGCCTTTGAATAAAAAATCATTACACACACAGACAGATGAAACACACACACAGTCAGACACATACACACAGACATGCATATATACATGGAGACACACAGAGACACATTCACACAGACATACACACACAGACAGACACACAAACAAGTAGACAGAGACACACACACATACATGCCAACATGCAGACAGACACACACACACAGACATATACAGACACATACTGACAGACAAACACAGATACACACATGTAGAAACACACACACAGACACATACATATACTCAGATGGACACAGATACACACACACACACACACACACACACACACACCCCACAGGCTATTGCCTGAAATCTGGTTTAACTTTCCAGAAGTCATTATGGTGAAATATCATTAAATGAAAGGTTCTCTGTCAGGTAAGTCTGTGCAAATATGTCCTAGTCAGAGATATGGTTTTGGTCTTTTAGGAGAGAGTAATGTGGTTCTGGATTTTTCATTTGTATGGGTCATTTCACTTACCTGGATGAAGTCCAGGATTTTTCATAATCAGCCTGCTTTTTAATTTTTCTAATTTTAATTTCCATCAAAGAGACAGTTTACTGGTAGTTCAAAGATTTATGTGAGTACAAGATGGATTTGAGATAATTGTGGAATGTATAATGAATACATGAGAAGGTTTTAGGAAAGCACACAGCAGTTATCACATTTTTCAAGAACAGTTGTTGAGACTTACTGGTGGCAATGATCATTCACTTTTTCAGCCAGTCTCTTTTTGCTGTGTTAATAGCTCAGTCATATTTGCAGTCATTTACATTAATGCTTTCAGGCATTAGGCATTCCATTTGGTTAGAGCATGAGAAATTTTTGGTGTTAGAAAATAAAAATGCCTTAAATATGATTTGTTAATTGTTTGACATTGGCTGTTAAATTATCAGAGCAGCACCTACAGTAAGAGAATGAAGAACGAAGCTGAATGCTAAAAGCGATGCTTACTCTGGCTTTCAAAAGACTAGACTACATTTTTAAAGCAAAGAATAAAACCCTAGTCTTCTCATTTTTTAAAGTGACATTACTGTATAGTTAGGCATCTTAACTAAGTCAGAAACAGAACGAAGCAGCCAGGAGTAATTTTAATTTTGCTATCTAATATGTGGGAGGTAGGAAATACTATGTCTCAATTTTTTTTTTTTTTAATGAAAAGAAAACACTAGAAAGGGTCTAAAATACTCTTTTCACAGTTCTTCAAGCAACCTACCAACCTCCTATCAATTCAAACTACAGTTCTAAGGGGAAAAGAGGCCTCTAGTAACTTGGGGGTTCTGGGGGAAAGGAATGGGGCTTAGCGAAGGGAACATAATGAAGTCCTTGTCTTGCTACTCTGCATTTTTACCTTGAATTTATTAGGTGCATGATTTCCCTTTCTGTAATACATTATGCACTCCCTCTAGTGTCAGAATTTGTATATGATCCGAAACCTAGTTTGACAAAGTGCTGCTATAAACATTAGAGTAAGGTTCGGGCTTCTAATTATGCTATATTTCAAAGATATTAAAGGCCACCTAATAACAAGAAGAACAGCCCTGCATGAAGTCGCCCTGGCTCAGAAAAGAGCTCATATTTTGACTGTGTCACCAAGAGACCTCTTCCAAGCTTTTTACTCCTTCCTCAAAGTGACCTATAAATAAACTTAGAGCTTTATTTAAGCTTTAAATTGCTTTAGGAATCTTAAGTATTTATTAAATCCTAAATTCTGTAACAACAACCAAACAAAGAACACTACCTAAAAACAATGAAACCCACCAGAGATGAAAGAAAACGGCAGCCAGAAAGTATAAAGCCCATGGGAACATCATGAAATGTGTTATTGTCAAGATTTTGCAAAGTTTATTAGCTATTTTTTCCTTTCTCTTGGATATTAGAATGACTCTTGTGTGTCTGTGTAAAGCACATCAGGTAGATATGCTGTTGGTGGCCTGTCCAGCAGAGATCCCTCTTTTTTTTCTAACACAACTCTCCTGTTGTTTGGGTTCCCTTTGCTTTTCTACCCAACCAACAGGCCTGAAGGAAAGCCGATACCACTCCCAGCTGCAGGGGTGGCCCTGGGTGACCTGTGGGTAATCCCATCCTCCTTCCCAGTGAAGGCTTAGGAATAGGCTTGTGACCCAATTCTGGCCAATGAGAAGCATCAGAGAAAGTTCTTCTCAGTCTTCTGGGCAAGGTTCCAGAAGTGACACTTTTCTTTTAGATGCTGACATGTGTACTGATGTGAGGCCTGGAACTGCTGCAGCCATCGTATTACTCAACATGAGGATGAGGAGGATGAGGCTGACACTGTCCAGGAGGTTAGAGGTAAGAAAGTCACAGGGTGATACAGCAGAAGCCCCTAGACAAGCTGATTGGAAACCCACCCTGCCACTGGGCCTTTCGGCATGGGAACCGATATGTACAGTATTGTTTGTCAGTTTTATTTGGGATTTTTATTACTTGCTGCCAAAACTATCTCCAATCTTACAACTCTTGTCATAATTAAACAACCTTCTTATATTGAAAATCCAATAACATATAACCCAGTTTGACATTCACTTCCATGTCAATTCACACAAAAAACACAACATACAATAGTTAATGAGGATTCTATTTGTTATGTATTATTGCAGAACAAGTTACCCCAAAACATAGTGACTTAAAATGGTAAACACTTATTAGCTCTCAGAGTTTCTGTGAATCAGGGATTTGGGAGCAGCTTCGCTAGGCGGTTGCAGTCAAGACGTTGGCTGGGGCTGCATCTGAAGGCTTGACTGGGGCTGGAGGTTCTGGTTGCAAGATGACTCATGGATACAGCTGGCAAGTTAGTGCTGGATGTTGGTGGGACGCTTCAGTTCCTTCCCCCATGAGCCTCTCTATGTGCTGTTTGAAGGCCCTTAGGATGTGACATCGACATGGCTTCCCATGGTCAATTCCCATGACTGCTAAGAAAGCTTTCTTACATCCAAGAAACTAAGAGCCAGGTGGAAGCTACTGTCTCTATGACCCAGCTTCCGAGGTCACATAGCATCATTTCTACAACATTCTATTCATTAGAAGTGAATCACTGAGTTCTTCTTATGTTCAAGAGGAGGAAAATAAGCTCTACTTTTTTTTTCTAAATTAATAACCTTCATTTTTAGGAGCAATTTTAAGTATGACAAAACTGAGTGAATAGTTCAGACAGTTTCCATACAGCCCCTATTCCCACACACACACACACACACACACACACACACACACAACCTCTCCCACTGTCGACATCTTACACTACATTGGTACATTTTGTACAATGGACGAACGTGTGCTGGAACATCACCCAGTGTCCATAGTTTACATTAGGGTTCATTTTTGGTATTGTACCTTTGATGGATTTTTTTTTTTAAGACAGGGTCTCACTCTGTCTCTGAGGCTGGAGTGCAGTGGTGCAATTATAGCTCAGTGCTGCCTTGAATTCCTGGGCTCTGGTGATCCTCGCACTCAGCTTCCCAAGTAGCTGGGACCAGAGGCACACACCACCGTGCCTGGCTAATGGATCAATGAATATTTCATGAAAGAATGAATAAACCTCAGGAGTATGTGTTAGAGGTGGGAAGATTTATAACTAATTGGCTTATATCTAAAATATGTAAAGTATCCAGTGAGACGTTTTATTTAATTGTAAGAAAATGAGTTATTGATAGTTAAGAATTGTTTAGGACTACCTCATTTCTTGATGCATGATTTCATCTTGTAGCTTTGATAGGTGAATGGATAAATAAACTTTGGTACATCTACACAATGCGTATTATTCAGGACTAAAAAGAAATGCGCTATCAAGCCATGAGAAGGCATGGAGGTACCTTAAATGCATATTAATAAGTGAAAGAAGTCAATCTAAAAGGCTACAAACTGTGTAATTTCAACTGCATTTCATTCTGGAAAAGGCAAAACTATGGAGAAAGTGAAAGATCAGTGGTTGCCAAAGATTAGGAGATGGGGAAGAGTAAATAGGCAAGGCCCAGAGGATTTTTAGGGCAATGAAGCTATTTACCATTGTTACTCCAAAACATAGTGGAGCGTATTATTCATTTTAAGCCCCTGTGCTTTGGAGTAACAGTGGTGAATTGTGAATGTGTCATTATATATTTGTCAAAACCCATAAAATAGACTAGGTGCGGTGGCTCATGCCTGCAATCCTAGCCCTTTGGGAGGCCAAGGCTGGAGCATCACTTGGAGTTCAAGACCAGGATTCCGGGAGTTCAAGACCAGCCTGGGCAACATGGCAAAACCCTGTCTCTACAAAAAATAAAAAATTAGCCAGGCATGGTGGCTGCTGACTGCTGTAATAGGGGAGAAGGGCCATTAGGCAGGTCAGAGAGGCAGGCTGCTGGTTCTGCCAGGGGGACTGGGTGGAAGTGTGCCTCTAATCATTTCCTTTGTTTTAGTGAAAGCAGAAGCAAAGCCATCAATTGAGAGAGAAAGTGGGGAAGAAGCTGTTGGATGTTTGAGAAGAAGAGAGCTATGTAAGAGTCACCCAAGAGACTGGGACTGTGAATTAAGCAGGTCGTTATAGGTGGACAGCAAGACCTCTGAAGCAGCTGAAGCAAGCCACAGTTGTGGCTGACTTCAGTCACAGTCAGCTGCCTTGGAGCTGGAGAGAAGTGAGCAGAGGACTGGCTTTAACCAGGACTGTGTTTTGCTGAGGGTGAGACAGGGAGTACAGAGATGGACGAAGGGTCTAAGCTGGGAAAAGAGGAAGCTTAGCGGGTAGAGGAACAGTAAAAAGTAGTAGGGCCAATGGAATAGTGATTCAGTGGGGCCAAGGACCTGTTGAAATCGGTGTCCTGGGAGAGAGACAGAAAAATAAGAACTGGGGTCAGAGAGTGGGAAGATTGAAATTGAGATTATGGGGAGGGTGTGCTTTGTGACAATTACTCAACGTACGGCATAGTCATGGGAGTGGATTTGCGGCTGGCGGGGGTGGGGGTGGGAGTGTGGAACGTCATCGGATTAGCAGAGGTCAAGAACGAGAAGTCAGAGTTTTTGGAAGAATCATCTATGTGGATAGTGAAATCACCAGGAATTCTATCAGGGATAGTGTTGAGGGGAAGGGAGTGAATCAGGTGCTAAAATCCTCTCGGGATAAGGAGGAGTGACCTGAAGGTGTGTAGATGATTGTGACAATTTTATTGCAGTCTTTAAAGACAACAGTATATGAAATACGAATCTGGACATAGAACCATAGCCCACCTAACTGCTTCCTAGACAGTAGGGGGAGGTAGTTTATCTTTGCTGGCAGATAAATATAAGATCTCTTTTATAGATACCAGTTAGTGCAGCTGCATTCAAGCAACTGCTCCATATAGCAAGCAGTACTCAGTATTTCCAAGAGGTGCTTGAAACACTGCCGATTGTGTTGGGGGAAGGAGGAGGGGAATGGCGGGAGGGGGCGTGGAAGGGAGTTGTCTAGGAGAAAAAGAGAAGGAAGCAAAGGGGTTCTATGTTGTCTGCTCCACGTCACGCACAACCCAAGAAGCTCTATATTTGATTGCTTATATTTGGGGTTTTTGCTTGATATGCAACGCACACAGGACACACGCATTCCACTCTCACAAACGTTTCCTCGCTTAGGAAGTTAAGATTCAAAGAGAATTCCAAACACGTTTCTTACAAATACAATCAGTTTACTGTACGGGGTTTCATTATGCAGGACAATTAGAAGGGACATAGCGTTTAAATAGAAACTCATCAAAATCTACGAAATAATGGATTGGGTTAAAAAGATATTCTGGTCTATTTAAAACAAACTTTTCAGGAATTCCACTTTTATTGGGAGCAATTTATTTCTCCTATTTTATTTGCTAAGTTTTTATTCCAGTAAATGAACAAGTTTAGGCGGAGGTGTATAACACATAGACGAATATAACCATTGATTTTTTTGCACTGATATAATTTTATTGTGGCATATGTTTCATCAAGATGTTGTGACATTACCTCAGGGTAGGCTGACACATTCTCCTTACTGTACAATGTAAATGTTTTGACTCAGTGAATGTTTCCTTCAGGACAAACACTGAAAGCTGGCAAATCCATTTTGCTAAAAAGCCCCTTAGATTATGCACTGTTCATCCCCAGGATGAAGCCTGACCACTGAGAACTTGTTTCTCTTTGTTTTAAATCATAGAGAAAAGCTTAGTTTTATGGATATTCTTTTATGTGAAAGTCAAAAAATTGATGTTGTCTGTATTTATCTTCCCAAGAAGGTGATCTTGCCTCTTCTTTGAAAAACAAATTCTAACAAGTGTCCCACCAGATGAAATGAACAAGCAATAGCTTTCTTGCTCCAGTTACTAATGTAGAGAATCCAAAAAAAAAAAAAAAAAAAAAAGAAAAGAAAAAGAAAAAAAAGGCTTTGCTTATCTGGTGTTTGGGTAAATTTGCTTGGGAATAATGAAATTCGTTTACCCAGTTTTCCCCTGAAGTTCAAACATGTCCAGAGCAGCACCTGGTCCAGAGATTTCCATGCAGATAGGATCTGAGGTCTCCAGGTCTGACTGTGCAGAGTGGTACCCCAGAATGTCACAGACAATTTATGGGTACCTGTACAGAGGCCTGGATCTGTTGTGCATTGCTGTTTTTTGATTAGGGCTCCCTGAGAATGTTCAAAATGTTCTTTTTGTAAATCTGCATGTGGCTTTTCTCCATTGCTAATAAGCCAGTAATAATGAGGTTTAGCTGCCAGCACTCATCACTGTAGCGGATAGTTTGGGTCACTGGGTTCCAGGGTGACTCTCTGGACCTTAGTTGGACTGCTATGATTGGGAAAGAGCTGGTAGAAGGACCAGAGATGAAATAATATATAAATTTAGGCCTGAATCCTAGCCACGGAAACCCAATCACCTTCTTTTATATTTTGGTGGGAGTGGTTCTTGGTTTACATAGGGTACTTTTGGTTTTGAATATTTTACTGCTTCTCACAGATATAAGCATTGCAGCAGTGAGAACACTATATTTGGAGGGGTCAGAAGACCCCAAGACCTGGCTCGGATATGAACAGTACAGTCATAGGGCAAGCACCTAATGTCTCTCAGTCTCAATCCTTCATCTACCTCACAGAGCTGTTGTGAGGCTCAGATGGAACTTTATAATGGCTATTCAGGTACAAGGCTTATTATGAAGATAATGGTGTTTACTCAAAACACACTCAAAGATCATTGTTGTTTAACCTCTCCTTGTGGAAAATAATGTTAAGTTGTTTTTACAGGGCTCACTAGATGGATACCCAATGCCGAGCATAATAATCTGCAGCGTAATTCCTGCCATATTTGCTACTTGTTGAGTGAATGAACCAGAGACATAAGTGTGTGGGGTTAGCTGAGCCGTCTCTGCAGCCACCACCAGGCACTGGCACATGCTCACGTCACCCACAGGTTCAGGAGGGCTTAGGGGAGCACCAGGTGCTGTAATGGGATTAGGTGAGCCCAGTTGGTGGGTACTGTGGGCAACCTAAGACATGGGCTACCTGGAGGGGTGCCTTAGGCAAGTGAGGAGTGAGCGATCTGATCAGAGGGAGAAACTGCAGCAGCTTTTGCTTAGAATTAGTTCTATCATTCTTTCTCAGAATGGTTCCAACCACTCTCAGGATAGTCATAGGACATAATATGCCAGGAAATGGAAGCCAGCAATGGGCCTAACTGGGAGTCGTGGAATAGAGGATGTTCTCTGATGTTCTCACAGTTGTTCATCTTTTGGCTCTCACTTTCCCCGCAGCCAAGAGTGGATTTCAAGTTCAGTACAAGTTCCACTTCTACCTAGCATATGAGAAGGGGAATACAGTGCCACTCTGAACAAGCAAAAAGCTTGATAAACCATCATCACAATTCTTCTTGAAACCATAAGAAAGATGAGGTTGAGGCAAGCAAATCACCTGAAATCCAAGAAACAACAGGGACTTCCAAGGAGAGATGGGAGAGACCCACCAGCTTAGCAGAACAGAGCACAGAAGAGATGCCCAGGCCACGCAGAACTAAGAAGTGAATATGAGGGTTCAGCTAAAACTGTTGATGGTAGAAAATCACAAGGGTGGGCCAGTGTGAGAGTACAGAGTTGCAAGGAGCTGCAGTCACAATGGGAAGTCACAGGGCCACATGCAGATTCGTCTCCACAGGCCTTTGCAGGTGCTCCCTGAGGAGAATAGCACAGGGAGAAGAGGGCCTGGAGCAGGGGAGCGGCCACATCAGATGTGGAGAGAGCTCCCATCTAGGAGGTGGAGTTGTGTTGCCTTCTCCGCAAGAGTGAGCCGGACTTAGTGCTTCCAATGAATAGAGTTTGGAAAGTGTAAAGTAACTTTATAGTAGAGAAAACTGTTAGATGATCCAGGTCACCATCATCCATGGTAAATCAAGTGGAACTCGTGGCCTCAAGCAATTCTTCCACCTCAGCCTCCCAAATAGCTGGAATTATAGGTCAGTTGTAGCTTTTTATTTGGGAGCATTTTAACACTTTACACAAAATTTGCAAAGGTAGTTCAGAGTTCTCGTATATCCTTCACCCAACTCTCCCTAAAGTTAACATCATACATAACTATGGTATGTCCCTTGCCATGATGCCTTGATAAGGATACCTCATCTCTCTGGCATTTATCTCCCAAATCCATAAGCGCAGTTTAATTGTGAGAAAACAGAAGACAAACCCAAACTGAGAGACATATTCCATACTATATGACCAGTTTTCTTAACCCATTTGTGCCTGAGATTGCAATTTTTTGAATTTTTGCATGAGTGAATAATTAGACCTTGGAAATAACCTTTAGCAGTAGGGTATAAATAAGTTCCACATGCTTAGCGTTTCAATAATGGAAGATGAGGCATAAATAAGTTGAAAAGGGTCGTGAAAAACAAAGGAAGACTGAGAAGCTGTCACGGGTCACAAGAGATTTAGCAAACATGATGACTAAATACAAGGTAGGATCCAGGATGCAATCTGAAACCAAAAAATGACATTAATAGAAAAACTGGTTACGTCTGAAAAAAAAAATGCTTACTTAAGAGTAATTTACCGAGGTTAAATTTTTAGTTTTGATACATGTAACTACTGTTATATAAGATGTTATAATAACATTAGGGAGAGTTGGATGAAGGATATATGAGAACTGCGAACTATCTTTACAAATTTTCTGTAACTATAAAATTGCTCCCAAACAAAAAGTTAAAACGGCTGACAGTTTCAGCTACTTCGGAGGCTAAGACCAGAGAATCGCTTGAGGCCAGGAGGTGAAGTCTAGCCTGCGCAACAGAGTGAGACACTGTCTCAAAAAAAAGTTAAGATCCAAAACCAATTAGTGGTTATCAGGAACTGGGGGTAGGGAAAAGTTTGACCGCAAAGGGGAAGGAGGGAAATTTTTGAAGTGATAGATATGTTCTATATGTGATCTATATATGTTTCATATATATATAACTCACTGAACTATATCCTTAAAAGGGTGAATTTTTTTTATACATAACTGTTATACATAGAGTTGATCCCAGAACAAGGGGTTAGGGGTTCCAACATCCCTGCAGCTGAAAATGTGCAGATAACTTTTGATTCCTCCAAAATGTAACTACTAATAGCCTACTGTTGACCAGAAGCTTTACTGATAACATGGTCAATTTACACATATTTTGAATGTTATATGTATATACATATTTTGTATATTATCCAATGTATTGATACACTAAAAATGAGCTAGAAAATGTCATTAAAATAATAAGAATTAATATTTACTATTCATTAAGTGAAAGTGGATCATCATAAAGGTCTTCATTCATGTTTACAATGGGTAGGATGAAGAGGAGGAGGAAGAGGAGGGATTGGTCTTGCTATCTCAGAAGTGGCAAGGGCAGATGAGAATCTGTATATGAAAGGACCTGTGCTGTTCAAACCCATGTTGTTGGTCAATTGTATATATATAAAACTGTCTATAATTTTACTTCAATAAACCTGGCTGCAAAAGATATATAGCACATCATTATTGGGGACTTAGATAGATGCGAGCCTTAGTAGAGAAGACTGAAAGTGAAAGCCTCACTCTTTAGAAAACTTATCATGCCCTTGTTCTTCCCCTACTAGGGACCCCACTTTCAGTACATTTTAAAAAATCATATTTATTAGCAATTGCTTTTTTTTTTTTTTTTTTTGAGACGGAGTCTAGTTCTGTCACCCAGGCTGGAGTGCAGTGATAAGACCTTGGCTTATTACAACCTTTGCCTTCTGGGTTCAAGCGATTCTCCTGCCCCAGCCTCCCGAGTAGCTGAGACTACAGATACACGTCACCACATCTGGCTAATTTCTGTATTTTTAGTAGAGATGGGGTTTCACCACGTTGGTCAATATGGTCTCAATCTCTTGACCTCGTGATCTGTCTGCCTCTGCCTCCCAAAGTGCTGGGATTACAGGTGTGAGCCACCATGCTCGACCTCCAATTGCTTTTTTTTTTTAAATGCAAACTATGGGGGATGGGACAAGCTTTCATTTTTCATAATACAGTAAAAATATTTATATATATTTCAGCAGCTCTGGCACCATACACAGAACCAGTGAGTCCACATTATAACAGAAAGTCAGTGGGTGATGATAAGTCAATTTCCTTTCTATTACAGTGCTTCCTGTTGGCGAAACAGTGGCAACCAGGAGAGTGGTGCTCAAAGCAATCAAGTGGCTCTTTAGAGCAAAGACAAGGATAACTTTAAAAAATATTCATTCGAGATGTATGTGGCATAAAATAACTTTTAAAAATTATTTTGTATTTTAATATTAACTAGTTATTAGTAATTAATAAGATTCCCATTGTCTCCTGTTCCCCACCCTTGCAGGAAACCAGAGTTACTAACCTTCCAGAGATGCTGTACGCAAATGTGAGCATATGCATGTATTCTTTTTAATGCAAATAGAAGCACATAGTACTTGCTTCACTTCACTTTCTTTTTCTAGTGTCTTTAAAAAAGATAGGCTTATCAGTCTTAGTCCATTTGGGCGGCTATAACAGAATACCATAGACTGGGTGGCTTATAAACAACACAAATTTAATTCTTATACTTGGAGAAGTCAAGATAAAGGCACTCGCAGATTCAGCGTCTGGTGAAGGTCTGCTTCCTGGCTCATAGACAACCATCTTTTTGCTGTGTCCTCACAAGGTGGAAGGGGTTAGGGAACTCTCTGGAGCTTGTTTTAAAAGGACATTAATCCCATTTTTAAGGGCTCCACCATCATGGCCTAATCACTTCCCACAGGCCCTACCTCCTAATACCATCACACTGGGGAGCAGGATTTCAACACATGAATTTTCTTGGGGTGGGGGTGACATAAACAGTCAGTATATAGCATTGTCTCGTTACAAGGTGCATTTGAAGCAGTTTATTACAGCCTATGTAAAATAATGGTTTGGGAAAGTAAGAGTGATAAAAAAATAAAACTAAGTCAGCAGTGAGTTTAGTTCAAAATATACATGGCCTGAAACACTGTACAAGAGGTAGGCTACTAATGTGGCTCTAAGCTTTCTAGCAGCAAATGCAGAGGAAGATACAAGCAGTTATATGTCTGTTGTGCCCATAACATAAAAACTAACTGTTCTTTTCATATATATTTATGTATTCCTTCTGTGATAATTTTAAACTATTGAATTAAAAATAAAACAAGCAACATTTACACCAAAATCATAAAAAATCACCAACTGGTTCTACAACCTGAGAAACATTTTTTCCAAGGGAACTTCATTTTTTAAAAAGAAGTAATAATAAAAATCTTCACATCTTCACTTCTTCTTGGTTTTTTACTTTATAGGTATAGAGAATTAATCCACATCTCCACATATAGAGATGACTTATGTTGGAAACATGGAGCCCATGGCTGCATAGTATTCTCTTGTATGGATGTACCATAATTTATTTCCCCAGTTCCTTCTTGATGGGCATTTATAGTATTTCTATGATTTTGCTCTTGCAAACCATGCTTCCATGAATTTCCTCATTCATGCATCATTTCACACATCTGTAAGCATATTTGTAAGGTAAATTCCTACAAGTGGACTTGCTGGGTCAATGTGTATGGCTAACATTTATTTTGACAGCTATTAAAAAATTGCCCTTCATGGATGTGTACCAGTTTATACTCCACACCTCCCACATGTGACTGTGCCTGCTTCCCTGTACTTGCCCTGCTTAGCATATGATCCTACTCTGTGATGTTGAAAAACAACTCTTATGAATGAGAATGAACATTGTTCTATATGTTTAAGAGCATAAGTTTTTCTTTTCTTTTCTGTGACTGTCTATTCATATCCTTTGTTCATTTTTTTCTGTTGAACTGTGGGTGTTCGGCTTAATCAACTGTAGGAGCACCTTCTAGATGAAGGACATTAGCCCTCTGTACTCTCCGTGGTATTTCTCCCCTTGTATGCTATTTATCTTTTGAGCTTGTTCATGGCATTGTTTTTGGCCATGTGGAAATCTTTTGTTTTTATTTGTTAAACTTTCTCAATGGTTTTTAAAATGACTTGTGAATTTGGGGTTACATTTGGCAAGGTATTTCCTACTTCAACATAATCTTTACTTTTTTTTTTTTTTACAAATTCTTTTATGTTTCAGTTTGGAATTTATTTAGTGTATGAAAGTAGAGTCATGCTTCAAATTTATCCTCTTCCTGGTGGCAGTCCAGTTGTACCAACAGTGAATAATCTATCTTCTCTCCCCAGTCCTTGATTTGAAATGGGGATGGACAGCTTGGTACCCTGAAAGGAACCCAAGGTAATCTGTAAAATGTTCCTTTGCAGCAGTTCTAAAGTCCCAACATTGCTCTCTTACACCCCAGGCAACAGAGGAATCAAGGCCTCCGTGTGAGGTTTCAAGAAAGGCCAGTTCAGCCCGCAACCCCTCCTCACCCAGCTGGACCAGGTGGACACGGGGCTGGCCTGTGCCCCAGCGCATGAAGCACTACATTGTAGTGCTCTTATTTCTCATGATGGATGCTCTGGGAAGATTTCCAAATGCCCTGCTATTTTTTTTTTTTTTTTTCCTCCAAGGGTGAGTTTCTCCAGAGATTGAGACCTTCTCTGGGTGTTCCACTAGAGGGTGCTTCAACTATACGTATTTACATAGAAGTAAACATATGACCTATGTTGTTTGTGTGGGCTGCACACACACATGCCAAGCAGCGCTTTTTCTCGAACAATCGACGACATGGGCATGCAATCTGATTTTGAATTCCCCTGACTCTTTCCACACATGATCAGATGACCTGCTCCAAGATCCCTCCTCTCCCAGTGAGCTGCCAGAACCCAAGGGTGTGGCAAATGGAGATCTACCAGATGGAAACTCTGAGCAGTGGTAGGAAAGGAGGCTCACGGGTTGAGTTTCTGGTTTTGTTCTTTTTCTCTAGAGGAGACTTTTGGGGACGATTTGGGAAGGAATTCCTTTGAAATACAGGAGAGGGTCACAGCTTAATGAAAAGTCACAGATAAGTGTCCAAATTCAGGAGCCACATAGGCAGTGGGATGGAGCCTTTATTGGGTTGATGATCCCAGATGAGTCAGGTCCTTGGGGGCTATGGGAGATGGGGTTAAGGGGTGAGAGTTGTTGAGTGAGTCAAGTAGTTGGGGACTAGCAATCATGGGAGAGAAGCTAAAGAATGCAGAGTTTTCAGAGATTTCCCTTTTAGGAAGGGACTTGCTGCAGTGGTTTAGATGATTACTTTTTTCTAAAAACTCAAAGTGGAATAAACAAGAAACTTGGAAATGGGGGATTGGTGAGAAGAGCAGGATATATTATAGAAAATGATGAAAGGAGCCCAGTACCTCAGTTTGGAAGCTGAAGATAATAAGGTAGGCATCTCTGAGAGACAGTGAGCCAAAGCTTTTAAATTTCACTGCATATTAGAATCATCTGGAAGGCCTTTTTTTTGAGACAGTCTTGCTCTGTCACCCAGGCTGGAGTGCAGTGACATGATCTCCGCTAACTGCAACCTCCGCCTCCTGGGTTCAAGCTAGTCTCCTGCCTCAGCCTCCTGAGTGGCTGAGATTACAGGTGTGTGCCACCACGCCTGGCTAATTTTTGTGTTTTTTTTTTTTTTTTTTTTTTTTCAGTAGAGACGGGGTTTCACAATGTTGGTCAGGCTAGTTTCAAACTCCTGACCTCGTGATCCACCCACCTCGGACTACCATAGTGCTGGGATTACAAGCGTGAGCCACCGAGCCAGGCCTGGAATGCCTTTTTAAAGAAATCTTGATTTCTGGGACTCAGAGTCATGCATAAGCTTTTTAAAAAAAAGTTTTCCAGGTGATTCCAATGTGCAATCAAGTTCAAGAAACAATAGCCTAGAGATCAGTGGTTCTCAAGCTTAAGTGAATATCCAAATCACCTGGAGAGCTTACTAGACAACAACTTACTGGGGCACACCCAGAGTTTATGATCTAATAGTTCTTGGGTGAGTGCCCAAAACTGAGTGCTTGAAATGTGGTTAGTCCGAAATGAGATATGTGATAAGTTGGAAATACACACTAGATTTCAAAGACTTAGTACCAAAAAAATACATAAAATATCTGAATATTTTTATATAGATTACTTGTTAAAATGATAACATATTGGATTTAATGGGCTAAATAAGATATATTATGAAAGCTCATTTCACCTGTTTCTTTGTGCTTTTTAAAATGTGGCTACTGGAATATTTAAAATAACATATGGGCTTGCATTATATTTCTATTGATCTGTGCTGATTTAGATTAACATGGTACAAAAGACAATTTTTAAATCACTTGAGTAAGAGTTATCTGCAGAGCTTGTTTAAAAGACAGATTTCCTAGTGATAGCCTACAGATTCAGAATGTTGGTTGGGGGAGGGTCAGGGAATCTGCATATTAAACAACTCCGTGGGTGAGCTTGATGTGCTAAAGTTTCACCCGCTGGCTTAAGAAAAGGAGGAGAAAAATAAAAATTTTTTCATTTAGGATTTGGTGCATTCATGACATGGTTCAAGGTAAATGAAGAATCAAGAATGAGACCATTGAGGATGCTACACCTTTATAAATAAGCCCAAGTGAAGGAGTAACTTGTCTGGGGTTAGTTGAATTGGATAAGTAGGAATTGGGGACATCTGTCTCCTAGCTACTCAAAATGTGCTCTCTGGATCCACAGCATCAGCATCACCTTGGAGTTTACCCGAAATGTAAATCTTATGCCTTGCCCCAAACCTACTGTCTTAGTCCATTTGTGTTGTTAGAAAAGAATACCTGATGCTGGTCAATTTATAAAGAAAGGATGTGTATTTGGCTCACAGTTTTGCAGGCTGTATAAGTAGCATGGTACTGGCACCTGTTTGGCTTCTGGTGAGGCCTCAGGCTGCTTCCACTCATAGCAGAAGGGGAGCTGCATGCAGAAAGCACATGGAGAGTGGACCCAGAAAGGAGGAGGTACCCGGCTGTTTTCAACACCAATTCTCTCAGGAACCAAGGGTAAAAACTCACTCCCTTCCTTGTGAATGGCACCAGCCATTCATAAAGGATCTGCCATAAGGCCCCAGCAATGGGGATAGAAATCCCATATTCATACCATGGCACCTACTGGCTCAATTTGCATTTTGACAAGATGCTAAGATGATTTAACTGCACCTTCAAAATTATTTTACAACTTTATTTGGGCATATTTTACATATATAACTTAACCATTTCAAGTGTACAATTCAACACTTTTTAGTGAAATTACCAAGTTGTACAATCATCACCATAAATTAGTTTTTAACTTCTATAGTATTACCCTAATAAGATCCTTCATATCCTTTACTGTCAATCTGGTTCCTTCCCATCTCTTTCCCAGGCAACCACTGATCCACTGTCTCTATAAATTTGTCTTTTTTAGACATTTCATATAAATGGAGCTATACAATATGTGATTTCTCCTGTTTTGCCTCTTCCATTGAATGTAATTTTTTTGTGTGTTTTATCCATGCTGTACAGTTATCCGTACTTCATTTCTTTTTATTGCTAGATAACATTCCGGTGTAAGGATTACATCCCATTCCGAAGCAGGAGATCTCCCAGACTCCTTTGCGGCAGGACCCGGAGTGCGCAGGCGCCGGAACTAGCGGCCGCCTCGGTGCAGACGGGGCAGACTCAGCTTGCCCTGTCCGGTTGTGTTCCACACGTCGCGGGAGGCGGATCGAAGGTGAGTGTGTGCAGGAGCCGCGGTGAGCGCTTTGGGGCACTGGCAGGAACAGAACTCTGTGCAGAGTCCCACAGCAACGCCTAGGGGGCTGCCCGCAACCCTTGAAGCCCCAGCAGGAGTGTTACAGTCAGTGCTCCTTTAGCTTTGTTGTTCGCAGACGGCTTAAGTGTTAGCAGCTGAGTGGAGGGTCAGCGTGGCAGCCTTTTGCACCTGCATGCGAGTTCTCTTCTGGCATCCAGGAGGAATAAGGTTGCATGAACAACCTGAAGATGGTAAATGCCGGGGATTTTATTGCTTATGAAAGTGGCTTTCAGCTGGAAGGGGAGCAGAAAAAGGGATGGAGTGAGAAGATAATCTTCTCCTGGAGTCTGGCTTTCCCCAGACGCCTCTCCTGAGCAACACCATGAAGCTGTCCCTCTGAGATCAAGCCGCT
Source organism: Saimiri boliviensis (assembly GCF_048565385.1). Classification (NCBI taxonomy): domain Eukaryota; kingdom Metazoa; phylum Chordata; class Mammalia; order Primates; family Cebidae; genus Saimiri; species Saimiri boliviensis. The sequence continues at coordinate 90,977,010 of NC_133458.1, read as the reverse complement.
TCTCTTGGAGGTCCAGCCCTAGTCTTTGATGTTCTGCTGCTTCTCCTCTTCCCTTCTTTTCCTCGGTCAGTGGAGCCTGGGATTTTTATGGGCATAGGTTGGAGAGCAGGTCGGGCCATGGGTGGTTTTAGAAAAGACAACATTTGAGTGGAAAAACAGGAATGTATGTTTCCAGTTTGGGCTGTGGTTCCAGGTTTGAGGATGGCGCCCTAGCCGAGGACTGCCCTTTGCCCAGAATTTTCCTGCCTTCTGTGCCTATCAGTTCTGTTTGTGTTCTTTAGTTGATGGCTATTTGTGTTCCCCCCCCCCAATTTTAGGATCATTATGAATAATACCTCAAAGAACATTTGTGTACAAATCTTTTTGTCGCATATGTTTTTATTTCTCTTGGGTAGGTAAGAGTAGAATCACTGGGTCAAATGGCACCGTGCACTAAGACGTGAGCAGCGCTGTTCCAGACCTTTTCTGTATGTGTCAGGATGTGATAACCCCTTGGGTAATGGAATGCTCATGGGCTCGTTCAGGTCTGAGTGAGGCTTGGTTCTGTTACTGGTAATGGTGTGATGTTGAACAAAGTATTTAGTTAGTGAAGTTGATTTATAATCTCTACTGCATAAGGTTATGGTGAAATATAGAGCCATATGTAGAATTTAAAGCAAAAGGAATCCAGGTTGAAGGCGGATCCTGCTACGTTTTTATGGTTGGATAAGTTACCAAACCCCTAAGGCCTGTGTCTTTATAAATGGGGCATAATAATACATTCCTTAAATCAAGTAATGTGTTTACTATCTTAACAAAATAATCAATAAATGTTGGCAACTATTACATAAAACGCCTAGCTCCAACTGGGGACTCAGGAAGTGTTGGGTCACTAAAAGATGGTTTCTATATCTTGGATCTTTCCTGGGAAAGAGATCAATTAAGAGGACACACACACACACACACACAAACAGCCTGAGTTATTTTGCCTTGTATGGTAAAATCAGGAGTTTCTCCTAAACAAAGTTAAACCTTCTTGATGAACTCACTTGTTATTTGTAGACATTCAACTCCAAGTCGAGGAGACACGTCTGTGATACTGACATTTCGGTTCTGGAACATGTAAATGTTAACTACTTGGTTACAGACTCAGATTAACTCAGGAACACCTTGAGCATCATGGCTTAAGGAAGGATTCACCAGGGAGTCCCGGGCTATATTAACTTTACGTAGTAAAGCAGAAAAACAACCTTCGGCAGCCAGGGGGTCATGGGTCAGTGAGCTTGACTGACCATTTTTTTAGATAATACTAGGAACAGCTTTCCAGAGGAAAGTAAATCCTGTCAACACTTCAGTTAGCCCCTCTTATAACCTTAGACAGACACCATACTGACATGCTCTCTTCCTCATTCTAATAAAAAGACCTCTTGCAAAAAGGCAGACATTTACACATGGGCACAGAATCCCTAATTATAAGAGCTTATGTGCATAACCCTGTCCTTAGATGAGGTCTGATGCCCTTGACCCTCCTCATCCAGTCCCTTTGCCCACGTGGCTGCAGGGTAACGTGACTACCTTCCTCTCTGTAGCAGGAAATTTCCTGCATCTCTGCTGGCCAAACTGTGTTCACAGTCTGTTGTGGCCGTGAGGACTTTCTCAGTGGAGAATTGAGGAAATCTCCTTCTTGCTGTCTCTAGAAAGCACTGTATTAGTCTACTCAGGCTGCCACAACAAAGTATCTCAGACTACTTGCTTTAAACACCAGGAAGTTATTTTCTCCCTGTGGTGGTGGCTGGAAAGTCCAAGATCAAGGTCTGGTAGGGGTCAGTTTCTGACTCTTTTGGGTTTGCAGGGGCTGCCTTCTTGTATGGCATGGCGGCAACATGGCAGAGACAGGAGTTTTCTGGTATCTCTCTTTGTAAGAACAGTGATCCTATTAAATCATGGCCCCACTCTTATGACTTCATTTAATTGTAATCACCTCCTTATAGGCACTATCTCCAAATACAGTCACATCAGGGATTAGAGCTTCTACATACAAGTTTTGGGGGAACACAATTTAGTCCACAGCAGCCACTTACCAGAAGGATGGTTTAGGAAGATGCCACTTTTTGGTGAATACAACTGTTCTCCCTGTTGGTGGAGGCAGGGAGATATGAGAGCTGAATGGGAAACATCTGCTATAAAGCTAATGCCAGCCAGTCTTGTGTTAGGCTTGAGAAACTAAGCCCTAAATCAATTGTGTTCACAGGGATAAAATGATTATCACTGCAAAAAGGGAGGATAAGAGTTGAGAAGTGGATATCCTTTCATCTTATGCATTAAAAATGGGTGGGGGGTGGAGAAAAAGCCTTCTGACTCAGGCACCAATTGTTTAGCTTTAATTGTCTATGTGACTGTGATTGCAAAGCTGTCTCTCAGCATTTAGCAGAAGTATTAAAGCCTATTAGATCGCTGCTGAGGCTTAATGACAACAGGAATCATCCCAATTCAGAAGGCAATTATTTATCTGGTGACCTTTTACAATGTGGCAAGTTTTCCTTCAGGATTTTTTACGGTGACTGATATTTCCAATAAACTTGGGTCTCTCCCCTCCCCCCAATCAATCCTTGATATTTGAATGTCGTGAAACTAAAAGCTGTGAAATTAAACCTGCTGTGCAAGTTACAAAAATGGGGAGACTGAAATGAGACTGTAGGTCCCTTTTATATACTATCAGTGCGCCATTATGATACAAATTCGGGCATAATGAACTGTTGTGTTGATGGGAATATGTAGCATTGAGCATGGACTGTTTGTTTGGAAGGGTTAATGTCAATTTATTTAATGCAACACTGCCATGATTGCTGGGTCATGCCAGAGGACTTTGTATTTGCTTTTCCAATTTCTTTCCCAATCAGCTGTGACACTGCAGGCAATTTCTTTTGTGATCTGTACAGGTCAAGGGAAAGGAGGCCTGGATTAACCCATCCCAATACATGGACTTCTAAAGGTGTTTCTATGTATTGAACTGTATTTATGTCAGTATGATCATTGATTGCTCTCAAAATCACTGTAAGGGAGTTTGCCGTTCCCATCTTTGATTTATAAATGAAAATGCTGTGTTCATAGTGTTTTAAATATAGGTTTAATTATTTGGGTGTGTTATGGCCAACAGATCAGAAGACAACCGCTATTGAGAAGATAATTGTTACTCACAGTTCCCAAAAGGAAGAAGCATGGTGTACCACACAGGGTCACATGGGGAGGCACCAGGGTAGATCAGGAGACCGGGGGTGGGGGGGGTGCAGGGGGTGGGGAGGGTGGGTGGGTTAGAGGAAGACTTGGGCAAGAGGCTTTGTCATGATTTTCCTGGAAAAGGAATGGGTGAGGCAGGGTAAGCAGGCCAAGGATTGACCATTTCAGTATTTCAGAAGGCTCTGGGGCACACAGGCTGTCCCCGGCCATCTGGTACCTGGCCCTGGAGTGATGAGAGCAGGTGGATGGTGGCCCAGAGAGAGAGAGCCTGATAAAGGGGGTAGCTGAGGCATGAGCTCTGGATTGGTTTGTTTGTATATCCAAAGAGTGCTTGCAGATAGGTTCTTTATTATCTGTAGAAATTGGCTACCTCTGGGAAGGGCAGTTTCTCCAGGGTCAGCAAGGCACCAGGTGTCAAAGCATCAGAAACACATTGTTAATACACAGAGGAATGAGCTGCTATGTGTTAGGACTCACAGCTAGTCTGGGGCAGAACAATACTTAGAAAGCGAAATATAGAGGTTTCTGGAACCTAACCACTGAATCATAGTTTCAAGCTAGAGAAGAGACCTCCAAATCATCCTACCTTCTCATATAAATGAGGAAATTGGAGCTTAGAGAGGCCATGTGGCCTGCCCAAGGTCACCAAGCATCATGTCTTCTTTCTCCTCTGATCCCTTTCTGTACCCTCCTGATTTGCCCACTGCTTTCCTTTCTTATGACCCTGGTCCTGTCTCTCCCACATCCCTCCAACATACAGACACATGAGGGAGGATTTCTCTTTTTTTAACCCAGTTTCCTAGACATGAGTAGTGATTATGTAACTGGCCCATTTCAGTTTGGGGCAGTGTCAGAGCAAAAGAAAGTGGTTTATTGGAAGGGAAAAAAAAAAAAAAAAAAGCAGTGAGTCCAGTTGTTGCTTCTAGGTAACCTATCCTGCCTCTCATACGGCGGCTGCTTTTTAATGTTCTTCTCTTTGTTTCTGGGGATGCTTCAACCAGAAGTACATTCTATTAAACGGAAGTGAAGTTTTTATTCCCTTTCTTCCTCTTCTTTTTCGAGTGGAAAGGACTGAGCATATGTACATATATACTAGAGAGAGAATCAGAGATGTTGAAGATATAGAAAAGATATTAATGATTGATGAAACGAGGTCCTTGAGGAAGAAGCAAAATATGGGGCCCAGAGCTCTCAGGTAAGAAGCAAAGATGCCTGCTGGGTGAGGTGGCTCACGCCTATAAACCCAGCATTTTGGGAGGCTGGGCAGATCACCTGAGGTCAGGAGTTGGAGACCAGCCTGGCTAACATGGTGAAACCCCGTCTGTACTGAAAAAAAAAAAAAAAAACAACAACAACAACAATTAGCCAGGCACGATGATGGACACCTGTAATCCTAGCTACTCAGGAGGCTAAGGCAGGAGAACCGCTTGAATTCAGGAGAACTCAGGAGGTGGAGGTTGCAGTGAGCCGAGATCACGCCATTGCTCTCTGGCCTGGGTGACAAGAGTGAAACTCCGTCTCAAAAAAAAAAAGCAGCAAAAGCAAATATGCCTTTGTTAGAGGAGAAAGGATGAGTGTCAATATCCTTAATACTTGTTGCTGAGCAGTGAACAGAAAGTTAGGGTGTTTTGCATGATAAATTCCAGCTTGTCTGTGAAAAAGAGGCTGGATCATTCATTGTTTAACAACTGCATTAGGTGCTAGGAACAGAGTGGTGAAAAAAGAAGCATATTCATTGCCTTCATAAAGCTTGTATTCCAAAGAGGGTAACTTAGCCTGTATAAGCAAAAAAAAAATATTTTTAATTATCAATTGTGATAACTTGCTATGAAGGAAATATACAGTGTGCTGTAATAAAGAACAAGGTGAGAGTTACCTCTTTAAGTAGGATAGCTAAGGTTAATATTTCTGGATGGTGAGACCTAGAACTCAAGAAGCCAGGCATCCTGGAAGAACTTTCCATGAATGGGGAAGGTACAAAAGTCTGAGCTGGGAAAGACGTTTGCACTTCTAGGACCTCTCAGAAAGTCAGGGTGCTTAGGGTACAGTAAGTGAGAAAAAAGAATGGCCAGGGCGTGGTGAAAGAGCTACCTGGAGAGAAAATCACACCAGACTTTGTAGGTCATGGTAAGAGGTTTCTGTTTTAGTCCAAGTTAAATAAATAATCATTAAAGGTTTTCTTAAGCAGAAAAGTGATTTGATATGACTGTTCTTCCCTATACTGCATCATTTCTTTTCTGCCTTCATTCCACTCTCTCTGATACTCGTTATTAATCTAGTATATAAGCTTTCCTATAAATACATAACACGTATATCTATACCCATGTTTGTATATATTATATACATATATAATATATACATTTGCATTTACATGTACATTTACAGGTTATTTTGTCATTATTTGCAAAATAGAATATTATTAAATTGATGCAATCTTTTATTTAGTACCTTTGCTGTACTTTAATTTTTTTCATTCGATAATACCTCACAGAAACTTCTCTGGCAATTAGCATAGGTTATCATTCTTTCATTTGTAGTATCTGTGCTGCTGAAGCTAACACATTCAATCTTTCTTTTAATGACTTCCGTATATTAAGCATTCCCCTGATGCTGTGATTGTTGTTTCTAGTTTTGGCCACTAAAAACAATGCTGGAATAGACATTCTTGTACATATATCCTTTCATAGGCATGCTGATATTTCTAGAGGATATGTTCTCAGCAGCAGAATTGCTTGATCAAATTATGTATGTGTTTTTATATTAAGATGTTTCCATATTCTTTTTCAAAGTTCTTATTTGTTAAGATATTTACCAAAAATATATGTGAGTATCCTTCTCCTATATCCCTCTGTGTTGCTTTATCTTTTTTCTTTGTGATAATTGCAGGTATATGTATCTGCATAGGCATATATACATACATACATGTGTGTACATATAAAATTGTGAGATAGCTTTTTTTTTTCTAGTCAAAATGGCAGATCCACAGACAGCAGTAATATGAGGTTTGGGTCAGAGGGGAGTCTAAGGGGTTTTGCTGCCATTTAGGAGTGTTTCTTAAAGAACATTTAGTTTCAACAGCTAAAAAGTGGATAGGAACTTGAACAAATAGATGCCTCATAATATGAATAAAAAATTGGTGACAGTAAAAATACCTGCTAGACATGTGCTATCTGGTACAGTAACCATTAGCTACATGTGGCTGTTTAAATTATTAATATGATTGAAATTAAGTAAAATTAAAAATTCAGTTCCTCAGTTAGACTAGGTGCATTTCAAGTGCTCAGAGGACATAAACGCTTAGTGGTCACCATACTAGGGAGCACAGATTATTTCCATCATTGCAGAAAGTCCTAGTGAACTGTGTTGTGCAAAAAAGAACTCTGAAATCATGTTACGGTAATACAACTATATATATATTATAATCAGGTTACAGTAATAGAACTATATTCATGTTACAGTAATAAAACGATATATTATGATGTTACAGTAATACAACTATATACATATTATGTTACAGTAATACAACTATAAATATGTATATATATATTATACTTCTGGGATACATGTGCAAAACATGCAGGTTTGTTAACATAAGTATACATGTGCCATAGTGGTTTGCTGCACCCATCAACCCATCATCTACATTAGGTATTTCTCCTAATGCTATCCCTCCTGTAGCCTCCCATCCCCCTGCTATCCCTTCCCTGGCCCCTCAGCTCCCAACAGGCCCTGGTGTGTGATGTTCCCCTCCCTGTGTCCATGTGTTCTCATTGTTCAACTCCTACTTATGAATGAGAACATGGGGCATTTGGTTTTCTGTTTCTGTGTTAGCTTGCTAAGAATGGTCATTTCCAGCTTCATTCATGTCCCTGTAAAGGACAAGAACTCATCCTTTTTTATGTCTGCATAGTATTCTATGGTGTATATGTGCCACATTTTCTTTATCCAGTCTAACATTGATGGGCATTTGGGTTGGTTCCAAGTCTTTGCTATTGTGAACAGTGCTGCAGTAAACATACATGTGCATGTGTCTTTATAGCAAAATGATTTATAATCCTTTGAGTATATATCCAGTAATGGGATGGCTGAGCCAAATATTTCTGGTTCTAGATTCTTGAGGAATCGCCACACTGCCTTCCACAATGGTTGAACTAATTTACACTCCCAACAACAGTGTAAAAGTGTTCCTATTTCCCCACATCCTCTCCAGTATCTGCTGTCTCCTGACTTTTTAACGATCACCATTCTAACGGGCATGAGATGGTATCTCATTGTGGTTTTCATTTGCATTTCTCTAATGACCAGTGATGATAAGCTTTTTTAAATTTTGTTTGTTGGCTGCATTAATGTCTCCTTCTGAGAAGTGCCTGTTCGTATCCTTCAACCACTTTTTGATGGGGTTGTTTGCTTTTTTTCTTGTACATTTGTTTAAGTTCCTCATAGATTCTGGATAATAGCCCTTTGTCATATGGATACATTGCAAAAAATTTCTCCCATTCTGTAGGTTGCCTGTTCACTCTGATGATAGTTTCTTTTGGTCTGCAGAAGCTCTTCCATAAGATTTTATAGTTTTAATCATCTAAGTCCTGGGCCTTTTGTTTAATTTGTTTTAAAGTATTTAACAGTTTTGTCACCCTGGTGAAATTACTCTCTTCCCCGTTTCCAATTTCTAGGGGCTTACTGCTATAATTGAGACAATTTTTGAATATTTATCTTATTAAGCACCTTAACAAATGATACTGTGAACTCTGCTAAACTTTTCTTAAAGTTGCTTAGGAATGTGTTTAGAGCAAGCTAGGTTAGCCTGGGGAGGTGAGAGAATGATGGGGATGAAGTTTGTTCAGTCCTGATTACACTGTGTACTTACTGTCCTCTAGCAATTATTTTCAGAAGTAGAAACCCAGAGATGACTGGAGTGCTCCTGGCCGAGGTCTGCTGGTTTCCCCATCTGTGCAGTCCCAGTCACAGGCTGGGACTCCAGGCTTGTGCTTATAAGGCTGGGCCTGCAAGGGGATGGTTCCACTTCCCAAGAGTTTTAGATGTTCTCAGCCCCTCTAATGCTTCGTTAGCAGCCGCACACTGGCTTGTCAATGTTTGAGGGTGAGGAACCTGGTGCCTCAATTGCAGGATGTCGCTGCTGCTGCTGCTGCTGCTAGGGATCCTAGGGTCTCACTCTGTCACCCAGGCTAGAGTGCAGTGGTGGCGATGATAGCTCATTGCAGCCTTGACCTCCCAGACTCAACCAATCCTCCTGTCTCGGCCTCCCAAGTAGCTGGAAATACAGGTACGCGTATGTGTATTGTGTGGCTGGCTAGTTTTTAAAAGAATTATTTTTTGTAGAGACAGTATATGAGTCTGTTTTCATGCTGCTGATAAACACATACCTGAGACTGGGTAATTTATAAAGGAATAGAGGTTGAATGGATTCACAGTTTCAAGTGGCTGGGGAGGCCTCACAATCCTAATGGAAGTCAAAAGCCATGTCTTACATGGCAGCAGACAAGAGAGAAATGAGAGGAAAGTGAAAGCAGAACCCCCTTATAAAACCGACAGATCTCATGGGACTCATTCGCTACTACTGGAACAGTATGGAGGAAACCACCCCCCATGATGCAATTATCTCTGACTGATCCCTATTACAACATGTGGGAATTATGGGAGCTACAATTCAAGATGAGATTTGGGTTGGGACACAGAACAAAACCATATCAAATAGGTTTCCCTGTGTTGCACATGCTGGTCTCCAACTCCTGGGCTCAGGTGATTCTCCCACCTTGGCCTCCCAAAGTGTTGAAATTACAGGGGTGAGCCACCCTTCAGTAACTTTGATTGCATTACCCAAGTGTTCATAGTCTCTGTTGATACATGCTTGCTTTAACCGTTTGTTAGTACATGGCTGTGCAAGATCATTTAAGTTTTTCTTAAATACCGACTTTTTCATTGCCTAGTCCCTTTTATCCCATTTAGTATTTTAAATCTTAAGTTACACATTCTGCGATTTTAACATTGCTACTTCTGCTTTCTCTTTGTTTCTGCCTACCATCTCTACACCTGAGACTTTATTTTCAACCATTCCTTATAAATATTGTTACCATTTCAACCATTCCTTGTATTTGTTACCTATAATTTTACCCACTTTGTAATAAAATCTCATTAGGTCTCCTAAATGAAATTTGAGTGTGTTCACTTCTCTCGGTCTGTACCTTTGCCACCCTAGCCCAATCTATCATCACCACTTACTCGGACTACTGCAACGCAGCAGCCTCTTAACCAGCTCAGTCTGTCCCTTTGGCCCCCACCTCTGCCGCAAAATACCTCCTCCACAGTGCAGACAGAATGGCCTCTTCAAAATGCAAACCTGATCAATCTTACCTCCTACCTCCTCTTCTCCCAAGTCCTCGTGTTTTTCAGTGACTCTCCACTGTCCATATTGGTTTCAGGACAAATATGAAACTCCTCCTCATGGCCCTGCCTGCCCCAGGCCCTGTCTACCTGCCCAGCTCACTCTCACCCTCTGCTCCTGACACATTAACCACCCTTAGGCTCTTGTCTGGCCCTGTCCACCCCTACAAAAGGGCATTTGCAGGGCTCATTCATTCTGCCTGGAAAGCCCTTTCCTCCTCTCTTCTACTAATTAAGGCTTCACCTCAATAGTAAATCCTTGCCCAGTTCATTGTGCCTTCAGGAAAGTCTGTGCAGACACCCTAATCAGAGCCCCTTCTGGCCTCGGCCCTCTCGCTGTAGCACGTTACACAGCTGCCAAGTTCCAATTATTAGTGTGGATGTTAGAGGTCTGTCTTCCCTACTGGATTCTGCATCCTCCGAGGAGGACAGGGAGCATATGGGCTTCTGCTCACCCTGTGTCCCCAGCTGGTAACATATTGTCCAGTAGAGGGTTGGCACTGCAAAACTGTGTGTTGAACAGGTACTTGAATGATTAGCGGTTGCAGTGAAATTTTAATAACACACATGGGATGGCTGAAGATTCTGGAACAATGACCACCTATCCATAGCTAGCCGGGACTTCCCTCCCACACCAACTTACCTGCCTTTCCAAAACCTGGCAGCTGCAGGGATGCTGAACAGTGGGGTATACTTGAGCTTCGGGCTCTGGGGGTCCTGAGGAGGAGAATCAGTGCAGAGGTTCCTCTTTCACGAGTTAGTCAAGAGCACGGAGACTAGCGCTGGAGATCCCCAAGATCGGGATCAGGATCAGGAAGAGGTGGTTTCTAGAAAGAGCTTCACACACAGAATTCCATGTGTCACAGGCCTTGTGTGGGTATGTCTGGACTGGCTGGCCACCAATATGTAGAGGAGGAGCTGAAAGGGTGGCAGAATCGTACCTGTTCTGGGCCTGGGAGTGAGGGGGGCCCTTCAGCTAGAGTGCCTTCCATGCCATGCCTCATCAGGGGCCTTGAGGCCCTCTGGGCTGCACCATGACCCCCAGAGAAGAGAGCACTTCTTTTACTGTGCCACTTGTAGTCATGCCACCATTGGAGAATTTCAACAATTTCAGTGAGCCCCAGTGAGCTGATAGGGAAAAATAAATCATCTGAGAGACCCAGTAGCCTAAAAAAACATATTGGTAAGTGCAAAGAGAGCCCATGCCCAGCAAACAGAGCTGAAGAAGGACAGAACACTATGAAGAAAAGTAACAATGAAAGTGTCAAGGAAGATGAAAGTGCAGCACTTTGTGGTGCTAATATATAATGTCTTCCCAATAAACAGTAGAGTAGATGCATTATATGAGAGGGCAATCAATCTTGGGATAGAAACTAATGTCTAAGGTCACATAGAGGAAATAGTTCACATCACAGAGGAAAAATATAAAAAGGTTGGAACCCTCTGAGAAAAAGAGAGTTAGAGAATTGACCCAGAAAATCTAATGTCTTGGTAACAGAAGGAGATAAATAGATAGGAAAATGTGGGAAATAAATACAGTTGAATTCTGTTACTGTGGCTTAAGTGGATTCCAAAAAAACAAAAAACAAACAAAAAAAAACCAACAAAAAACCCCAATTGTAAAAACCGCAAGGCGTGTGTTGCTGTGAGATCAAGCGGTGTGAGATCAAGCGGTGTCCTGGGAGGACTTGTGTGGATTGGCAGCCTGGAATCTCTGGATGTCCAGCTGTCTAATCCAAAGTCATCCTGGGCCAGCTGTGGTTTGTACTACCTGCTTATAGCTCTCTGCTCCAGCTTAAATATCAGTAGAGACATATCTGGGTGCTATGATTGGCTGGGATCTTTAGATCAACAGAAGCAATTTCAGAAATCATCCAGTTAGTTGGTGTTCATTTCATCAATCTGATGTAAGAAGATTGGACCAGAGGAAAAATGATCTCACTTCCCAAGGTGAGGTTGCCTGCAGTTTCACCACCTGGCTGTCTTGTCATCATCTCCTCCATGCCTCTTCTCCTTTCCACCACACAGAGTGTTTTAGACCACTCCTGTTTCTGATGGGAGCTGGACAGGTGACAGCAGAATATGGATCTGCATTTTCATGGGTTTGTACCATAATAAAAGAAGCTTCCCTTGGCTGAAGAAAAATCTGCAGATTGAAAGCACTTGCCAATTTCCAAGCAAGTTCACTGATGTAGGTATAGTTTTGTAAAGTTCCAGAACTATATGATTAGAACAAAAGCTAACAAGCTCCTAAGCAAAAGTAATAAATAAATAACAAAAGAAAAATAATCAGACTAGCATTTGTAACACAAGAAGCTAGAAGATGATTAAATAATACCAACATTATGTAAAGTCAAAAGGGCTAAAACTCAGGAATTGTATTTGTAGCTTGATAGCATTCTCCTTTCAGGGTTAAAGAAAGCTATTTTAAAGGGGGCAAAATTTACATGTATCATTCATATACTCACCTAATAAAAATACTCAAGAAAGGTTTTTAGCCTAAAACAAATGAGTAAGAAGAAACCTTAGGATAGAGGATGATGAAAAGGAGGGGAAACAATGGTTAGCCACAGAAACTGTCAATTAGATTAAATGTGGATTAAAAAAAGAAGTCTCACTTCTGTTTCACATAATATGGTGGATTACACTTCTTGAAATCTTGTTATAAAACCCCTGGAGAAACAAAGCTGCTGGGAAGTTTGAACTGGGTGGAGATCACTGCAGCTCAGCAAAGCTGCGGTAGCCAGACCGCCTCTCCAGATTCCTCCTCTCTGGGCAGGGCTTCTCTGAAAGAAAGGCAGCAGCTCCAGTCAGGGGTTATAGATGAAACTCCCATCTCCCTGGGACAGAGCACCTGGGGGAGGGGGTGGCTGTGGGCACAGCTTCAGCAGACTTATATGTTCCTGTCTGCTGGCTCTGAGGAGAGCAGCAAATCTCCCAGCACAGCGCTGAAGCTTGGCTAAGGGGAGACAACTTCAAGCAGGGGTCCACAGACACCTCATACAGGAGAGCTCTTCTGGCTAGAATCTGGCTGGTGTCCCTCTGGGACAAAGCTTCCAGAGGAAGGAGCAGGCAGCAGTCTTTGCTGTTCTGTAGCCTCTACTGGTGAAACCCAGGCAAACAGGGTCTAGAGTGGACCTCCAGCAAACTCCAGCAGACCTGAGCAGAGGGGCCCGACTGTTAAAAGGAAAACTAACAAACAGAAACCAGTAGCATCAGCGTCAACGAAAAGAACCACCACACAAAAACCCCATCCAAAGGTCACAAGCGGCAAAGACCAAAGGTAGATAAATCTGCGAAGATGAGGAAAAACCAGCACAAAAAGTCTGAAAATTCCAAAAACTAGTACATCTCTCTTCTAATAATAGCTTTAGGAGAAATACTTAATGTAGATTACGGGTTGTTGGGTGCAGCTAACCACCATGGCACGTGTATACTTACGTAACAAACCTCCACATTCTGCACATCTATCCCAGAACTTAAAGTATAATAATCATAATAAAAAACAACTGGAAATAGTGGATAAAATCTTTAAAAACACTCTTTTAAATATGGTCAAAGTTGCAACAAAGTACAGGAACTCCTTCAATGGCTGGAATGAAATGAGTTCATAAATCCAGAACCAAGGGGACCCTGAAACCATCAGCTATTCTGGGGGATTTTGTCAAACCTTAACAGCCTAGAGCTTCTTGTTCATCCCCACATGCAGGGGAGACAAAAGACCAAGCCCCTAGGTCTGTGCAAGGTGCAGGATGTGAGCCGCGATCCCTCATAAAATCCTGACCACAGAAGCCCCAGTGAAAGGGTAAACTGGAAAAATCCCCCAGCTCAAAGGCAGAGAGGAGAGAAAAAAATCTGTCTCAGCCTTGGCGCTGGGTAGAGGAGGAATAAAAAGCTCCTTTAAGAACTGGAGACTCGAGGCCAACCAGCAAGTTGTCTGTTGCTTCCAACGTACTCTCTCGGCATGGTTGGAAAAAACTGCACAGTAAAAGCTTTAAGCAGACTTATAGCACCAGGCATCTGACAAAAGCAAACAGAAATGCTTCCAGGAGAAATGCCCCCTCAACAAGTCCTCAGAGAATTTCCCCAAGTTAAATTCCAATAAAGATAAATTTACAGTAGAAATACAAGCAAGTGAGGCTCTGTGAGCCAAGTCAGCAGAAGCAATCAATAATGGAATCAAACCTAGACAATAAATATATTGGAATTGCTGGAAATTTACCCGGATAACACTCACAGATACAGCATAAAATAAAGAACAAGTTATAGAACATAGGTGGTTTGACAGCCTATTTAAAGTAAATAAGAAGAAAAACTAAACTGTGCAACAGACATGTTTAATACATTTGAAAACATAAGGAATATTTTAAAAATTAAAACTAAAACTCACATAAATAGAAGCTGTTGAGCAATTAAGAAAACACCAGGTCTAACTAGTTTTGTAGATTAAAACTAGATTACAAAAATGTATAAGAACAAATCATTTTCCATCTTACATACACACTTTCTGATAAAAGAAAAAGAAGGAATCTCCCCACCAGCTCATTCTAAGAGACTAGCACAACTTTGCTAAAGAAAACTAGACAAGGATGAAGTGAGAAAGGAAATGGCAGGCCAGTCTTTTTCCTGAACATAGATGCAATGATCTTTATAAAAATATTAGCAAAGCAAACTCAGCCATGTATGAAAAAATAATCCATCATGATCAAGTGAAGTTTATTCTGGAAATGCAAGGGTAATTTTACATTATAAAGCCTATTACTGGTCTTCATCATATTAAAATAAAAGTGATTATTCCAATGATAGTTGGTAACTATTAAATATAAGGTGTCACTTATAGCATCTGCTGTATGTCTTACGTACAATTAATAGACACTGAACAAATATTCAATAAAAATAGTTTATAATTTAAAAAAACTTTAATAACTATTACTATTACATAGAGTATCAGAAATTTGTTTTTCATTTGACATTATTAGTAAAACTGAAGACATGTTCATCCTAACATCCAGAAATTCTACTTTCACGTATATAATTCAGTATATATGCCAGGAGTATGTTTAAGAGTGCTCAGAGCAGCATTCTCTAAAACAAAAAGCTGGAAACAATTCAGGTGCTAAATTAATTAATATGGAAATTTTGGTTCGGTCATACAACAAAACATTACGTAGCAGTAAAAAGATACACACATGCCGTGTGTATCTGTACAGCTCTCATAGACATAAATGAATAGAAGTGTCGTGGACTAAATCGTGTTTCATAAAACTTTATAGGAAGTTTTAACCTCCAATACCTCAGAATGTGACTACATTCAGAGACAGGGCCTTTAAGGAGGTGATTAAGGTGAAATGAGTTTGTCTGTATTAGCCCTGAGCCCATATGTTTACTTTCGTCTTTTTTTTTTTTTTTTTTTTGAGACAAAGTGTTGCTCTATCACCTAGCCTAGAGTACAGTGACATGATCTTGGCTCACTGCAACCTCCACTTCCCAGGCTCAAGTGATTCTCTTGCTTCAGCCTTCCAAGTAACTATGATTACAGGTGTCCGCCACCACACCTGGCTAATTTTTGTATTTTTAGTAGAGACAGGGTTTCGTTGTGTTGGCCAGGCTGGTCTCGAACTCCTGAACCTCAGATGATCCACCTGCCTCGGCCTCCCAAAGTGCTGGTATTACAGAGCCACCATGCCCAGACGATTGCTGTCCTCACAAGAGGAGATGAGGACACAGACAACACACAGACCAAGGGGCAACCCTGTAAGGGCACAGTGGGAAAACAGCCACCTGCAGGCCAAGGAGTGAGGCCTCAGAAGAAACAAACCTGCTGACACGTTGATCTTGAACTTCCAGCTTTCAGACTATGAGAAAATAAATTGTGATTATCCTTTCTATGATAAAATTCTTTTTTTTTTTAATTGTACTTTAGATTCTGGGGTACATGAACAGATCATGCAGGATTGTTGCATAGGTACATACATGGCAAGGTGGTTTGCTGCCTTCATACCCCCCATCACCTATATCTGGTAATTCTCCCCTCATTATCCTTCCCCACTCTCTCCACCCCCTGATGTCCCTTCATTAGCACCCCCACAACTGACCATGGTATGTGATGCTTCCCTCCCTGTGTCCATGTGTTCTAATTGTTCAACACCCGCCTATGAGTGATAACATGTGGTGTTTGGTTTTCTGATCTTGTGTCAGTTTGCTGAGAATGATGGTTTCCAGATTGATCCATGTCCCTATGAAGGACACAAACTCTCGTTTTTTATGGTTATGTAGGATTCCATGGTGTATATGTGCCACATTTTATTTATCCTGTCTATCATTGATGGACATTTGGGTTGGTTCCAGGTCTTTGCTATTGTAAACAGTGCTGCAATGAACATTCGTGCGCATGTGTCTTTATAATGGAACAATTTATAATTCTTTGGGTATATACTCAGTAATGAGATTGCTGGGTCAAATGGTATTTCTATTTCTAGGTCCTTGAGGAATTGCCACATTGTTTTCCAAAATGGTCACACTAATTTGCACTCCCACCAACAGTGTAAAAGTGTTCCTATTTCTCCACATTCTCTCCAGCATCTCTTGTCTCTAGATTTTTTAATGATCACCATTCTAACTGGTGTGAGATGGTATCTCAATGTGGTTTTGATATGCATTTCTCTAATGACCAGTGATGATGAGCATTTTTTCATATGTTTGGTGGCCTCATATATGTCCTCTTTTATAAAGTAACTGTCCATATCCTTCACCCACTTTTGAATGGCTTTGTTTGTTTGTTTGTTTTTCTTGTAAATCTGTTTTATTCTTTGTAGATTCTGGATATTAGCCCTTTGTCAGATGGGTAGATTGCAAAATTTTTTCCTATTCTGTTGGTTGCCTTTGCTCTAATGATTGTTTCCTTTGCTGTACAGAAGCTCTGGAGTTAATTAGATCCCATTTGTCTATTTTGGCTTTTGTTGCCATTGCTTTCAGTATTTTAATTGTTAAGTCCTGGCCTATGCCTGTGTCCTGAATGGTTTTGCCTATGTTTTCTTCTAGTGTTTTTGTGCTGTTAGGTCTCATGTTTAAGTCTTTAATCCATCTGGAGTTAATTTTAGTGTAAGGTGTCAGGAAGGGGTCCAGTTTCTGCTTTCTGCACATGGCTAGCCAGTTTTCCCAGCACCATTTATTAAACAGGGAATCCTTTCCCCATTGCTTGTTTTTCTCAGGTTTGTCAAAGATTAGATGATGGTAGATGTGTGGTGTTGCTTCTGAGGCCTCTGTTCTGTTGGTCTCTGTCTCTGTTTTGGTACCAGTACCATGCTGTTTTGATTGCTGTGGCCGTGTAATATAGTTTGAAGTCAGGCAGCGTGATGCCTCCAGCTTTGTTCTTTTTGCTTAGGATTGTTTTGGCCATGCCAGCTCTCTTTTGGTTCCATATGAAATTTGAAGTGTTTTTTCCAGTTCTGTGAAGAAGGTAACTGGTAGCTTGATGGGGATAACCTTGAATCTATAAATTACTTTGGGCATTATGGCCATTTTCATGATGTTGATTCTTCCCAACCATGAGCATGGAGTGTTTTTCCATCTTTTTGTGTCCTCTCTTATTTCCTTGAGCAGTGGTTTATAGTTCTCCTTGAAGAGGTCCTTTACATCCTTTGTTAGTTGTATTCCTAGGTATTTTATTCTCTTTGTAGCAATTGTGAATGGGAGTTCACTTTTGATTTGGCTCTCTGTTTGTCTGTTATTGGTGTATAGAAAGGCTTGTGATTTCTGCACATTGATTTTTGTATCCTGAGACTTTGCTGAAGTTCCTTATCAGTTTCAGGAGGTTTTGGGCTGAGATGACAGGGTCTTCTAAATATACAAATAGGAACAATTTGGATACCTAATTATCTATATTTGAGTACCCTTTATTTCTTTTTCTTGCTTGATTGCTCTGGCTAGAACTTCCAATACTATATTGATAGGAGTGGTGAGAGAGGGCATCCTTGTCTTGTGCCGTATTTCAAAGGGAATGCTTCCATTTTTGCCCATTCAGTATAATATTGGTTGTGGGTTTGTCATAAATAGCTTTTGTTATTTTGTGATATGTTCCATCAATACCTAGTTTCTTGAGGGTTTTTATCATAAAGGGCTGTGGAATTTTGTCGAAGGCCTTCTCTGCATCTTTTGAGATAATCATGTGGTTTTTGTCTTTGGTTCTGTTTATATGATGGATTACGTTTATAGAGTTGAATATGTTGAACCAGCCTTGCATCCCCAGGATGAAGCCTACTTAATCATGATGAATAAGCTCTTTGATTTGCTGTTGCATTCTGTTTGCCAGTATTTTATTGAAGATTTTTGCATCGATGTTCGTCATGGATATTGGCCTGAAGTTTTATATTTATTTTTATTTTTTTTAAAGATGGATTTTCACCATGTTGCTCAGGCTGGTCTTGAACTCCTGACCTCAGGTGGTCCACCCGCCTTGGCCTCCAAAGTGCTTGGATTACAGGCATGAGCCACCATGCCTGGCGAAGTTTTCTTTTTTTGTTGTGTCTCTGCCTGGTTTTGGTATTAGGATGATGTTGGTCTCATAAAATGAGTTGGGGAAGATTCCCTCTTTTTATATTGTTTGGAATAGTTTCAGAAGGAATGATATCAGCTTCTCTTTGTACGTCTAGTAGAATTCAGCTGTAAAGCCACCTGGACCTGGGCTTTTTTTAGTTGGTAGGCTATTAATTGCTGCCTCAACTTCAGCCCTTGTTATTGGTCTATTCAGGGTTTCAACTTCTTCCTGGTTTAGTCTTGGGAGAGAGCAAGTGTCCAGGAATTTATCCATTTCTTCCAGATTTACTGGTTTGTGTGCACAGAATTGTTTGTAGTAATCTCTGGTGGTAGTTTGTATTTCTGTGGAATCAGTGGTGATGTCCCCTTTATCATTTTTTTTATTCCATTTATTTGATTCTTCTCTTTTCTTTTTTGTTAGTCTGGCTAGCAGTCTATCTATTTTATTGATCTTTTAAAAAAACCACCTCCTGGATTTGTTGTTTTTTTGAGGGGCTTTTTGTGTCTCTTTCTCCTTCAGTTCTGTTCTGATCTTAGTTATTTCTTGTCTTCTGCTAGCTTTTGAGTTTTTTAATCTTGCTCCTCTAACACTTTCAATTTTGATGATGGGGTGTCTATTTTAGATCTTTCCTTGCTCCTCATGTGGGCATTTGTTGCTATGAATTTCTCTCTAGACACTGCTTTAAATGTGTCCCAGAGATTCTGGTATGTTGTGTCTTCGTTCTCACTGGTTTTGAAGAACATCTGTATTTCTGCCTTCATTTCATTGTTTATCTAGTCAACATTCAGGAGCCAGTTGTTCATTTTCCATGAAGTTGTGTGGTTTTGAGTTAGTTTCTTAATCCTGAGTCCTAATTTGATTGCACTGTGGTCTGAGAGACTGTTTGTTATGATGTCCGTTCTTTTGCAGTTGCTGAGGAGTGATTTACTTCCACTTATTTGGTCGATTTTAGAGTAAGTATGATGTGGTGCTGAGAAGAATGTATATTCTATGGATTTGGGGTTGAGAGTTCTATAAATGTCTATTAAGTTCACTTGGTCCAGATGGGCATTCAAGTCCTGTATTTCCTTGTTGATTTTCTGGCTCATTGATCCGTCAGTGGAGTGTTAAAGTCTCCCATTATTATTGTGCAGGAGTCTAAGTCTCTTTGTATGTCATTAAGGACTTCTGTATGTATCTGAGTGTTCCTGTATTCAGTGCATATATATTTAGAATAGTTAGCTCTTCTTGTTGTATTGATCCTTTTACCATTATGTAATGCCCTTCTTGGTCTCTTTTGATTTTTATTGGTTTAAAGTTTGTTTTATCAGAGACTACAATTGCCACTCCTGCTTTTTTTTTGCTCTCTATTTCCTTGGTAAATCTTCTTCCATCCCTTTTTTTTTTGAGTCTCTCTGTGTCTTTGCATGTGAGATGCATCTCCTGAATACAGCACACCGATGGTTCTTGGCTTTTTATCCAGTTTGCCAGTCTGTGTCTTTCGATTGGGACATTTAGTCTGTTTACATTTAATGTTAATACTGTTATGTGTGAATTTGATCCTGCCATTTTATTACTGGTTGGTTGTTTTGCCCTTTGGTTGGCAAAATTTCTTCATTGCATCATTGATCTTTACCATTTGGTTCTTTTTTGCAATGGGTTGTACTGGTTTTTCCTTTCTGTGTTTAGTGCTTCCTTCAGGAGCTCTTGTAGGGCAGGTCTGGCAGTGACAAAATTTCTTTCAGCAATTGCTTGTCTGTAAAGGATTTTATTTCTCCATCACTTATGAAGCTTAGTTTGGCTGGATATGAAATTCAGGGTTGAAAGTTCTTTTCTTTAAGGATGTTGAATATTGGCCCCCCACTCTCTTCTGGCTTCTAGGGTTTCTGCCGAGAGATCCACCGTGAGTCTAAAGTGCTTCCCTTTGTGAATGACCCGACCTTTCTCTCTGGCTGCCCTTAGCATTTTTTCCTTTGTTTGAACCCTGGTGAATCTGACGATTATGTGCCTTGGGGTTGCTCTTCTAGAGCAGTATTGTTGTGGTGTTCTCTGTGTTACCTGTATTGCAATGTTTGTCTGCCTTGCTAGGTTGGGGAAGTTCTTCTGGATAATATTCTGAAGATTGTTTTTCACCTTGGATTCATTCTTCCCATCATCTTCCGGTACACCACTCAAGCATAGATTAGGTCTTTTCACATAATCCCATATTTCCGGAAGGCTTTGCTCATTTCTTTTCACTCTTTCTTCTCTTTTCTTGCCTTCTCATTTATTTCAGTGAGTTGATCTTCAATCTCTGATATCCTTTCTTCTGCTTGATCTATTCAGCTATTGACACTTGTGTATGCTTCTCAAAGTTCTTGTGCTGTGTTTTTCAGCTCCATCAGGTCGTTTGTGTTCTTCTCTAAGCTGGTTATTCTAGTTAGCATTTCTTCTAACCTTTTTTCAAGGTTTTTAGTTTCTTTGCATTGGGATAGAACATGTTCCTTTAACTCAGAGAGGTTTGTTATTACTCACCTTCTGAAGCCTGCTTCTGTCAGTTAGTCAAATTCGTTCTCCATCCAGCTTTGTTCCCTTGCTGGTGAGGAGTTGTGATCTCGTGGTGGGGGAGAGGCATTCTGGTTTTTTATGGTTTCATTCTTCGCTGGTTTCTTCCCATTTCATTGGATTTATATAGCTTTGATCTCAGGTAGCTGCTTGGGGAGGCAGCCTTTCCTTTGCCTGCAGAGGCGCCGCTGGGCTGCCACAGATTCAGTGGAGCCCCTGTTTCTTTTATTTACTCAAGAAAATTAGGCTGGCTTCTGCAATGGCAGCTTCCCTTCTGCCCCCTGAGCTCGATCATTCCTGGTTGCTCTCTAACTGATGTTCTGGGTGTAAAACTCTGGAGTGAGAGATTTTTAGCCTGCTGTGCTTTGTGCAGTGGGGACCTGTCCTGCCATATGGGCTATTTCCCTGTTTCAGTTCCCCTTCTTTCTGGGGGTGGCTGGCTCCATCCAGTCGGCTTTCTGGCTTTTGCTTCAGCCAGCGCTTCTGCCTGGATCTGTGCTGACAGCCCTGGCACCAGCTGAAGTTGCTGTTCTGCCCTGTTGAGGCAGCTTGCTGAGGCTTTTCAGCCCACCGAAGATCTCCTGTTCTGTGGGTTGTAGAGGGCTTGGATGGAGTGCTGTATCCAAACTGAAGTCCCAGAAGGGGAGATCCTCCGGTCCTCCAGTCATTTGCATGCTCTTCCTGGGTGGGGCAGCACCCTGCCTTGCCTCAACTTGCCCTATTTGGTTTATACCCACTGTCCAACCAGACCCACAAAATGAACCTGGTACCTCATTTGGAATTGTGGAGACCACTCAGCTTCTGCATCTCTCTCTCTCTCTCTCTCTCTCTCTCTCTGGGAGGTGCTTTCTAGAGCTGCGTCTTACTCAGCCATCTTGGGATCTCCCCCGCCCTGATAAAATTCTTAAGGAAAGTGAAGAATTCTTAAGGAACAAGAGAAGAATTTGTTTTCCCAAAGCTCATCTTCAAATTTGATTCCAATTTTGGAGTTGGAGCCACCCCTTGTGTTCCATGCATTGAAATATTTCTTTTGTTAGTGTTTGGGTATTAGTTTCTATCCAAAAACTGACTGCTCTCTCATTTAATGCATCTACTCTACTCTTTGTTGGGAAATCCTTATCTATTAGCTCCACAAAGAGCTGCACTTGAATCTTCCTTGACACTCTTATTGTTACTTTTCTTCACATTGTTCTCATCCTCCTTCTTCAGCTCTATTTGCTGGGCATGGGCTGTCTTTGTGACAATCAATATGCCCTTTTTGGATTCTGAGTCTCTCAGATGGATTCTTTTTCTTTATCGACTCACTGGGGCTCATGAAAATTGTTGAGTTCCTTAGTGGTGGCATTTCTGCAAGTGGTACTGTAAAAGAAAAAGATATAGTTTTGCAGTGCTTGCCCTCTGCTGGGCAATATGCCACCAGCAGGGGACACAGGGTGAACAGAAACCCATATGCTCCCTGTTCTCTTGGGAGGATGCAGAGTCCAGTGGAGAAGACAGACCTCTAACATCCACACCAGGAACTGGAACTTGGCAGCTGTGTGATGTGCTGTAGAGAGAGGGCCCCAGGCCAAGAGGGACTCTGATTAGGGAGTCTACATAGACTTCCCTGAAGGCACAATGCCTGAGCAGATGTTGGTTGAATGAGGTGGAGCCTTCATGAGTAGAAGAGGGGAGGGAAGGGCTTTCCAGGCAGAATGAATGAGTCATGGAAATGCCCTGGGTGGTAATGGACAGGGCCAGACAAGAGCCTAAGGGAGTTTAACATGTCAGGAACAGAGGGGGAGAGTGAGCTGGGGAGGTGAACAGGGCCTGAGGCAGGCA
This sequence comes from Saimiri boliviensis, assembly GCF_048565385.1. Lineage (NCBI taxonomy): Eukaryota > Metazoa > Chordata > Mammalia > Primates > Cebidae > Saimiri > Saimiri boliviensis. The sequence continues at coordinate 90,954,512 of NC_133458.1, read as the reverse complement.
GAGTCATGAGGAGGAGTCTCATATTCGTCCTAAAACCAGCGGAGAGACACTGAAAAACATGAAGACTTGGGGGAGTGGAGGTGGGCGGTAAGATGTGACCAGATTTGCATTTTGAAGAGGCCATTCTGTCTGCACTGTGGAGGAGGTATTTTGTGGCAAAGGTGAGGGCCAAAGGGACAGAGTGAGCCAGTTAAAAGGCTGCTGCGCTGCAGTAGTCCAAGTAAGTGGTGATGATAGATCGGACCACAAAGGTGCCCTTGGAGAAAGATAGGCCGATTCAAATTTATTTAAAAGCACTATTGGCAGGATTTTATTATGTATTGGATAACAATCACAGTTAACACTTACTAAATGCCTTTTTTAAAAATTATGTGCTAGGTACCATTCTAAATACCTTTCATATATTATCTCATTTACTGTTCATAGTAGCCTTATGAGATGTGTTCTTTTATAAGACCAGTTTCACAGGTATGAAAACCAAGGCAAGAGAGTTTAAGACATTTACCAAGGCTAGGAAGTGATTACCCCATTTGCCATCAAATTGAATGTAGGGATATGGGCCTGAGGATGAGGGAGAGGCATGTATTAAGGGTGACTCTTGGTTCTGGCTTATGTGAACTGCATGTACTATAGGGCTGTGTGCTGGGCTGAGAAGTCTTGGAAGAAGGCCAGGTGTGGGGAAGGAATTCGGTTTTAGCTTAGGTTTTACCATGATGAATTTAAAATACATTTGAGATATTCAAGAGATGTCAAGGAGGCAGCTGAATATATAGGTCTGGAGCTCAAAGAAGAGATGCAGGCTAAGCATCTAAATATGTTAGTCATCAGCATAGTTATCAGCATAATTGATGTTGTGTGCCCTAATCAGATCATGGAGAATACAGAATAAGAGGAGGAGATTCTAGGATAGAGCTTGGAAGATCTTTAATATTTAATGGCTAGACAACAATGACAAACATAAAAAACAGAAGGCCCATACAGTTAGAGATAAGCCAGAAGACTGATATGCCTTGGGAGAAAAAATTCGAAAAGGAGGAAATGGTTGATAATGTTGAACGCTGCTAAGAGGTAAACTGAGATGAAGGTGAATACATGAAGATGTCTGGATGTGTGGGAAATGGAGGGAGAGTGGCAGAGAGCTAACAGATCAGCTAGGAGACTGTGGGTGTGGTCCCGGTATGGAGTGATGGTGGCTTGGTTAAAGGGTTGCTGTTGTCATGGAAAGGAAAGCATGTGTGTGTAAAATATTTTTTACTATATATATATGGTAGGCCAAACCTGCTGTTGGATTGGAATCAAGGATAGTGCTGTAGTTTGAATGTTTGTTCTCCTGAAGCTCATGTTGAAATTTGATCCTGGCTAGACACGGTGGCTCACGCCTGTAATCCCAGCACTTTGGAAGGCCAAGGTGGGCGGATCACGAGGTCAGGAGATCGAGATCATCCTGGCTAACAAGGTGAAACCCCATCTCTACTAAAAGTACAAAAAATTAGCTGGGTGTGGTGGCACGTGACTATAGACCCAGCTACTTGAGAGGCTGAGGCAGGAGAATTGCTTGAACCTGGGAGGCAGAGGTTTTGGTGAGCTGAGATCATGCCATTGTACTCCAGCCTGGGAAACAAGAAAAAAAAAAAAAAAAAAAGAAATTGGTCTCAAAAAAAAAAAAAAAGAAAAAGAAATTTGGAGTTGTAGCCTAATGGGAAGTGTTTGGGTCAAGGGGGTGAATCCCTCATGAATGGCTTGGTGCCTTTCTCATGCTAATGAGTCCTCACTCCATTAGTTGCTGTGAGCGCTGGTTTCAAAAGAGCCTGGCACCTCCTCCACTCTTGCTTCTTCTCTCACCAGGTGATCTCCGCACATATCCTTCCCATGCTCTGCCATGACAGAAGGCAGCCTGAGAGCATCCCCAGATGCAGAGTCCAGTCCTGAACTTTTCCGGACATCAGAATCGTGAGCCAAATGAACCTTTTTTTTTTTTCTTTACAAATTACTCAGCCTCGCTTATCCTTTTAAAGCAGTGCTAAAGGGAATAAGATAGTTTCTAGCTGTGAAACTAGTGCCTCTGGGTAAATGGTGTTGCCATTTACTATGATGGAAAAAAAGATGAAGAGGAATAAATTTAAGGATAGAAATCAAGTCTGTTTAGGCCAGGCTGAGTTTGAGATGTCTGTGGAATATTCAATATGTAATAGCTAGTTTTGGACACAGAAGAGATCATAGGAAGAAGTACAGATTGTGGAAGCTTCACCCCTGAGATCACTTTTAAAATATTGGGCCAGAATTCATCAATCCCAAAGAGAAGGAATATGGCTGTCTGCTGAAAATGAGAGGCAAAGTAGTAGAGTAGGTGCTCAAAGAGAGTATTAATAGTTTGTCAAGTGGGTAGAAGAATAAACTGATAAAGGACACAGAGGAAGACTTGATGTCCTCAAACAACACAAAGACTTCACCTGAGTAGCACCTGTATGCAGAGCTGTGTAATTTTCTCCCACCAGGCTCAGCAGTCCGACTATGGGAGCTGAACTGGGGACTTTAGTCTTTTGGGGTCTAAGATTCTCCCTGGATTTTGGATTTGTTTTCTTGATTTCCCATACTCCAAAGGGCTGACTTGATCCTGCAGTGAACGCAGTTGACCTGGAAGAACCAGGTGAACATTTGCAAGACCTATTACAGTCCTGGATGCTCATATCTTCCTAACTCAGGGATACTGGCACAGGTGTGAGTCACCCTGAGCTCCTGATGCCCATTGGACACTTACTACCTGAGTCGGTTTCCCCATCCCTACCACCAAATCCAGCTGTTCTCCCTCATAGTCATTTTCCCATGTTGCCAGAGTCCTAATTCATGAATTCATGATTCATGGGCAGACCTGCCTAAGTTATGCCTTTCATTACCTCTCATCTAGACAGTGGCAAGAGTACCGTAATTGGTTTTCCTGCTTCTAGTGCCTTCCCTCTCCAATTTGTCCTTTGGTTCCCAGATTTATCTTTTTGAAACGTAGCTCTAATCCAGCTTCTCCCGAACCCAGACACCTTTATCTCCCTATTTATAGAACAGTAGTTTTTAGACTCTGAGCAGCAGTGCCCTAGGGGTTCACAGAAAGGAGAGTGGGTGTGTGGTCTGGGATGCCTGTGTCCCCCTTATCCTACCTGACTAACTCTGAATTTGTACCTGTATTACACATCAGCCTCTGGTGTATCATTACGGACTTTACAGAATTAGAATTCATTAGTTTTCAGAGAATAGAGAGCAAGGCCCTTCAAAATCTAAGCTCATTACCTTTTTGACCATCTTTTCTGTACTTCTCTGTTCTAGCTAAAAGGAGCTATTCTTAATACCTCTCTGCATTTGCTCATGTTATATCCTTCACTGAAACTTCCCTCCCATCCCCAAATGTTCAAATCCAACGCATCTTTTAAGAATCCCTTAAAAGAGATTTAAGCGATTCTTAAATGGTCCCTTCTCCATGAACTGTTCCTTGATTTCTTTCTGTTCGAATTATCTCTCCTTCTAGATTCTGAAAAAATCCTTTTTTATCTGGCTTGCTCTTGTGGCTCTGTCTTAAGTTAGTACTTACTTGTTACCTGTATGAATGCAATTTCCACACTTTCGGCACATATAGATTCACATCTCCTTCGACAACTAGTGTTTATTAAGTACCAGTATGGGCCAAACACAATTTTGAATGCTGGTGAAACAGCAAGAAATAAAATGAAGCCTCTGCCCTTGCAAAACTTACATTCAAAGAGGGACAAGAGGTGATAAGCTGGTAAATATGTAATAGGAGATGGTGATTCATTCTGTGATTAAAAGCAAAGGAGGGTAGAAAGAGAAAGAATGCTGGCAGGAGGGAGTGCTACGAGTTGGCGAAGGAAGACCACCAATAAGGTAATGTCTGAGCAGAGTCCCGACAAGTGAATCACTCAGGGAAGAGCGTTGCAGGCCCAGGGATCAGCAAGGACAAAGGCCCTAAGTTGAGAGCATGTTTTCGAAACAGGAAACAGGCCACCTTGCCTGGTGCTGAGTGAGCAGGGTTAAGCTGATTAGAAATGAGATTAGAGAGAAGGTGGTATGCAAGAGATCATGTGGACCAGTGAAAGGATTTTGGCTTTTATTCTTTTATTGATCCAATTAATTGTTTGAGCACCCACATGCTTATATTAGCAGTAAGTCAGTTATCTTACCTTTGAGACCTCTTTTCCACCCCAAATTGCTAACACTAAATTGTTAACACCCCAAATTGAGAATTTAGTTAAAAGAGGTTAGTTTTGCTTCTGTGTGCCAGGAGAAAGAGGTCACTCTGGTCAGCCCATTTTTCCATATGGGATTATTATGGTTCCCTTGTCATGCGCAGCCAGGTGGATGCTTTTCTGCTGTTATGGCCATGCCTCAGCCCATCCAAATTCCTGCCCAGGCCACAGTGGGCCCCTAAACTGGAGCTAAAGGATCACAGATTTTATATGTCATCTGCTCAGCCCTTGTTAGTTAAGCTTGGCTACCTTACCGAGGAGCTGGACTTGGAGTGGCCGCTCACCATAGCTGCACACTGTAACTGCTGCTACACCACCCACACTAATCCTAGACCCTGGCATAAGCTCAGCAGAACTTCTGTCTAGTGGCGTAGCACTATACAACTTTATGAGCCAAATTCAACCATATATGTTCAGCACAGAGGCACAATGCTGTGAATGTTAAACTGCATCTTCGGGTGACTTCACCTCTAGATGCAGACGAGGAGGTTGGCATACTATTTAGATTCCATCTTACCAGGCATCACAGGCTTATTCCTTCCATGTGATGCCGGAATTGTCTGCTTGACAATTGTCTAATTGACAGGAGGAGTCCGTCTGATTTACCTAAGAAACCTCCCCAGCACCCGATTCAGTAAATGGCATTCACAAGGCTTTTGTGGAATGAAATCTGATATCTTTTAACTGATCAATTCAATCTTCTTCATTTGCGATGAAGTGTTTAAAAATGGGCTACCAGTGAGAAAATGATTTTCCCATTGCACTCCCACCAGCTGATATTTGCGGACTGACTGGACCACAACTGTGCGCTCACATTTTACTCAAACGGGCTCTGCTACATCAGATGCTCTTGCATTTCTGCTGGCTTGTCAACAGTTAGCCTTGCAAGTGGGCGAGGAGGCAAGGGAGGAAGAAGACCAACGGGAGGCAGTGGTGCGCTTGTATTTTGCTAGGGGAAGAGCTGTGAGTGAGAAGGAGGGGAGGCAGTGCACAGCAGGGCGGTGGAGTCCTCTTCCTAAAAATGGTTCCTTCCAAGAATCTGCCCCACAGAGACAAAGAGGCAGGGTGAGATAAGGGCTGGGAAAAGCATCATCACCTTTTGGGGATTTAGTGCCATTTCATCTCCCTCTCGTTCTCTCTCTTTTTAATTATTTATTTATTTATTTATTTATTTATTTACTGATAACAACATGTTATATGTTTCTGGGGTACATGTGAGTATTTGTTACATGCATAGAATGTGTGATGATCAAGTTAGAGTATCTGGGGTGTCCCTCACCAGAAAAAATTATTTCTGTGTGTGGGGATCATTTCAAGCCCTCTCTTCTTGCTACATGGAAACATACATTACATTGTTGCTATCTATAGTTATGTCACTCTGCTGTCAGGATTATTTCTTCTAATTGTACGTTTGAACCCACTAACCAACCGCTCTTTATCCTTCCCCCCGACTCACACACCCTTCCCTGCTTCTAGTATCTATCATTATATTCTCTGTCTCCATGCTATCATTTTTTTAAACTCACGCATAGTGAGAACTTGCAGTATTTTTCTTTCTGTGCCTGGCTTATTTTTGTTAACACAGCAACTGCCAGTTCTATCCCTGTTCCTGCAAATGGCAGGATTTCATTCTTTTTTATGGTCAAATAGTATTCCATTGTGCATATATACCACCTTTTCTTTATCCCTTTGTCCACAGATGGACTTCTTGAATTCAGTTGGCTGGAAAGTTTCCTAAACGGCTCCATTTCCACCTCCCTCCAGAGAGTCAGGGAAAAGCAGCTATCAGAACTCAAAAGGAGACAGATCTCAGAGGAGAAAGCATTCTCTTCCACAGTCCTCTTGGGACTGTGATTTTTCTTTTGAGAGCTTTGAAAACCTAGCTTTATCTACTGTGTGACTTTCTCTTCAAGCTGTCCCTGGTGCTCCATTAATTAGTGGGTCTCTTATTTAGACAATTCAGTCTTCATCCTCTGGTTTGTGAGCCACAGTGAAGTCATAGTGCTGAATCCAGTGCCTTCTCACTATTTCCATGGCAACCAGCCACAGTCACCCTGGTGGAAGTTTGTGCCTTCATTTAGACGCCTGGGATAGAGAAGCTGGGTGAGGAGAGAGACAAGCTCTATTCAAATACAAATGTCCTGAACAATAGCTCCACAAATGACTCTGTGAAGTAAATTGATTTGCAGAACGCTTACTTACATCCAACACAACTGCCTTCTTCCTCACTCTCTGCCTGCTCATATTCCATACATTATTTAAAGGAATATTTTTTATTTATGTTAAGTTTCATTTTAAAATTCTGCTTCTGGTACAGAAGTCAGAGTTATGCTAATTTTCCTGACATTCTACTTAATTTAAAATTAATTTCTTGTCTTAATTGTTCATGTCTTTTCACTATCAGCCCCTTCCTCTCCCTAGTAAAGCACAGTGACTCACTGGTTATTTGGCTCAGGACAGTGGTCAAGCAGAGACCACACCAGGGACTGTACATGTGATTTTAGTCTACCTTCCCAAGTTAGAGCCGGTCCAGAATCTGAGGATGATTCTTGTCATCCAAGATACTGCAAGAAAATATCCCTTTGGACATTTTCTGAGCTGCTGCTGATAAAGCTGAAGACCCCAGGACACTCTTAATAAACTTTGTAACATGCATAGGTGACTAAGTATGCTACTCCTGCTGTACCCATCTTTCTTGCTCTCAGCAATCAAAGTTTTGACTCATGGCAATTGAGATGGAGCTTTCTGGGAAGTGGACACCTAACAGGAAAAACAAACCAACACTTGCCTTGTCATTCCATCAACAAGTTCAGATCGCTGCCTCCTTCTGCTGAGTCATTGTGTGAGAAATGGGAGTCTTTGAATTGGCATTTAGGGGATAGTTTCAGGATCATATTTCTCAGCCATTAGCTGTTTGAAGGAGTGTAAAACCCCGTTCCCAGTTGGCAGTGTTGAGAGACCTCATACACTCTCTTTTAGTCATCCTCGTCTTTCTGCAATGTACTCCTCCGTCTCCACACTATTTCTTTTTTTTTTTTTTGAGTCAGAGTCTCGCTCTGTCACCCAGGCTGGAGTGCAGTGATGCAGTCTCAGCTTACTACACTCCACCTCCCAGGTTCAAGCGATTCTCATGCCTTAGCCCCCGAAGTAGCTGCAATTACAGCTGTGTGCCACCACACGTGGTTAATTTTTATATTTTTAGTAGAGATGGGGTTTTGCCATGTTGGCCAGGCTGGTCTTGATCTCCTGGCCTCAAGCGATCTGCCTGTCTCGGCCTCCACACTGTTTCTGAATGACTGTATAGGAGTAACAAGGACACAGTTGTAGGGATAGGACAATTGCTATATCAGGGATGAATGTAACCTCTGTCTAGACAGGAAGACTTCACATGTAGTTAATGTTGCCTTTGGCCACCACGACACACTGGGGCTCATTGTCGGATTTTAATGATCGGAACTTCAGACTGTAGAAGTTCTTGCTGGTTTCTGAAGTGATGAAATATATTGCCTTGGTACAAGCTTGTCTAGAGCCGACTTATCCATTTGGTGTAATACACCAAATATACTCATTTTTAAACCTGTATAGTCATGAAATACCATTTAAAATATTTTTTATGGAAGAAGGAGCCCATGAAGGCAACAGTGGCTAGGGTCCCTCAAAGTCATAGCGCAGGCCCTGTGTCTGTCACTTCTAGTTATAAATCCATTTGAACAACAAATGACACACATCATGATGACAGTTTAAGATGTTAGGCCGAGGCAGGTAGATCGCCTGAGGTTAGGAGTTCGAGACCAGCCTGATTAACATGGTCAAACCCCGTCTCTACTCAAAAAAAAAAAAAAAAAAAAATAGCCAGGCATGGTGGCGCATGCCTGTAATCCCAGCTACTTGGGAGATTGAGGCAGGAAAATCTCTTGAACCCATGAGGCGGAGGTTGCAGTAAGCCAAGATTGTGCCACTGCACTCCAGCTTGGGCAACAAGAGCGAAACATCACGTGAAAAAAAAGAAAGAAAGAAAAGAAAAGAAATAAGTTAAAGACATAGCATGCAACAGGACTTTTTAGAACAAGCAGTCAGGATTGGGTGTTAAGCTACTTGTCCTTTAAAATGGTGTGTGTGTGTGTGTGCGTGTGTGTGTGTGCACGCACGTGAGAGAGAAAGAGAGAGAGAGAGAGAGAGAGAGAGATTGATTCACTGAAGGTCTTCTACAAGTCTGCCTTCCCATTTCCCTGCCCGTAGTCAAGTAGCTTTCTTCTAAAATCTTTCTGAAATTTTAAGAAATGTTCCTTATTTCTTGAGGCACTCAGGAAACTAACTTGGTCATTTCTCATTATGAAACAGTTCATGTTCCCAGTTCCTTGGAAAGGCTGAAAGGATGCTTTTGAAAGCTGGCTATTTTAGCCAGGAGCGTTAATCATGCTGATTCAGCTGTCAACTGAGGTTATACCATCTAATCTTCCATTTCCCTTGTCACAATCATTTATGCTCTACCTCTTGACATGACACATAAGTTCTTTTTATTCCATTACATATTAAATACACCAGAATACATGAACAACTCTTTGTTATCTAGTAAAACAGAATATAACGTGGGTCCATCTTGATATCTTAAAGACATCCAGCTACTGAAGTGCCTAAAGGACCTGCTTAAGATACTTTTACCTGTAGAGCAGTGAGGAAGCACAGATTCCACAAAGGCTATATATATAATAAGGTTGCAAGAGCTTAAAAACATTAAATTGTTTTGTTGTTGCTGTTGTTTTGTTTTTTTTTCACAAGGGGAAGATCCTTGAAGGTTGAGTCCACCCTGTATATGGAAGAAAGGAAACCAGTCTTCATTGACTACTCGGTGCCAGGTTCTATCCTGGGTTCTTCAACAGATTATCTTTGAGCCTCATAATCTGCCAGTTATCTTTATGTTACAGGTGGGGGAACCAAGAGACAATTAACTACCTTGCTGTAAGTCACACAGCTTATATTTAGTAGAAGTAGGATTCACAGCCAGGTTTGTGTGATGGTCCTCCCTTTCTATACCCTGGATCAGCAAACTTGTTCAGTAAAGGGCCCAACAGCAGCTGCTCACACTGCTATTATAGCCTGACAGCAGCCATAGACAACTTGTGAACAAATGGGCAGAGCTGTGTGCCTGTAAAAATTTATTTGCAAATGTAGGTAATAGCTGGCCTTGGTCCATGGTAGGTAGTTTGCCATGCTCTGGTTTTTACTGTAGGAGCTCAACCCTGGCTACCATTGGAATCACTAAGAAACTTTGAAAACTCTTTGTACACAGGTCTTATTCCATATCAATTAAATTAGGATAATTTTTTTTTTTTTTTTTTTTTTTTTGAGATGGAGTCTTGCTCTGTTGCCCAGGCTGGAGTGCAATGGTATGATCTCAGCTCACTACAACCTCCGCCTCCCAGGTTCAAGCATTTCTCCTGTCTCAGCCTCCTGAGTAGCTGGGACTACAGGTTAACATCACCACGTCTGGCTAATATTTGTATTTTTAGTAGAGATGGAGTTTCACCGTATTGGTCAGGCTGGTCTTGAACTCCTGACTTCAGGTGATCCACCCGCCTCAGCCTCCCAAAGTGCTGGGATTACAGGCATGAGCCAGTGCACCCACTGCACCCAGCTAGAATAGTTTTTAAGAAAGCTCCCTGGGTGATTCCTACAAGCAGCCACAGTTGAGAACCCCTGATCTACAGCTCATTTAGGAATCAAGGCAGCCAAGTTAAACATACACACAAATACACACAGATAAAAATCAATTAAATTTACAGCTAATCCTCTCCATGTAACCAAATCTTGCTCCATCAACAGCCAAGAAAAATGCTACCTTCTTAATTACACCTTTCTTGTCTTGATCAGGAAAATTGAGACCTCTCTTATCTGATTTTTAATGAAATTGTGTTGTAGAATTAGGCCTATTTTAACATATTTTGTATAATTCAGTGGTTATTCAAGAAATCTGTTTAAATCTTCTACCATTATTTAGACATGTGAGTAAACCGTGTCTTCTCAAACAGTCTGCAAACTGTAGGTATATGGCTCACGACACAAGATCTGGCTTAAGGCCAGCTGCAAGGTAGGTGCTTGTAGGTTCAAGGAGCTTTCTTGAGAAGGACAGAAATGAAAATGTTGGGGCTTTGAAAATAGATTTGAATATAGTCTGGTAGAATTCATCAATTCTTGTGATCTCTCCCTTCTCCCCCAATCTGCTCCTCCTTCCATCTTCCCTACCTTAGTTAATAACAACTCAATCCTTAAAGATCTTAGAATTGAGACTGACCTTTTTCCTTTCTCTTATGTCTACATCAAAATCAGAGAGCAGTTCTGCCTTTAGCATGTACACAAAATCGGACAATCACTTAACACATGTACTGCTACTATTCCAGCCAAAGTCATCACTTCTTACCTGGATTATTGCAAAACCTAAAATGCTCTCCCTGCTTCTGCCCTGGCACCCTGCTCGAACCATTCTCAGCACAGCATTCAGAATGATCTTATTCAAAAAGTTTAACTCTGCTTAAAATGTTGCAATGGCTTGTGTGATTTCACTCAAGGTGAATACCAAAGTCCCCCCAAAATATGCCATTATTTATTTGACCTCATCTCCTACTCTCCCCGTTGCAGCTCTCCCAGTGTCAACTCCTGTATACTCCTTGCTAATCCTTGAACATGCCAGACATGTTCCTACCCCAGGACCTTTGCACATGCTGTTTCTGTTTGCCTGACTGCTCAGCTCCTTGGTATCTATATGGTCACCTCCCTCACTTACTTCAAGTCTTTGTTCAAAGTCACCCAGTGAAGCCTTCATGACCTCTAACACCAAATCTCCTTTTCTTCTCGGATATACCCTGTTTCTCTTTTGTGCTTTGTATCTCTCCACAATGCTTCTCACCTTCTGACTTACTGTATAATGTATTCACTTGTTTTGCTTATTGACTATCTCCCCAACTTAGAAGGTAAGCTCCATGAAGGCAAGATGCTTACCTTTTTAAAATCTGTATATAGTGCCTAGGGAAATGCCTAGCACAAAGGACATGTGTCATCGAGTAAAGGATAGGTTGTCAGCCTGCTGGGCAGTTTCCTTAGAACACATATGTTGGTCATATGGTTTGGCTATGTCCCCACCCAAATCTCACCTTGCGTTGTAACAATCCCCACGTGTGAAGTGTGGGACCAGGTGGAGATTATTGACTCATGGAGGTGGTTTCCTCCATACTCTTCTAGTGTTGGTGAATAAGTCTCATGAGATCTGATGGTTTTATAAATGGGAGTTCCCCAGCTCAAGCTCTCTTGCCTGCTGCCATGTAAGACATGCCTTTGCTTCTCCTTTGCCTTCCACCTTGATTGTGAGACCTCCCCAGCCATGTGGAATTGTGAGTCCATTAAATCTCTTTCCTTTATAGATAACTCAGTTTCAGTATGTTTTTATTAACAGTGTGAGAACAGACTAATATAGTTGGTATGATGGTCACCTCTGATTCTGGTCCATCAGGCACACTTCTCTTATGGTAATAGGATCCTTTCATTTCTTAAGAGACCTTGTTATTTGAAATAAGCAGTTTCCTCCCCAATTCCAGCTCCAAGTATGAATCTCCCTGATTCTGACTTTGCTCTGTCTCCTTGGCTGTAGTTATTAGAGTCATTGGCTTTGAATTGAGACTGTCCAACCTAGGCCAAGCCAAATATTGCTTGTGACCTCTCTGAGAGAGATTTCAAAACATTTTTTTCCCATTGAGGTTGCCAAATTGGTAGAATGAGGGGATGGTGCCATTTTCACCATTTAGCAAGAGCCCATTCAAAAGACAGTGATAAACAGAATTTAAACACTGTTGTTTGGACTTGACTCACATGTTTCTAAAACTAAATCTTCCCTGGGTATTTCATCTGTGTAACTCAATACACTGCTGTTTTTATTTAAGCTTGAGTTTCTGTTACTAAAAGAGTCCCGTGGGGGGTGGGGGAATCTGGCATGAAAAGACTGAATTTCATGGCTAAAGACCTTTTTTATTTTTACTTTTTCCAAAGACTTACTACTTTGAGAAACTGAGGCAATACAATAAAAATGGAATACACATGCAATTTATGAAGAGATGTTACAGAGATTACTTTTTATTGTTTGGTAAAGAATGGTGTCTAATTTTTTACAATTAACTCAGTCAACATATTTAGCATTATTACATATGTATTGAGCCTTAAATTAGCAAATTCATGCATGGTATGGGTTAGATTCTGGAGTCCTAAATAAGGAAAGACATCAGGGACCTCCTTATGCTAGGTTAATTACAAAATAAATGGCAGGAAGGGCTTTAACTTCAGTGCAGTCTCTCATCTTAGTATCCCCCTTGCATAGTGCCTGCCACATGATTGATAATCAGTAAATTCTTGATGAGTGAATCAAAGAATAATTGAGTAATTGTGATCTTAAGTTGTTCTTAGCATTTTATTGGGTCATAGGCTTCGATGAAAGCTCTTCCCAGAAAAATGCACACCCTCATGCCCATCACACGCACATGGTCACACACGCATGCACACACCTGCACGCGCGCGCACACACACACACACACACACACACACACACACACACGTTTGCATAAAGTGTCTGGGTTTTGCAGTCTCCTTGAAGCGCTCATAAACTTGGAAAGTGTCCCTAGATCCTAGGTCAAGAAATGCTTTGAATGATCCCACTGCAATATGTAGCCTACTCAGTACTTCCATCTAGAATTTTAGTACCGAGCATGTGAAAAACCAATTATTAAACATGGACTATTGAGGGAGGTTATTGCATTGGTAGTTCAGTGTCTAAGTAGCTTTGGAATTAAATGTAGATTGCCTTGGCCATTACAGATATGTACAACCTTGGGTAACTTAGTTAATCGCTTTAAGTTTGCATTAATTTCCGAATATATAAAATGAAAATAATAAGTCAACTTCTTTCATGTGACTAAATGAAATGCTGCACATAGAACAATTAGCACAGTTCCTGCTATTCAATAAATGTTAGCTGCTGATGGTGTTAAAGCCATTTATAAAAGGCAACATTTTAAATAGAGTGAATTCATTTTGTCTGGCTCAGGTAGGAATTCTGGCAGCCAACAGGGAGATAACTATGGGATCTTCCATGGGTTCTTTGGGTTTAATTATCTGTGACATGAAGTTATATTTTCTAGTCATTATAAAAAGTTGATTTTATTGCCTATAGGATAAAAATGATAATCCCTCTATCTAATCATCAAGACCTTTATGTAAGTAGAAACCATGGACCAGCTAAGGCTTAAAATTTAAAAATGAAGTAGTTAAAAGTTGGTGTGGTGGCTTATGCTTATAATCCAGCACTTTGGGAGGCAGAGGTGGGCTGATCATCTGAGGTAAGGAGTTTACCAGCCTGGCCAACATGGTGAAACCCCCCTCTCTACTACAAATAAAAAATTAGCTGGGCGTGCTGGTGGGCACCTGTAATCCCAGCCACTTGGAAGACTGAGGCGGGAGATTCGCTTGAACCCGGGAGGCGGAGGTTGCAGTCAGTCGAGATTGCGGCATTATACTCCAGTCTGGGCAACAAGAGCAAAACTCTGTCTCAAAAAAAAAAAAAATTTGATGATCGCCTTGTGACAGATGCAGCCATGGTTGCCATCACTCAATTTCTAGGCTTTCTCTTTCGGGACTGTTGAGAGATTATATATTGATAATAAACTGGTTATATTAATTTTTCAAGGCACAAAAACTTCTTCATCCTCTTGGAGAAGTTTCTTGATTTAAAAAAAGCTGCTTTTATATCATTAAAAGGAGTATGTAAAAATTCATGAAAAAACAATGAGGCTATTTCAACACGCTTGTTGGTCAGTTAGAAAACATCATTAATTATTTGTTCTGTGCTGCCCTTCTTTTCCATTATGGATTCATTCTGTAATGTCTGTAGAGGATCCGTTATGTGCCAAGAGCTGTTCCAGGTTGGGAGGGTCAAGAGATACTTGTACCTGGGGTCAAAAGAGTGTTATAATAGACTAGACTCTCCACTGCTATCTCACTTCTATAAGCCAATCAGTACCGGACGCTTTTCTTACGGGAGTGTTACTGATGGTAAGGAAGAGATGTCTTTATGTCAGGACTTAGCACTGAAGCTAAGTGAAAACAACCAGCTCTTCATTCTGTCCACCTTATGTGGCCTTGCTCTAAATCAGGGCTCTCAAACTCAGACACCTTCAGGAGCCACAGAGTAGCTTAAATATGAAGGTACTGGGTTTAGGTAGACAGCGTGAGCTGCACTTGGAGGGCTATGAGCTTCGTCTAGAGACGTTGATTCTGTTTTTTAAAAACATGATGCTTCCTTGAGCAAACTCATTCAATTTCTAAATACTCTTCTCAGTGAAACCCCAAAGGAAGAGGCCCTGAACCAGGCGTGGGGAAAATTTTTCTGTCAGGGGCCAGATCACAAAGATTTTTGGCTTTGCAGGCCATACAGTTTCTGTCACAACAACTCAACTCTGCTGTTGCAGCTCAAAAGCAGCCCTAGGCGTACATACACAAATATGCATGGCTGTATTCCCATGGGATTTAGCTGGCTAACTTAGCATTCTGAGAGCCAAGCAGTGCCTTGCACATGGCAGATGCTTGGGAAATGTTGGCAGATTTCATGCAGTAGAAGGTGTATTACTCATGACTAAGCTGGTGCTCAGAGCTCAACCCTCCTCTCCCAGAAAAGGGCTGAAGATTAACATCTCTCACTTGGAAGCATTTCTTTCTCTGGGCAAAATCCAGGGTTGGAGTAGATAAGCCCTGAAGTTTCTTCTATGTTTGAAAAACTTTAGGAAAAGACAGAAGGTAGAAAATAAAGTTTCTTGAAGGTGTCCTCTGTCCCAACTCCCAACTGCAAATTTAAGCAGATTAGGAAACTCCAAGTATCTATGTTTTGCACAATATGTAAGACATAGTTATTTTCCTGACTTGGAGGCTGGAGATGATTTTGCCTCCTGTTGAAGACACCATCAAGCCACCTGGGCTAAAAAGTGCTGAACTGTCAGCTGCTTCCCAAGTAGAATGTAAAATGATTCCCTGAGCGAATCACTCATTGTTGCATCTGACTTCCATCAAATAAAGTGAGTAGTTGTTACACCATCTAGAGTTGTTCCTGTTGCCAAATATCAACAACGCAGCCTGATCATGGCTTGTTTAGAGAGATTAGATTTGTACAGAATAGAGAAAATGCTTCATATCCTTTTTAGGAAGAAAAAGACAAGAGAGAAAAGCTGAATGAAAAGGCCCCAGAATCCTCTGATTATAGAAGCCAAAATAATTGAAAGGTGATTCATAGCAACTGTTATTACAAATAAGAGTCTAGATCTGTTTTAGAAAGATGTTAAAAGCAGAGAGGTGGGCTAAATGCTTTTTACACATTATGCTTCCTTTTTATTTTCCTACATATAGCACTCATAGAAAAAAAAATCTCTCATAAACAGGAGCAGCCCAGTCTGTTTGATTGGCCAAGGGCACTTCAAAACTTATAGAGGGAACAGGAACAGCATTTGAGAGGGCAATGAGGTGGGCAGACTTGAAAGTACACTATTTTCATCCAGTCCGTTCTCTGGGTTTTATAGTCCCTGGGTCAAAGGGTTAGGTGAGGATCTTCCTATTTTGCAGATGGATTGTTCAGAGGAAATACAGTAGAAACAAGTGCTGCTGTCATACTGCCCGAACTGGAAACCAATCCTTCACCCATATCCTTGGGCAAAAAGGTACTGATGTGGTCTGTGCCTCAGTTTCCTCATCTGCAAACTTGGAGGCAATAATAAAACATGTCGCATAGAGTTCATGTATGGATTAAGTGATACACAATTCAGTCACGGAGCCTGCCTATGTATGAGGCGTTTAGTAAATGTCAGCTGTAGTCCTGTGGCTGGAATTGTATTGGTGAATAAGAAGCATAATCATTTCAAGAGACTTTTATTAATTTACATCTTGCTCTGCCACTTCTTGGGACAAAGATCCTTTAAATTTTAATACTTTAATTTGTGGTATGCATAAGGCTAATTTTTCTTTTTGGTCAACCAAGAAGAAAATCCAGTTATACAAATTTATATTTGATTTCAAATTCCCATGATGCTACCAGGGTCAGAAATGTCATGTTTCAACAAGGTGGCTTAGACAGGATATAACGCTTTGATTAAAAACTTTCACTAGAAAAATTGCCCTATAACTTTGAGTCTCTAAAGCACAAGCAGAATAAGGCAGATGGTGGCCACCCTCTAGCAAATATAAATGACACAGTTATTTACTTGGTACAATTTAAATTCAGCCGTAAAGCTCCACACAGTCAGTTTTGGTAACTGATGCCCTCTAATTGATGATTAAGTGCCTTGAGGCAAAAAAAAAAAAAAAAAAATTGTTTTGACATCGTGAGATCAGTAAGTGCTAGAAGCCGCTAAACTGGAAGCTAGTGACAAGACCCTGGGTAGGTATATTTTACAATGCAGGTTTAGACTTCAGTACAAAGTCTATTGCCATGGTTTAAAATATATGAAAGAAGTTAATATTAACATGCGAGAAATTGTAAGTGTGATTTCATTTTATTCTTTTGTCTGGTTTCAGGATAAAATTTATCTGCCAAACAGTTCTTCTAAAGAGGTCAGACTGAATTAAGAGTAAGGTTTTAAAAATGCTTTGCTGAAATATCAGTCATTTAATTGTATCATTCCTACTAAAAGCTCTTGAATATCAGCACTCATTTAATTCTGTAAATTACTGAACCCAAGTGCTTTCATTATATAGCCAAAGCCCACGTGCGTCTAAGTTTTCATTTAGGGACAGGCATTGATTTTCAATACTGCGCATCCATCACCAGGTACCTTGCCTGAGCAGGGGTGTGAGTACTGAGTTACTATTTCATACAACCATATGTGGCTTAGGCCCTGACTAAGAGATTTCTGGATTTAAAATGCTATTCTTTTCCTGTGCTGATGAGTGTGTTGAGATACCAACCATCTTTACCTTCCTTCTGGGTCAAGGATAATGACGGGTCTTCTACCCTCCCCAAAATTAGATAATTACGTTCTCAACTTTTCACTCTCATGGCTGCTGCAGTTGCCCATATCTCTTTCAAAGAAGTTTTACTGAGTACATTAGGCAAGCATACCTAGAAGGCCTTCCTCAGTACATCCCTGGTTTTAATTTTGTAGCTTCCTGCTATGGAGGACAAGCCCACTATTTCCTTACTTAAGTGGAGTTCTCTTTCTACCTAAGGGTTGCTGTCGAGGAGAGGCATAGGAGGAGCACTGACTTCTCCTTAGCAGATTTAAATATTAGGGCACTCTAAAATCCCAGCTTCCTCTTGACCTTGTCTCTTCAGAACCTCATCAGGGACAGACAAAATGATGCATAGTACCTACAAATAATAGGTCCAGGCACCCAGTAATTCCCCAAGGTAGACAGGTAGTTAAACCAACCTACCTGGATTGGAATAGACACTCCATTGCTGAAATGGACCACTCTGAATCCCCCAAGATAACAGATACTGATCAACCTCCTTTTGTGGAATTGCCCCCCTCTAAACACCTCAATTTTCTGGTCTCGGGTATCAAAAATGTACATATTTTTGACTCTTTTTTTTAAAAAATGTGGTACTACTAAACAGAATCATGTGAGTGTTTAAACAAATTCTATTCTGAGGAACTGAAGAGAGAGAGACTATAATATTTCTAGCAATTCTACTTACTGAGTGGAAGGCCTGGAGTCAGAAGGAGAGAGGAATGCCTACTATTCACTCAATATTTTTGCTTTGTTCTCTAACAAAGCAAACATTCTAGTATTTACAAGATGCATATTTTCTTTTAACATGGCTACTAAAATTGAGCCAACCACTTTTATGATGCTCTACTAAAAAGACTGCAGTCTGCTCCACCACTTTAAGAAAAGTTAGGATCTTACTCAGAGACTAAAACGGCTACCAATGCAGTGCTTTGCTAAAGGAATTTTAAGGGTAATGATGACTAGAGAGAATGTTCACTTTATATTATCTTTAGAATGCAACTGTTGATCTGGTGTGCCGGCTCACGCCTGTAGTCCTAGCACTTTAGGAGGTCGAGGCGGCCAGGTAGCCTGAGCTCAGGAGTTTGAGACCAGCCTGGGCAACACGGTGAAACCCTATCTCTACTAAAATACCAAAAATTAGCTGGGCATGGTGGCATGAGCCTGTAATCCCAGCTACTCAGGAGGCTGAGGCAGGAGAATTGCTTGAACCCGGGAGGTGGAGGTTGCAGTGAGCCAAGATTGCACTATCACTGCACTCCAGCCTGGGCGATAGAGTGAGACTCTGTCTCAAAAAAAAAAAAAAAAAAAAAAAAAAAAGGAAAAAGAAAATATAACTTTAAACCATTGTACAAGATGCTTTTCTCCTGTATTTTTCTTTGTAGCTAGTTTTCATAAGCTAAGCCTGAATCTGTTCACTACTTACCTTATTCAAAGGATCTGTTTATTTACTTAGGTTCCAAATGGCACACTTCTCATGAATTGCATTAGAGACAGAGAAACCAGATACCCCATATTAATAACATTATAAATTTTTTTTTGTCTACAGATCTGGTTTTATCTTCAGGAGCATCTCCCATGAGAGTTGGGGAAATTCATAACTGGTTAAACAGCTGTTGGCATTGATCGATGAACTCCTAGAGGTACACGGCCCTGGCTTGTTTGGCATTTATATCCATGCCTCGGCCGAAAGTTTAGAGGGCACATTGATTTAATTTGTGGATGACAAGAGTCTGGAAAAACTGCAAATTCTTTGGCTGATAGAATTAAAACCAGGCTGGGTGCAGTGGCTCATGCCTGTAATCCCAGCACTTTCGGAGGCTGAGGGGGGTGGATCACGAGATCAAGAGATCAAGACCATCCTGGCCAACATGGTGAGACCCCGTCTCTACTAAAAGTACAAAAATTAGCTGGGCATGGTGGCGCACATCTGTAGTCCCAGATACTCAGGAGGCTGAGGCAGGAGAATTGCTTGAACTGGGAGGTGGAGATTTCAGTAAGCCGAGGTTGCGCCACTGCACTCCAGACTGGAGACAAAGCGAGACTCTGTCCCAAAAAAAAGGATTTAAGACCAGAAAGACTGACGTGCTAGAGCAATGGGACAAATTTAACAAGATGGATTTTAACAGCAGTAGAAAAAAGATCCTGCACTTAGGTGAAACAAGCCAGAACTCAGGGTGTGTTCCAAGGAAATTAGTCACATGAATCTTGAAGTCTGGGATAATTAAGTGCAGGTACCTGTTGTGCATGTGGTGGTGAGATATGGTTTAGCAGAAGCAGGTGTGCAGGATTCAAGGGTTGATATGGCTGCTAAAATCCAATGGGATCTTAGGTTGTAGAATTAAAAATAACAATTACCATGGTAATGGTGGGACTTGGGACAGTGAGAAGAAAAAGTGGGAAGGAGGAGGTCAAGAATGTCTTTCATTTTAGGAAAGATGTTCTCCATCATTTAATGTAACATGTTCTCTAATACCTTCCTGAGAATAAATGTTAGGAAAATTCAAGACATTTGATTTCTAAAAAATGTCATTATTCTACCTTCACATTTGATTAGTAGGCTGCATAGAAAATTTTAGGTTAGAAATACTTTATTTTAGAATCTTTTTCTTTTTTCTTTTCTTTTTCTTTTTTTGGAAAGGGAGTCTCTCTCTGTCACCAGGCTGGAGAACAGTGGTGTGATCTCGGCTCACTGCAACCTCCACCTCCTGGGTTCCAGTGATTCTCCTGCCTCAGCCTCGAGTAGCTGGGATTACAGGTGTGCGACACCATGCCCAGCTAATTTTTATATTTTTTGGTATAGACAGGGTTTCACCATGTTGGCCAAGATGGTCTCAATCTGTTGACCTTGTGATCTGCCCGCCTTGGCCTCCTAAAGTGCTGGGATTACAGGTGTGAGCCATTGCGCCCACCCTCTAGAATCTTAAAAGTATTCTAGCCATTATTTTCTGGTTTCCATAATTGCTGTTGAGAAGCCCAGTGGAATGGCATTCTCTATCCTTCGTATTGTGAAAGTTGTCAGAACCAAAATGGAGTCACTGGTGCTGAAAAAGCCTGACAAATAGAGCCAGGCTCTTTTCCTTCAAGACACTTAGTCTTCCTTTACTCTTCGAAGTACACATAGAGTTGACTGTGGCACACATATTCCCATTGCAGTGCTCTACTCCTGAACGTCTTTTTCTTTCAGAGAGCTTCTCTCTGTTTCTTATTTAGGTTGATAGTACAAGACCTGTTTTTCTCTCTGGAAGTTTCTTCTCTTTGTTCTAAGAGCTTTGAAAACACAGTGGCATGCCTCATTCAGTGTATTTGGGCTCTCTAATGATTTGTTCAATATTGATACTCACATCCTTCAATTCTGAACGTTTTTCTTGAATTACTTTTTTGGCAATTTCTTTCCCCTCATTTTATCTTTCTATATTTATTATTATCACTTTTTTCTGTTTTATTTTTATTTTTATTTATTATTATCACTTTTTTTCTGTACACAGAAATGGGGTTTTAACCGTTGAACAAATACTCTTCTAATCTTCATTGCAACCCTAATTTCCATTTCTTTAACTTTTTTGTTCTATTCTGGGGAGAGATTCCAAACCTTATTTTTTGTATTTCACTTTCTAGGGGCTTCTTTTTTTGTTGTTGTTCTGTAAATGTTCTTTTTATCTTAAGCATTCTGTTATTTTATGAGTGCAATATCTTTTCTGTATCTGAGGATAGACTTTATTTGTTTGCAACTTTTAAAAATCTCTGCCTAATATCTGTTTCATCCCAATTGCTTTTGATCACTCTCTCATATTAGAGATTTTCCTCAAATAGCTAATGATTTTTGGCTATTAGCTTGTGTGTAAGATTGAGATATTGTAAAGCTAATTCAAAGCTTCCTTCACTCGGCCTTACCATTGTGGTCTTCTTAGGAGGATGGTATGTCAGGGCTATTTCATTTGGGGAACAATTGATGTTAGTATCTTTAGGTCTTGTCTTCAGGCTGATTACGTTCCCCAGAGAGGACACTTCTAGTTGCTTGAATAGTAAGAATACATTTGGCTTTCAGCATTATCAGAACTTAGAGGAAGAACAGGGTATTCAGTATGTAAACTTTTTTTGCATATTGAGTTCTTTTGTTTTCAACATATACCTCTGCCCTCAGTGGTTGAGTGTCTCTCAGTCTAGAGACCCTCTGATTTACCCACACCAGAAAATAAACTTCAGAACTGCATGGGTAGGGTTGGCAGTCACCTAGCTGCATCAAACTGGAGAGGGGATCCAGGAGTCTAACTGCTTCTCAAACAGAAACTCAATCAATTCTATTCTTTTCAGTTCCACTTTTCCTCCCATGCCCGGAGGCACCTGATGTCACCAGCTCCTGAGCCTCTTGGGGTTCTGCAATGATAGCAGACTGCATCCTGGCTTTCCTGCAACTTCCTGAAAGCTGCTAAGTTAGATGCCATCTCACTGTGTCACTGCTGTTTCCTTTCCTATATTCTTTGCGGGTTTATGCCTTTCAAACAATCCAATTACTGTAATTTAGTGGAGTTTGGCAAGAAAACAGAAGTTAAATCTGTCTATTTAAGAAGAAGATCTGTGTACAGTTTTTATTACAGCATTTTGTAAAGGCAAAAAACTAAATACTGTGGAAGGCACTTCAATTAAATAAATTTTGGAATTCACTGTGGTTCATCCCCTACCTTAGAGTGCTAGACAGTCATTAAAATGAAGGAGTTATATCCATAACAGTTTGTTTGCGGGATTTCCATAATATATTGTTAAGGGGAAAGCAAGGCCCAGAGAAATGTATAAAATAGGATTCTACTTTTTAAAAACAAATGACAAAATTTCTGAAAATATAAATATATACTTATAATTTTAGGTTAAAATTGACTTCCCAGTTTGGGGCGGGTGGGGCTGGGAAGAGGCTGAGGGAGTGAACATAGAAGAAAAAGTAAAAGACAAGAAGAAAACAAATTTGTTTATAATAAAAATGTACATATAATGTCTTATCAGTATATTCTTATCTACACATTTGCATATATGCATAGAAAGATGTATATGTGCACAGTTACTGAAATATTAACAGTGATTTACTCTGGATAATAGGATTAGTTTTGCATTTTTCCTTACATATTTTTGTAATAATTTCCTTTTTTGGGGTGAACCCGTGTTATCTTAATAATGTAGAAAAAAATCTTTAAAAGTATAAGTTCAAAGTGCCTAGAAGAGGCTCGGTGCAGTGACTCACTTCTGTAATCCCAGCACTTTGGGAGGCTGAGGCGGGCAGATCACCTGAGGTCAGGAGTTTGAGACTAGCCTGATCAACATGGCAAAACCCCTTCTCTACCAAAAATACAAAAATTAGTTGAGCATGGTGGTGCATGTCTGTAATACCAGCTACTTAGGAGGCTAAGACGAGAGAATCGCTTGAACCTGGGAGGTGGAGGTTGCAGTGAGCCGCGATCTCGCCACTGCACTCCAGCCTGGGCAACAAAGTGAGACTCTATCTCAAAGAAAAAAAAAAGTGACTAGAAGATAAAATGATTTATAAATTGAAGTAGCAGAGTTTCTTCCTGGATAGTAGATAAAGGCACAGCATTTGGAGTCAGAGAGATTTTACCTGGCTGTAATATTAATAAGGCCATTTAGTGTGAAGTTTAAGAGCAGAGGTTGCCTGGGGTTTGAATCCCAGCTCCACCATTTACTGGGTGTGTGACACTGGGCCAGCCACTTAACCCTCTATACCAGGCGTGCCCAAACTACGGCCCTGGGGCCGCATGCGGCCCCCTGAGGCCATTTATCCGGCCCCCCGCCACACATCAGGAAGGGGCACCTCTTTCATTGGTGGTCAGTGAGAGGAGCACAGTATGTGGCGGCCCTCCAACGGTCTGAGGGACAGTGAACTGGCCCCCTGTGTAAAAAGTTTGGGGACGCCTGCTCTATACCTTAGTTTCCTCACCCAGAAAAATGAGAATAATGATACTACTTGCCTCATAAGATTGTAATAAAGATGAAAAGCGTTACCATTAGTCTAATGGTTAGGACAGTGCTATCTGCATGCTTGATTTCCCCCTTTCTTTGCCTGGTCTGGTTTTCACTTACAGATTTTTTTGACATTTTATATTATTTTATTTTCCTTCTTCTTTTAACATTTCAACGATATACATTTTTTTTTAAACTTTTCCAGTGGTTGCCCTAGGGTTTGTAACATAAACTTTTACTTCATCTAAGTCCACTTGCAAATAATACGGTTGTGCCTTTTCACATGTAGTATAAGTATCTTATTTAAAATATTTTCAATTCCTTCTTCCCACCCATTGTGGCATTTGTTCTGCTTCTCAATATTCCCTAATCACTCAGTGTGTTATTACTACTATTGCTTTAAACAGAAAGTTGTCTTTTAGATCAACCAGTTCTCTGATGCTTTTCTGTTGTAGATGCATGTTTTTGACCTCTATCTTTTTCCTTCTGCATGAAGAACTTTTAATATTTCTTGCAGAACAAGTCTGCTGGTAAGAAATTCCCTCAGACTGTTTTTCTGAGAAAGTCTATTTCTCCTTGTCTTCTGAAGGGTAATTTCTCTGGATTTAGAATTCTAAATTGGCAGTTACCTTTTTTCAGTGATTTAAAGATTTCACCCCACTTTTGCATGGTTTCTGACAAGAATTCTGCTATAATTCTTACCCTTGTTTCCAGTGGCCACTAAAACTGTGGCCCCAGCAGTTTCTCACTCTCCAACTGATCCCATTGGCAACTTCAAACAATTTATCAAAGTTACCACTTACCTGCTTCTGCCAGTCTATGGCTCTAGGTACATCTGTTCCAGGTAAGCAGATCTCTGCTATATTCTCTGTCTCTCCAGATTTGGGGGTGGTAATTTGCCCTGTGGCCTCAGTTATCTGATGAGGACAAGTCACTGATTTTCAGTTTGTCCAGCTTTTTCTTGTTATTAGATAGAATTGGTGACTTCCAACTTCTTATGTGTTGGAACTGAAAGCAGAAGTCTACATACTTGTTTCCAAAAACGGTTTTCTTAAAAACTCTCTGAACCTCAGTTTCAACATTTGTAGAGTGTATGTAACAGTATCTACCTTCTATGGTGATTGTGGGGAATAAAGGAGAAAATGTGAAGTGCCTATCACATAATGCCTAGCAGTAGTTGGATAATAGTACCCATCCTCTCCTCTCCCCTGCAGTGAAATCACTAGAGGTATGCAGGCCAAACTAGAAAGCCCCTGGGTAGTAACCAGGTGGAGGAGATTTAGTATCAGAAGGGTACAGTTGGGAGAAAAAGACCTTTACAATCTTTCTCATCTCTGATGTTCCATAGTTTTCTCACTCCCATTTTCCAAATCTGGTCACTGTTGAGGAGAAAGTTAATTAACAGAATATGCAAATTAAAGAGCAGTTATAACAGTAATTAACATTTTCATAATAATAGCTAGTTCTGTTCTGTACATATGTAAATCAAGACATCAGTGTCTCTGCTGCCTACAGAACTTCACACTGGAAAATTGCAATTACTTCGCTATCAAAGCAGAACTGAGAAGCGTGGGAACGGTGGCTTCTGAAAGCCTCTTCATCTAACACAGTGTCCAAACAGGTCGATACCATGCTCTGATAGATGAGCAATGACTTTGAGCTTCATCGTGGCCCATCCTTTGGTTGGCAAGTGCTGGATGGAATGATGACACAATAGCATCCCCCCCACAGGACGGAGGTGACAACCCCAAAACTGGAGTGGTGGCTTCTTCATCTCTCCGCCTCCCTTTTTCAATCCCAGGGAACTAATGCTGGACCTTTTCAAAATGTGGACAAGCTGGATATTGCTGTGCTTTGCTGGTTGATAGTCAGGACTTGTTGAACAGCTCCCCTGAGGACAAAGCAATTGGGTGGCTCAGAACACTAAGGGAAAGAAGTCAAGTTGGTAAAGAAATTGCTGAGTGACCCGCAGGAGTTTCTATGCAGTGATATAAGCCGTCTTCCCAGACATGCTTTGTGCAGCATTAGCTGAAGACATGCACCTGAATTTATGGGGCTCAGGATGGATCTCTGTCCCTTTATTATAGATTACATGCTGGAAAATCAGGATAGAGCCAAATACTCTCAAAACAAAAGCAAGAACAACAAAAATTTGCCACTCTGACCATGTCTTTGCAGGCTGTGATAGGCTTGCTTTCTAAACACTTCCTCCATGTGTGCCTTCCAACATTCCCTGAAGTTTTCACTCTCCTGTGTTTACGTAACTGGGACAAAACTCTTGATTTTTAAGGTAACATAAGAAATTACACAAATACATGGACTTCAAGTTCTTTTCCATTTCTTTTCTGGTTTGACAGAGTGATATTTTTATTAATCAGGCTAGTTAAGAATTGTGAAATCTGAGACAAGTCTCAGTTAAATTAGAAAGTTTATTTTGGCAAGGTTGAGGACACGCCCATGGCACAGCCTCAGGAGGTTCTGATGACATGTGCCCAAGGTAGTTAGGGCACCTCTTGGTTTTATCCATTTTAGGGAGACATGAGACATCAATCAATATACGTAAGAAGTACATTGATTCAGTCTGGAAAGGCGGGACAACTTGAAGCAAAGTCAGGAAGACTCAAAGTGGGGAGGGGGCTTCCAGGTCATAGATAAGGCGAGAGAGGAACGGTTGCATTCTTTGGAGTTTCTGATTAGCTTTTCCAAAGGAGGCAATCAGGTGTGCATCTGTCTCAGTGAGCAGAGGGGTGACTTTGAATAGAATGGCAGGGAGGTTTGCCCTATGCAGTTCCCAGCTTGACTTTTCCTTTTAGCTTAGTGATTTGGGGGCCCCAAGATTTATTTCCTTTCACAGAGTATCCATCACAGTATTACCAGAACAATAAATTATCAAGTAAGATCAACACTCAGAATTACCTTTTTAAAAAGATTATTGGTTCTTGTAAGAACTTATAACTTCCAACTCAGATGGTTCAAGGAATTACTTACAAAGGTATGAGTAGGGTTAAGGGAAGCTGAGTTGCCCAGAGACCAGTAACAGTGGGAAACCATCTCCATCTGTAGGGCTGGAGGAGCAAGGGGAGCCCAAGCAGAAGTGGATCCTTGAAGACTTCCCTGTCACCTCTAGCCCTTTCCTGAGCAGTGGGGTTGGTACCTAACTAGAAACACAGCCCAAAGTAGAGAGAATATCCTGCCCCCTTTTTCCCAGGTGAGGAAGGAAGGTGCTCATTCTCAGGCTCATGCTGCCCAGGATGGAACCTGAGAGTGAAGACCTCCTTAGACTTCGCATGAATATTTTGCTTGTTTCCCGCAAGTCCCAGCCCTCCTGTTGGTCAAAGCCAACCAGGCCCAGGCACACGGGGCAGGGCGGGGTCAGGGCGGGGTGCTGGGTGATCCATTCTGAGCAGTACAAGACTTAGAAAGGAAGAGAATGGATCTCATAAGCAGGGGAGAATAATGGAGAATAACAAGCACTGTTGCCGGGCGCCGTGGCTCAAGCCTGTAATCCCAGCACTTTGGGAGACCGAGGCGGGTGGATCACAAGGTCAAGAGATCGAAACCATCCTGGTCAACATGGTGAAACCCCATCTCTACTAAAAATACAAAAAATGAGCTTGGCATGGTGGCGTGTGCCTGTAATCCCAGCTACTCCGGAGGCTGAGGCAGGAGAATTGCCTGAACCCAGGAGGCGGAGGTTGCGGTGAGCCGAGATCGCGCCATTGCACTCCAGCCTGGGTAACAAGAGCGAAATTCCGCCTCAAAACAAACAAACAAACAAACAAACAAAAACAACAACAACAACAAAAAACAAGCACTGTTATTTTGCAGGCCATGGCAACAATTTCTAATCTTAGTGCTTTTACAGGAGCCCTTTGTTCATGTAAGTTTTCAAGGACAGATTTTTGATAAAGGAAGAAAATAAGTTGGTAACATTCATTTACACACAAAAGCAAGATTAATACTCTTCTGACTCCTCTCAATTTGGTATTTTACCAAGTTAGATTCTTAGAACTAGTTTTATGGGAAAAAGATTCCTCTCCCTCTGCAGAAGGGGAGAAGGCGACATCTCTTTTATTTTTTCCTAAGGTTTCCTTTGTTGATTATGAAGGTGTGCCTTTTTAAGGCCAGGCTCTGAAATTCCATTAGTTAGTAGTATAAGCAAAACAAGCTAGCCGATAGGGCTCTGTTTTATTGACAGAAATGGGCAAAAGGGCAGATGAAGTTGTACTAATAATGATGAAATAAGGAGCATACAACCTTATTCTTCCATACACTTGATAAACACCTTAAATTTTTTTTTTCTTTTTACAAAAAAGCAACACTTTTTTTCTGGGGTTTTAATTGTTTTCTTTTTGAGGTGTTGAATAAACTCAAGCCATGCTCATTGCCATGCAAAGTTAATCACTGCCAAAATACACCTCAGCGTTACAAGTCCACTTGCCCCAGGATGTTGCCAGAAGCACGGAATGTCACCTGCAGACAGAAGCTAAAAGTTTCTTTTTCTTTTTTTAATCAGATCCTATTTAATTAATACCCAAACAGAGCATTCCTGAGTGGGAAGCACATGGCCGTGACTTGTCTTTATAACCCACATGTCCTGTCCTCTTTTATTTATTTATTTATTTATTTATATTGTACTTCAGGTTCTGGGGTACATGTGCAGACCATGCAGGGTTGTTGCATAGGTACTTACATGGCAAGGTGGTTTGCTGCCTCCATTCCCCCATCACCTGTATCTGGCATTTCTCCCTATGTTATCCCTCCCCGCACCCCCCCACCCTCCCCCACCCCCACTTTTAACATTTCATAGGAGTCACCCTATCTGCACTGATGAGGAAAGGGCAACCCAACTCGCTCAGGAGCAGAAGCCTGGTGGTCAGAGCTAAGTGTCCTCTCCGCTGGGTCACTCAGCCGGCAGACCCTCCTTGCTGTCTGGGGAGCCCGTTCACAAGGACTGACTGACGTGGCCCCTGGGAGTCCCACCAGGCTGACTGAATGTCAAGTGATAAATGGGAGAATACCAAGCACCTACTGTGCAACTATTAGTTCCGTACATTTCACTGGACACAATATTGAAACACAGAGATAACTCAAACGGAAATACTTTTAGAGCAATACTCTTTGGTATGAAATCATCCTTGGTTCAGACATTGCTGCTGAGAATTTTAGTCTCTTCAGTTATGGTGGCAAGAGCAAAGAAGAAAAAAGCCTGGAAGGAATTAAGTAGTTATCCGTGTCAGGCACTGTTAGGCCTATTGTAAGTATTAGCTCACTTAAGGTTATCACAGCCCCATGAGGCAGTCCCGACTTTTAGTCCTTTTTTTTTTTTTTTTTTTTTTTTGAGAGTCTCGCTCTGATGCCCAGACCGGAGTGCAGTGGTGTAACCTCCACCTCCCGGGCTCAAGTGATTCTCCTGCTTCAGCCTCCCAACTAGGTGAGATTACAGGCATCTGCTTCCACGCCCAGCTAATTTTTGTATTTTTAATAAAGATGGGGTTTGACCATGTTGTGCAGGCTGGTCTCAAACCCCAGACCTTAAGTGATCTGTCTGCCTCAGCCTCCCAAACCACCGTTCCTAGCTAATCTTTTTTTTTTTAAGTTGTAGAAAAGAGGATGGATTCCAGAGCGTCTGAGGGTAAAGCTGGAGTAGGAGTTTAGCCTCTCTGCCTCCAGAGCCCCTGATCTTAACCAAGCCACAAGCCTCTTGGAGCAGACGAGGGATGACATCCCATTTCATTTGGATTTTGTTTTTATGTTTGTTTGATGCTTGTTTGAGACAGGGTCTCAATGTGTCACCCAAGTTGGAGTGCAGTGATGCCATCATAGCTCACTGCAGCCTGGAATTCATGGGCTCAAGTGATCCTCCTGCTTCAGCCTCCTCAGCAGCTGGACTACAGGCTAGGACTGCATGATACAGCACCTGGCTGTGTTTTTTTGTTTGTTTGTTTTGAAGAGCTAGAGTCTCACTATATTGACCAGGTTGGTGTCAAACTCCTCGCCTCAAGCAGTCATCTCACCTTGGCCTCCCAAAGTGCTGTAATTACAGCCATGAACCACTGCACCCAGCCTTTTTTTTAAATTTTAAAAAAGTATTTAGGAAAAGATTCCTTTATACGTAAAGACCATTATTAAGGGATGTTGGGAAAATAGAAAGCTTCTGTGCAAACTCTGTAGTTTCCCTCATTTTACTTCTAATGGAAGTCAAACATACAACCTTTTCCATTTTTTTTTTTGTGAAGCATCTGTTAAGAGAGAGAGAGAGAGAGAGAGAGACTGGAATGAATGACTGCTGGAACTCCTTTCAGGTGCTAGGGATTCAATTCAGGAACAAGCAGGATAGATATGGTTCATCCACATGCAGCTTCTCTGAAAGTAGAAAGATGTTTCCAAAATACTAATGAAAAGAAAAAAGCAAGTTACACAATGGTATGTACAGTATAAGCATGTTGGGATTTAAAAAAAGAAAAAACTGGGCGTTTGTAAATGGAAGCATATTTATCAAGAGGTTCTCTCTAGGTGGTAAAATAAAGAGGATTTTAGCTTTATTCAAGTTGTTTGTACATAATAGCGAAATCCCCTAGAATAAATTGATGATCATGAGCTCGAAAGACAAGACCTGGGTCTCATTATTCTTTGTAATTGCAGCACCCCGGCTGGTGCCAGGTACAAATGGGCACTCAGAAGTGGTTGTTGACCCAGAGAATGGTATGCGATATTCAATGACCACAAGCTCAAATGGCACATTCCTGCATTCCTCAGTTCCGTGTTATTGGAGCCAAGTTTGTGGGTTTTTTTTTTTTTTTTTTTTTTTTTTTGATGGAATCTCAGTCTCTCACCCAGGCTGGAGTACAGGGGCACGATCTCAGCTCAGTGCAACCTCCACCTCCCCGGTTCAAGTGATGCTTCTGCCTCAGCCTCCCAAGTAGCTGGGACTATAGGCATGCACTGCCACACCTGACTAATTTTTGTATTTTTTAGTAAATGGGGTTTTACCATATTGGACAGGCTGGTCTCAAACTCCTGACCTCATGATCTGTCTGCCTCAGCCTCCCAAAGTACTGGGATTACAAGTGTGAACCACTGTGCCTGTCCTGGAGCCAGGTTTTAGATAATGTCAACTGCATTGATTTTGCAGACTGATTCGAGTGTACTGGGTGGGTTAATTGTCACATCCGAATAGAAACAGAAGACAAAATTACTGTCAGTACATGAGGCCCCTGACTGGGTTCAATCTTGTTATGGCTCAGGTTAGTAGCCAGAGTTTTGTGATCTTTGCCCTTCACACTGCAGTGATGTTAAATTCTGCTGAGATGTGCTATCTGAAGAAATGGAGATTGTGTTGCACTAATAGAAGTCTTAATAGATTTTGTCGCTTTATTGAGTTCTTCAAATTATGCTATTAGGTATAAAACGTGATTTAGAAATTGTTAAGATGCATAATTTTGGTCCATTGCTTTTATCTTATCCATACCCATAATTTGTATTATGGATTTGTTTTGTTCATGTGCAGGCGCTTTAGACCTTGGGAACGGGAAAGAACAAAGTGTTACGTATGCATTTGCTGGTTTGTGAAGGGCTGTGAAATGTAGTTCTGGCTTCGACAGATAAGCCAGTCAATTTAAGTTATATTAAATGAACTCACTTTTAAATAGAGCTATAATTTCAGCCTGGTTGGAAATGGGCAGCGATGATAGGGTGAAATTTAAAGTCTATAACAATTTCTTTTTAGAACATGATTTTCTGGATTTGGGTTGGGAGGCAACACATGATGATCTATTATAGTCAGTGTTTCTGGGGGTTAAAATAGAATCTCAGTCATTTACATCCATCCCAGACTTTCTCTTTCCCAAATCAGGTCTTATCTCATGTTCTTTTATATCTAATTCTTACAAGCTTTTATAAAGCTCTTTGTTTTTAAACTTTTTATTAACTTGTGATCTGCAAACAGAAAAAAAAATGTACTAAGAGTGTAGTTCAATTAATTAACTCAAAGCAAGTACACCCATGTAACTATAACCTGGTCAAAACATAGAATGTTACCGGTACTGCATAAGCCTCTCATACCTCCTCTGAGTCCCTGGCCCCTTAATTTTTCCAAAGATAACCATTCTTCTGACTCCTACACCACAGAATAATTTTGCCTGATTTTGAATATAAATTTATTCATCATGTGGTTATATATGGCTGTGGATCATTCATTTAATTGCCGAATAGTATGTTCCTATTGATGGGCATTAGCCTTATTTCCAGCTTGGGGGCATTATGATCCTTCTGCTTTGAACAATTCTGTTCATGTCTTGGTTTACATATGCACCCTTTTCTGTTGGGTATACATCTAGCAATAAAATTGCAGGATCACATTGTATGTTTATATTCAACATAATAACGTGATACCAACCAGTTTTCCAAAGTGGTTAAGCTCTTTATACTC
Organism: Saimiri boliviensis; assembly: GCF_048565385.1. NCBI lineage: Eukaryota > Metazoa > Chordata > Mammalia > Primates > Cebidae > Saimiri > Saimiri boliviensis. The sequence continues at coordinate 90,922,835 of NC_133458.1, read as the reverse complement.
TTCCAGTAGTATATAAACATTCCCATAGTGCTGAGTTACTGCTAATGCTTCGTCTTGTCCGTATGTTTAATTTTAGCTATTCTAGTGGGTTTGTTCTAGTTTTTTGTTGTGAGTTTAATTTGCATTTTCTGGCTAACTAAGGAGGTTGAACACCATTTAATATGTTTATTGGTTAATTCTTGGAGTCTCTTGTCCATTTTCTCTGTTGGGTAATTTGCCAGGTCTATTGTTTTGTAGGATTCTTCATGTTCTGCATATGTTATTTGTGTTGCATATAACTCATCTTACTATGTGGCTTCCCTTTCACTCTTCATAGTCCTTATTGATAAACCAAAGTTCTTAATTTTAGTATAGTTCCATTTTTCAATATTTTCATTTGTTGTCATTATTCTTTATGTCCTGTTAAAGACATCCTTGATTGCCCCAAATCAAGGAAGTATTTTCCAAAATTAGCTTCTAAAAGCTGTATCGTTTCACCTTTCACATTTTAAAAGTTCTATGTGCTGCTTGGAATTGATTTGAAGTTGGATTTTGGGAGCTTTACCAGGCTTTAATGCTCACACGGTTAAAGAAAACTTTGGTTTCTGCCATTTAGAATTTTCATTTTAAACAGAACTTTGCTATCATTTAGAATTTTCATTTTATACCTGATAAATGAGATATTTTAGATGTATTTACAAAGATTTTTGAATCATATATGGCTCTCATGTATTCAAAAGAAGAAAAATATAAACAATTAGTTGGTTAGTGTGTGGGTATCTACTGCTTGATTCTGTGATTCTCCTTCCATGCTTTTCAGTCCTGCTCTGTGCTCCAGGAGGCTGACCTGCATGGACTCTAAGAAAAGGCTTGTTGCCTTTTGGATTTTGGTTGGTTCAACCAGTGGGGAGCAACAGAGGGAGAACACAAGGTGGAAAGTCTGTAAGGGTGGGATATTTATTCCCCTGGCTTCCTCCCTTCCAGGTCTCTTCCCTCTACCAAAGCCTAGCACGCTACCAAAAGCTACAGCTACTTCTCTGTACAGTTACTCTCTTGTGGGTCTAATAAGCATTCCTTCTCCTCGTCCCATGGAGTGAAGGAGGAGTAACTGCTTCCTGCTCTTCTGGCCCAAAGGCATTCCACTCTCCTTTTCTGATTGTCCTAAACCCTTCACCCAGGGGCTGGATGGATCCAGCATGTTGCTGCCTTCCTGTATGTCCACAGTATTTCCAACTTCAATAAGACAAAGCCTTATTTCAAGCAGCCAGCAGGCAAGCAACTGCCTACCATAAGAATATGGAGGGAGAGATACAGCAAGGATCAGAATATTGATAGCCAGTAACAGCCCTACACTCATAATGTCCCTGAACATGTAGGACGACTTCTGTTCCCAGAGTCACAGTGCAGATTCTGAGGAGTTAGTAAGTGCCACTGAACAGAATGAGTACCTTTTCCCCATCACTAACAGTACTCAAGCACCACACTTGAAAATTGCTCTAGTCTAAGTCCAGAGACTGGCCCAACAGTATAAGTTTTAACAAACCTCTGGGTGATCCTTATGTGTACTCAAGTTTATAAAGCACACATATGCAATATTTTGAAAGTTGGGGGATTTATGATAATCCCCATATTTGCCACTGGATTAAATTACTGGATATTTAAAATACATATTCATTTTTCCATATCAGATGTTACAAAGATGTGTAAAGTTCATCATTTTCTCCACTCCATTCCCACTCTTTGAAGGGAACCAAATTTCATAGTGTGACAGGAATTCATTCACACCAATCTATGTTTATTCACACATATACAAACATACATACTCCTATATGTGTTTTTTCTTTTTCTTTCCTTCCATTTTTATTTTTATTTTATTTATTTATTTTTTAAATGAGATCACATCCCAGTACACAAGATTGCTTTGCAATCCGTCTTTTTCACTTAATGTATCATGGATATCCCTTCAGGTCAGTACATGTAGTTCTAACTTCTTTTCTTTAGAAGTTGTAGGATATTCCAAAATACGAATGCTTCATGTCTTATCCAATCATTTTTCTACTGATTGATATTCAGTATGTTTTCTGTTTTTCACGAGGCTAAATTAGAGGGCTCCCACTATGAAAATAATTTTTTGGCCTTGAATGTGAATCACAGACTGAAATTGAAGCTGAAAAGCCTGATATTTGAGAGTATTTTGTGCATAAATAAGGACCTCAAAAGATACATAACTCAGATTGCCTGAGCTACTCAAGCTAGGCATCTCTGTTTTCTTTCTTTCTTTCTTTCTTTTTTTTTTTTTCGAGAGAGTCTTGCTGTCACCCAGGCTGGAGTGCAGTGGCATGATCTCGGCTCACTGCAACCTCTACCTCATGGGTTCCAGTCTGCCTCAGCCTCCCAAGTAACTAGAATTACAGGCACACACCACTATGCGTGGCTAATTTTTGCATTTTTAGTAAAGATGAGGTTTGACCATGTTGGTCAGGATGGTCTCAAACTCCTGACCTCAAGTTATGCACCAGCTTTGGCTTCCCAAAGAGCTGGTATTACAGATATCAGCCACCGTGCCCAGCGCATCTCTGTTTTCAAGCATTCAGCAAACACTTGTCAACTGTCTTCTAGGTGCAGGCCTTGTGCCAGTTGCTGGGGATGAGGTCATGAACAAGACAAACACAGTCCTGATCCTTATGGAACTTGCTTTCTGTTGGAGTGACACGTAGGCACAAAAGGCAGCTATAATGCAGTGTGGTTGATGTCAACAGAGGTGCCAGGGAAGGTGCTGGGGAGAAGGGGCACCTAACCAGCTCTAGGAGTATCCCAAAATGTTTCCTGGAAGAGATGCCAAATAAGCTATGACCTGTCAATTGAATGGAAGTTAGTCAAATGAAGGAGGAGTGGTATTCAAAACTTAAGAGGCCAGCATGGTGAACTTGGAGAAACCGTGAGTCGCACAAGGGAAGGAGAGAGAAAGCTAGAGGAATCAAGAGGATCCTCGTCATGAAACCACTTATGATTTCAACTTTTTCTTTTATTCACCACATCCCATGGGAATTTGATTCTCATAGGAAAAGCAGACTTAGCTGAAGACAGATTACATGTTTCAAGGACCTGTGCACAGGTATCATATGTAAGCTAAATTGTTTGCGGAAAGACAAAGAAAATGATTACATGAATGAGACAGAGGTTTTAGCAGCTGCCGTGAGTGAAAGATGATGAGCTTTCTGGGAAGTCTTTTTGTTGTTTGTTTTGTAAAACCCTTAAGCTACCACTTTATGGACAACCACAGTAAAAGGGGTCTGGTGTCTCTCAAAAGTTTTTAATTGGATCACTGTTTGTTTGAAAGAGATGCTGCATTGAGCATGGGCCAGGAGGGTGACAGTTATATTTGGGTTACACATCTGCTATATTATTAACCCTGACCACAAAACCTTTCAGTGGCCTGAAGGCCAAGTGTCAGGGCAGGAAACCATGCAGTGACAAGTACTGCATAGTCAAAGGTGTGTTCTTTCCGTTTCATCCTCACTGTCTTCTCTTTGTGAGATAACATCCCCGCTGTGGGTATCTCCTTCTCCCACTCCCAGATGTCTGTGACATGACTGTATGCATGTCATATAGTGTGACTGTTTCCACAAAAACACACAGGACAGTTACACCTCTCTTTTCTCATCTCTGTCTCTAAAACTTGGCCAGAGTCCTCTAATTTCATGCTGCACTTCTCAAAAAACCTCTTATTAGTCTTTCTTTCCTATTTTTAGCTAATACGTGCTCACAATAATGCATTCAAACCATATAGAAGTCTATACAGTACACTGTAGGAAGTGCAGTGCTCACTCTACCTTCACCCTACTCTCAGAGGTAACCAACTTGATGTCTATCTTTCTAGATTTGTGTCTACACGTATATACAATATACATCATGTATGACAAAACTGAGATTTTACTATACATTTCATACGGTATTTGCTTTTCTTAAAACAGTGTATCAAGGAAATCTTTCCACATCAGTACATGTAGAACTTTTTCTTTTTAATTGCTAGACATAGTATACATGGACCATAATTTAATTAATCCTCTGTTAATGTACATGTGGTTTATTTTTAACTTTTTCTATACACAGATTTATGGAGACGTAGATATATCAATGTGCATGAATGCAATCTATTCTACAGGATAAGTTCCTTGTAATGAAATTAATGCCCCAAAGGAATAGGTTTTAATAGCTTTCCTTACACTCTTGCCCGAACTACATATTTCCAGTAAATTCCTTTTATTTGTGTCTTGTGAGGACTCCTTCACATCACTGTTACAACAGATTTTCCAAAATTTTCTGTTACAATTTGCTTTTTTAATGCTTATAATTTTTTAACCAGGGATCAGCAAATAGCCTATCTTTGTGTTATTGGAACATAGCTATACCTATTGGTTTATATTGTTGAGGACTGCTTTTGTGCTACAATAGCAGAGGTGAATACTTGCCACAAATTATATTGCTCCTAAAGCTGAAAATATTTACCATCTGACCCCTTCTAGAAAATGTTGACCAGCTAATGCCTAGAATTTATTTTATTGCTTGTTTTTGTGAGGCAGGAGCTTCTGTATCTTCTCAGTTGACATAAAACCATTCAATGAACAGTTCCTCATTTTCTTACTGTTATAAAATGGGTCATCTAACAAATTCTCATATATCCATGAATGGGTTTGCTTCAGGCTCTATTCTGTATCATTGATTAATTCGTCTTTTTGTGAATCAATGCCACATTTATAGCTTCTTCAGTTTTATAGGGTTTTTTTTCTCCAGTAGTTTTATAGTTTAAGTGTTTATGTTTGGTAGATAAGTCTATACTTGCTTTTTTCAAAAAGACTTTTGTATTTTTTTATTCTCTCTTTCAAATGAATTTTAGAATCTGCGTGTAAAGATCTCAGTGGGGTTTGTAATCAGTACTTTATTGACTTTAAATTTGAGAGAGAATTGAAATCTTTACAATATTTTATGACAGTGACTGTTTCCCCATGGCCTCACCCACACTAGATACTATTTCTTCCACCTTTGCCAATGGACAGATAATAAGGGTGTTTTAATCTAATAATCTACAATTGATAAAGTAGGTATTTTTAGCTTATTGTTGATTTTTTTCTCAGCTTTTGTTTACTATGTGTTAAGATGAGGTAACACTGCAATTAATAAATGTGAAAAACAGAAATTTCACCACATTGCCAGCCATGCAGTTTCCTATGCTGCCAAAACAAACAACAACAACAACAACAAAAAACAGTTTTAAGGACTGGTCAATTGAAGGACGTCGATCCCTAAAATAAGATCTTCAGCAAACATCCTCCCTATTGACTCAACATTGCTGCTCCAAAAGGCTCATCTTTATTTCTGTTGCCTAAATTAATTTTTAATCAGCTACATATTGAGTGAACGAGTACAAATAATCCTTTCCTTATTTAAGCAAGCCCCACGAAGGACGGCAGAGAGTGGCTTCATTTCCAACTTCTTTTATCTCACCTGGAATAACTTGCCCTGCTTTGCTGCTCTCTTGAGCTGTCATCAGCCTCAGCAGGGGGAGCGTCTCTGGTTAGAGTCCCTGATAAACAGCTTCTGCAGGGAGATCTGAGGTCAGAAAGTTCCCTGGGGAGTGCTCTTGTAATTGGAGAGAGAAAAACGGAACTACCATATAATCATAGAAAAGGCCTCCACAGTCCTGTCTCACATTCTGAAGCATTGTCCCAAGTTAGGGCAAGAGGGCTTGGTCTTTATACCTCTGCACTGAGTAGACTTGGGTGAAGGCTGCCACAAGAGAGGGGATTTGACCTTGAGTAAACCAGCTGTCCTCAGCTGAGGGAATTCCCAGAGAGACTCAGCGGAGAGGCAGCACCCCCAGGACTTAGGGAAGTGGATGCCTTACACCTGAAGGGGAAATCTGAGCATCCGCGACGGGGAACTCTTCATCTTTTCTCCTGCCACTCAGCTTGCCTTTGAGCTGTAAACTCAACGACTTTTGGGTGCCATGATCAGCTTAGGTACTCAGCCCTTTGTGAAAATCTCTTATGTCACATGTAGGTAACATTTTGTTTCTCCTAAACACATCAGCAGATTCATAAGCCAAATAGCAGGGAACAAAGGCTGCTGAATTATGTTTTTACCAAAAGCTCAAAATATATTATTCAAATAACTGAGGAAAATTTATTCACATTTTTAAAAAAGAAAACCTTAGTCAGTGAACTAGTATGTTTTCTTGTCACTTTTTTCAACATATAGCACATGAAAAAGTTGACAGATTACAAGGACATTTTGTAATAAATCAAAAAATATATTGCAAACTGATTCCTTCAGTCATAATAACAACATCAGTAGTCATAATTAACTTTGCTGTCCTCAGCCTCCTCACCGCTGAAATGTGAAGATTGGATTAATGTTTCACTTTGCAAGGTGACTGGAGGGACCAATGACACAAAAATCTCTGCATTACCTAAAACAGAAATTTTGTCAAAGCTCCAGGACTAAAGGAACTTGTAGCTGGAGATGGTGCAAGGATGAGGCCAAGATGGGCCTCACACCACCAGCCACTGGGGTCCCAGGAGGTTCTCCTAAAACACGAAAGCTGCAAGGCTGAGCTGAGCTCTGCCATTAGCTGCTACTAGACACCCTCTCTTCCCTGTACCACTGCTGTTTTTACATGTTTTACTTTTGCTTGTCTTTGAGTATGTAACAGAGATGATGTCATTGAAATACCTCGTTAGGCATATCTCCTCTCAACAATTCAGTTTTTAATGCCCCCTCTACCATTAATGCTGTTTTATGGCTCTAGGAAAGAGTAAGGTGAGTACTGCTCAGAACAAAGAAGGTAGGAAAAAAGAGGAGATATGGTATAGATGCATCAGATGGAAAGGACAAGTAGAGGCCCTTTTGCCAGACAGAAAACAAAATATGATAAGACTACATTTCACATGCTGCTGATCTTTGGGGTTGACTCAGTGCTTATAGGAAATGGAGGAGAAATGAGAGTATAGCAAACCCAGAAAAAAGGAAGGGGTTTGTAGGATGCTCTTCTCCAACACAGGTGTCCAGAAGTAGAAGAGAAATGTCAATATGGAATATTTCAGAGGAGAAAGAGATAATGCAATTCCCTCTGCTTTCCTGTGTGTATGGCAGGGAGGCAGCTGAGAGTACTGGCTGGAACATACGTTTTCAGGCGAAGGGCACAGTGTCTGTCTAGCAAGAGGATTGAGAATAGGTGTTCAGCCTGCCAGATGGATGTGATTCACAGCCAGAGATTGGTGGATCAACAACATAATGAGAGGTAATGTGAAGGCCCACTTAGACAGGTCACACTGTGCTTGGATCATCCTAAGAGAAAAGATCACAGCCAAGAGCACTTCAACAAGGTAGAGTGAGGGCAGAGGCTACTGCTGCCCAGTCAGGAGTGGCAATAAATTGCTGCTGCTTTTGGGGGTAAGAAGTTTCTGGAGGGCAGTACCTGGGTCAAAAGTCCTTCCCCCAACACCAAGCTTCTCCTTGCACTTAGCTTATATGTTGGAAAAAGGAAGGGAAACCTTTGAAGGACAGAAACAGTCTAGATACAGAGTTTGAAATTTAAGTCGATTATATACCTAAAATGAGTCAGAGGAGATTGAGTCACATTTAATTGGGAAGTTTAACTCTCCTCACCATCAATATGAGAAGTATCTTGCAAGAAAACTCAGTTCCACGAGGTTTCCTTTTTTCAACACATACAATAGATAGTGATCAAATCAGAGTAATTAGCATATTCATCATCTGAAACATTTATCATTCCTTTGTGTTGAGAACATTCAATATCCTTCTAGCAATCTGAAACTATGTATTATGGTTAACTCTAGTCATCATACAGTGCTATAGACCGTGACAACTTATTCCTACAGAAAGTTACTTTCAAAAAGTGTTTTGAGATACGGTATCCACCACAAATAAATGTCTGTACTATAAATGGAATAGTTCATCTTTAACATTCTGGCAAATCCCAATCTTAGAAAATAACATGTGAACAATGTAGAAGACTATTAGTTCTCTAGTTGTTCCTCTAGAGCAGGTGTCCCCAAACTTTTTACACAGGGGGTCAGTTCACTGTCCCTCAGACTGTTGGAGGGCCGCCACATACTGTGCTCCTCTCACTGACCACCAATGAAAGAGGTGCCCCTTCCTGAAGTGCGGCGGGGGACCGGATAAATGGCCTCAGGGGGCCGCATGCGGCCCCAGGGCCGTAGTTTGGGGACGCCTGCTCTAGAGCAACTGCATTGTAATCTTTCAGGATGTAATTACTGTTCATCATTCTGTTATGAAAAACTACCAACCAGGTCTGCTAGGGACTGATACTAGAAACAAGGTTTGGCAATTTCCAACAATTTAATGATTTTTAAAGTTCCTTCTACTTCTTGGTCCTTGTGGAATACCGACATCGATTTTGTTATTATGAAGAAGTGGCCTGGGAAGTGGCTGTCTTTCCCACTTATTGCCTTGCATCACCCTTTAGTAGCTGAGATGTGGGAGAATGAAGGCTACATCAATGGGGAAACATTCTGCAGTTACACATAGGTCAACAGTTATATTTCTCCTTGATGAGATGCAATGGGAATTTAAAGCAATGACCCCATTTTGATCTTTCAAAAACGTTAATTGCCAACTTTGTTAGAGAGAGATCGGGTAATCTGGAACTCAGATTATTGTAGGTCATCAAGGTGCCAGGTTCTGTGAGTGAGGGTCAGGTCAGGGTCTGCATTTTATTGGCCCTTTCTTTCCCTTTTGAATCCTTGGGACTCTTGATTTCTAAAGGCCAAGTTGATGATGGAACTAAATTAGCTATTGAAATCCCTTTTTGTAAAACTATCCCTAATTAATGATATTACAACATACATACCTATTTGCTATGTCTTAGTGGACGGAGAGAACAACACTTAAGTGAGCATTTGCTATGTGCCAGATATTTTGTCAAGTGTCTTATTCATTCCCTCACTTAATTCTAGCAGTTGTGCAAGGTTGTATTATTCATTGTTTCAGAAGCTGAAACTAAGGGAGAGAGAGAAGATGACTTGAGTGAAATCATCCAAGTAGAAAGTGATGGAGCAAGAATATAACTCCTGTTATAAGAAAGTTCCTGTTCTTTCTTCTATTCCATATGATAGGAGCTGATTTTCTCACTGTTCTGTGGTTTCCTTAACTATTTATGGTATAAATTTATGTGCATCTTTCTTTGATGGCAGCCTTACTGATACATTTGCCTGAATTCAGTTGTTTAACTCTCTCACATACATGCTGAGACCTAAGGAATGACTGCCATTTTGTACACACACAGGACACAGTAATGAGTGGAGAATCCATGACCGTGAGAACCAATTTAGTAAAATTCAAGTACTAAGATGTTGCAAACAAATTAGAAATGTTAAATAGAATACACAATGTTGAAAATACAAAGTAGGGCTCACAGAAAAGAATAATAGTACCAGAAATTAAAATTAAATCTCAAAACTCAAAGATCTAAGAGACTGTGCTCATGCTTCAGCCTTTCTAAGACAGTACCAGGAATAAGTTCAAGTAACCTAGGAACTTAGATTTTAATACCTACATGAGGGTGATAAATTAGGCTTCCAGCCCAAGTGAAGTGGGATGGTGGAACTGATCTTTCAGCATAAATACAAAGAGCCCTCAAATAGCAGTTTATTGCAGATATAAAAAATGATGAAAGGATGGACTAGAAAAAGCTATGCCCATGGCTTAGCTAGCCTGTCCATGCCTGTGCTATGAAAGGGGGAGGGTGTCTTCATAGGGAACTAAAACCCTAGTTGTACATCATGGGGTTTGGGAGATAGGTTTCTATTATCCCCATAATCCAAAAGTCATCAAGCCCAGAAATTAATAGGAGATGGTTGGTGATTCCCCAGCACACTTGGCAAATATAAACACAAGGCTGCTTTGAAGGAACACGCCCACAATCCAAGTTATATGGAGTTTCCACAGGGAAGCAGAACACAAAAGATGGGTGGGAGGAAGAAGAGCCAACACACTGAGGCAGTAAAGGCTCAAGGACCTGCTGAAGAGAAATTCAGAAACTAGAAGAAAGAGTTGACTAAATTATTCAAAATGTAGCATACATTTAACAAAAATAGATGAGAAGAAAGAGATTAAAAGATTTGAAACATAGAATAAGAAGGTTACTCAATAGAATTTGAAGAACAAAGAATATAGAAAGAGGCAGCATTTAAAGAGGTGGCCATAAATAGATAAAAGCTATAAATTCGGGATGCCGAGGTGGGTGGATCATGAGGTCAGGAGATCGAGACCATCCTGGCCCATGGTGAAACCCCATCTCTATTAAAAATACAAAAATTAGCCAGGCATGGTGGTGCGTACCTGTAATCTCAGCTACTTGGGAGGCTGAGGCAGGAGAATCGCTTGAACCTAGGAGGTGGAGGAGGTTGTAGTGAGCCAAGATCATGCCACTGCATTCCAGCCTGGTGACAGAGTAAGAATCTATCTAAAAAATAATAATAATAAGGCACAAATTCATATCTTAGAAACCACAATAAATCCCTACAAGCCTAATTTTTAAAAATCCCGCCTCTAAACACATCATCATCCTGAAATTTCAGGCCACCAAGACAAATTCTTAAAATCAACCATAGAGGAAAAGATGAAAAGCAACCATAGTGGAAAGACAAAAAGATAGAAAACCAGTTATGAATGACTACAGACTTCTCAAGATCAACAGTGGAGGCTCAGCAGCAACACTGGAATACTGGCTTCAGAGTGTTGACAGAAATTGGAGATGCAGAACACTGTATGCAGCTAAGTGTCATTCAGGATTCAGGGTGAAAAACATCTATTTGCAGAAATGACCAAAAGAGTTTAGCATTTAAAGACCCTGTCTTGAAGGACTGCTGGAGGATGTACTACTACAGGAAGAAGGAACTTGAACCCCGAAAGAAGGAATACATTGAAAGAAGCAATAATGAACAACAAACAACAAAAAATTGGTAAACATGAGTAAATATAAATAAACATTGACTATACTTTTTAAAAAATAATGCCCTCCTGTCTTGGGAGGGCAAACAAAAATGTCCAGAGTGGGTCATTGTAGTTGAACACATTTTAAAGCCCTTACTTTGTTCAGGTAGAAAATATATTATCCAAACTAGCAGAGATATGAAGTTGAATAAGGAAGTTTGATTTATTCAACAGAAGGCAAGAAAAAGAAAAAAGAAGAAAAAAAAGCATGGCAAAAAGAAAGAACAAAATATGGTGTTGAAGTAGATTTATATGTACTCAGTAATCATAATAAATGTAAATAAATGTACTAGTTAAGAGAACTTTCTGTTTACATTTTTCTAGAACTTAATGGCTTCTAAAGGTTGAAGGTAAATAGATAAAATAGGTAAATCTCTCTTTTTTTAAAGCTAGCATAGCTGATATGAGCATTAAACACACTAGACTTCTAGATGAAATGCATTTTTGAGGCTAAGGAGGGTTGGTACATGATGATAAGGATCCCAGGTCCTTCTGACACCACTGTCTTCCACAATGGTTGAACTAATTTACACTCCCACCAACAGTGCAAAAGTGTTCCTATTTCTCCACATCCTCTCCAGCATCTGTTGTCTCCAGATTTTTTAATGATCCCTATTCTAACTGGTGTGAGATGGTATCTCAATGTGGTTTTGATTTGCATTTCTCTAATGACCAGTGATGATGAGCATTTTTTCATATGTTTGTTGGCCTCATATATGTTTTCTTTTGTAAAGTGTCTGTTCATATCCTTTGCCCACTTTTGAATGGGATTGTTTGTTTTTTTCTTGTAAATCTGTTTTAGTTCTTTGTAGATTCTGGATATCAGCCCTTTGTCAGATGGGTAGATTGCAAAAACTTTTTCCTATTCTGTTGGTTGCCAATTCACTCTGATGACGGTTTCTTTTGCTGCGCAGAAGCTGTGGAGTTTGATTAGGTCCCATTTGTCTATTTTGGCTTTTGTTACCAATGCTTTTGGTGTTTTGGTCATGAAGTCCTTTCCTATGCCTATGTCCTGAATGGTTTTGCCTAGATTTTCTTCCAGGATTTTTATGGTGTTAGGTCTTATGTTTAAATCTTCAATCCATCTGGAGTTAATTTTAGTGTAAGGTGTCTGGAAGGGGTCCAGTTTCTGCTTTCTGCACATGGCTAGCCAGTTTTCCCAGCAGCATTTATTAAACAGGGACTCCTTTCCCCATTGCTTGTTTTTGTCAGGTTTGTCAAAGTTCAGATGGTTGTAGATGTGTCACACAATGACTTTGAATACCTGTGGGTAAAAAGGCATAACCCAAAGAACATTGGTATACAGTCAGACGGGCCTGGGTTAAAGTTCCAGCCTCGCCGACCAACACCTTTGTTGTCTTGTTTCACTTCACATCTCTGTGTCTCAGTTTCCTCATCTGTAAAATGTGGCCAGTGTATCTGCCTCTCATGGTTTTGAGTGATAATTAAAATAATTAAAGTAAATAAAGGGTCATTTATACTAGTTTCTAAACAAATGTTAGCTCCCTCATACCCTATTTCTTATCACAAAACAAAACCTGCAAAACTTACTTATAACTTCAGAAGGCAAATAGCTACTTAGGATTTCAAGTAGAAAACATTTTTCTTATGAAGAGTTAATTATCCATGAAATTAAATATTTATGCATTCATAGAACCAATGTATTTATAATGTTACAATATGAAAGTGGCTGGTCTAGAAATTATAAGACGTTCTTAATGTCTTCACAGCTGATTTTCTCCATCATGGGAATATTTTTACATTACTTTTTACAGTTACCTAATGGGAATAGAGTACTGTAAGGTCACTTAGGAAAATAGCATGCAGTTGAAAATTATACTCAGGTGTGTAAATGCTGACTGCTGGTTGAGACGCTCACTTGTGCACAGCTTGGCACTCAAGAATGCTTTCCCTTAAAACAAGGTCATAAATGGCAGTTTGTTTCCCACAATGGGTGACCAACTTGTCTAGGTTTGCTTGAAACTGAGAGATTTCCTGGGATACAAGACTTTCAGTGCTAAGCCCAGGACAGTCCTAGGACAACCAGAATGGTTGGTTACGTCACCAGGCCAACACCCTAAAACTGATCTGCCTGCCTCAGCCACTGCTGCTTCATCAGAACCCCGCTCTGCCAGGAGCCAGAGTTCCTCCTGTTGTACGGCTGGGCACAACACTTGTTCTCTGACAGTCACCTGAGCCCCCAGGGATAAATAGCTCTGGAGTCTGTGGGGAGAGAAAAAAAGCATTTCCTTTCTGTTACATTTTATCCCTTAGACTATAGTGCACCATATCCTATGCCTAGAAAACCCATTTTTCAAAAACATGATAATTATAGCTCTGATCATGTGCTCTTCTCATATTGTTTCCCAAAATGAGCCCCCCACCTTCAGGGTGGAGGTGTAAGCAGCAAAAGAGGATCAGATGGTATCATATCCAATCCACGGATCCATTCCTCATTCTCTCATCTCACCGCCCATGCATATCAACTCAGACAATAGGTGCTCACTCTGAGATGGATGGTCGTCCATCACCACTTCCCCAGACAGTGAGTTCAGAATCCGAGATGGAGCTTGCTTAAGCACTGCATGGCCATTTTTCTAGGAATATGATGTTGTTAATAATCACCTTGACATCCACAAAAGTAAAGAGCAGCCTACTGAACAAGTGCCTTCCACCAAGGTCCAATTCAAATGACACTTCCCATTCCTCACATACACTAGTGGAAATGATTTCAGCCTCCCCTGTTCCCCCATAGCACTTACTTTATGTTTCTATTTAAACATTGATCATGATCTGCCTTGTATTACAGTTCCTTAAGTATGTGTCTATCTCCTTTATAAATTATTAGGTCTTTAAGAGCAGGGAAACTGTCTCATTCATCTTATATCACCACTAGAACCTAGCAGAGTACCGGTCACAGAGACTAGTCAATGAATGTTTCAGAAATTGATAGCATCCTTGGGACTCTAGAAACCCCTTAGAGATCAGCTGGTTCCATTTTAACCTGGTCAGTAATCCAGCCTGTTAGAAAGAATGACTATATTAAACATGTTCTGCCAACGTTGGCTATTCATGCATTAAATTTCACACACCAGTTAATTCAGTAGGCCGTTCTGGTTTGAAAAGAATTGGCAGTGATGATAGAAGATACAGTTATTAGAATAAATAAAATTCAAATTATTCTAGGCAAACTTTAATTGAAAACTTATTTGAATGATGTTGTTCTCTCTAACAGATAATTCCCAAATAGTAAGGTGTTACTTAGTGAGAAGAAAAGGTAAAATGTGAGTTTTATATTCTATACAAAGATTCTCATTTCAACTTAAATTGCTTCATAATACCATAGTGCAGCAGCCAAACTAATGAGGGAAGTCAAATTTCAGATAAATACACTGAACACATCACATTTAAAATTTGGTTAACTTCTGGAAAAGCAAAGAATTCTGAAATTAGGAATAGATTGGGAATCAAAGGAATCCATCTCTTATAGATAAAACAGTTTTGAAAAAAAAACCCAAATTCTTTATAAGCTTAGATACCAAAATAATTTACCCAAGGACATAAACAATTGTAAGATATAGCCCCCAATTAGAGCCAATAAATTAGTACCCAATATAAGTGGTAACAATTGGTGAGAACTCCAAAATCATCACTAAATTCAAAGCCAGGGAAAAATTATCAGTAACCCAAAAAGCATTTCACAGAATTTTGGTACTTCAATATTCAAGAATTTCTGGAAAAAAAAAAAGATTTTTTAAGAACTTGATATTAAAGGAATGCCAGACAAATCAAATTTCTAAGATGACAGAAAAGAACTGTGTATTCAACTAGTAACTTTCAGAGATCCGTGAAGCTATAGTTAAATAAACTCTCATATTTTTGGCAAGACCCTGCACAAATGCTACCTGTACCTCCTGAAGAACCACAAAAAACCTTTGTGAGGCTATTCACCAAACATCGCATTTGTTCTGGCTCCTCTGGGATGATTCTCCGTCTTTACAGTCAACCTCAGACTGAACCAGCTCTTGCTGAGAACCTCCTGTGTGTCAGGCAACAAGAGCAGTATCAACATACCCATACCTTCCTTCCCATAATTGAAAAGCATTTGAATATTGCAGCATTGGAATGAGTTTAAATTGATAGCTATTACTTAACACATTTTTTAAAAATGACACATATGATTAATTATATGTTATTCCATTCCAATTTTAAAGAGAGGAAAAGATTCTGTGTGATTTCACACTGTGTTAATTTTTATAATAGGCAGAAGAAAAGGCAATAATTTAGTTGTGACAATATTGCAATCCTCCTACCCAGACCATGATGAAAGAATATCCCACTGAAACACCTCATTCAAAAGGCTGATTTCCTTTATGATGATAGAAAAGGTATTTGTTTAGTTCTGAGCACATTGTAACTGATTCCAATGTTCTGCATGGAGAAAAGAACAATTTTCTATTGTAATATGTAATATGTAACCATATAAGCATAATGTTTGTGCATTAGAGAGGAGATAATTAACTACCATCACTTTTACCTTCCTGTCATTAGTAGCACATACGGAACCCGCACGTGGTTGTGTTAAGTTGGTGCAAAAGTAATTGCAGTTTTTGCCATTACTTGAAATGACAAAAACCACAGTACTTTTGCCCTGATATAATATTGAGCAGTTGCAGCCGCCATCTTTACTTCACCTCATGGGAAGCACCGCACGGTGGTGTGCAAACCCCAAGCCAGTGCTAGTTTTTCCTTCTCTTTAAATGCTTTTCTGTTCTGACCTTTGTCCAGGCAGGGGAAGGAGGATGGAAGATAAAATATTGCAAAAGAAATAGTGAGTCCTTCCTGATCCTGGGTGTGGAACCACTCCTAAAACATTTATTCTCTGAATTTGTCAGTTTGCCCAAAAGTCTGTAGTTAAGAGATCTTAGGCTGAGAAGTCTAATTCGAATTTGGCTGAAAGAAAAATATTGGTAGACGGGCCTCACTATGCCCTGGAGTCAAGTGTGTAGGAAGAGCAGATGGGATGTTTTTTGTTTTCTTTTAAATGAAAATAAGGAATGCCTGGGAGAAAAGAGTTAGGGATGACTATGAGACTCGATTTTATCCCAAATGAGATTTTCCCCTTACAACAGTAACCCAGTTGTCCAGGCTTACCACTATCAAATGCAAAGTATGGGAATCACAGATAATTAAAAAGTAATCAAAATATGCATTACTGCATCATGACTGCATGTTCTCTGCCTCCTGTCTGGCATTCTGCATTTAGCAATTGCTCATCATCCTTCAAACCTCAGCCCAAGCATCAGTCAGCTCCCCTAGGAAGTCTGTCATACTCCTGTACTCTCCCCAGCCTGGGGTGAGTGCCCTTCACTGCCCCAGTAAAACCACAGCTCATTTCTTGTTAGGGAGGGAGATATTCCCTGAATAGGAAATACCAATTTTGGACATATTGGATTTTTTTTTTTTTTTTTTTTTTTTTTGAGACGGTATCTCACTCTGTCACTGAGGCTGGAGTGCAGTGGTGCGATTTCGGCTCACTGCAACCTTTGCCTCCCAGGTTCAAGCAATTCTCCTGCCTCAGCCTCCTAGTAGCTGGGGCTACAGATTTGCACCACCACACCCAGCTAATTTTTGTATTTTTAGTAGAGATAGGGTTTCACCATGTTGGCTAGGCTGGTCTCGAACTCCTGACCTCAGGTGATCCACCTGCCTCTGCCTCCCAAAGTGCTGGGATTACAGTCGTGAGCCACTGCGCTCAGCCAACTTACTGAATTTGAAGGGTGTGTAGGATGTTCACATTTTAGCCTTAACCCGTAGAGATCCCCTGCCCTCTTATTCTTTCTCTTTTCCTCTCTCCCTCCGCATGGGAGGCAGCTGCTATTCTGACTGATTCATTGGGCCACATTGCATTAATAGGCAGGGACACAGTTGAAAGGTAACGAGCACTCACGAATGGCCCTTCTCTTCTTCCATCTTCTGCGAGATGTGACAGGGTGGTCCTTCTGATCTTTGTGACTATTTGTGTAAGTGGATTTGGGAATCTTCCCCAGAAACCTTACTTTTCCTGTCACTCTCCACTAGGCTGCTGAGATTTGGTTTGGAAACAGAGGTGCTCTAGAGGCTCGGGCTGCAGTCAGGCGCCCTGACTCAGACTCAGCTCACCAGGCAGCCCTACATTCAGGCCTCGCTGGATGCGTGTTCACCTGGCTCTGTTTCCTGTTTGGCAATTGACTATTGCACGTACAGCTCCTTTGTCAGGAAACTGCAAAGGGAATCATGAAGAGTGGGAAGTTCTAGCACCTAACTGCTTCTCAAACCCCTGACACTTCCATCTCTGCACTTCCAAAAATGCACTGTAATTATTTGTCTCCCTCGCTAGATGGTAAATTGCCTGAGAAACTATCTTTGTATCCTCAGTGCTTAGTACAAAGTCCAATACATATTAGGTAATGAAAAAATGTTAATAAATGAGTTTGGCCATTCTTAGACCTAGTTCATCAGTCTAACTTCTGCCACTCTCTCTCTTTTCCTGTTAAGTAGCGCTCTGAAGATTTCCTTCACAAGCTGTGCTAATCCACACAGTTGAGCCCAGACCCAAAACCTCCTATTCCCAGGTCAATCCATATTCTCTAGTAAGCATTTTTGAATGAGTCGGCCCACACTGATTTCCTTTTCTAAATACCTCTTGCACAATTTGTTTCGTTCTTTGTTACTCTCTAATTTGTTTTTAGTGTGGTGCACCAAAGTTCTTTTCTTAACTGGATTACACAACCTGGTCTCTACTTGCACTCACTTCTGGAAGACATTGTCGAGCAGGGCAAAGTTTTCAAGTAAAGGGGAGCTGCTGTCTAGTCCAACGAACTTGAATGAGGTAGGATAAGTCACTTACTTCCTGTAGGCCTTTCTGTGAAAATTGAGGGAATAATCATCTGCTTGAATATGTCTTGGTGGTTGCAGGAATCAAAATAAAAACATGATGGCACCTGCAAAAAAAAAATGTGCACACCTTATACCTCACAGATGATGGGCTAGAGCTAGGGTCAGAGGAGACCTTAATAAATGCTGATGGGTCTACTTGATAATGATCACATCGCTCATAGGGATCTCATGAATGAAGGCTGAATTGTTCTCACTGTAACTCTAGTGACTGTTACTACTATTATTTGCAATGACAGCTGAGTGATCCAGTGCCTTTAAACTTATTCTAAAACCTATTTAAACCTATTTCAAATCTATTCCCATTCTAAACCTGAAAATGTTTGAGAAATATTACTATAGAGAATCTCTTGAAATGCAGTTTTACAGTTTAAAAGTTTGCTGTCATTTTATTCCTTAAAGCAAATTCTGGTTCATTAGGGATTTAGAATTCAACACAGGAGTCATCAGAAACTACATTTTTATCCACTCTTTTCTATTACTTGTGACATCATCTTCACCTGAATTTTGATTCCTGTAAATGTATACATGGAAATTTAGGGAAGAGTAATTATCCCCATCTCATGGGTTAGAACTCAGCCATGTAGTGTATTTGGTCAGAGAGCTTGAAAGTCACTGAGTCAGGTTCATGGGGCCCACACGGTGTGAAGGTTAAGTCCTTCTAATAACATGAGGTGAAGAAGCAGAGGGATCAAGGCCTGGGTCGAGTATAAGTAAAGTACGGGTTGTTTAATGCTAAGTCTTCTAGGCATTTAGGTTTGGTGAGGTAAGAGGTTAAAATTTTTGTTTAAAATCAAGTTCCTGGATTCTCTCTGAATGGTTCATATACATTATTCCTGTTTGCTCCGTGTAATCAAGAGTTCTGTAGTCATGCATCGATTATCAATAGGGGTACTTTCTGAGAAATGCATTGTTAGGTGATTTTGTTGTTGGGCAAATATCATAGAATGAATGTACTTACACAAACCTGGATGGTATGGCTTTCTATACTTCTCGGCTGTGTGATGTGGCCTATTGCTCCTAACCTACAAACCTATACAGCAAGTGACTATACTGAATACTGTAGGCAGTTGTGACATAAGGCTAAGTATTTGTGTATCTAAACTTAGAAAAGGTACAGTAAAAATTCAGTATCATAATCTTAGGGGGCCACTGCTATATCTGTGGGCCATCATTGACCAAAATGTTGTGAAGTATTATATGACTCAATGCGTGGTGATGGGTACTCAGTCTATCTGTGCTGATAGATGAATTTTTGAGTCAACTTGTGTATTACTAATTTTAATAAAGAAAATTCCCAGATATACTAGGTTAATAAATAACTTTGATGTTGTGTAATAAATTATGACTTACTCAACTCTTTTGGGTTTTAAAAATGCTTTACATATTGGTATTTAGTCCAAAGAATAAAAAAATAAAAATAAAGGAAATTTTAGGGAAATTGTGGAACAATTTTATCTTAGTTTCATTAAAGGAAATTACATGTTGTAGCAACACTGACTCCATTGCCTGAAAAAGTTATAATTTTTATATGCAGAGAATATTGTATATTTTACAAGGTTCCCTAGGTCATGATGAATATTGTTATTTGTACATATTTTGGTAAAGTTTTAAGGGGTCACATAAAAATATTTGTGCGTATTTTTTACAGTGTGGTATGAAGTACCACTATGGGATGAGATTCATTTTGTTTGATTTAGAAATGACATATAAAAATGTAATAACATTAATGTTAAAGTAAGCCCATGCAAATAGGCACTTGAAGGAGGAAGTTTAATAAGTTTCAGCTAAATTAATTAACATGCCCCATGTTGTATGAAAAGATAATCATCCCATTCAATGTATTTCCAACTCAAATTCTCGGAGTAGTGAGCAAAATAGATGTATAGACCTCAGCAGTTTGATAGGGTAGCTGCCAAAGACTTACGGCTATTTAAGTTAAAATACATTAAAATTAAGTAAAATTTAAAATGCATTTCTTTATTTGCACTAACTACATTTGGGGGCTCAAAAGCCACATACGGCTAGACGCTAACATATTAGGCGGAGGGATAAAGAACATTCTACAGTAAGCTCTAGTCAGAAAGTCGTTCTGCTGACAGCATTAATTAACAAGGTTAGCAAGGATTCCATGTGAACAGGGGGAAAGTTCAGAAAAATTTCCCAATTAGCATTTCTTTGATCAATATTTTCAAATGCATCTTTATGTTTTACACCAATACACACATACACACACATACTCACACACAGCTGATCTTGATTATCATGAATAATTTTATCGTTATAGCTGTCATAGCCGCTGTTTTAATATTAGTGAAACAAACCCTGAATCTGCTACTTGAGGGAGACTATAATGACTATTTATTTTCATTAAACTTATTATTAATAAATAGTGTAATGAAAACAATCCTCACTATTGTAATAGATTTTTCATTGAGGACGATACACTTTTGAATGCATGATACTTTATTTAAACACACATATATACGACGATGACAAAGGAAAACATTGCAGAATTCAGCACAATGGCTGCATGCATTGGTAGGACGGATGGACTCTCGTTTTACAGGATGAAATATGGGCCGAAAATAGGAAAAGGCCGGAGAGCAAGTTTCATTTTCCATCACCACATTGAAGGGTCTTCAAGCCTGTAAAACATAAGGAGCAAAGCATGTAAGGGAAGCTGCCCAGCTTCCTGAGGTGTCAGCAAGGGTGAGACATTTAGCTCTGAAGTGAAAGATGACCAGGAACAAGCCTCCTGTTGGCATTCTAAATAAGAGGAATATCAGAACGTGAGGCAGAGGCATAGCGTTCACTGCCTCAGCTGAGCAGTGTTGCATGATGTTGACAGGAGTCCCCCGCAAACTGCAGAGGGAGCATATTAAAGGCTCGGTATGTATCAAAGGAGTTGAAGAACATCACAATCCTTTGAAAATCAAAATTACAGAAATCACATGAAGCTGTAACAGGAAAGTTATTGTTCCTCAACTCTAAATATGCTTCCTTTTCTTGCCAGATTTATTATGTAGTACGATTCCACTTATTAGACTGTAATGAGACCTTTATAATAAAATAGCACTCACAGGCAACTTTAAGACTGTCGGGTTTTGTCTCCTTCTAACTACACATGATGGAGCCTGTCAATCAGGGTGCAGTTAATTTTACTTCATGCACTATGTGACCTTGGGCCACAAAACAAAGACAAAAACTAAGGTTCCAAGTAGGTCTGGGTTGTTATTTTTTTAACAGTAAGTAGATATAGCCTACCCTCAAGTTTTCACTGTGACAAACATCATATGCATGCCAGTGAAACACGGAAAGACATTTACTGCTTAGTATTAAAGACAACCCTGACCAGGCATGGTGGCTCACAACTGTAATCCTAGCACTTTGGCAGGTTGAGAAGGGAGGATCCCTTGAGGCCAGGAGTTCAAGACTGCAGTGAGCTATGATTGCACCACTGCACTACAGCCTGAGTGACAGAGTAAGACCCTGTCTGTGAATAATAATAATAATAATAATTTTTTAATTAAAAGAAGACAATGCTTCCAAATTTTCCACCTGCTTCCCTTGCATTCACTATTTAAATCTGTGCTGCTTCCTCCAGGGACAGGAGCACTGGAGTTTTATCCCAGTTCATATCATTGTTTCCTTCAGAGAAAACAAGTCTGACAACTCTATACTAGCACCCTTCATGCTGGAAGGCCATTTCACAAGAGAACTGAGGGAGGAAGTCTCTAGGGAGAACTTGATGGAGAGCCACGACAGTCGACAGTCACACTCACTGAACAAGTGTTCTAGTGACCTCTTCTGGGGAACTTGGTTCTTGACGTTGTAGAACTGAGTTTAAGGCTGCCAAAGATCTGGGTGGACCATGCGCACTATGATCTTACTGTGGATAAAGACAGGAAGCAAAAACTGAAGAACCAGGAGGTTATGAGGATGTAAGAGGACCAGGCTCCTCTTCAGCAGCACTCCTTGTCCAGGAGGCACCAGAAAATTTTAGCTCAATGGTTAACACTTAGACATTGGTGGGCTCCTCTTTCCAAGACAGACCTACACTGCAAGAAAGTCCTAAGGCGACAGATAAGTTCCTAAGAATACTGTCATTCAGCATGCATTCATTGAATATAATGTATCACTTTGTGACACAAGTTGAACTAAAATATGTCAAAAAGTAATCTGATGCACCTAAGTTATCTACAGCTTCATATAAAACTGAGAAAGTTGGAGTAAAAGCCGTGTGGGATGTTTACTAGGACATCTGGATACTCCACATAATATATAAAAACTATAGATCTTCCCAGACAAGAGATGGACAACTAGTCATTTCAATAAAGCCAGGGAATCACTCTGTGCTCCCTGCATTCCAACAATGTTAGAAAATTCTATATAATTTCTAAATTAAAAGCCAATTATTTTTAACATTGTCAGAGGAACACCAAATGACCTGGTCTGGAAAATGTTACTCCACAGAAGTTTAGAGATTTGCCAATGAGTACATGAAAAGAGAGGTCTCCTCTGCCTGCTTCTTCATCCTCATTCCTTCCCAACCCCCCCCTAGTCTAGAAGCCCCTGTTGCAATGCCTCCCACCAGGAAGCTGTCTCTGAATTCCCTCTTCTGGGCACCTTGAGCTCTGCAACAATGTCCTCATCACAAGCCTTGACATACCGAGTTCTGGGAACATTTTCTGTGCTTTCTCTCATCAAAAGGTCTGAAATCAGTGTCTCCGGGCTAGATCGTTTTCCATATCTGGGAAAAAAAAAAAAAAAAAAAGCCTTTTAAAGCAAGTTTGGAATAGACATAAAAACCTTTAGGAAAAAGGAAGATGGTCTCCTGTTTGGGATATGAAACCTAAATGTTATTGTCAGTTGTTCGTTTGTAACAAGCAATCTAGGTGTATGACGCATATATTATCAGAGACATTATCATAAATATTTCAAATTATGTATATATTTTAACTTTGCTCAAATAATAAATAATTTAGCAGCTTATTTAAACCCAATCGAAATTCCTAGTTAAATTCCTGCTTTTTTAAACAACCACAAATAATATGTATAGAGATATACACACTTTTATAACTAGGTGTCAGGAAATTTGAAAACATGGAAATATGATTGTAAATGTTTCCACAATTTGTTAATTGGCTATCGTTCTGATGATACACAGTGGTTTAAATCTTAACAAGGAGACCAGATGATATTTCAAAGGCAGTCCTAGAAAAAAAAAAAATAGACAGACTGCCATGTAAGACCCACCTGTGTCTTTGAATCTCAATTTTCTCCTTTGTAAAATAACCTCTGGTTAAATCAGAGTCTTTGTGAACATCCTGTATGAAATGTGAGTCACAGTGCTTTCAAAGTGATAAAGTGATACACTCATACAAATTACTGCTGTTGAAATGCATCCATTCTTCTGGCTACCAACAGATCCTGGGTCTTATATTTTTCGTATTTATTCAAGGTGCCAAAAGCTCAAGCCTTCCCTGATGCTGTGATTTTAACCTCCCTGTAAGTCTAAAGGAATCCAACTGGTCCATGGAAATGCTCTTTGTTTGTTTGTTTTTCTCCTATAAGAGGATATGGGAGATGGGAGAGACAATAAGTACAGGGAAGGTTTCATTTACCTGTAAGGGTAGTGTATGCTCCCCACTCCAGAACACTACAAACAGGTCAGATGAGTCTATACCAAATTCCATCTTTTGAAGAGGCCACTGGACACCAGTCACCACTTTGTTTACAGATAAATTAACCTGTTATGGATCGGTTAATAGGTCCAATAGCTGAACAAAACTGGCAGAGGATATGCTCTAATTGCCAAGAACAATTATATCTAAATTTTTTGGAAAGATTTTTTTTTTTACTGTCCTTTTGCTGAGACTCAAGGGAAGCAAAAACAAAACAACTCCATGTCCCACTCCCATCATGTGTAAGATTTCCTCAAAGATTTTCTGGAGTCATGATATTAGACTGTAGGCATCTGCTTATACTTATTTATTCTGTCCATCCATTGATTTTACTAATTGTAAAACTCCAGGGCTCATTTGTAAAAACTCATTTATCTTCATCATGCTCCAGTGAGTAAAAGAACTGCCAACCGTTTTCTTTAATTTACCAGTAAAGTACCTAAATCCGAAATAGTAGGATTTGCAGTCATAATCTAGCATCCAGGACAGCATTGTTCACTCTTCTTCCTTCTTTAATTAATTCTGGATCATCCTTCCTCTCTACAGTGCTGTAACTTTCAAAGATTGAGTCCGTAAAGATTCTCAAATCTGGCTGCACATTAGAATCACCTGGGGAGCTTTAAAAACACACTCTAAAGCCCAGGCCCCACCAAGAGGGCCTGATTTAATTGGCCAGGGGTGGAACCTAGCATCAGTGTATTTTAAAAGCTCCCCAGATGATTTTAATGTGCAGCCAGGAAGGAGAAACACTAATTAATCTAAGGCTGAGTTTCGCTGGGACTGGCTATTCTGTGTAGTGGGGGCTTCTCTGGGCATGGTAGGATATTTAGCAGCCTCCTGGGCATCTAAACGCCTAGATACCAGCAGTGCCCACCTCCAGTTGGTAAAGCCAAAAATGTCTCCAGACACTGCCAAATCATCCAGGGAGCATAAAATCACCCCCAGTTGAGAACCACTGATTTAGGGGAATATATAAGTAAATTGTAGGATACTCACACTCTAAAATAAGTAATGCAGCTTCCAGAAGTAATGATGTATGTGTATACTAGGGGTATACACAGCAAGAGGAATATAAGCACAAATTGAGTGCGGGGGAGGTGGGCACAGGGGTGGAGGGAAAGAAAGATAATGATATCAGATTACATTTATGCTAAATTAAAACACATCCACAAATGACCCTGTAATTTTCAGAAACACACAGATGAGTGGGTGCCTGTGGTGAAAAGGAGAAGATGGATGTGCATTAAGAGCCTCTGCTAAGGCGTTTATGTGAAGATGAGACCGGAAACTGTCTCAGAAACCAGCTCATTCCCGTCTAAGCTGAATCTCTTGCTATGAAACCCAAGTCCCTTTCCCTTACGTTTTTTTCTCATCAAACACTGGAGATAACACTGCCTGTTGGTAGTGACAACCTCTGAAGAAACTCAAAAGAGGACTCCAATTCCATAATCCCTAAAAAAAACAGCTTTCAGGAAATGTCCTTAGTTTCATGATTTGTGCAATGGAGATAATTATACTCCTTTAAAAGCTGTGAGGTAAAGATTGAATGAGAAAATGCCTAGGAATCTATTTTAAAATGCTAGAGCTTTATAAACGGTAAAGCTTTATAGCAATCATCTCTGTAAAAATGAGTTCTATATATTATGCTCTAACAAAGGGTTTTCTAGAAAAAAACAGTTCTTTTTGTTTGTACAAGTTCTCTTTGATCTGCATGATTGCATAGCATAGCAAGAATTTGAATCAATTAACTTTCTGGGAAATGTGGAATATAAAATATTATTACTTTTTGCTAATTAAAATGATCAGATTTCAAGGAATCACAAGCCAATACTATTTAATTATGGCATTTTCATGTTTTTCAGATTTTATATAAATTGAGGCTTTTTCAAAAGTTTTTTAAGGTTGTTAAATACCTTTTGGATGAAACAGGAAAGAGAAAACTTTATTTTAGAATTATAAATTCTCCCCCTTTTCAATCCTTTCCAACTACTCTTTGAATTGTAAACAGCAAAAATATGGACTAAATAAACCCCACAATACTTTAAACATATAATTTAAGCATATTAACTAGCATTAATGCTTCTAAAGGGTGTATCCTTTAGATAAGGCCAAATGATTAAAATCATTTAATCTCAGAAATTAATATGTTAAATGATTTAGAGCTAAGATCAACTAATTTTGAAAAATTTAAATCCTATGTAATTCATAAAATAGTTTGGATTTGATTTTTTTCTTGTCGATGTTGAGAGTGAAAATGTGGCATTTCATTTTGACTTTCTGAAAGTTCAGAATAAAGTTTACGATTTCGCAGATTCCATGTAATCCCTGGATTCATCTTAAGGTTACTGGACCAATGTAAGTTTCTTCTTAATGAAATACCAAGTGGGCACTTTCTTTTCAGAATTCACCAGCTCTAAAATGGGGAGTCTCTGCATTTTAGATAAACTGTTTTCAGGCTAAATCTCTAATTATTGGGACTAGGATTTCCAAGTATGAGACTGAGACTGAAAAAAACCCTTAATACAGAAAAAAAGAAAACGCCTGCTTGTCTTTTTCTAAATACTGTCATTCATTTAGCCCTGGGCAGGTTAGAAAGTCTGACAGTGTCTGTGGCAACCCTGCAGTTTATCCCTTGGTTTGGTTTTCTTTGGTGATGGCTGCTTTTCCTAGACACCTTGCTAGCCTTTCTCCCTACAGCATTTCCCTGGCGCATTCCTGCCTCTTTTACTGGGTACTTTCGAGATTTATGGACAGGCCCCCACTGCTATAAGAACCACAACAAACCACGAGAGGCGAGTGAGAGGAGATGACCAGCCTCCCAGCCTGGGGAACCTGATTCTGGGAATCACGACTCTGTGACTGCAGTTGCACAAACTGGAAGGTACTCAGTTTGTGTAGAGTGTGCCCTGCACAAACATTTACCTAGAGCTGACTATGGGCCTGATACTGTCCCACCCTGGGATAGAGCGAAGGAAAAGAAACAATCCCGGTCCCCTAACATCCCCAGGGTCTCCTGGTGTGCAGGCACCGCACTCCTGGAGTTCGTCCCGCGGGCGCACTCACCTCTGCCTGGTGATGAGGTTGATGTAGTGTCGCAGCGCCGAGTAGTATCTGGCCATGTCCTCCGCTGGCGCGTCCTCGCCCGGGTTGTCCGGCTTGGAGGGGTACGCCTCGGCCAGCGCACCCAGGCACACGAGCAGGGACAGGGCGAGGGTCAGTCCGGACAGCCCCAGTCGCTTGCTACCTAGCATCTGCGGGCACAGAAGGCTCAATGGACGGGCTTGGGGATTAAGAGGAACCACGCGCCGCATGCCCTCCTCTGCCTCCCGTGCTCCTCCTCCCGCTACTACCCGCGACCCCCAGTCCGCTCTCGTCCCCGTCCCGCAGAGAGAACCCAGGCGTGGCTAGCACCATCTTGCGGGCTCAGGGCTCCGTCAGCCCTGGACCTGCCCCTCTGCCCCACCTGAAAACTTTGCGCCACTTCGGTCCAAGTCTCAGAGCCAAGAGGCGCGCGGCGAGAGGCGCAGGGTGGGGGCCCCGCCAGTTTAGACACTTTCAAAACTGATTTAGAAGTTCCTCTTGCTGGGTTAAAGAATGAACACTTTTCTCTCGTCTAACCCAAACTCTTGTCTGGGAAGAAAACTTTATTCTCTGTTACTTTTGGTCTGCCTAGCTTCCAGGGGATCAACGCTGACGGCAGAGATCACCTTCGGGTGACGACTGCGTTTGGGAAGGGGAAACAGAATTGCTCCCGGGGCCAGAATTGCTCCAAAGAGATTTGGAGCCCAAGAATCCAGGGAGGCAGGGCGTGGGGCTCCCGAGCGCCAGGGATTCCTCACTCCATGGCGCTGCCTGGGAAACCTTCCTACCGCACACCGCTTTCTGGGCCTCCAGGCGGCGACCCGCAGGGAAACGGCCATCTGCCGTGGGATAGGGGTCACGGGTGTTCCCTCCATAGCTACCAAAAGGTAACTCAGAAGAACCGCTCAGCCGGAAGGGCCCGGGAGAAAGGGCGGTGGACAATCAGAAGGGACCAGAGGGACAAGTGGAATTTAGCTGCCAAAAGGGCTGGTGTGCGTCGGGGCGCGGAGCAGGCACTGTCCAGCGCACAGAGGTTGGAAAGCGGGGCGCGACCCTCCCAGGGTCCCAGAGCTCTGCAGAGCCGGAGGTTGCGCGCCTCAAGCAAGTCCAGGGGCGCCCCGTTCGCTCCCACCCCTAGCCAAACGGTTCGTAGCACTCACGGTGGCTGGCCGGCGGGCGTGGCTGGGCGGCAAGTACTCTGCTGTAGAGCGCGCGTCTCTGAGGGGTGAGAGCCGGCAGATGGGGTGCAGACAGCGGGTCGCAACCGGGCTTTTATGGAGCTTCCTCGCCGCAGCAGGAGGGGCCTCGGGCAATCACGCTTGGGTGACTCCCACCCGCCACTTCCCGCCCCCGAGTGGCGAGGGGAGGGGGCTGGAACCGCAGCCACACGAGTGTTGGCTTAGGGAGCCACCCACACCCCAACTCTCCCGCCCTAAGCACTGCTCCAAGAAGCTGGGCCTCGAGCGAGGCAGCACGCTCCGAGTGCGCTGGACACCACCAAAGCCCAAGTGTCTGCCCTCGGGCAGCGCCTGATCCCTGCTTTCCTTCTTTCCTTCACGCCCCGTCTAGTCCTGCCAGAGAGGCTCAGCCCAGACGATTCTTGTCGCCAGCCAACAGGACTACCAACAAACTGGGCGCCGGAGTAGGAAGCACCTGAATCCTCTCTGTGGTGGCGTATCTCCAGGACCCAAGAGGCATCCTCGCCCAGCACAACTGCGCACTTTTGGAGCGAGGCAACTGGGCGCACAGATTTTTCCTGCACTTGGAACAAATTGCAGGCAGCTACCAGAAGTCTCCACCTAGGGGGTCCCAAAGCTGCTCCCGGCAGAGCTGAGAACTGGTTTCAAGGGCTTCAACGCCTTCCCCCAGCGGGTTTTTCTAGGAGATCAGACCTTTTCAAGTACTCTCCCAGACGCAGTGAGCCATGCTCCGTCGCGACAGGAGTGTGACAACTCAAAATTCCCCAAAGGGGCACACGGTAAACCTATTCCCCCAGTTTGCTGAAAAAGAGCCACGTTTCCAGCTTCTAGAGACTTTTTTAAGCGCAATTTTAAAAATACAACTTTTTTTTCTTTTTTGGTCCGAAGTAACGTTAGTTAAATGAACAACAATTTCTCCCTTATTTGCCAACCCTTGTATAGTCCTATGTACATTCGATTAACGCTGATTGAGAATGTGGGTTTTGATTAAGATAAAACATGTTAAAAACGATGAACATTAATTTGCTCATCAAACGTTAGACCTGTTGAATGAACATGCAAGATACAGAAACTATTATTACAGGATCAAGATTTTATGCAGTGGACTGAGATCTTAAAGTTTCCTGAATGAATGCTCCTGGAAGTCTGAATCTTTCTAAATAAAATGGTATGTTGGGAAATAAAAGCATTAAGTTGGTATGTTATTTTGATGCTAAAAGGACAAGTGATTCTGTTAAACTGACACTTAGTTTTTGTGCTGTTGCAACAGCATTGAATTAAATATCAACTACCGTGAAGCAAACAATCCTCTGTGTGTATGTGTATGTGTGTTTGTGGAATCAAACTATAATGTTAGAGACCAACATCCTTTCACTTGGCAACCACTTCTCTTTATATATTACACAAACACATGCCGGGGACACAAATATCAAGGCTGTCAGAGTTGCTCAGGGGTGCTTACGTGACAGAGCCTTCAGAAAAACTGCAAAACATCTTCTAACTTAGAGCCCTTCCTAGATAAAGGGAAAAAGCTACAGTCTACTTTCAATAATATAGTCTTATTTTAGAGTGTATCACAGATTCATATCAATTAAAACCTGGACTTAAAAGGTATTGAATTTGGGAGAAATTACTTCTAAGGAGGTACACACCGCTGTTGAGGGAATAACACTGTGGAGACTTGATTAATTTAGCTTAAGATAATGTAATTGATACTCAAGAATAAGAACTTATTCTCAGCGTTGGGATTTAGAGAATAAAAAACAGGAACTGATATGCCCTACACGTGCCTTTACATCCTCATTTCCTTTCTCTCCAGTCCAAGCTGCAACCCCTGGCCTTGGGCTCTAAATAATCTGTCTCTCTTAGGGCTTTATTCTGTCAACTACCTCTTCTCTTTCTTAGAGTTTCTTATACCCTCCCTTGGTTTGTAACTTTTCTTGGATTTGTTCCATGAAAAAAAGAAAAACCAAAACCCCCAAATACAAACAAAACCAACTGTTTGCAACTCAACCCCACATCTTCTTGCTGCTGACCCATTTCTCTCCTTTGTTTCAAAGTCAAGTTGTTTATTTTTAACAGCTTTGTTAAGATAGCATTGGGATACTATTGAGCTTGTTGAGATTCGAAAGGAGTTGAATCAGAGGAGACCAGGGAAGGTAATGGTCAAGAGAAGTCAGATAACTGATAAAGGTCCATGTGGTTTGCAATCAGGAGGTCTTACTGATAGCAGGTTCATAACTTGACTCAGATAGAACCCAGACCACAGCGGTATCATGAACAAACCTAAAGCAAAGAAGCAGAGGCAATAAACAGATACCACTGAAATATACAAAGCTACAAATATTTAAAATATTCAATTGGATATATTCTTACACACATGCCCAGGAAGCCATCATTAGAACCAAGAAAATGAAGATACGTATCACTTCCCCAGGTTTCCACATATACCTTTGTAATCCTTCCTTTTGCCTTGTCCTCACCCCCGCCTCCACTGATCTGCTTTCTGTCACTAGAGATTTGTTCACGTTTCCTAGAATTGCACATAAATGTAATTCCCCAGTAAATACTCTTTGTCTGCCTTCTTTCACTCAGCATCATTATTTTTGAATCCACTCATATTGTTGCATATACCAATCATTCTTTTTTATTGCTGGGCAGTATTTCAATATATGATATACTTCAAAATTTTTAATTAATTTTACTGCTCATAAATTGTTGGTTATTTTCACTTGGAACTTCTATGAATAAAGCTGCCTTGACATTCGTATACAAGTCTTTGTGTGAACATAAGCCTTCAGTTCTCTCGGAAAATACTTAAAAGCAGAACGTCTGAGTCAGATGGTGAGTGTATACTGACCCACAGTTTGTTGATGATCTGTTTTTGCTTCTGTTTTGCTCATTTTTTTCTTGATATTTTATTTTGGATAGTCTCTATTGCTATGTCTTTGGTTCACTAATCTTTTCTTCTGCAATATCTGATTATTGCCAGTCCTATCCAGTGAATTTTGCACCTTATACTTGGTAGCTTTTGCCTCTAGAATTTTAACTTGAATCTTTTTTTTTTAATTACAGAAGGGGAATATCAAGCAATGAATCTTTTTTATGTCTTCCATATCTCAACACGTCTGCTCTTTAACTTCTTGAATATACATTAATAATAACTTTTGTACTACTAACACTCATGTCATTTTTGTGTACTTTGGGTTGATTTTTCTCTACATTATGGCTTGCTTCTTTGTATGCCTGATAATTTTTGATAGGATGTCAGATATTGTGGATTTTACCTTGTTAATTTTTTTTTTTTAATATTCCTATTATTGTTCCTGAGCTTGTTCTGAGACAATTAAAAACTTGGAGACAGTTTTATCCATTCAGGTCTTACATGTGAGTTTTGTTAGGTGGGACCAGAGCTGGGGTTTAAGACTAGGTTTACTCTTTCCACACTTTGAGGCAAAAATCCTTTTTTTCCCTTTAACTGGCAACTGACTTTCCCATAACACACACACCTCAAATTGTGTAGCTCTCCCCTCTGGCTGTTGAGACAGGCATTATTCCAAGCCCTTGGTCAGCATCAGACACTGTTTACTCTTATCCTTTGTGTAGTTCTTTTCCTGATCTCAGGTGGTTTGTTCTTGTATAATCATGTGATCAATAATCAACTAAATCCTCAAAGGGGGATACCCTTCAGACTTCCAGAGTATTCTTTCTCTTACCTGGTACTCTTCCTGTGGACTCTAGCTACCCTGGCTCCCCACACTTTCAGCCCTAGCTCCTTAGCCAGGCTGATTCAATTCCTTCCTTTTGGCTGCAGCTTGGATGTCTCCTTCAGGTGGTATATTAGTCGGTTTTCATGCTGCTTTGAAAAAATACCGAAGACTGAGTAATTTATAAAGGAAAGGTTTAATTAACTCAGTTCTATATGGCTGGAGAGGCCTCAGGAAACTTAAAATTATAGTGGAAGGGGAAGGAAGCATGCCCTTCTTCACATGGCAGCTGGAGAGAGAAGTGGCGAGCAAAGACGGAAAAACCTCTTATAAAACCATCAGATCTTGTGAGAACCCACTCATTATCATGAGAACGGCAGTATGTGGATAACAGACCCCGTGATTCAATTATCTCCCACCAGCTCCCTCCCACAGCACCTGGGGATTATGGAAACTACAATTCAAGATGAGATTTGGGTGGGGACACAGCCAAGCCGTATCAGGCAGTGATCTGGGACCATTGTATGGCTCTTCTCTAAGAGATTACTGTCCTTTGCTAATGTCTAATGTTTTAAGTGTTGTTTCATATATTTTTATCTTGTGTTTTAGTTGTTTCAGCAGGGAGGGTAAATCCAGTTCCTGTTTCTTCATCTGGCCAGTAGAGCAAGTCTCATAGCAAGGCTTCTTTGAAAAGATGTTTCTATTCATTGTCCCTGGTTCTTCCCCTTAGGTTTGGTCATGAAGTCACTGTGATCTAGGCTCTGTCTGATTCAAGTTATGAACCTGCTATCAATAAGACCTCTTAATTGCAAACCACTTGGACTTCTATCAGATATTTGACATCTCTTGACCATTACCTTCTCTTGTCTCTGATTCACCTCCGTTTTCTCTGAAGTGCCACTGTCTCCTTTGCTGACTCGCACTTCTGTACCCCTAGTCCTAGACTTAACCTTTCCATATCCTGACCAGTGAAGCTCATCTAGTCCCACAGCTTATGATCCTGAAATCTCTACCTCCAGCTCAGATTTCATAACTGGAATCCAGGGCTATACGTCCAGCTCAGAAAAACTCCATCAAGAGCCTCAAATTTAGTTTGTCCAAAGCGGAGCTTCCATTAACATGAATATCTAATTAAATATCATATGAAGAAAAAATGTTTTCAGAATTCTTCCATTGAACTATAAGGCCCCACATATTTTGGGCCCTGCATCCTCCTAGGCTCATCTAATATAATTTTCTCCTTCATTCCCTGTATTTCTGTCCATTTGTCTTCTTTCTGCTTCTTAAATATGCCAATCAGTTTTCCTGTTTGGGCCTTAGTTGTGCTGTGTCTGCTTTCTGAGGTATTCTCTCTCCCACTCTTTACCTGGCCAACATCTACACATCCTTCTGGTTTTATGTTGAAATGTCACTTTTCAATGGAGGATTTTCTGGGTCTTTCAGGCTGGATTAGTTCCCCTATTATATGCTCTTACAGGACCCTAAATTTCATATTAATTGCATATACCTATAGTTCAATCTTATATGTATTCTTTAGTTATTTTATTACTATTTGTTTAATATCCATAAATTTTGTTATGTTAACTTAATAGAAGCGGTAATGAATCTCTATTATGATTCCCAGCCCTCAATAGATGCTCTAGTTTGTTTTGTTTGACTCTAATCTCATGTTGAAATTTGATCCCCAATGTTGAAGGTGGAGCCTGATGGGAAGTGTTTGGGTCATAGGGGTGGCACCCTTATGAATGGCTTTGTGTTGTCCTTGTGATAACGGATGAGTTCTTGCTTTATTAGTTCCTGTGAGAGCTGATTGTAAAAAAGAGCCTAACACCTCCCTCCTCTCTCTCTTGCTTGCTGTCTTTTGCCATGTGATCTTTGCACTCACCAGCTCCTTTTCATCTTCTGCCTCGAGGGGAAGCAGCCTGAGGCCCTCAGCAGAAGCGGGTGCTGGTGCCATGCTTCTTGCACAGCCTGCAGAACCATAAGCCAAATAAACCTCTTTTCTTTATAAATTACCCTGTATTTAATGGCAACACAAATGAATTAAGACAACAGATTTCCAATAAATATGTATTGATCAAAACAAATAACTTTATGCAACTGAAGTTTATAACTGAGTTTTAGAAGGGCCTGATATAACTTAGACCAGAGATTGGCAAACTGCAACCTATGGGCCACCTCCCTACCACCTGTTTTTGTAAATAACGTTTTGTGAGAACACAGACATGCCTGTTTGTTTACATGTTGCTTATGGCTGCTTTCTTGCTGCAATAGCAAAGTTGAGAAGTTACAATAGACACTATATGACTCACAACGTCTAAAATTGTTTGCTTTCTGGCTCTGTATAGAAAGTATGCAGAATGTTGATTTAGAATTTCAGTATTTTACATAAAACATAGGTAAGTAAACCTATGGTTTTACTTTTTAATTTGAGGGTGCTTAGCATGCCAAACTGCTTCCTGCCCAGGGCTCTTGCTTATTCTGTTTTCTCTGGCAGCAAAAGCCCACGTATCCTTCACGTTTACTCTCTTTGTCATTTATCCATGATCCCTCAATCCAGATTAGTTTCCTCTCCAACTCACCTCATTGTATGATCCCATAGTATATTGAAGTTTACCTTTAAAGATCTCTGAAAGAACTTTAAAGACACCTCTGTCTATTTAGGGATATAGTCAAAGTGTTATTTGCAGTTTGATGTATCTAACATTTCATAATTGTAAGCTCCCTGAGAGCAAGGGTGTGTTTCATTTTGCTCACCATTAAAATCCCCATATTTAGAATAACATACTTGTATATTTGGAAGATACTTGACTCTTACTAGGTGCTCAATAAAAATGTGTCAAATGACACTGAGACTTGGCATGTCATACACACACACACACACACACACACACACACACACACACACACACACATATAAACTTGTAGCTGAAGTTGGTTAGGATTTTAGGGGTCCAACAAATAACTACCCACCCCCCACACCATGGCACCATAGAAACTGATCAATAGTCAGAAGTCAGCTATAGAGATCAATATATGAGGTTTATCAGTAGTAAACTATAGATTGCAAGATATACCTTTAGTTCTGCTTGCTTTTTAAGAAGCACACTCTAGTTTTTAAACATTTATTTTATTTCTAGCAAGCCACATAAGGCAGTTTTGCATGCTTTGTTTCCCTTCTAGAGTTATTTTTAATTTTAATGGTGTCCTTTAACATGTGCATGCATTCAAACACTGCTTATTGCTTATCTCACATATCAACATTTTCTTTCAGGTGTTTGTCTCAAAAGGATTTAAAAGAATAGCCGCTCCGTAAAGTTAGTAAGGAGTAATAACATTAATATGCTTCTCTTCTTTAATACCTTTCTTCCCCATGGATCACAGTAAGCTTTGCAAATAACAGGAAACCAAACAGCATTCTCTTGAGATGGGAATGTTCTTAGTGAAAATGGAATTAAGAAAATAGGGCAGAGAAATGGCACAATTAGTTTAGATGTTAGAGAAGCAAAGGACGCAACATTTGTATTTTCTAGTAACCTAGAAGACCACGTTATCCATTATATCAAAATTAAACTAAATTTAAGAATGATAAAGGATAATAATCTAATAGTTTAATTTTTAGAAATAATCCGAGAATTATTTTTTCAGAGAGTTTATGCTATGTACATTTATATTATGTAGTTTTAAAAATTATTTTAAAATTTGTTAATGAATACACATAATTTCTTGTGATTAATTTTTTAAACTATCATTTGAAACATCTTTTTAAAGATGCAACTTGAAAAGCCTTGTTCTTGTCCCCGTCCGCATTTACCTCATTTCCCTGCCTTTCACTGGGTGACCATTTTTATTCACTTCTCGTGTGTCTTTCCCAACTTTCTGTATTCAAATAAAAGCAAAAATGAATATGCGTTCTTATATTACTCTTTTTCTTAGAAAAATGCAACATGCTATACACATTGCTTAGTATTGATTTTATTATTTAATACTCTGTCTTGGATTTCTTTCTGTTTTAGAACTAAAAGCCATCTTCAGTCTTATTTTAAAAACAATTTTTGACAGTTAAAATCAATTTCATCGTATAGATGTAATGTAACTTTTTGTTTACCCGTCCTCTGTAACATGCACTTCGGTTGTTTCCCGTCTTTTGTTATTAAAAAGTACTGAAACAATTAACTTTATAAATTTATCTTTTTTATATGTACAGATGTATGTGTAGGAAGGTTTCTCAAAAGTGGGGTTGTGAGGCTGGACACTATGGCCCACACCCATAATCCCAGCAGCTTGAGAGGCGAAGGCAGGCAGATCACTTGAACTCAGGAGTTCAAGACCAACTGAACTGGTGAACATGAAACCCCGCCTCTACTACAAATACCAAAAAAATAGCTAGGTGTGGTAGCATGAGCCTGTAGTCCCAGTTGGTTGGGGGGCTGAAGTGGGAGGATTGCTTGAGTGTGGGAGGTCAAGCTTGCAGTGAGCCGTGTTCACTCCATTGCACTGCAGCCCAGGTGAGTGGGAAAGAAAAAAAAAACAAAATGAGATTGTGGGTTCAACAGACATTTGTAAATCTTATACATCATTGCCAAATTGCTGTACTTAGGGGATTTACAAAGTCCCACTCCCACTAACAATCAAAGATGTCATTTTCCCACAGTCCGAACCACAATATAGTCACATTTTAGATTCTGGTAATATGACAATTTTAAAAGGAGGGGGAGGGGAAGAGGTATTTTTGAGTACTTTAAATTTTATTTCTTTGATTATAAATGATATTAAGCATCTTTTAATGTATTACAAGCCATTTTTATCTTTCTTTAAAATTTTTCTATTATATATAAGATTAGATATTATATAAGAATATCTAAAATATTCTTTGACCTTTTTTCTACATTGTTGATCTTTTTAAAATCAATTTTATTCATTCTTTTAATAAATATTTTGAGAGTTTATTGTGGCCAGGAACTGTTCTAAACATTTGGGATATATTTAAAAACAAAATACATATCAGGCTTACAGTTTAAACAGAAAATGAAGAATAGACACAATTTTAAAGGTAAATGACTTGGTTTGTGAGACAGTGATGAGTGCTATGCAGAAAGTCACAAAGACTTGAAGAAGGTGAAGAAGTGAGCCATATAAATCACTGAGGCAGAGCATCCGAGGCCACACAAAAAATCTGATATGATGACCCCAAGGAGGGCATGACCACAGTGGTAGCAGGGAAGGGGTAAAAAATGGTTGGATTCCAGATATATTTTAAAAGTAGAGCAAGTAATGTGTGAGAAAGAAGGAAGAGAGCCAAGAATGACTGCAGATTTTTTGGCCAGCGTAACTGAAAGAATGGGATTGCCCCAACAGTAAAGGGGAGTAGGTTTGGGATTGGCATTGGGAGTTCAGTTGAAGATGTCAATATTTGGATGTCTATTAGACCCCGAGATGTCAGTTGTATGTCTGAATCTGGAGTTAAGGAGAGAGATCAAGCCTTGAGAAATAAATTCAGGAGTTGTTTGCCTTTTGATGACATTTAAAGGTGTGATAGTAGGTAAGATAACCAAGGAATTGAGTGGGGAAAGAGGCAAGAAGGTGCCCACATCAAGGCCTGCAGTGAACTGACATTGAGAGGCCAGGAAGTGAGGAAGAAAGAGAAAAGTAGCCTGAGAAAGAGGGACTAGAGAAGTAGAGGAAGGCCAAAGGAGTCTGAAGTTTGGTATTCTAGACATCATGTGCAAAAGTTTTTTCAAAAATGGACTCTTGCATCAACGCTAAAAAGTAAAGGCAAATTGACCACTGGCTAAAATTGACCACTGGCTTGAGCAATGTGACAGTTTTGACAAAAAGCAGTTTCAGTAGACTGGCAGGAAAAAAGACACTAGATAGGATTTAAGAGATATAAAGAAGATATAGGAGATGACTCGTGGAGTTTCACTTCAGAGGAAAGTAGTTAAAGGGCAGTGACTGGTGAGGGAAATGACATCAAGAGAAGTGTCTTTTAAATGGAGAAAAAGGGAGCATGTTGGTCTGCTGGATGGAATGATCAGAAAGAAAGAAAAAGTGTCACTGAAGGAGAGAGCTTCTAGAAGCTTTTATGTATTTTAGAGTTTATCTTTTTGTGAAATGAGTTGCAAAAATTAATTTTTGGTTTGTCACTCATCTTTTGACTTTGTTTAATGTGTTGTTTTTGCCTTACAGAAATTTTAAAGTTGAATATATCAGTCTTTTCTTGTGTGCTTCTGAATTTTAGCTCATAGTTTTAAAAGGGCCTTTCACACTCTATAGCAGCGTTTTGTGAAATAGAGGCTAAGGACAAAATCTAGCCTCTCACCTGTTTTTGCAAATAAAGTTTTATTGGAACACAGGCACAGTCATTTGTTATGGCTGCTTTTGTACTCCAATGGTAGAATTGAGTCACTATGACTTTAAAATTGTGGCAAATACACGCTACATAAAGTTTTCAGTATAACACTGAATGATGAGAAAATACTATATTTTGAGTGGAACTATGTTTAACCATTAAATAGAATAGTAGACAGCATTTCTTATTTAATACTATATATTCTAGAGCAGTTTATGTTGTGGAGAAAGGCGTTTGGAGAGAGTGGTAGCCCACAAATCTAAAATCTTTACAACATTTGACCCTTTTTGAAAAAGATTTGCCAGTCTCTGCTCTATGGTTAAAAAGTAAATTTGCTTATTTTTTTATTGTGCTTTTAAGATTAATTTATGTTTTCTTTTCTTTTTTCTTTTGCTTTCTTTTTCTTTTCTTACTTTTATATAAAAACTTAGATTTTTGTCGTGATATAGTGAATAAGGCTTCAATTTTTTTCTCTCTATATTGGCAATTAGTTTTCTCAATGCTGTTTATTGAGAAGTGTATAATTTCCTCCCCTCCGCCAGCTTTGAGTTGCCGCCTTTAGCATATACAATCATAAATTCCTATGTGTGTTGGTTACCAGATTTTTTATTTTATTCCATTGGTCCTTCTGTCTATACAGGCTTAAGAACCACAGTACTTTAGTAATATGGGTTAATATGTAGTTAAGGCTTGTTCCACATCTGCCATCATTGCTTTCTTTCTTTTTTCAGTGTTAGTGATTTTCTAGTAATTTTTTTGTTAGGCTGAATATATTTTTAATATTTCATCATCTTTTATATTATGCGTTTTTTACTTTAGTAGTCTGTGTTTCCTTTTCTGTCCTTTACTTTATGATCTATGATCATTTTTTATTTCTTATTTTAGCAGTTGGAAAGCATATGATGTGTTTTATTCCCTCTAGTGTTTCTCTTAACAAATATGAGTAATTTGAACTGAACAATGGTTGTTATTTTGGCTGCCCACCTAGTTGCTACTCCTGCCTTTTTTATTATTATTATTATTATTTTTTGAGGTGGAGTCTTGCTCTGACACCGAGGCTGAAGTGCTCGGCTTGGCTCACTGTGACCTCAGCCTCCTGAGTAGCTGGGATTATAGGTGCCCACCACCAGGCCTGGCTAATTTTTGTATTTTTAGTAGAGATGGGGCTTCACCTTGTTGGCCAGGCTAGTCTGGAACTCCTGACCTCAAGTGATTCACCCACCTCAGCCTCCCAAAGTTCTGGGATTACAGGCGTGGGCCACCGTGCCTAGCCCCTGATTTTTTCTTTGCTAATAGATCCCTGACATATGTATTTCCAGCCAAGGGGCTGAATTAGGATAACTCACTCACCTTTACCAATGATTGGTTTAGGGTTTAATTTATGACCTATTTCTGGCCAATGAAATATTAGGATAAGTCAGCTGCTGGCTTTTAAAAAGGGTTTTCTTCCTATCAGGGAAGAGGCATATCCTTTGCCATAATTCTCTCTCTCCTTATTTTGGAAATGATGCTTTGGAGGTGATGCTCAGAGCTGTGGTATCCATCCTGTGGTCATGAGGAGCAATATTGAAAGTACTCTGAGATTGGCAGAATGCAAAGAACCGAAAGGGCCTAGGTGCCTGACAAAATCAGTGAGCTGCAAAGCCAGTCTTGGGACTGACAGCCTTTAGATGTCCCATTAAGTAATAAATGACCACATGGTTTAAGCCACTGTTAGCTGGATTTTCTGCTACTTGCAGCCAAAAGCATTCTTAATTAATAAGCTACTTCTCATTCTTGACATTTTCCCTTTACGCTTTTGTTATTTTTAAAATTTTTCAAATTATTTTTTAATAAAAGAAATCTCTACTTGGGGCTTATTTTTATCTTTCTATTTATAATAGATTTTCCTTCATTTTCTTATCATGCTATCTGGACTCCCCTTGACTCCTTATCTC
This sequence comes from Saimiri boliviensis, assembly GCF_048565385.1. Lineage (NCBI taxonomy): Eukaryota > Metazoa > Chordata > Mammalia > Primates > Cebidae > Saimiri > Saimiri boliviensis. The sequence continues at coordinate 90,882,920 of NC_133458.1, read as the reverse complement.
AAGGATAAGAGCTAACTTAGGCCTTCTGTATTCAAGAGTTGTGTTATATATGCTTTTCTGTTGTCTGAGATGGTGGCAAAAATGGGACTGAGTGAGATCTGGGAGAAAGTGTGGAACCAGAAGTTTAGGTATCACAGTTGGGGGATTTTGATACTGCCTTGTCTATAAGTTAGTTAAAAATCCTGTACTGAGGTTTACTCTGCAGAGTTGGAGCTATTTCTGATCCTGTGAGAAAAGCCAGTGGCTTTCAGGTTGTTTACCAGGTCCCCGGTGAACTCAGAGCCTTTTCTTCTCTCAAAGACAAGCTGCCATCAGTAATTCTTTTCCCCTCTCCTCTCCCTGTTTGCTTCTCCTGCTCCCTTCTGAGACTTAGGTGGGAAAGGCATGAAAAAATGAATGAATAAAGGATGAACCCTATTGTCACTTCTCTGCTTGTATATTTTGTTTTCCTCAGTTAGTGAAACAAACTCATCCCAATTCTTAGTAGTCCTTCCCAACTCTAATAAAGGAATATCTGCTTTTCTCTCGTGGTGTAGAGAGGCAACCATTTAAAGGGATTCTGAATCTTTTTCTCTTGAGCTTCTCCAACTACCATTCCTCACAGTTAGCCTCCTTCCTTCCAAATTGAAAAGTATCAGTGAGCTTCTTCCGTCATTGTTTCTTCAGATTTTTGTCCACTGTACTGCTTCTGGAGGAGTTCAGCATAACCTACAGTCAGTTTCCAGAATCTTCTCTCCGTAGATGAAATTTCAAAACCCTTACAGTATGGTGTTACTCCGTCCTTAGTTTGAAAGCTTCTTTTTCTCCTCTTTGGCTATTCTTACTTAATTCATACGTTTTGTTAGATTTGGAAGCAGGGAAATTTCTTGATCCTGTATTTTCTTTCATAGAGAATCTGTGAAATTGGAAGAGTTTATTGATAGCACTGCTTCTATTGCTATGTATTTTTAGCAGTATCTAGAAGTACATGTATAAGAGAACTGCGGCAATTACAAAGATTATTTGGACCAAAATTACCTCAAAATCTACTTGAAACACCCATGTAATTGCAGGAAAAATATATATTTTTAAATTTGAAAGTATTCTGATAATAATAGCTGCAGTTCTCTCCTCCGCTTGCATGTGCAGACACAAACTGAAGATTCTGAAATGGCACCCATTGTGCTGAGTTGAGATTGGCTTTGTGTTATTCTGACCAGTTACAGTTTGTCTTCTATTATTATTAGCACATGTCCCATACTTCTGGTTTTACCAACCCATACAATAGCAGAATGCTTATTTTACTGAGAATAAAACCTTAAAGGTGACTGTGGGAATGATAAGTTCATTTTGCCACATTGAAGGCGGACTTTATAGGAAAATATTGACTTCCTATTATGTAGATGACTAAAATGCTGCAGAGAGCACCCTGCACCTCAGGTGACAGCACTGACGAGCCAGCAGGCTTACTGAAGAGTCTTGTCTTCTCTTCCGGTAAGCTGGGTTTGAAGCGAGTTCGGGCTCTGCTATGAGGATGTATCATTTCAACTGTAAAGACTGGTGTGGATCGTGTGGACTGGATGTCCCTCAAGACCCACCGAAGGGCACTTCTAGACTCCTAGGACTCCAGACACTGGAGGCACTCCCGACACCATCATTTTCCCAGTCTCACTTGCTGCCAGAATTCGGATATGATTTACGTCAGATCCAGTTGCTTGGGACTTTGATTTAAAACTGAATTATAACACTAATGAGATGTCCCATTTTCTCCATGCATACTATTAAGCATTTTAAAAAAGTTTTTAACAACTCTGAGTCAGGAAGCACGTAAGTTATATGAGGGGAGAAATGGGCTGTGGGCATCCTCTTCCTAGCGCAAACTGAGGCAGAGGCAGTGTGGCCTGGAGCAGGGGACCCTGGTGGAAGATTCCAGATTCTGCAACTTCCTGACTGTGGCAGGAGCGGCAGTGTTCTTGGCAACCTGGTTCTGGTGAGGTTTCCGGAGCTGCTTCTGGAACAAGAAACTTAGAGCCGGCATCTTTGCCGCTCACTCCTGAAGACTACCCTTTAATAAGTCTTTTTCTGTGTGAAGTAACTAGAATAGATTCTGAGGCCTGAAACTAAGATCTCTGAGCAACAGCAGGACCATGGGAGAAAGACTGTTAGGTCAGAACTTGGCTACCACGTGTTGGTTCTCTTGAGTCTCAGAGACGGAAAACACAGGCCTCTATGAGGGATTGCCCCTCCCCAAACTGCGTTCAGGGGGCCCATTTTAACTGCAGGAGCGAGGAAAATGGTCCTATGGAGATCTAGGGCATTATTCTCAGAGATGTGTCCTGTTGGAAGGACTGCTGGCATCTGGAAGCATGAAGGAGCATGCAGAGTCCAGGAACTCCCAATACATCTTCCTTCTCCAAGGCTGCTCACTTCCCAGCAAGAGTGCTACATCAGTTAGGATGGCTTGGCTACAAGTGATAGAAAACTCTCTCACAAAATAAGAAGCCAAAGATAGGGCATCTCTATGATAAGTTAATTCAGATGTTCAATTACGTTATTGTGGCACAGGTTCTCTCCGCCGTTCTGCTCTGTCAAAACAAGATGGTTTTGACTTGGAGGTTAGCTCCCAGAAGGGTTGTTACATGTTTGTCCCTAGCTTTGGTTTCATTCAGATACACTGACATATGTTTGAAGAAAGGTTTGCATTTTTTAATTGACATAGAATAGTCGTACATACTTTGGGGTTACATGTGCTATTCTGATACCTGTATATGGTGTACAGTGGTCAAATCAGGGTAATTAGGATATCCATCACCTCGAATATGTATCTTTTCCCTGTGTTGGAAACATTGCAAAGCTTCTTCTCTAGCCATTGTGATGTCTACAATAAATTATTAACTATCGTTTTCCTCCCAACTATAGAATACTAGAACTAACCCCTTCTAACTGTATTTTTGTACCAAAATGTGCATTTTTCTGTGTGATTTTTTTTTTTTTTTTTAATGAATGTTGGAACTTTGTGTGGATGCTCTTAGCAGCCACTTCCTCCCGCCTTACTGGTTTTGTGCTTCTGCCTAACCCATTCTCTAGCCAGGGGAATGGGAGCTCAAGAGTTGAATTCAGTCAGTCAGAATTTACCCTGGATTGTGAGATGGATTCGCTTCTCCCTGAGAGTAAACCCAAGTAGAAAAAATTTGCTGTGACAGCAAAGAAGAATTGGAGGATGGATGTTAGGCAACCAACAGGGTTACTTCCCAGGGTGGAATCCATGTGGTTTCATTTTGTATTTTAAGCTTAATATCTTTTCCCTTTTTTTAGTGAAAAAGTAACATGCTCATAAATAGAAATTAACTAACCAGTACAAAAAGGTTTATATAAAAAAAGACTCTCTACCTATCTTTGTCATACAAAAATGATGAAATATCATTAAGAGAAAAATTTTAAATTCCAAGCAAATGAAAACTTTAAGAAAATGAAGGAAAATAACATATTTATGGATGAAAGTACTGACATTGAAAAGATTCTACCCAAATTGATTATAGATTCAATAAAATCCGAGTTAAGACCCAGCAAAGTTTTTCTAAGATGTCAACAATTTGTTTCTAGTATTTGTGTGAAAATGCAAAGGGCACAATATACAAGATAACCTTAAGAAGAAAAAACCTGGAGACTATACATACAGGACATGGTGACTTATAAAGTTCTAGTCATAAAGACAGTATAGAGTTGGTTCTAGGAAATAAAAAAACATATCCATTCATATCCAATAACTCAATAATGACAGTTTCTGTATAGAGGGGGGAAGAATGGTTTTTTAAAATAAATGGTACTGATTAAATTGGAAATCTATATAGAAAGTATAGGTAGTATTTTTCTCCATTTGCTTAGAGCTTTTAAATTTTATTTTAACCATATTTTATATTTTTTATATATACTTTTCCCCAGATTAATAAAGTTCCCTTCTATTTCTAATTTGCTAAGACATTGTATCACAAATAGATTTTGAGATCCTTTTGTAGTTCATAAATGTTATGATTTTTTTTTCACTCATAAGTGAGATGTACCTTCCTTAAAGGTTGTTATACCATCAACACAACACATCTGACAGGAAAAAGAAATAGATTTTGACTCTCATTAAATACTTTTTTGCATCTATGGACATAATCATGTGATTTTTCTACTTCACTTTGTTAATGTGTCTAATTACATTGATTCATTCTCAAATTCTAACAGTCACATTCCTGGAATAAAAGTCACTTAGTCATGATGTAGTAACCATTTTATATATCACTGGATTTAATTTACTGTTTTTACAAAAATTCTTATATATATTTCATGAGAGAGCTTGGCAAGTAATTTCCTTTTGAGTAATGTTCTTTTCAGAATTTAATATCAAAGTTTTGCTGGCATCATAAAATATGTTGGGAAGTGTTTCTTCTTTTTGTTTTATCTTGAAGAATTTTAAGAAGAATCCACTAGTGATATCATCTGGTCTGAGGAAAGTTTTTGTGGAAAAGTGTTAATTTATAGGTTCAGTTACTTTACTACATATAGAACTACTTATGTTTTGTATTTCTGTTCATCAATTTTGGCAAGGTCTATTTTTATAGGAACTTTCTCATTTTCCCTACATTTCCAAATTTATTGGCATAAAACAGTTCCTCATATCCTCTTTGTTTTGAGACAGGGTCTGGCTCTGTTGCCCAAGCTGGAGTGCAGTGGTGTGACTTCAGCTCACTGTAACCTCTACCTCCTAGGCTCAAGCAATCCTCCCACCTTAGCCTCCTGAGTAGCTAGGACCACAGGCACACACCACTACATCCAGCTAATTTTTTTGGTTTTTATTTTTATTTTTGTATTTTTAGTAGAGACAAGGTTTCACCACATTGCCCAGGCTGGTCTCCTGAGCTCAAGCAATACTCACACCTTAGCCTCCCAAACTGCTGGGATTACAGGCATGAGCCACTGCACCCAGCCCCACTCTTATTTTGTAATATCTCTATTGTCTAGGGTGATGAAAACCTTTTCATTCTGGCATTGATAATTTCTGGCTGGTCTCTCTCTCTCTCTCTTTTTTTTTTTTTATCTGTCCTTGAAAATGCCCATGAATTTTACTAATCTTTTCAAATGATAAACTTTTAGCTTTTTATTTTTCTCCATTTCACACTCATTTCTATTCATCAATTTCTTCTCATTTTTTATATTGACTTTCATCTACTTCACGTTTAATTTGCTGTTCTTTTTCTAACTTCTTAATAATACTTAGCTAATTGCCATTTCAACTTTTCTTCTTTCTAAAATATGCATTTATTGCATAAATCCCCCCTAATGCAACTTTAGCTACATCCAATGAGTTTTAATATATTGAATATTCATTATTATTCAAGCAAAAATATTTTCTAATTCTTATTGTAATTTCTCACTTAACCTATACACTATCATTATTATTGTATAATTTCCAAACAGCATTTTCTCATTTTTTTAAGTTTAATTCTACTATGATCATAAAACATACTATGTATGATTTCGATCCTTTGAGATTTTCTGAAATTTGCTTTATGGTCCAACAAAATATCAGTGTTAGTCAATGGGCCACATGCACTTAGGAGAAATGTGTGTTCAATTGTTAATTGTGTTGTTCAAATCTACATACATATTTCTCTTTTTTTTCCCACATATTTCCTACCCCCCCGTCCCAACGTGTTCTATTAGTTATTCAGAGAAGTGTCTGATCAACTTGCATTTTGGCAATAGATTCGTCTCTTTCCTTTTTTTGTTTCTGTCAATTTGCTTTATATATTTTAAAGCCATATTAAGTGCATATGTTTTTTAAGTTAATGTATTTTGTTGGTGGATTGGCCATTTTAGGTGTAAGAAACACCCCTCTGACTCTCTAGTGATGCTTCTTGCCTTAGATTCTACTTTGTATATTGATGTAATTATACTGGTTTTGGGGGGTTAATGTTTGCATTTTGTATTAAGCCAGTGTCCCTGAGAAGCAGACTTTGAGTACAGAAGGTGAGAAGTGAACCTAAGAATACTGGTAAGGTGGCAGGAGTAGACACAGAAGGGAAGCAGGAGTGAGGTGGCAGACCCGGGAGAAGGAAGCTGACACTGCATATACTAGTGAGCTGTTGGCTGTGGACAGCTAGGACTCACTTCTCCAGGAAGTCTCCTCTAGGCTTCTCCGTGGCTTTGCTGGGAGACTGCATGGAAACACCTAGGAATTTCTCCACCTGAAGATGAGCAAGCTGGAGTGTTTACCACCAGCTCACATCCTCATTAGACAAGGGCTGCTCCTGAAGGCATCAGCTTCTCAGAATTTCTGCTCTGTCCCATTTCCCACCAGCCTGCATTCCCCACCAGCCTGTGTTCCCCACCAGCCTGCTTCCAGAGTTAAAGAATGCCTTCAGGCAAGACCCAGTGCTACATGCCACTGAAAGACATCTGGAAAGTCATGGCAAATGCCAAGGAAGAAAGCAGGGTATTCACAGTATCTTCTACTCATGGAATCTATTTCCCCATTCTTTTGCTTTCAACCTTTTTTGTGTCCTTATATTTAAAATATGTCTCCCATAAGCAGTCTATAACTGTTTCATCCCACCAAGGGTAACCATCTTTGCCTTTAAATTTAGACAGTTCATATACATGTAATGTAATTACTAATGAATTTGATTTTATGATTATGTTCCATTTGCTATTTGTTTTATGTTCATTTTAAAAATTTTCTTGCCTTTGGATAATTCAATTTTAAAATTACATTATTCTCCTCTTCTGCTATTAAAATATATTTTTGCTAGTGTTTTGGTTTTTACCCTAGAGATTCTACACTAAATACAGCCAAATACAAATTATACTTTTACCATCTCCTCCTGGATAATCATGGACCTCAGAACTGAGATCTGGAGTATTTACTAGGTAGGCAAATGGACATCTTTTGTGGGTCCTGGACTCCATTTTTTAATTTTCTAAGGACTGTGAGGCAGTTTTCCAAAAACCCTCTGCTCTGCTTCTCAGTGGCTTGCCACTTAGCTTCTTCATCTGTTGCCCTCTGCAGCTAAACATTTGCCAATGCATTCAGAGGGAAACCATTTGTTGTTGGGCTATTTCCCCACATCTCTTCTCTCACCAGGATCTTAAAACCACTCAAATCCCTGGCAGCACCCCCAACTCCAACTTTTTAAAAAAATTATTATTATTATTATTATTATTATTGAGACAGGATCTCACTCTGTCACCCAGGCTGAAATGCAGTGGTGGGATCTCAGCTCACTGCAACTTCTGCCTTCCGGGTTCAAGTAATTCTCATGCCTTAGCCTCCTAAGTAGTTGGGCTACTCAGCCACCATGCATGGCCACCATGCCCAGCTAATTTTTGTGTTTTCAGTAGAGATGGGGTTTCCCATGTTGGCCAGGTTGGACCTGAACTTCTGATCTCAGATAATCTGCCCACTTTGGCCTTCCAGAGTGCTGGGATTACAGGCATGAGCCACTGCACCTGGCCCCCAGCTCCAACTTTTGTTTCCTCAGTTCTGTGAGAGCCCCCAAAGCTCTGCAGGCTTCTCTGTTCCTTAACAGCTAGCAAGAGAATGAAAGTCCACCTTGACTTTCACTTTCTTGCCAGCACCAAGAATCAGCAAGTGCCCCAGAAGGGAAAGCAAATTCCAGGGTGTCTGCCTACTTGGGCTGTCCCGTTTCCCCTGGTTGCCTTAGCAGCTATTCAGATGCCTTCAACAATGTTTTATGTATATTATCTAGCTTTTCTGGTTGTTTTGACAGAAGGAACAATCTGTTACAAGTTATTCTAGCATAGCCAGGAGTGAAAATTCTTCTAGAATGTATTTACTCTGTCATTTTTTTGATGGACATTTAATTTTTTCCCTAGTCTCTACCTATTCTAAAAATTGTAGCAAGAAGTAAGTCTGGACATCCGTCTTTGCTGATTGTGTGTATGTGGCTGTTGAATTCCTAGGAAAAGAATTTCTTGGTCAAAGAAAGGATGCATTTGAAATGTTGATAGCTCTTACCAAATTTTCCTCCCAAGAGATATATCAATAATGTGTGAGGGAGTGTGTTTCCCCAAAGAGTGTGTGTGGTTTTATAGAAGAGGTACAGGAGTTTCTTCAGAGGTACCTGAAGACAGGAAGATGAATGTGTCTGCTTAAATTCTTGGTCCCCCCATATGGCCTCAGTACGAGATGGAAGGGATCCCCTTCCCAAAGTGAAAAATCCATGTCTATGCTCAAAGTATCTTTGCTCCATAATAGCACTAGAACCCAAGGGAAGTAAAAACGAACTGAGCCCCAAAGACGAACAAGTTTTAACAAATGTACCCACAGTAAGGATGGAGAATTACTACTGTTTCTATTAAACTGATAGGGGTTATGGGAAGCCTCTTTTTACAGACCTTTAAAATGCTGATGAGCTCACCAGAAGTTCTTTTCAAAATACCCATGATTATAATTGTTTCAGTGTTAGTTCAAGGCAGTTATTTTCATTTTCAAACAACTTTGAAGTTCAAATTTTGAAAGAAAAAATGTCCCCTTACATTTCTAATGGTTTTGCACTATTGGGAAGTAATGACTTAGGTTTTTATAAATGTATTTGGGCATCTCAAGGATGGGTCAATTTGTTAGCTTCCCAGGAATGCCAAAGCATAATAGTGATAACTTTTTGTTTTATTGCCCTTTTTCTTATTTGATAAATTAAGGTAGTACCTGATTTTGCATTTGGAAGCATTTATTTCATTGTTCAAAGACTCCTTTTCAATTCAAATTCTTTTTTATTGAAATTCTTTTTTTCCCCCTCTCTCATTGGGTCCTGGGGAGATAATTTAAAACCACCTACATGAGATGGCCTTCAGGAATAATTAAATCAAGCACATACCGTATGCACCTTCAGCATCCTCTCTAACTGGGAAACACAGAGCAGCCTACTCATGAGAACATTATTCTTTAAACTTCAATGCTATAGCAATACTATCTGGTAAGATAATTGTCTCCAAAGGGATGAAATAAGGCCAAGAAACTGCAGCTCTCCAGCCTCTGTTAAGTTTGCTTCTGATGCCTGCCTCTTAGCCTTGCTTCTTCCAGCAGGCCCCAGCTGCCTCTAGGCTCCACTGTGCCAATATTCTTAGAGCAGCCTGGTTTGCTGGCATGTTTTTTGCCTCAGCATTCCATTTCTCACACCCTTTGATGGCCATTTTATTTTATTTTTAAGAGGGGAACTAAGATAGGTGGCCTGAAGTACAATAGTAACTTTCTTGAATCACGCTGTCCTGGCTAACTAATGTCAATGAGATAACTAAGGCACATCCACAGGTCACATTCTGGGCCTTTAAAAGCACTCACACAAACTCAGTTGTTCCGTCTAGACAGTTATCTTCTTCACCTGGGCCTCTTTGCTGACTCATGTCAGCCTTGAGCTCAGATTAGCCTGTGAATTTACCTGGCTAAAATTCAGTTTGGCCTGACTTTGCCATTCTTGATTCCACTTTTGATTCAGACTGAAATATAAGGTAAACCTATGTTCAGTGCATGCTTTAAAGTAAGATGAACATGGACTTGAAGAGATTTATTTGCCTCATGTGAGAAGAAGTCTGGGTTTAAGTAGATTAGGGCTGGAGCAGTAGCTCAAGGATGCTATCTGGAAATTGAGCATTTTTTCTTCTTGCTCTCTTGCCCTGAGGATGACTGATGTACCTCCAGCATCAAGCTCAAATTCTAGTCAAGAATTAAAAAGCAGCAGAAGAGGTAGGCCCAGCCAGCTTGAGATTATGTTTCATTCATCAGATCTACCATTGTCTCTCCTAGCTACAAAAATGTCTGGGAAGGTAAGTTTTAGCTTTCTAGTGCCTATGGCAGAAGAAAGCATGGAATGGATGTGAGTGGATTTTAAATGATCCCATTTGTCTACCTTGTAGGTTTGGGTTGTTATGGCATCTTGCCCTACTGATTCCAGGTTTCATCTTCAAGATTGATCATTGAGAGATCTCACCTACCACTTCCCCTTCTGCTGCCAAGATAGGGCAATGAAAGCCAAGATATAAATAGTCTGTGATTTACTTAGAATTGTTTTTTCTTTAATGTTGAGAGAGCACAATGGTCAGATGTCAGAAAACCTGCATGTCAGTCTTATTTATCCAAAACTGTCTTGTTTTGAGCACATCACTTCAAGTCACTGAGTCACAGTTTTCATAAAATGGAAAGGTTGGGCCAGAATCTTCTGTCCTTCTCTCTTGCCTAGAATCTCAAACGTCTGTTATTAAAACAGTCTCTTGTTACCACAGGGACTCAAAGAGGCCAGGCCCAGATAAGAGATCCTACCCTGCTGCCCATCATCCCTATATCCTACTGTCTTCCAGTCATCTCTTAGGACCTCCTAGAACTTGGACAGAGAGAACTCAGGGCCATAATATGAATTTAAGATCATTGCAGTAAACTCTATTTTTCATTGTCCTTATTGACTTTTGGCTTTAAAATATGAACTGTTTTCAACTTCGTTGGTAGACCTGCAATTCACCCTTCAGGTAGTGGTGGCTTCTCTGGAATCACAGGAGTGACCTAGAGGTCAAGCCATTGAAATGGTGTCATCTACCAGCTTTTATTCACTACTTGGCCTAACATGGCCCAAGAAGCTGCCTTAGAACCAGTCTCCCATCTTGTTGATACAGCAAGTTTTCTCCAGGCTTGTCCCTATAACCTTAGCACCTACTGAGTCCATGAAATACTTGCAAAACTTGCTTAACGTTCTAGAATCCTGCAATATTGCTGAAGATGGAAGTATCTGAGTATGCAGATGTATGAAATGACTATAAATCTTCTAAATAATTTAGAACATATAAATCTTCTAAATAATTTAGAACATAAGAGTTGTGATTAATTTTCAGGTATTTTCTACAGTTACTGTCATTAGTTTCTTCTCTCAACTTCTTTTCACCTCAAGCATCTTTTGCTTGGCAACTGGTTTACCTTATCAAAGGTATAAAGTGGTTAGATATGTACATTGTGTTTAGTGCAACTTTAGTCACAGGTTTGGATTCTCTCTTCATACCATGATTATCCTATAAAATGTTTGAACTGTCTTTTCTGGTGGTTTGTCCATGCGAAAAGGGGATAGGGGTGCAAGGGAGATTGTTGGGGGATTGACCAGAGAGTATGTATCCGAACTGTGTACTCAGTGGGCATCAAACTGACCATGGGTGCTGCAGCCAGGGAGCGGGTGCTTCCTGGCCATTTTCCTCTTTCTTCTCCTTTTGTAACTGCATTATACAAAAGTTTGGTCTCTTGATGGTGTCCCTTAATTCCCACAGGATTTCTTTATTTTTTTCATTCCTTTGTCTTTCTGCTCCTCTGACTGGATAATTTCAAATATTTTGTCTTCCAGCTCACTAATTCTTTCTTCTGCTTGATCAAGTCTGCATGTGAAGCTTTCTATCAATTTTTTCAGTTCAGTCATTGTATTATCTCTAGATTTCTATTTATTTTTTATTGTCTATTTGTTAAACTTCTCACTTTGTTCACATATTGTTTTCCAAATTTTATTTAATTTTCTATCTATATGTTTTTGTAATTCACCGAACATCTTTAAGAGGATTATTCTGAATTCCTTGTCAGTTATTTCAATGGATATCCATTTCTTTAGGTTCTATTAGTGGAACATTATTAGTTTATTTTGGAGGTGTCAGAATTCCCTGGTTCTGCGTGATCTTGTGTATCTGCATTTTTGCATTTAAGAAGACAGTCCCCTGTTCTGGCTTTTGCAGATGTTCTTTAGTAGAGATAGACCTTCACTATTTAGTCTGTGATTTTTGAATGGCCAACTAGTTATGACCCTAGGCAGGTAGAGCTTGCTGTAGGAATTGGCTGGGCCACTATCTTTGCTCTGATGTGGAATGGAGCTTTTGGATGGGCTCTACTGTCTGGACAAACCACTGGCTAGGATCTGCTATGAGGTGGAGCTACTGGGTGGGTAATGTAATGGCTTCTAATCGGGTCACAAGATGTAGTCCCTACTGGATGATTAAACTATTTGAGATGTAGTTGGGCAGGGCTGCTGACTAGGCTCTGAGGTTAGGTGGAATCACTAGTTGGGATGAGCAGAACTGAAGGCTCTGCTCCTTAGAAATGCACAATTGAGGATTGCCTCTCTGTCAGGGTGGAACCAAGGAGTAGCCTTTCGGTTGAGTGGAACTGCTGCTTGACTTCCCATGTCAGGAAGGCCTAACCCCCATGCTTTGTCCAAAATAGGCAAAGGCCAGCATCTCCCTATTTTGTACAGTTTGGTAGTGTGAGGTCTGAGGTTGGGCGTGGAGACTAGCTATCTAGGGACTCAAGTGAGGTTGACCTTCCCACCATGCTTCTGAAGGCAACCAGCTCAGCTATGCAAGTGGGCTGTGAAGTTGGCTGATGTCTCCAATAGGGTGCTACAGCTGGCAGAACATAGAAGTACCACCGAGATCTGCATGCTGGTCACTACAACTTCTGCCTCCTTTCCTTGTCTCTGTGTGACCCTAGGTGGTCTAGCAATGCTGTTACCCCCAGTGTTTCCTGTGAGGCGAGATTAGTGGGCTTCCTGGAATGCTAGGGAAGCTGTGTAACTGTCTCTGATTCTCTTTTCTCCCAGTATAACTGTGGGTCCAGGGAAATCCTCTCTGTCTGGCACTGGGCTAAACTGAGGGAGAGGTAGGAAGCACAGTTGTAATGAGGCTGTTCGCCTCACCCTTCTAATTTAATGCCATTCAATTCTGTGGACCACATAGATGTCTCAGGCTTGTTCCTTGCATTGGGGTTTTCAAAAAGTTGTTCTGGTCTGTGGATAGTTGCTAGTTGAATTTTCTGTGGGGAGAAGTGGAGCCTACGACTTCCTATTCCACCATTCACCCCTGAAGAGATCTTAAATGAGCTCACGAACATTCTTACTCTTTTAGCCACTCTTATAATATCTATGCCCCAAGAGGCGTTCTTTGAGAATCAAAGTTTATCTCCTATACTTCTTAAGTTACAAAGCCCCATTTGGCCAGGAAAATGTTACATACTCTAAAGATTTTCATCTTATTTCAGTGAAGTAAGGAATTTATTCCCCGTCTCACTTTATACCAAAGCCCCAGAAGCTTTGGCTTCCCTGGCTAAAAGAGTCAATTTTGGGTTTGAGGCTTATTAAAAGGGAAAGGTGGAGTCAAATTAGGGGAAAGAATATGGCAGCGAGATATTTTTAAAAAAGAAAAGTCACTTTAGCTCCTTTCCATAGCCCCTCTAGTCTTAAAGGTTCAAATCTGAGTCACTGGGATGAGCTCAGGAAATGACAAAGTGTACGTAATGCTATTCCCTTTACCATTTCCCTCTTTCCAAAACCCACTTCCTCTTTTTGAGCCCAAATGTAAAATTATCTAATTTAACTTGATTCTTGGTAGGCCTGTCCTCCTGATTTATCCAAACCGCTTAGACCTAAACTATGAACCCCAATATGTACACATTTCTCCTTTGCCCCTCCAGACCAAGTTCTACACTTCTCTACTCTGCTCTGTGACAAGAGAGGCCGAATTTTATGGAAGGCATCCATAGGCACCTTTGTCCTCTGCCTCCCAGTTAGGTTCAGCCAATGCTCCTATTGTACTATGGGGAGATACACAGTGAGAGGAAAGAGAAGTCAGGATTTTGTTTTGTCTTTGAGATGGAGTTTCACTCTTGTTGCCCAGGCTGGAGTGCAATAGCACAATCTTGGCTCACTACAACCTCTGCCTCCTGGGTTCAAGAGATTCTCCTGCTTCAGCCTCCTGAATAGCTGGGATTACAGGCATGCACCGTCACCCAACTAATTTTGTAATTTTAGTAGAGACAGGGTTTATCCATGTTGGTCAGGCTGGTCTTGAACTTCCAATCCCAGGTGGTCTGCCCGCCTCGGCCTCCCAAAGTGCTGGGATTACAGGCATGAGCCACTGCATCCAGCTTAAGTCAGGGTCTTTAATTTCTCTAGCTTGCTCCCTGCCAGATAAACATGAGCTTAGAAACACTGCTACTGAAGACGCAGCATCTGCTAGGTGGCTGTCTCATACATCTGTGGGTACTTTCTCTGGCTTCCAGTAGTCCCTCCTTTCTCTTACCCCTTCAGCCTAGGGGATACAAGCTCCCACTGTTGCTGGCTTGGAGTATTGCAACAGCTCTTCTTTCACATACCCCTTCCTGCACCTATGTAAACAGTTCCTTTATTGAGTTCTCCTCAATTCCCCGTTTGACGGTACCAGGTGTTGCTGAGATCCTGATCGATTGACCTGGCTGTATCACTTACTCTCAAATGATAAATTCTCCACTTTGTCCCTGTTGAGTAGGAGAGAAACAAAACAAAACCATACTGTTCCACCAGTTCTGTCGTATTCCTCTGTCCCCCTGCCCAGCTATCTCTGAGCATGTGCCATGGAGCCCCACACAGAGGCTAACTCTTTACAGTGAAATCCAACAACAGATATGCAGGATTTCCTTTATCATCATCTGCCTCTCTGTGTTGATTTTTCACCATAGAAAGAACAGAGCAAGTCCTCTAACAACAACTCAACTGCTGAGACCATGAAAAGGAAAGTAGAAAGGAGAAAAAATATAAACTATAATATTACCCAAAAGGGGGGCATTAGGACAGGAGGGGACCTGCCCAGTCTTATGGGGACAACTTTACTGGAACCTAAGACTTTGGAGAAGAGATCTTTTCTGCTTGAGCATTAAAATGTGTGTACCTGAGTCAATCCCAGCAAATGGTCATGCTGCTCAGATAATCTCTTTTCTGGCAGCCACATTGCTTGAAGTATTTACCTTCCAGGAATCTAATTGCAAAAGTGGTCATTCTCATTCTCATCCTCATCTATTATTGATAACCTCACTGTGGGAAAGACATTGTGGTTGATGCTTCCACAGGAGTAGGGCCATTTAGGAAAAAATGGGAATGTTGAACGCACAATACGAAGAAGGAGGTACCCAGAATAAACATTTTCTTAAAGCAGTAATCCAGCTGGTGGCATAAGGCCTGCTGCAGACATTTCTCTGCCTGTTTACAAGCCCACCAACCACAGATTGATTAGCATTGTGGGCCGTACCCAAAGGAATAATAACAATTACTTGAGGCCCACTATGAATTAAGCATTGTACTTCAACTCATCTAATTCTAACAGTAGCACTGTGAGGTAGACGTTATTACTCCTTATTTTACTGAAAAGGAAACAGAGACTCTAGACATTGTCCAAGTTCACATAGTATAAGGGATAGGGCAAGAGCTTAATCTGAAAGTCTTAAGCAGAAGTGACTGATTGGACCTTCTGGTTATAATTTGTGAAAATAAGACTACCTATACACACCCATATGTACATATACAGAGTGGTGTACTCAATATACAATGATTAAGTCAATATAAGGTCCAAATGGGTAGTGAAGAAAATATGTTTAGACTGCTGAGAGAGGAAGAACGTATGTGTGGTTCTTATTTCTCTGAGGCAGTCACCAGGAGTGGGAGATTTAAACTCAGTATTGAATAGTAAAGAAGTTTGGGATGGATGGGGCGAATAGTGTGGGTCAAATCACAGGAGTGGAAAAGTACCAGTTCTGAGCAAGTACAGCAAT
The DNA here is from genome assembly GCF_048565385.1 of Saimiri boliviensis. Classification (NCBI taxonomy): domain Eukaryota; kingdom Metazoa; phylum Chordata; class Mammalia; order Primates; family Cebidae; genus Saimiri; species Saimiri boliviensis. Next base: position 90,867,343 of record NC_133458.1, on the reverse strand, counting down.
TTGGCTGGGGCAAGAGTTCATACAGGAAGTAATGGGAAATTAAGCTGGAAAAGGAGACCAGCTTTGAGAGAAATGGCTATCAGGCCACAGTTAATCAGACTTTACACTGCTAGAAAGGAGATATGAAATGATTAAGCAGTGTTTCAGAAAGATCGACCAGACAGTCACACGACAGAGTATGGGAAAGGAAACAGATTGGATTTATGGAGCCCAGGAAGAGGGTGACAGCAGTCATCCAGATATGGAGTGAAAGACGATTCAGGTGGTGGCAGGGGCACAAAAAGACAAAATGGATGAAGAGTCATTTAGAAGGAAAAATCAAGAAGATATGGCAACAGCTCATAATAATATTTTTAAAAATAGCTGTTTATTTTATTCATTTCCATAAATATTACTTAAGTGCCTTTTTTGTGCCAGGCACAGTTATGCATCCTGGGTCTACTGCAGTGAACATAACAGGCAACACTATTTCCCTCATGGAATTTGTATTACAATGGAGGAGGCACATGAGAAACAAACATGTGTAATAAACTTCAGGTGGATAGTTTGTGCAATGAAAATACATAAAACAGGATTAAGGGGCAAGAGAGCAAGACACCCTCTGGGTGTCTCTGAGGATGCAATATTTGAGCAGAGATTTGAATGAAGTGGGGGAGCAAACCATGTGACTATATCTCTAAGAAAAGGATTCCAGGCAGAGAAGGCGGGAAGTGCAAAGATCCCGAGGCAGCCACATTCAGCCTGTGATCAGAACCGCGTGCCAGTGCGACCAGTTCAGAGTAAGGTGGAAGTGAAACTGAGGTTGAGGCAGCACTGGGGGTGGAATGACGATGAGTTTTGATGGCTGTGGAGAAGACACTACATTCTATTCCAAATGAGATAGAAACTGAAGGGTTTTGACAAGGGGCATGGCATGATCTGATTTACAATTGTAAAGGCTCATTCTGGCCACTTCTTGGAGACCCGATGATGGTGGAATAAGAGTAGAGGCCGCAACCACTTAGAAGGTTATTACAATAATCCAGGTGAAAGTTGCTAGTGGCTTGGATTAGTGTAGGTGAAGGCAGTAAGAAGCATGGTATTTGGAATGTGTTTTGAAGGTAGAATGAGCAGAGCTTGCTGATGGACTGTGTGCAGCGCATGGAATAAAGAAGCAGAGAAACCAAGAAGGCGCTTCTGTGAGGCTTTATGCTCTCAGATTCTTAAATTCTATCATGGAGTAGGGTTGATCTTGGTTATTTGATTCATTGCTTTTCCTAAATTCCATTCATCCATCAATAAGTATAGCAGACGCTACCTCAAAGCATATCCTGGATCTGTTTGGTTCTCATCACCTTCCCTACAAGCATACTAGTCCATACACCATGGTAATGCCCTTTAGCTAGCCTCCCTGTTTCTCCTCTTGCCCCTCCCCTGACAAGCAGTTCCCCACATCTGCCCAATTTGATTGGCCTCTGCTAAAACCCTGTTAGTTAATTCTTGGGATAACTATTTAGGATAAAACCCAAAATTTCAGCCTCAGATTATAAATCTTTCATAATCGATGCCTGTTGGCTTTGCTGACTTCATCTCATTCCTCTCCTCCCCTTGCCCTTTCACTGCAATCACTTTCAGTTTCTTAAGCACACCAAGCCTTTGCTCTCCACAGTCCTCGTATCTTTAAAGCCCAGTTCTTCATATGACTCAGCGCTCATCTTTAATATTACCTCCTTGGACAACCTTATGGATCTCCCAAGTCATTCTTTGAATTGGGAAGAGTCTAATTCCCTTATTCTTGAATTTCAGCTGGACTTAGTGCCTTGCTTGACCAATAGAATGCAGCGGGAGTGACATTTTGAGATTTCTCAAGCTAGGTTCCTTGCAGCTTCTACTTGAGCTTCTTGGAACACTTCCAGGAGTCCTGAGCTTCCATCTAAGAAGTCTGACTACCCTGACAGTGTTGTGCTGGAGAGGCCATGGGTGGGCACTCCAGTCAACAACCCCAGCCATCCACGCAGGCACCAGACACCCAGATAAGACCAGCCATCAGCCAGGTATCACCCAGATAACACCGGAGCAGAAGAATTACCCAGCTGAGTCCTCCCCAAATTCCTCATGCACAGAATTATGAGAGAACAAAATGATTGCTGTTTTAATCCATTAAGTTTTAGGAGTTTGTTGTATAGCAATAGATAATTAGAACCCTGTCTATCACAATATTTTCTTTATTTGCCTAAGATCGATCATTATTAGGTATTTTTCTTGTTCATTAGTTATTCTATGAGTCAGCTATCTATCTAATCTGAACTATCTATCTAATCTCTCTATCCATCTATCAACTATTTACCTCCACTGGAATATCAGCTTCATGAGAGCAGAAGCCTTTCCTATCTTGCTTATTGTTCTATCTTTAACACTGAAATGAGCACTTATACACAATTAGGTGTTCCATAAGCACTGTCAAACAAAAGATTTTCTGCATTTCTAAATATTCATGTCCTAAGGGCAATGAGTGCAACACACACACAAATCCAGAGAAGAAAACCTGGGTAATCTCAAAATATAATCCTCTGGGTTCACAGATTATACAATATAAGGATAGTACTATATTAATAAATCAATCAAAGTAATTAATTAACTAGCAAATTAAGGGGGAAAAAAATCCCTGTATGATTAGACACCAAAAAGACATTTAATTAATTTCAGAAGCCATTCTTGGTTTAAAAAAAAAACAGTAAAATATTAAGACAAAAACTATAGTACTTAAAATTGATGAAGATCATTTACCAAAAACATGCAGTAAACATTATCTAAGCAGTGCATAGATAATGTAGAGACAGTGTCTGATGTCCACTATTGGTCTGGCATTTTTCATCCAAAGTGTCAACAATCGGATCCTGCATTATAAAGTTGTGTTTTTCCAGTTGTGACCAATATGTAATTTGTTACATGATATTCTGGCAACATGTAAATATCCAATTCTCCATTCATCTTCCCCCTTTTGCTTTAGCATCCACAGATGATCTTACCCTGAGTCTTTTTTAAATGGGTTGCAAAATGGCAATTTTCTAATTTTATCATTTTCCCACATTTATTGGCTGCCATTCTTTTCTATGAAGAGCTATCCCTTATCAACTGGGGCTGTTGGGTTATCCTAATATAGACTTCTGGAAAAGGATAAACACTTAATTCTTTCTGCTTAATAACCAGTTTTCAAAGGAAGAAGTAGGTTTAATAACCACCTCCATTGGTGACCCATGAGGCTTCTTTTTTCTTTCTTGCATTTGTCTTTTTTTTTTTTTTTTTTTTTTTTAATGGTGGCTTTCTCTTTTTGGCTCCATCTACCTACCTGCCTATCACTATCTATTTAGGAAAAGCAGATCTCAGAGCTGATCTGACGCTCCCTGATAAGTCTCAGTGTTATACTGATACAACACTTACAGGTAAGCCATGTTGCTCTCCTGTCGGACATGAACAATCTCACAGAACATCCACTGCAGACAGTCATGGTGCAGCCCACAAAATACCATTGTTTCCCTTTCTTGGCTAATATGAGTGACTGCTCCTTACCAGTTATGGCTTTATCCTCACTCTAATCTGCCCTGCCTGTAGATAAGGTTTATTGAGATATTCAATCATAGAATTGCCTCTGCTTTCTGACGACACCCAGTTTAGAACAAATCTTCCTTAGACCCTCCCCAAAACTACCCAGGCAAAGCCCAAATTCCCAGGTTCTAACGCTTTCTCACTGAGATGTTTCCTTCTCTCCTTCTCCAACTTACACACCTCCACCAGCCCCAGTTCCCTGTGGTATGCATTCTCTTTGGCTGCAGTAAATGAGAGCAAGTAATCTAACTTGTTCAAGTATAGCTGTTCTGATGGTCTTCTGCTGCAGAGAATGAAGGATTTTATATTATGATATGATATATATATATATATATATATATACCTTCATATATATGATACAGATGAAGAGCTCTGTGTGTGTATGCTCAAATCCATTTGAATAATAGTAATTATTATTTTTGATGCTTAAATTCTCCCAAGTTTATCAGTTGGAGACTCCCTTCAGACTGGCTTATGTGTCTCCTTGGCCCAGCACCTTTAGTCTCTGAAAGCATCCTTGAGTTCTGGCATGCAAAGTTGTCCCAGGCTCATCTTATGTATTCCTTGCCCTAGGCTTGGACAGAATGTAAAAGAACCAGTCATGGCTTGTTGCTTGAGGTTGAATTTTTGTAGTTCAATGATTTGGGAAAATAATTTTAAGGTATTTTTAAAATATTTTAAATATGCATACTTATTGACTCAGCAACTCCATTTTGGGGGCAATCGAACAGAAAGAAATATAAATGGGAAAATGGAAAATATGGTACTGTGTTCATAAGGATATTAACTTCAACACTGTTTATGTTGACAGAAGAGTAGAAACTGAATACCCACCAAAGGCAAATGAGGGGCTAAGCTATAGAACATCCAGAGTGTGGAATATTATGAACCCTTTTATAAGAATGAATTAGAACTATAACTGGAAAATAGCTATGAAATACTGATATACAAAAGAAACATGTTATGGTGTGGTATATATAGCATGGTCTAATTTAGAGGATAAACCCTATACTTTTATTTAATCATGAAGGAAGAATTTTAACACCCTGTTAACTAAAAGGAGGAGAAGTGAATGCAAACCATCTTTGATTTTGGTGTACAGTATATATATTTTTTATTAAAACATAAGGAAAAGTAAGTAAGCAACAACCCACCTAAAAATGGAATTTGATTTAAACAGTTTTTAATTCATAGGCAATCCATAAGACAAAAGATACACGTCGTAGGGAGAGTTAGCCAGTGCTTATACATGACAGTTTGTTTACAAGTGCCTAGGTTTCTCCCGGGAGAATGCCATCCAAGCCCCCCTCATAAAATACCCTGTCTGCCATATTGAGTCCCAGGTTTTATATTAAGAACAGAAGTGGCAATTTGGATACAGCTCCTTATACTTCGTTATCCACTGTTACAAAGAGAAAAACCTCAACTACTTAACTGATGGGGAGAGAAAGTTCACCTTGAAGCATCATAAACTGCCCCGTAACTAAAGTTCGCATGTGGCATGTACATACGTCTGGAAATTTTATGAGACTGGGGACAAAACAACTCTGGGAAAAGTACCTGAACTCATTATATTTTGGTGATTTAAAAATAAATTAACAGAGCTTTTCAAAGATATGGGCACTAAAGCCAAATGGAAAATAAAGCTGAAATGAGAAAAAGGTTCATCCCTACCACTGCAGAAGGGCTTTCTGCTGAAGTAATTTCCGTTTTCCGGGTGAGTGAGTTTGCATTCTAGCTACACTAATTCGATAGTTCTATGTATGAGTAATTTTAGAGCTCCACTCAGCAATTCCAACTCAACTGATAAAGTCTTCTTGTGGCCGAAATAGTATGTTTACCCTTATCAAAAATCCATTTCCATATGAGAGTAAATTGTGACAAACATAAGAAAACATTGCTACTAACCATGCTGTAAACAAACTCTGATTCACTCATGACCATGAGTGCTTTCAGTAATCACAGCACATGGTTTGAGTATAATTTTCTGATGGCACAGTAGCCCCAAGCAATTTTGTTGTTTGCTGTTTTTAAGGCATGAGATATTATCTAGAAAGTACCCGTTGTATACAAGCCTAATGTTAAAGGAACAGAAAGACTAATAATTCTCCTCTTTCTTTGAACACACTTCTCATTTATCTTACTGCGGTTTCCACAGAGCCCAGAAGAGGTGACCCTCCCCTGTATAATCACATGACTTGGTTTTATTTTATTTTATTTTATTTTTTATTGCATTTTAGGTTTTGGGGTACATGTGAAGAACATGCAAGATAGTTGCATAGGTACACTCATGGCAGTGTGATTTGCTGCATTCCTCCCCTTCAGCTATATCTGGCATTTCTCCCCATGCTATCTCTCCCCAACTCCACACCCCCCACTGTCCCTCCCCCATTTCCCCCCAACAGACCCCAGTGTGTGATGCTCCCCTCCCTGTGTCCATGGGTTCTCATTGTTCAACACCCGCCTATGAGTGAGAACATGTGGTGTTTGATTTTCTACTCTTGTGTCAGTTTGCTGAGAATGGTGGTTTCCAGGTTCATCTGTGTCCCTACAAAGGACATGAACTCATCGTTTTTGATGGCTGCATAATATTCCATGGTGTATATGTGCCACATTTTCCCTGTCCAGTCTATCATTGATGGGCATTTGGATTGGTTTCAGGTCTTTGCTATTGTAAACAGTGCTGCAATGAACATTCGTGTGCATGTGTCCTTATAGTAGAACAATTTATAATCCTTTGGATATATACCCAGTAATGGGATTGCTGGATCAAATGGAATGTCTATTTCTAGGTCCTTAAGGAATCGCCACACTGTCTTCCACAATGGTTGAACTAATTTACACTCCCACCAACAGTGTAAAAGTGTTCCTATTTCTCCACATCCTCTCCAGTATCTGTTGACAACATGACTTGGTTTTAAGGTCTGGTGCTTTGGGCACCAATTTGTCACTAGCTCCTGCTTAAATTCCCTGAATAACTTAGATACCTGGGGGTGATGGGAGAGATAGCGAGTACTGAATCTTCTTCCCAAGCCAAAATACCCATGTTTTAAGCTTTAGCTGAGGGCAGAAGTTTAATTTCTTCTTTTAGTGACTGGGGTTGGTTGTGCTACTTCCCTTCTCTTACTGTAACCTAAAATTTTACTCTTTGAGAGCATCCTCAAGTCAAATGAGTTTTATCTTCTAAAAAAAAAAATAGACGTTATCTCTCTTCCTTTAATATTTAGGGAGGACATACTTCTCTCCCTTCTCTTGTTACCCATTTTTTCTCCAGGAAGGGTTGATGATACCAATGATCTATGTACTCCAGTTCCCTTATCTGCTTAATGTAAACCTCTCGCTCCTGCTTCCATTCATTGCATGGAAACCTCTATGTCTTGGCATATACCTGGTCAACATGTAACACTACATTTTCTATTGAACCTACCAAATGAGACTTACCATTCTAGGTAAAAAAACAAATTCTTCTTTTCCATTTAAAATTATTTTTAACGTAACCACACTTCATATTAAAAACCTCACAGACTGGCACAATGTCAAGCACTTAGTAGACAATTAATAGTTGTTAAATAAAATATTCTTAATCATGAATTTGTCTTGTACATTCAAAGCTTGGGGTGATGTTGCCAGGTGTGAATAAAGATGTGGTAGGGTGATACAGATTTACAGGGAGTCAAAGGAACATGCCAAGGCTACCATCAATGGGCAACTTATCAGCACCTGAATCACTTTCCTATTGGATAGAGATCTATCCTATGCAGAAATGGGTCCTTACAGTTTCCAACTAAAGGCAATTGAAAGAAATGTGCGTTTAAAACAATATCTCCCAATAGATTTTAGGATCTATTCTATAATACAAACTTGAGTTTGGAGAAAATAATCAGGCAGTAACTGTTCACCTCTAGGAGTGACTAAAAATATATTCTGTTCATACAGAAAAGAGCAGTAATTTCATTTGTTTTATTGTGAGAATAATTCTACAGATCATGACTATTTTTACTAATTGTAAAAGTTACAAGATGGTTAAATCTTATAATTAGTTACACATGTACTTGCAAATAGTAACAGGAACAGCAATCATTTGCATTTACACATATGTTTGCAAATAATAAGAACAGCAAATGACATTATTTGTACTTACATATATGCTTGCAAATAATCACAGGAACAGCAAACAACATTATTTGTGAAGGTCCAAGCACATTAGGTAACTCAGTGTGAAAATCATATTTGGCACAATGTTAAGTTAGAACAATTAAGTTAGAACAAAATCCAGACTTTTAACTAAAAAGGAAAATTGCTGCAGTATTCAAGTTTAAATTTTCATGATGCTCCAGGAGTTGCACAAACCCTCAGAGTTTTGATTACTAAATCAGAACAAGAAACTCATTAACTTCTACTGAGCACAGGTTGAACTTTCCTCTTAATATCTTTCCCAATTTAGTCAGACCTTCCTGCACTTCCCAGATGTGTCAGGTAGTAGGATTATATGATTGCCCTTCCCATCTATCTGTCCTTAAAACACAGAGATTTCTGCTTCCTTTATTTTTTACTTTTTATTTGCAATAATTTGTCATTAAAAACTGCAAAAATATTACAAAGAATCATTTTCAATGATTCTTGAAATTGATTCTTCAACACAGATTCTCCAAGTGTTGACAATTTTCCAAATTTGCTTTTGTTTCCTTCTTTCTCTTTCTCTCTATACATTTAATTATATTTATATGCACATATATGTGTATTTTATATATACACATTTTTAATGAACATTTAAAACTAAGTTACAGACATGCTTTTCCTTTACTTGTAAATACTTCAAAGTATATTTTTCTAAAGACAAGAACATTCTTTTGTAAAAATCACAATATAAGTTATCAACATCAGGACATTATCATTGATTCTACATTATTCTCTCACACACAATACTTATTTAAACTTAGCCATTTTCTCCCCACTAATGTCCTTTATGGAAAAAGGGGGAAAATTCCAGTCGAAGATCAGACATTGCATTGATGTCCTGTCTTTTTAGACTGCTTTAATCCTTTGTGAACTGAAGGTTTTTGATTTGCACTGGTCAGTTCTTTTGCGGAATGTCTCTTTATTTGTGTTTGTCTGGTGTTTCCTTGTGGTTAGATTTAGACTGTGCAATTTTGGCAGGAAAACCACAGTAACAGTGTTCTCAGAGCATCCAAGCAGGGGGCACATAGAGTGTCTTTGCCCCATTACTGATGTTAACTTTAATTACATCTTGCTGGACGAGGTGTCAGAGCCTAGGCATCAGAAAGTGGTCCACTCGCAGGTTGGCAAGAAGAATTTGCAGATAACAGTATAGGTTTGAAAAAGGAAAGTTTTATTAGGAAGAACGCTGCAGAAGAGTGCAGCAAGGTGCTTCAGTGAGAGAGCATGCTATAGTGGATTTTCCTTGGGATGTTTATGAACCCTAAAGTGGGAGCTTAAGGGTAATTTGGACCATGTTAGCCACATAGGTCATAACATGATTACATTTGTAGACATTTTGGTGCCTTAATGTCAGCAACGGTTGCACAACAAGTTTCTGTGTACTTGCATTCCGGAGATGTATAGAAATTTTAGTTACTTATAAATTTTGGGGAAAGAAACCTGGAGTCAGATGCTTGCTTTAGATAATAGGGAAGTCCAATTACTTCTGAATTCCTCCGATAAGGAGTTTTGCCTCTGGATGTTACGCTGGGTGGCCACCAGCTGATCTTTGCTCTCCTCATTTTCCCCATGACAAACATCTTGGTTTAATCTTTTCTGCTTCATATTCCCCCATGCTCATGTCTACCTGCTGCCTATTGCGGTCTCAAGAAAGGGAAGATGGCACAGTGAAGAGGGGCGTTGAGTCTGTCTGGCTACTTCCTGCTGAAAGGGGGCATTGAGGGCATAAGTTTCATTTTCCCCTTTCTTGATCTTTGTCATGAGGGATCATGAAAAACTTGTTTATGGGGAAAAACCAGATTCCAGCAAGAGGCCCCATGTAAATAGAAGTTGCTGTTGCAGGCTGGTATTGGTATTGCCTAGTCATCTGTAGGTGAAATCCTTGTAATTGGGAAGATGTAAACTTAATGAGAGCGTTAAAGCGGCAGGACCAAATATTAAAAGAGTAATAACAAGGAATAAAGGACCAAGGAATGGGAGAAGATGAGTGATTTCTGGGAACCAGTCAATAAAAGTTTTGGCCCAGTTTTGGTTACTTTGGGAAAATGTGTGCAGCCATTTGGCTTATTTGAACATTAGTGATACCAGAGCTAGAAAGAAAATATTTAGGCAGATAGTAAGAGCAACAGAGTCCTCAACAGAATTTCCCTTTTAACAAAAGGCAGCCTCCAAAATCATTTGTTTTCTAACAAAGCGCAGCCTAGGAAATTGAGCTGCAGACATAGATAAGCAAGCTGGAAGCTTGCACGGGTGAATGCCTGCAGCTATGCCCGTAGAAAACAGCTACCTGAGAGCCAGGCATATTCAACATGGAGTCTCCATCTTCCCCTTTCTTTGTCACCATGTGTACAGTAAAGCAACAGGCAACATGGCACCAGCTAGGCAGAGAATTTATTTGTATAATAAAAGACTGGGATGGGGGTGGCCAGATTATTGAATGCCATGCAAATGGCAGGAGAGAATTTTTCTCTTTCTTTAATTTATTAAACCTGCATTCTTCTTTTTTTTTTTTCCCCCTTTTTTTTTTGAGACAAAGTCTCACTCTGTCGCCAGTCTGGAGTGCAGTGGCACGATCTCGGCTCACTGCAACCTCTGCCTTCTGGGTTCAAGCCATTCTCATCCCTCAGCCTCTCGAGTAGCTGGGATTACAGGCATGTGCCACTGCACCCAGCTAATTTCTGTATTTTGAGTAGAGAAGGGGTTTCCGATGTTGGCCAGGATGGCCTCCATCTCCTGACCTTGTGATTCACCTGCCTCAGCCTCCCAAAGTGCTGGGATTACAGGTGTGAACCACTGTGTCCAGCCTCCCTCTTAACCTTACTCTTTGTCTGTCCACATTTTTTATTTCAACACACCGTGGGTATTACCCCAGACAAGTGGGGTATGGCCTGAGTCAACACACCTTGGCTATTACCTTAGACAAATGATGCCACTTCATTAGTTTCTACTTTTCCAGGCACATTAATATAGGTACAACAGGTTTTGTTGATGACAGCACAGACTCCTCCTTGTTCAGCTAGGAGGGAATCCAGAGCTCGTCTGTTATCAAAAGCCATTCCTGTAAGTGATTCCAAAGGCTTTTTTAGAACGGACAGACTTGCACCAGTTTTTGATAAGGCTATTTCAGGGGAGGTGGTATGTTCCCATAGTGTGATTTCATGGTAGCCAAAACCTCCCCAAGGGCTGAGATTTGCAATACCTCCTTTAGGTATTGCCTACCAGGTTTTCTACAGAAAAGTTGTTGTTTTTTCCCTTAGCATTAATAAGTAATTTGCGGGAAGTTATTTTGAGGCTGCATAAATATCCAGTACCTCATCAACTCACCCACTCATGGATTTTTTTCTGCTTCTTTCAAGATTTTCCTTGCGTCTCACAATGTTTTCTCAAGGTAAACTTGTTCATGGGGAAACTGACAATAGCCTTCTTTTCTTTATATAAACTATTTTGTAATGGTTTGGGCAATTCAATTGAAATTGAATTTTTAAATTTTTATTCATCAAGTGTCCACTTGTGAGAATTTGTTAGAAAAACTTTAAGCTCTCTATTACTCTCTTTATGTGTATAATTATAGCAGATAATTTTAATGCAATTAAGCTAGTCCTATAAGACCCATTGATTAAAACGCACTACCAATAAATACATAAGAAGGCAACAATTTGATAAATCTCAAAATGGGCTTCTAGGGAAGAAGTGAGAAAGTGACAAAATTGGAGATGACATGCTAATGCTATTGTTAGTTAAGCTCCCAATAACAAAGGCAGATCTGAATTATCTTAGCATATTTAAATTAAGATGCACCTTTAAGTTAAGATACCCATTCCCTCCAGCCAAACAGCTAGCTGAACTCTCAATTTGAAATTAAATGTTGATGACTAATTGCTTTCCACATTCTGTTTCCTCAAAGTTGCTAGAGTGAATGTTTCTCTGTTTTACAAATACTTATTTGAATAATAGAGCTTTGTGTTTTATTCTGCATAATCTCTCTGTCTCTCCAGATGTTCTTTCCATGCCTTTAACTCTGGGAATGTGAAATCCATTCATGGGTGGCAGATAGAGAAGAGTTGTAGAAGAAATGATGGAACTCCCACTGGGCTGAAGTATGAAATTATTCACCCAAACCAGAAATACATTAATTCAGCTCTGTCGGGATTTCCTAAAAACTATCTGTAGATGTATTTTTGCTAAGGCTCCCAATAGTGTGTGTTTTAACAGTCTTTAGCAGTCAAGAGAATATATCATCTCACTGACTTTAGTGGAAGCTCTTTAATAAGGTGGTCCATTTTTGTAAAGCTCCACTAGATCAGCAAAAAGCACCATATACCTGTAGCACAGTGGCCCCCAACCTTGACTCTGCATTGTAACCACATGGTTCTCATCCTGCTAGTATACTGGTATTGGTCTGAGTCTAATGGCCTGGTATTCAAGGCTTCTAAAAGCTCCCCAGGTTATTCTAATGGGCAGCCAAGGCTGGGAACCACTGCAGTAGAAGGTGTTTATTTCCCCCTTAAGGCCTATGAAATAAAATTCTAGTATCCCTATTTATGCAGATGTCTGTGAATCACTATACTTTCCAGATCTCCCTCTAGTATATTTTGATACAACAGGTGAATAAAAAAAATTTATTTAAGCTGTTTTGTACACTAGGGGTTGCTAAAAATTTCAGAGACTAATAGACTAAAAATATCCTATTTGGCTTAAGTTTCACCTCAGAGAGTAATGAATTAGAAATATCTTATTTTCCTTCAAGCTCCACAGCACCTGTCACATCATCATTTCCTCTTCACGTTTGTTTCCATCGCTATGATGGTTTCAAATATTGGCAGCTAACTGAGCTGGTTCTGGGCTGTTACAATTATTTTGGTACTGTTTATCGAGTGCCTCCTAGCTACCAAATGCTTCATACATAACTTTCAAAATTTTATTTTTAGCAAAAAATCATCAGCTTGAAATAACTAAGAGAGAGGCAGGATTAGAACCTGGGTCTGGGAGGCTTCAACATCATTGCTCTATCTACTGATGAAGACCCTGTAGGAGACATTTTCCCTCTGCTGATTAGTCCACCACACAGCCCATGCCTTCTTGGCAATTGTTATTGGCTTAGAGGTTGATCACGTATTATAGGATCTCCTGGAAAAAAAACTCACCTATATTCCATGGTTGAAAGATAGGTTAATGCTGTCTTTCTCCTGCTGGTGGCCATTTTATGACATGTGGTAAAATAATCTAAATTTAAAGGCACTGCTGAGAACAATGGAAGGTTTCAAAAAGTCAGCAGCGGGGCCAACATTATCCACGGGCAGCTGCCTAAATAAGTGATTTCAGGGGCACTGGAAGGATTTCCCAAAACAACTCCTTTCTGCTGTTAGGTCCCTGGAACTCCCTTAAAGGAGAGACTCTGATTAGATATTTAAAATGAAGACTTAATACGCAGACAGCCTGGCACAAGGTAACTCACTGACTCATAGCCAGTGGTGGACACAAGAACATTTTCTGGGAGCAGATTTGGAGGTGAACACAGAGATGCAGATGGCAGAAAGGAAATCTGAAAAAGGTGGAGAGAGGGACGCTGAAAAGCAAGGTGGTAGTTGGGAGAAGGCTGGATGGTCCTAGGAGAAATCATGGAATTTCTTTCCCCAGCAATATAGTCTAGCTAAAATGGCTTACATATCCTCCTGTTTGAATGAATGCAGGTGGCCTAAAGGATTTCTCAAGGGTTGTTTTTTTTTCATTTCTTGGTGTACATTTCTATGAATTTTAACACATGTATAGATTCATGTGAACACTGCCATAAGCAGGATAAAGAACAGCTCCACCACCTCAATAAAGCACTGCATGCTGCATTTTGTGGTCATCACCTTCCCCACCTGTCATCCCTGGTAACCTCCAATCTGTCTTCCAGCACATTTTTTGAGACAATCAAATAAATAGAATAATACAGTTTGTAAATTTTTGAGACTAGCTCTCTTTTACTAAGTATAGTGTTATCCAAGCTGTTGCATCAATAGTCCGTTCCTTTTTACTGCTAAGTACTATTTCATTGTATGAATCTACCATGGCCTGTTTGACTCATACATTAGTTGAAGAACAGTTGGATTGCAGAAGTGGCTATCTTGTCTTGTTCCTCTTTTAGAGGCATTCAGTCTTTGAGCATGGAGTAGGATGTTAGCTGCAGGTTTTCTGTAGACACCCTTTAGAAAGTTGAGGAAGTTCTCTTTTATTCTTAGTTTGCTGAAAGTTTTTGCCACGAATACATGTTTAAGTTTGCCAAAGGCTTTTTTTGCTTAAATTAATATGATCATGTGTTTTTTTTTTCTTCTTTATAATGATAGTTTGACAGATTCCATTAATTCATTTTTGATGAACAAATCTTGCATTCTTGGGATAGTTCCTTTTAATGTAATACTGGATTTGAATTTCTTGATGAATGTTGCTGGAATATTTTGCTGAGAATGTTTGTGTCTATGTTCATGAGGGATACTGGTCTGTACTTTTATTGTACTATCTTTGCCCAGGTTTGGTACCAAAGTAATGCTGGTTTCATAAAATAAGTTGTGAAATGTTCTCTCCTCTTTTGTTTTCTGGAAGAAAATGTGTAGAATTAAGAGGTATTTCTTCTTTAAATGTTTGATAAAATTCGCCCACCAAACTCTCTGCACTTGGAGATTACTTTTTCAGGAGGTTTTTTAATCTAAAAATTTATTTGTAGTTAAATTATTTATTTTATTTTATTTTATTTTTAGATAAAGTACAGATATAGTACTATTCAGGTTTATCTATTTCATCAAAGATGAATTTCAATAGTTTGTGGTGTTTGATGAATTACTTCATTAAATCTAAGCGGCCGTATTTATGTGTAGAGTTGCTTGTCGTATTGCTTGCTATCCTTTCAATGTCCATGGGACTTATAATGATTTCCCCTCTTCCATTTACAGTCATGGTAATTTGTTTCTTTTTTGTCTCTTTTCTTTTTCTTTCTCTTTTTATTCTGTCAGTCTGGCTTAAAACTTACCATTTTTATTACTCTTTCAAAAAAACCAAGATTTTGTCTCACTAGTTTTGCTTTTCTGTTTTCAACTTCACTGACTTCTGCCATTTGGTATTTTTTTCTTCTGTTTACTTAGTTTTATTTTGCTCTTATTTCTACTTTCTTAAGGAGAATATCCGTTGTTGATTTGAGACATTTTTCTTTTCTAATATAAGCATTTCATGGCTTACATTTCCTGTGAAGCACTTATTTCCCAGAGCCCTCAAATTACTCCTCGTTGCCTTCTTTCGAAGCTTTGTAGCTGCATTCGGTAGGAGACACAGGGTGTGGGATGCTTCCTATGTCTGACCCAGAACTGGCTAGTCTTTGAAAATACAATTTTTCTAGGAATCTTCTGCCAAAGAAAATTCCTCTATTTCCAAGCACACACAGCAGCAAGATAAAAGTATGGCGTTTTTTTCTGGTGGTTTGCCAGAAGCACATGCTTAAAGCCATTGGCTACCATGATAAACTTTTTTTCATGATTACTGCTTAGCTTTTAAACAGTTTATTATTAATTATTCCTCCAAACTCTTCTGTTATGGAGGATATATTTTTAACACCTCTTTAGCGAAGAAAGCCAGTGCCCTCACAAGAGACATCTTTTGGCTGGAGTGTCTAAAGGTTCAGTCAAGCCCCCAATTCAAATGGCACAGAAGAAAAAAAACTCATCCCCTGTAGACATTCCTATGGCCTCCCTCACTTAATCTGTAATCCAATTGGCTTGACCTAGAAGTAGCAAGTGACTTACAATGAATTGACGTAGGGAATCTCACTGCACTATTTGTTTTCCAGTGTTTATAAAGGAAAAAAGTCAGGGAATGGGCCAGGGTTATGCTTCTGAACCCTGAGGCTACAAGCTACTGCTCTTAATTCTCCTTTGTCAGTGATACAAGGATACCTTGTTGTCACTCTGTCTCTACCTCAGCCTTATATGTTTTAACATTTAGTATTCACATTGGCTAGGAAAGCATCCTTTCTGCTGCTAATCTATCTGTGTAGTCATGGTCAAGATTCTCTTTATTAATGCATATAGAAATCAATATAGGCTGGCACAGTGGCTTATGCTTGTAATCCTAGGACTTTGGGAGGCTGAGGCAGGTGGATCACTTGAGCTCAGGAGTTTGAGACCAGCCTGGCCAACATGGTGAAACCCTGTCTCTACTAAAAATATAAAAATTAGCTGGGCATGATGACTTATGCCTGTGATCCCACTTACTCGAGAGGCTGAGGTGAGAGGATCTTTTGAGCCAAGCAGATAGAAGTTCAGGGAGCTGTGATCATGCCATTACACTCCAGCCTGGGCAACAGAATGAGACCCTGCCTCAAAAAAAAAAAAAAAAAAAACACTATAAATAGTGCACAATCACACAGATGAATGTGGGAGGCCCCAACCTATACACTCCTGAAATCCAACATTTTGTCACAATGCTATAAGCTGAGCCCCATAGCCCCTCAATTGTACTTTTGTTTTTAACCCCTTTCCCTAGTGAAAACAGACTACAAAACTCCCCTTCAAAAGCAGAAATCAAGATATTTTCCCATCATTATTGCAACTCCATAATTTGATCTTTGGTTGTAATAATAAGATTAGAAAGTTGAAGCTGGTTTCTGAACATTTGGATAAGCAAATTAAAATAAACCTATCAACTGGACAGCTCTTTTCTGCCACTGACCAGCTTACAGAGAATCACCATATTTTTTTTTTTTTTTTGAGAGGGAGTTTCGCTCTTGTTACCCAGGCTGGAGTGCAATGGTGCAATCTCGGCTCACTGCAACCTCCGCCTCCTGGGTTCAGGCAATTCTCCTGCCTCAGCCTCCTGAGTAGCTGGGATTACAGGCACGCGCCACCACGCCCAGCTAGTTTTTTGTATTTTTAGTAGAGACGGGGTTTCACCGTGTTGACCAGGATGGTCTCGATCTCTTGACCTCGTGATCCACCCGCCTCGGCCTCCCAAAGTGCTGGGATTACAGGCTTGAGCCACCGCGCCTGGCCACCATATGTGTTTTATACCTAGAATACCAATTTAAAAAAAATTTGAACCCAGAAATAAAATTTGAACCCAGAAAAAATGAATTAAGCCCTAAAATGATTCTCAACCTCATCCCAACTTTCTTGGGTGATTTTTAAGAATCCCCTGAAATCCTACAGCATCTCCACCATAACCGCCAATCATATTTGGACAACAGATGTGCAGAAGTGACAGTTAGTAGAGAATTCCGGTTAGCAGAATGTCAGCTATTCAAGAGTTTGCTTAGGGACAAGGAAGAATTTATTTAAATATTGACGTGGATGACAGCCCGTTCATCTGAAATACACATGCACTCACTGACCTTCCTGAACCTCCTCTCCTGTGCCTGTAGTCATCTCCCGGCAGCGTCTTGGCCACAGATTGTCACCATCTGGATCATAATACAGGAAAAACATGATGCTTAGTAAAACTGAGATGAGGGTGATATCAGGATCTGTCAGCAGCATAATATGTATGTGCTGGGAAGAGACGTGAACTTGCCTTTTGCAAAGAAGCTTTGATTTCCTCAGCAATGAGTCCAGTCTTCCTGTACCAGTTGCTCAGACAGCATCATGTTTTATTGTTTTCTTGTCATCCAGACGTGACTTGCTGACAGCCTGAGGTATCTTGAATTTTATCTGTCTCCTAAAAAACAGAAGAAAGTAGACAAGTCTGTAATCACTAGTACCTCATGCTCACCGGGATCCTTATGAGGGAACCCCACCATGCCCATTCATCAGCCAGAACATTCCCTGGTTAGATGTTTTCCAGCCTTTTCTTTTCCTGTGACCATAGGTTTTTATGTTACAGCATGATACGCTAGATCTGAATGGTCTCCTTCTAGTCCCACGGGCAAGCCAGAGGCTTCTCTTCCTGTTGGAGGTTGTAATTCTGCTGACCCTCTCCTCTCAGGCTCCCTTCGCCTTGGGAAAAAACACATATGAACCAAGAAAGCTTCCATGTCATTAAGTTATATGTCATTGGTAACTGTAAATTTACTAATGACAGATGAGCTAATTCATTAATGGAAACATAAGTTGAGTTGAGACAGACTGTATGTAATTTTCTCTTTAGATGTGTGTGGTTATTCCTTGTTTGGTTCCCTAAGCACCCTCTTGTTGTTTGGGATATAAAATCCAGCCTGTGCTGCTGGTAGATGTCTTTCAGCCAAAATTCCTTGGCACATGTTTTGACGGTCAGTTTTACTGATTCAGAAACTTACTTTTTTTTTTTTTTACTTCAGTGTATATTCATGTCTGGAAGAGGGACTAACTTAAGCTAAACTAACAATAGATTTATAAACTAGATTCTCTTTGTATTATTATGTATTCTTAGTTTACAGGCAGATTCAGACGTAACTAACAAGCCACATCGGATAACCAGTAAGTGGCAATCCCTTAACTAAGGGTTAGAGAAAAGTTGAGATGGAGCAGAAGGTGATTTGGTGATGTGGCATCCGAATAACCAATATTTGATGACTCTAAGATGGTAGTTTCTACCAGGGGTGGTTTTGGCTCTGAGGAGGCACTTGGCAATGTCTGAAGACATTTTTGATTGTCACAGTTGGAAGAAGGGTGCTATTGGCATCTGCTGGGTAGAGGTCAGGGACACCACTCCACAGCCTCTGCTGCACAGCACAGGCCCCAGCAGAAAAGAAGTATTCACCCCCAACTATGAACAGTGCTGAGGCTGAGAAATCCTGCCTTAAAAGAGAGCTCTACCTGAGCCTTACACTTCTTTTGTCATTTTCTCCTTCTCTGCATGGAGGCAAAACACAGCAAAGCATAACAAACAAAACTCCTCAATAAATCAAATCAAATCATTAACTTCCCTATGGAGCTAACAAAATGCTAGCTATTAAATGTCCCAGTTGTTCCACAGAATTAGCTGTGAATGCTTTCTGGCACATTTATTCCTCCTCTGAGTGAGAGGTGACAGCATCATTTAAGAATATGTATTTCTTTTCAGGCATTGTATGCATGAGAGGAGGAAGCCTGCTGGGAGAAAAAATCTGATCAAGTCACAAAAGGGCAAAAGGCGCATATTCCAGGCTGGGTGAATGCATGGAGAACTGTCCACAGGAAAGATTAAATCATGACTGTTAAATAGCTCATCAAAGCTTTGTGGGTAGGAGTAGAAAGATCAACTTCTTTAAGGAGAGTTCTGCTGCAAACAAGAAATGCAAGCTTCTCCTGAAATGTTTTGGATTGGGGTGACGAGGGAGGGGTCAGGGCCTGAAAAGTCAGAGATGCAGGTTGGGGAGACAGCCAGAGAGCCACGGTAAGAATAGGAGGCGGCTTTTTGGGATTTGGGGTGGTGGAGGAGCTGGAGCTGACATAGACCCCTGCCCTTTGGAGGTTACTGTGGTTCTGCCAGTGACCTCCTCTAACAGGGCTCCACCCTCCCGAAGTTTCAGGTCTTTTTAAGTGTCAGGCAAGTTGATCCCAAATTACACAATGCAGCAAAGTAGCGCTGGCTCCCCAGGCACCACGCCCAGACTGCGAGGAGACACACAGAGAAACAGGGGTTGCCCCAGGGCAGGCAATGCTGACTTTAGTGGAAGGCTGGAGGTCTGTGGCTGCAGGCAGGAACAGAGCCGGCCTGCCGGGGGGGGGGGGGGGGGGGGGGGGGAGGCTGTGGGACCCTGAGCTCCATCTCCATGTCTGTGAAATGAGGAAGTTAGAATAAATAATAGATCAGAATTTTTCCTCACTCTGAAAGCATCTGGTTTTATCATTCATTTTACTGCATGCTGCTCATCAGCCAGTGCTGTGGTTTTAACCTCAGCTTCCTTTCACTTTTCACTAGCTTTGCTGTGTCCTCAAGTTAATAGTTAAATCTGAAAAACATTTTTTTATCCAAAGGTAATTGTTTGAAAGCAATAATAACGCAGCTTTGAGGGAGACTTTCTCTGGGTTTGGGCTGCCCCCGCAGAAGCCAAGCTGGAGATAAGAATTGAATATAAGCTCTTTTCTTGTGAGGTGATCCTAGGAAACAGTGGTAGGTATAGGGAAATGAGACAGGGAAGGGAAAGGAAGAATACAAAGCCTGTGTTGTGGAGTCAGGTCATGCTGGAGCTCATCTGCTTTGAGGCTACTAACTCCTTTCTACAGGTTGAAACATTCCTGGGCAGAGTCACAAGTGCTCATGATAAGCACCCTTTGGTGTATACAGGTGAGCGCCATGTGATACGGATGACTCACTCACAGAGTCCGTTGCAAAGCCTGCAGGTAGGAGTGAGCCGGGAGCCCAGTGGCTGTCTTCTCATAGACAGTATAGCTTGCCCTGAGACTGAAATGAAAGGCAGGCCATCTCAGAGCTACAGGTTGCTCCTGGAGTCATGGAGATGGGAATGAGAAAGCTAACCCCAAAAGAAGGCAAGGAAGAGCAAGTGCTCCCAGGGGAAGGAGGCCCGAGGGTGTGAGGCCCTCTTCTTACAGGTGGCAGGTGTTCTTAGGATGAGCAAGAGCCGCAGAAGCCTCACCTCTAGACTTCCCTGAGGTGGTGGGAGGGTGACCTCCACCTAGGAGAAATTTCTCATTGATGTGCCCTGGCCAGAAGATGGGACCAGAAAGTCTTTCCTTTACAAAGAGCAATGTAAGTAAACAATATAGAGGTGCTCAAGGCAGTTACCTTTAGTCTACAGCCCCCAAAGCCCTAAGGGCAACAGATTATGAATGAGGTCTGAGAATTCACACAGACCCTAAGCATTTCCTATATACTGAACAAATGCAATGACTGGCACTTACCTGTGCTATAATGTTTCAAATACAAATTCTTTTAGTATGACTGATTACATAATAGTCTTTAGTCATGTCATTTTTAAAATAAATGGACAGTATGCATGCCTGGGGTTATAAAATTATGATTTTTAGAAGAAACTGCAGTTATGGAACTTTATACGCATATCATTACATCTAACCCTCACAGCAACCCTCTGAGGCAAGCATTGTAGTGTCTCCATTTTGCAGATGAGGTTAACTAAGGCTCAGAGAAGTTAGGTGACTTACATAAAGTCATAAAGCTAGAAATTGGAGGATCCAACTTAAATCCTGTTGTGCTACCTCTGCACTACACACTTCCAGTATGAATTCATTTACAAATAAGTAAACATGTACAAAATAATCTAAAAGAAGAGGATAATCAAAATAACCAAAGAAACTAAGAGATGAACTACCATTCGGCTCAGCAATCCCATTACTGGATATACACCCAAAGGAAAATAAGTTATTCTACCATTACAGTGCTATTCCCAATAGCAAAAACACGGAATTAACCCAGCTGCCCATCAGCAGTGGCCTGGGTATTTAAAATGTGGTACCTATACACTGTGGAATACTACGCAGTGAAAAAGAAGAAGGAAATCACATTCTTTGCAGCAACATGGTTGCAGCTGGAGGCCTAAGTGAACTAATATACAAACAGAAAACCAAATACTACATGTTCTCACGTGTTAAGTGAGGGCTAAACATTGGGTACAAATGTACGTAAAGATGGGAACAATACACACAGGGGACTACTAGAGAAAGGTGGGCCAAAGGCTGAAAAACTACCTGTTGGGTACCATGCTCACTGTGTTGATTATGGGTTCAATCATACCCCAAACCTTAGCATCACGCAATGTCCCTTCATAACAAACCTTCACATGTACTCCCTAATTCTAAAATAAAAGTTGAAAAAGAAAAAACCCACAAAGTTTTAAAGATGTCTTTGAAGGATTTTAAAGGAATCTCTTAAATGAAATCAGGAAAATCGAATTAATGCAGTAATTCTCAACTAGGGGCAGTTTTGTCTCCAGGGGACACTTGGCCATGTAGGAGTCTTTTTTGTTGTCACAACTGAGGGATGCTAGTGGCATTCAGTGACTAGAGATCAGGGATGCTGCTAAATGTCCTGCCAAGCACCAGACAGCCTCCCAGGACAAGGAATTATCTGGCCAAAATGTGAATAGCACCAATTTTGGTTTGATTCTGTTAAGTGGAACTCCTAAACAGCAGGCCAGGGCACCTGAACCTTTATGTTACCCTGACTCCCTTATTTGGGTAAAACCAAAATAGGTCCTGATGCCTGGCTGTGCCCATGGAGCACATCATGCACTCTCCCTGCGTGCTGTCTTCCGGCCCTGGAAGTGGCTTCTACACCAAGAACAGGCTGCTTTCATCAGTGTCCTTTTGGGTAATATATTTTTAAAATGTTTACCAAGTAACTGGAAGGGTAAAAATTAGAGAATAATTGAGAAAATATCCGTCCATGTCCATTTGTTCTTGGAAATCATGACCAGCATGAAAGCCACAAAGAGCAGGGTTGGTGTTCCAAGTACCAGTATACAATGAAGGACAGGAAGCACCTGCCTCGCTGGCCACAGCATGTTGCTCTGTACATTGCGTTTTCCAAGACCCGGCTCTGTCATCATTTTCCTGTTAGCTACTGTGTTATGGGTCTTCCCCCTAAAATTGTAGTCTCACCATTTTATCTCCTTAAAATCATCTTATCGATGTATGTTTTAATGCCCACTTCACTTATGGCATTATATTGGAAGGTCTGTTTTTTTCTCTAATTGATCCTCATTAATTTTCAAATTTCTAGCAGGAAATATCAGTAAGAACTGAGCCAAATCTATTACCTTGAAAATCATTCATCTATTCACCTATTGATTCATTCCCTATTCATTGAGCCCTTTACTATACTGGGTAGGATTGCTGGGTCCTACAGTATACACACAGCAGGCTCTGTGTAAGCTTACAGTTAAAAAAAAAAAAAAAACAATGACAGCAGCTCACAATCTAGCTAGCTGAAATAGAATTATTTTAAAAACTGATGGCCGGGAGTGGTGGCTCACACCTGTAATCCCAGCACTTTGGCAGGCCAAGGTGGATGGATCACCTGAGGTCAGGAATCCGAGACCAGCCTGGCCAACATGGTGAAACCCCATCTCTAATAAAAATATAAAATATTAGCTGGGCATGGTGGTGGCCATCTATAATCCCAGCTACTCAGGAGGCTGAGAAAGGAGAAGAGCTTGAACCCAGGAGGTGGAAATTGCAGTCAGCTGAGATCATGCCATGGCACTCCAGCCTGGGGAAGAAGAGCAATACTCTGCCAAAAGAAAAACAAAAGGAAAAAAAAAAAAACTGCTGCCTAACTTATAATTAAGCAATTCCACTTTTCAGAGACTAAATAAATGTCCACACATGTGGAAAGATGGAGCTACAAATGTTTACTATAGTATGATTGGACCAAAAAGATTGGAAACAACCCAAATATTTATCAATATAATAACTGTTAAATAAAATGTGGCATATGCACACTATGAAATTTTATATAGCTGTTACTAGAGGATCTCTTTCCATAGGTAACAATATAGACAGATCTCTAAGACACAGAGTCTTGGAAAGAAGGTCCCTTGAGATACACACCAAACTCAGAGCAGTGGTTACCCCTGGAAACATGGCAGGGGAAGGAACATGAATGAGGAATTATGGTCAAAAAAGAGTTTAACCTTTTTTTCCCCCCCAATACCATTTATTGAAGAGCTATCCTTTCTCCATTGTGTGTTCTTGGCACCCTTGTTGAAGATCAGTTGGCTGTAAATGTGTGGATTTGTTTCTGGTCTCTCTATTCTGTTCCATTGGTCCATATGTCTGTTTTTATGCCAGTACCATACTGTTTTGATTACTGTAGCTTTGCAATATATTTTGAAATCAGGAAGTGTGAGGTCTCTAGCCTTGTTCTTCTTGCTCAAGATTATTTTGGCAATTTGGGGACTTTTGTGATTCTATATGAATTTTAGGATTACTTTTTTTATTTCTGTGAAAAATCCCATTAGACTTTTGATAGGAATTACATTGAAACTGTAGATTGCTTTTGGTAGTGATATAGTTTGCATATATGTCCCCTCCAAATTTCAAATTTCATGTTGAAATTGGATCTCCTATGTTGGAGGTGGAGCCTGGTGACAGATGTTTGGGTCATGTGACAGGTGTTTGGGTCATGGGGGTGGATCCCTCATGACTAGCCTGGTTCTGTCCTTGGGATAATGAGTGACTTCTCACTCCAGTAGTTCCTGTGAGATCTTGTTAAAAAGTCACTGGCACTTCTTTCTGTTGCTCCCTCTCTTGCCACATCACATGCTCACACCCCCTCCACTATGATTGGAAGCCTCTTGAGGTCCTCACGAGAAGCAGATGCTGGTGCCATGCTTCCAGTATAGGCTGCAGAACCATGAGCCAAATAAATCTCTTTTCTTTATAAATTACCCAGCCTCAGGTATTTATTTATAGCAATTCAAACAGACTAAGGCAGGAAGTTTGACCTTTTAAAAATAGTAATTCTGGGCCGGGCGTGGTGGCTCAAGTCTGTAATCCCAGCACTTTGGGAGACCGAGGCGGGTGGATCGCAAGGTCAAGAGATGGAGACCATCCTGGTCAACATGGTGAAACCCCGTCTCTACTAAAAATACAAAAAATTAGCTGGGTATGGTGGCACGTGCCTGTAATCCCAGCTACTCAGGAGACTGAGGCAGGAGAATTGCCTGAACCCAGGAGGCGGAGGTTGCGGTGAGCCGAGATTGTGCCATTGCACTCCAGCCTGGGTAACAAGAGTGAAACTACATCTCAAAAAAAAAAAAAAAAAGTAATTCTGGCAATCCATAAATATGGGATATCATTCCATTTATTTGGTCTCTCTCAATTTCTTTCTTCAATGTTTTATAGGTTTCAGTGTACAGATCTTTAATGTCATTGGTTAAGTTTATTCTAGGTATTTTCTTTTCCTTTTTGATGTTGCTGTAAATGAGATTGTTTTCTTTATCTTTTTTGGATAGTTCATTGTTAGTGTATAGAAATGCAACTGATTACAAAAATTACATTTATGTTGATTTTGTGTCCTGCATCCTCACGAAGATTCATTTTTAAAGAGGATAGTATGTATTGCTTATGCATTTTGCATTTAAAATTAGTAAAAACCACAAATCATTGCAAATATAAGGCAAAGCAGTAGTATAAAGAAGGGAAAGCTCTGCTCTACTTGGGTACATTAAGGAAGGCCTCTGAGTAAAAGAGGTCTAGGAACTGAGATTTTACAGTGCTAGTAGGAGTCTGAAAGGCCGAGGTGGAAGAGAGGAGCAGTATTACAAACAAGGGACAGCAAAGATACAGAGCTGCAACCACTCTTGAGGCATTTCCATGTAACTGGCCCATTCAGTGGAGAGAAATGGATTGCAGCGGCGAAGTGTGACTGAGGCATATACATCTGGAAACAGTGATCTTATATATCTTGCTGAGGAGTTTTGAGCTTATTCCTGTAAGCAATGGAAAGCCTGCAGATGAGAGGTGACATAACCAGATGTTGAGTTTGGAAAGAAAGAGTGATTTTTCTGTCCTGAGGCTGCGGAGGACAGATGTACTCATTACCCAGCCAATTTACGTTATCACGTCAGACTATCACATGTCTATACTGTGTTTCTTACATTGCCTAGCATGCATGGACTCCCAATTAGTATTTTTTATAAAAGTTTCCAAGGAAGCCGGGCGCGGTGGCTCAAGCCTGTAATCCCAGCACTTTGGGAGGCCGAGGCGGGTGGATCACGAGGTCGAGAGATCGAGACCATCCTGGTCAACATGGTGAAACCCCGTCTCTACTAAAAATACAAAAAATTAGCTGGGCATGGTGGCGCGTGCCTGTAATCCCAGCTACTCAGGAGGCTGAGGCAGGAGAATTGCCTGAACCCGGGAGGCGGAGGTTGCGGTGAGCCGAGATCGCGCCATTGCACTCCAGCCTGGGTAACAAGAGCGAAACTCCGTCTCAAAAAAAAAAACAAAAAAAGTTTCCAAGCATAAAGGAAAATGTGATGTATTTTTGCTATTAAAAGTAATGGCAAAAACCATACTTGCTTTTGCACCAACCTAATATATTAATAAAACATATGCCCAATACACGTATTTCAGTAATTTTTAAAGTATACCATGCATATGGAAGAGTACACAAGTCTTAAGAGTAAGCTTGATGCATATTGACACAGCAAACACACCTAATAAACCACAATAGAAATCAAGATGTGAAACATTACCAGCATTACAGGAGGCTCTTTCATGACCCTCCTAGAAATTGCACTCCCAAAAAGTAACCACTAATACAACTTCCTCTGGAATTGATCTTTTAGTATAAAGTGAAGGAAGAATCAAGGTTTTTTCCACCAATGTTGCTATCAAATTGGTCCAGCTTCAGTTATAGAAAAGAGTGTCACCACTCTCAAACCCTGCATGTCACCTGTGCTGTAGAGCAAGTGACTCTGTGTAAGTCAGTTTCTACCTTTAAACCATTTTGCCTAAATATGTGTATTAATCCTAATAATCTGAACATAATTTACACATAATGTGTGCAAATAATGACATTCATTATTTTCAATTTTTATGTCCTTCATTTTTTCATGCCTTATTATACTGGTTAATTCTTCTAACACAATGTTAAGTAGAAATGATACTAACAGATGTCCTTGTTCTGTTCTGATCTCAGAGTGAAAATCTTCAGTATTTCAACATTTAATATATTGGCTGTAGGATTTTTATATTATACTAAGGAAGTTTCCATTTGACCTTAGTTTAATGTTTTTATTTTGAGTGAATGTGGAGTATTATAAAATACTTTTGGGACATCTGTTGAAGTGATCATATGATTTTTCTCTTTCATTCTTAACAGTAGAACTTGCTTGTCTGGGTCTCAGGTTTTTCATCTGTAAAATGAGTAAATTGGGTCAGATGCTCTGAGTTCTTCCTCTAATATTTCAGGGTGCATTAATTTTCGCTGTCATTGAAACTTTCCTTGGTACCACCAGGGTTCTTCTTGGACTGGCCTTCAGAGAAGTCTCCCCAGAGTGTTCTAGAGTGACGTCCAGGAGGTCAGTGAATTGAAGCTCTGTCAACTCCCCAGCACCTGCAGATATGTTATGAGCAAATCTCTACTTAACTTCTTGACTCCTTTTGTTTGGTTTTTCCAAATCTTAATATACCTCAGACACAAAAATAAGTAGAAATTCAAAATACCTATATGCAGTCTTGATAAAAAATGTCATTGGCCCACTTTCACCCTTTCAATGGAGAAGAGAAATGACCAACTAGAAGGCCTAATCCAAGTCCCCTGGGGTGGGTACTTCTAACCAATTTGGTTCCATCTCAGGGCTAGAAGGATGAGGAGTCCTGTAGTGGAGGCTCAACACCCTGTCTTGTGAGGAGAAAAGAAGAAATTCTTTTTTGTTGTTTTTCATGGTTTTAAAAAAATTTTTATTTTCGCTTCCAGGATACATGTGCAGGTGGACAGGTTCATTGCATAGGTAGACATGTGCCATGGTGGTTTGTTCCCTCTATCAACTCATCACCTAAGTATGCAGCCCAGCATGCATTAGCTATTTTTCCTAATGCTCTCCCTCCCGCTGCCTCACCCCAGTAGGCCCCAGTGTGTGTTGTTCCCCTCCCTGTGTCTATGAGTTTTCATTGTTCAGCTTCTACTTAGAAGTTAGCACATGCGGTGTTGGGTTTTCTGTTCCTGTGTTAGTTTGCTGAGGGTAATGGCGTTGAGCACCATCCATGTCTCTGCAAAGGACACAGTCTCATTCCTTTTTATGACTACAGAGTATTCTATGGTGTATATGTACCACATTTCCTTTATCCAGCCTATCATTGATGACATTTAGGTTGATTCCATGGCTTTGCTATTGTGACTAGAGCTGCAGTGAACATACATGTGCATGAAACTTTGTAATAGAATGATTTCTATTCCTTTGAGTATATATCCAGTAATGAGATTCCTGGGATCAAATGGTGTTTCTGGTTCTAAATCTTTGAGGAATCACCACCCAGTCTTTCACAATGATGGAACTAATTTACATTCCCACCGACAGTGTAAAAGCGTTCGTATTTCTCCACAACCTTGTCAACATCTGTTGTTTCTTGCCAAAAATAAGAAACTCGTAAAGATGAGAAGCTTAACGAAGGGTAGGTTTAAGAGTCCATGTATTAGAACTAGGTAGAGGTAACAGTTGCACAGCACTGTAAATGCACTAAAGGCCAGTGGATTATACACTTTACAATAGTTAAAATGGTGGTGGGGTGGCAGGGAAGTCCATGTACACAGCACTTACATGCTGTCTGCACAAAATAATGTTAATTCTGATGTTCTCCATTCATGCCCCCATTAAACTTTTGAAAAAAAGAGATTAGACTTAGGCTTATAGAGTGAAATTAAGTCTAAAGTGTGAAAACTTTTAGGTAGACAGTTTGGGATCAATGCAAGAAACACTGTTTCACCAGTGTGAAGTGTCCAAAGATGAAACAGGCTCTGAGTCAGTGAATTGCACGTTGGCGGGTTCAAACTCAATGCACTTGGAATTGAGAATTAGCTGATGGGCTGAGGTGATTCTAAGGCTTTACTAACCCAACTCTGACTCATGCTCCTTCTCATTTGAAAGTTGTCCAGGCTTTTCACCTTTCCCATAAATACTTTCTTTAAATAGTCAAGAGTTCATTGCATAGTCAGGAAATCTAACTATTCAGAGGGTGTTGCCATTAGATGACAGTGAGTCAAACCTGCCAAGGGTCAGAAGCTTTGGGTCATTCCTCTGTTATATAAGAGTATTATAAGCCTAGGTTTGAAAATAGTATTAGAAATAGCAAATGGAACAATTATTTTCAGTAAGAATGATGACTGCTATGTATTCCAGTTGTTTCTGCTGTAAACAGCCACAAATTTAGTATAAAATAACAACAGTGGATTCTGTGGGTCAGAAATTCATTCAGGAAAAGCTTAACAGAGACGGTTTGTTCCTGCTCCAGGATGCCTGGGGCCTCAGCTGAAGACTTGCTGGTCTGGGGGGTGACTCCAAGGCTGGGGGTTGGAATCACCTGGAGGTTTCTTCCTACACATGTCTGAGGCCTGGGCAGGGGCTTGGCAGGAGCACCTACAGTTGGGTTCTCCATGTGGGCTTTCTCACCCAGGAGGATCTTCAGGGTAATTGGGCTCCAAAAGACAGTGTCACAGCAGAACAGGAGGAAGCTGCGTCACTTCTTGCGATGAGTCTCAGAGGTCACACAGCACCACTCAGGCTGCGTTCCACTGGTTACGTGTGAGTCGCAAGCTCACTCAGATTCAAGGAGGAGGAAACCCAAACCTCTTCCCCTCCAGGAGCATGTGGGATGGGAGAGATTTTCACAGTCACCTCTGGAAGCTAGAATGTGCCACACTATTGACATCTTTCTATAATATCATCGACAAGCCTTCATATAGGCCAAAACTCTGCCTTCTCTTCTTCCCATCATTCTGAAACCACTTGCCTTCCTGCCCTCATTACAGACAGCAGGGGTTTGCAAGTTACTTCCCTTTTCTTTTTTTCTATCAGCCCTTTAATTTCACCACAAGACACCTCACTATTTTATCTTCTTCTGTGTTACTTCCATTTCCCCACCTCTCTCGTTCTTTGTTCCATTTACAAGTGAAGGAGAAAAACTCCCAAGTCTTAAACAGAATGATAAAAATCTGCTAGAGACACATGAAGGAAAAGGAAGCTGGATATTTTGACATTTGCTTAGACAGCATGAGAAGCCAGAGCCAGGGAAGGCCTTCAAAGTGATAAGGAGGCCTTTTTTAGAATCCCTCAAGTCCTTCTCTGCCTTTCTAGGTAAGCCAGATTTCCCTCAAGAATAAGGTTTTAAGATACACGAAAAACTTGATTTTATCATATTTTATTTCAGTTATATTACAGCTTAAATAAGCTTTTGTGGTTTGGCCTAGGAATGTAGTATGTATTCCAAGTTGTTAACTAGTGACTAACAAGTGAGCTTAAAAACCCAAGGACCTTGTAAGCTGGGCGTGGACTGTGTAATGCTTCTGAGGCTCCTAGCCTTAGATAGCAATTTACTACTTGCTCAAGCACCTTGGCCAGCTAGAATCCAGGACAAGGGAGGCAATCGTGAGATCAGACAAGCCAGCTGCACTCTGCTAAGTGCTGTGCCCAGCCAAGGTCTAAGAGCTGCCCTCTGCCTCCGCCTGCCTTCTAGTCCACTGACTGCCCTTGTGGCCTGGGGCTGCAGGGAAACTGAAAAGGCAGATGATCCATCCTGTTGCCCTCCCTAATGAAATGTCACTTTTCAAAGCCCATTCTGGAACAAACTACAAATCCCATCAGATTTATGAGTGTTCATGTTCTAATTAGGGGCTAACGAGGGTAGACCTCTATGACTAAATCCAAAGGAAACTCTGCACTTCAACCAGGGTTCACCCAGAAGTGGGGAAATGATTGACTTGGGGGAAGGTTAAAGTATGGAATAAGTCCCATGATAAGATCTTGCAAGTACTTGCTCAGTTAAGCAGAGTAGTTGTTGGAACTAACGTGAAGGCAACTCTGACTCTCACTGTCATGATGATCCATTCATGAAAAAGTAGCACAGCTCTTGTAAGAAGAAAACAGTTGTTCCTGGCATATTACGACAGGAAACGATCTCTAATTTTCCAATGCAGTGAAAGTATGGAATGATTAGATGTAGTTCTTCAAGAAATACACAGGGTCTTGAACTTTTCCTTGTAGTACAAGGAAAAATAGAAACAATATTAAATTCTTCTTGAACAGAGTTCCCACTTAGAGCTACTCTCATCACCAGGTTAGTGCTGGCTCAGCCTCTATCCCAGAAAAGCCAGGAATGAGTACATCTATGTTTCTCATCTTCATACTGCACAGTGAAGTCAGTAATTGATCTTGTCTTATTCTTCATGAGTAAATCACACCTATCCCCTCATTCCCCTCATTCTGTGTGTTCATTGCACATATCCTTGTTCTCCTGGGACCACACATTTCTCTGTGTATTGCAGGTACTTCCAAAAATTCTCCTATAAAGACCTGCTCCAGTAGTTTCTTATCAGAGGCCCATTTGTACAGGGGCATTATTTTCTAGTTGAAAAGCAATAGACACAACTTACATTTATATTTAAAGAAAAGTGTCAGTGCTAACAGGTTTAGAGGCTCCTGCTGGGATGTTAGGCTACCGAATTATTCTCCTCCAAGTGATCTGTAGACCCGACAATTGAAAAATTAGAGAAATAAGGGCACATACGCCTACGTAATTAAACTGCCCATTTCACCTTTTTTTCAGTAAAGCAGTTTCCAAGGATGTTAATTGGCTGGTGAGTTTCCCTGTGCCTGGTAAATCTTGATAAGTTGTACATTAAAAAAGAACTGCTTCCACCTTTAAACTGTCAGGGGGCTTTTTTTTTTTCCCATTAAGCAGATTTAGCACTTTGAAGAGTTAATTACAAATCTAAGAAATATTTCAGTAAGGTATGCCTTTTGGCATATTGGATGCAAATGGCCTCTTCCTGCCATTAAATGATAAAAATTTTGTATTGGATTTTTTTTTTTTTTTTTTTTTTTTTTTTTTGGTTTGCCTGTGGCTGGCGGGAGGGAGCTTTTTCCTGGGAGCAGCCACCAGATTGCTGCTTTGTTTTTAGCAAGACATTCATTTCCTTGGTGTTTCGCTTTATGAGGAAACTCTATTTGATTTCTGTGTCTGCAGTTCTCCCAGTCCAGTGTCTGCCATTCATCACCCCAGTTATCCTGATGTCACCGCAGATACATTGTCCTTTTTATGATGATTGTGGGAGAAATGACCATTCGTGTCCTTGGCTTCTCTGTGTCTTTATTGGCCCTGATACATTCCTTTTGATAGTTAATTTTCCCCTTTCTCCTTTTATTTCCAAGAAAGAAAATACATGTATGCTTCACTTTGGTGGGGGGGGGGGGGGAGGAGAAATGGCAAAGTGGGAGAAAGGAATTGTGTTTCGCACAGTTTTTAAACAACCAGCAATGATAACTGGCAGCAGTCCCTTGAATAGTTTTTACACTGACAGTTCACAGGAATCATTTATTTGTCCCAGATTTTCTGGGACAGTCTCAATAACAGATATTTTGTCCTGCTATTGTCTCTTCAGAGAAATGTATTTAAAATAAGAGGGAAGAAAAAACTCCTTTATTGATGAATATATCCTGATTTAAGTTCAAAACGTATAACCACCAGGGAGCATCTAAGTAAGCACAGAGTTTACTGTTAAAATTAAATGGCGCAGAGGCAAATCTAGCATATTTTGAAGGTGTGTGTGTGTGTGACTTCACAGAAGCAAATAATAAGCAGGTCAATAAATAAGTATAATTAGACGCATTATCACATTAAAAAAGGAAAAAGTGCAAGCTTTGGAATGAAATATATGTGGGTTGGAGTACTGGGAGCCTTGGTTGGACTCTTGACTCCATCATGTAGAAACAAATTCCCACCAAGCATTTCTGAATCTCAGCCATTTAAAATAATATTCACCTGATAGGGTGGTTGTTAGTGCCAAAACAGCAAAGGTTTGTAAAGTTCCTAGTGCAGCACCTAGCATATAGAATTGCCCGGGAAAAAAAAAAAAAAAAAAGGCACATTCATAATAGGATTTTAAGGAGTAAAATAGCTCTGTTATAGTTAAAACAAGACTTTCTGGAGGGGGCCGGAAGGAGGAAGCAGTGAGGAAAGAGAATCGGCAGCATTGTGGCAGGAAAGTACTTCTTCCTTCACTGCCTCTTGTCTTAAACTCAGCGAGCCCAGGCTCCCGCCTCTGCCCAGACCTGGAGCCTGATAGCCCAGGAATGGATGAACTGGACACTTGAGTGGCCCAGGGACTTCCCTTG
The DNA here is from genome assembly GCF_048565385.1 of Saimiri boliviensis. Classification (NCBI taxonomy): domain Eukaryota; kingdom Metazoa; phylum Chordata; class Mammalia; order Primates; family Cebidae; genus Saimiri; species Saimiri boliviensis. Next base: position 90,834,840 of record NC_133458.1, on the reverse strand, counting down.
GATGTCCCTTGTCAAAAAAGCCATGTTGTCTGTGTCCCTCTGGTACGTAGATCCAGCATTAGAGCATCTTTAAGAAACTCTGTGTTCTTCCAACCCATTTTTCCTGTTGAGCCAGGGCTAGGGCAGGGCAAGTTGCCTACCAAGTCTGCTTTCCTCCACTTCATTCCAGGGCCCACTGCATGAGTGAGGTGTTCACCGCCTCCTCCGCAGTTGCTTGAAACTGCCATTTGAGTGCACTCAGAAACTTGGCAGCAGTTGGTCAATTGTTCTTTAGATTCCAGAAGTGGGCTCTGAGCCAGCTGTAAGTGGAAATGGATCTAGTTAACCAGTGGCTCTCAAAAGCCAGGTGCATTAGTCTCATCAGGTGAACCTGTTAGAAATGTGGCTTCCTGCACCCTTTCCCCGATGATTTTGATGCAGCAGCTATTTCGATAATGTCAAAGAATGAGCTTCTCATTGCATCTATTATCTTTAGCACTTAGCTTCACATACACGGTCCATTCTTGTTTCTCCTCAATCCTGTGAGGCAGCCATCATTGACACCAGCTAGGCAGCTAAGGAAATTGAGGTTTGGAGAGGTTAAGTTACCTCCTTAAGGTTACTCAGTTGGCCAAACTCTGTGGGCCAGGGATGCTGAAGCCACGTGGAGCAGGTCCCTCTTGCCCACCAGCTCCCAATCAGCTCCCCAAATCTTCTCCACATGAACGCCACTGAATTTGTTTTGGATCTGGATGGACAAATGCATGGTTCTAACTTTATAAAACAAAAAACCAAAAACTTAAACACCACTTTCTAACGGTCCTTCCGGGTAATCCAGGGCCCTAAAAGGTCCCATCTTGCCTTGTAAAAGAACCATTACTAGGCATAAAAGAAGATCCACTTCCCCAATATTCTTTCTACTCTCCAGTAAAAGAGTTTATTGAAGACTTCTACTATCTTTTGCTCTGAAATAAAGATGTAACAGGCCATCATTTCTGTAATTTTTAGGTGGTTTTTTTTTCTATATTTCAATAGCAGTAATATTTCTTCAATATGCTTTTTTACCCTGTTTGCCTAAAGTGGATGTGAGACAGTTTGAAGTGATTGGCTTTATTATTAGTCAGATGTTTCCACTGTTTTCTATTTAATAAGAAACTTGTAACCACAGGCTCATAGGCTACTTTTGATTTCTACAATTTTTCTAAAAGTATTATTTTGCTTTCAGATGACACTCCAAAAAATAAATATTATTGTATCAACATTCAACTTAGCATGGGTTTGGGGTATCAGAATTGAGCCTCATGATTGAATTCCCTTGTTAATTTCACTAGCAACACATGTGTGTGTCTGCTTAATGTAACATAACTCCAGGGACTCAGTATTCAGAAGAGATTTCCACCACAGGGAGGAAATTCTGAGAAGCTGTTAGGAGAATCTTTTCGATGTTTTGCTTTCTGAAACGGAGGAACCCAAAGAAAGATGTGGAAGCAGCAGTCTGCACCACTTCTTATCTAGAGGCTGTATCTGTAATTTTAAAAAATACTAAATTGGGAAGCAGTTGATTAACTATTTTCTAAAGTCTGGATAAGCAGCAAATATGTGGTAATTCTAAAAGAGAGGCCATTTGTTCTGGACCTTTGTTCTAGAAACTCTTTCTAGAAGACTGAGCCTTTGTTCTAGAAACTTTATCAGTTAATAGAGCCAGAACGGCCTTGGAGAACCTCAGTTTGAACAAATCATATTTCATTCTCCCTAAACAGAGCCTCTACATATGATTGTGTTGGGCACTCGGGGCCTTGGGGTGCTTGGCTGAGGCTGAGTGAGGTTGAGTCATCTCACAGCCTGTCCTCTGCTGGCTGAATCCTCCCAAAGGCGCCTGTGCCACCAAGGCATGCATCTGTGGTCTCGGCCACCCACTTTGAGCCTGGGTAACCTAAGGTGGGCCTTGTCCTCTTTCCTGTTTATACCACATAGTAAATGAGTCTGTTCTTCCTAACAATAAAAAAGAATCAGGAAAGGGGATTGTCTCAGGAAATGAGCCAAGGCATAGCATTTCTTATAGAAAATATTATTCAGTTTTAATTTGTGTTACTGATTTTTGGATAGTCACAAATATTAAATATGTATAAAAATGCAAATAATTCCTCATGGTTTAAAATTAAACTTCAAACCTCTCAAAAATTAAATATAAATAATTAATAGACAGGTATCTTGGGGTAAAGCTAAAGCAGAATATTTTATTTTTTAGGTAAAAAATAGAATGTAAAATTTTAAAAAGAGGCAACAGTAATGACAAGGGAAAATACATGGCGATACTGAAAACCAGTGCTGAGCTTGTAAATGCCACAGGAAAACCCAAAACATTCAAGGCTGAGTGTTACAGAAAGCAAACGTGAAGCTGCACTGTAGATATACAGTGATAGATCTGAACAAAATCTCTGTCCACTCAAAGCGGTAACTGCACAGATAGATTTACACATCCATGCCTTTAGAGGCTCTGCTGCAGTCTCTCAAGCGGGGCAGTGTTTCTGGAGACATCTGGCAATGTCCAGAGACATTTTTGGTTGTCACCACCTGTGGGTGGCTACTGGATTGAGTGAGGTGGAGGTCAGGGGATGATGCAAAACATCCTACATTGTTCAACACACCACCCCATCCCCATTCATGACAAAGAATATCCAGTCCAAAATGTCGACAGTGCTGAGGTCGTCAGGAAACCCTGCTCCTTTAGGATTGCATCCAATCCTGAGCAACAGAAAAATCCTAGTGCTGCGGTGACTTAAATAATTAAGAAGTGTGTCTCACACAATAAGTCATATAGTGGATGCCAGGCAAGAGCTTACGTTGCAGTCAGTGATGTCATCAAAGACCCAGGAGCCCCAGAAGAAGTATTAGAAGATGCACATTTCAACTGGGCACATTACCAAAAACAAAAGCAAACTGAGCTCGCTAGTAGGAGAAGAGAGTCATAATGGATACTGTATAGGCCAGTGGCAGGGTTGGTCACAGATATACTTTCCCCTTGCTGTGATGCCTATGCCTCTAGCCTGCCTTAACTGCCCAGCAACACTATCCAGTCACTTTCTACCCAAATTAGGCTCTTCATCGGAGTCTTCCAGGCTACCCCCAGTCCACACTGATTTTCCTGAGCCAGATTTCAGTATGTGGGGACAGGGAGAGCCCCTAAAGGAGAGAACTAGAGCTTTCCCCCCAGGAGCAGTAGCCGATGAATTGGACTTATTTCTTTGCAGAGAGATGGAAAGGCCACAGTAAGACGGCGTGGACCTCTGTGAACAGAATAGAGAGATGCTAGTGAGGAAAAGTAAACTCAGATTTTTTTAACTGGGCAAGATTAATTACTTAAAGTAAAATCAATATCAAATTCAAAAATATAATGTGAGGATTTTATAAAGGGCTTTTAGCAACCATTACGTAACGAGCAGTGGGTGGGAAAGACAACATAAAAAGTAAGCCAAACAGCTTGCTAATATATTAATATTAGCAATAATGATATTGATAAACAGCTTGCTTATTATTATTACAATACTGCTAACAATAAAGGTGACAAAAGTCATAATCACAAGGGGAAGGCTTTGAGTCAATCTCCAGTCCACTGGAGACCATTGCAAAGAAGGATGCCGAGGTATCATCTGAGCTTGGAGGAGGGTAGGGTGAGATTTTACTGACTAGTAATTAGTAGAATCTTACATGGATGTGGAAGGGGAAATGGTGTTGAGTGAGACAGATATCTTCCTAGCCATGACCTTGTCCATAAATGCAGATAAATAGGTTGGCCACAGAGACGCTGGTCATGAAAAAAGTGGGCCATACAGTGACCCCCTTATGAAAATTTGTGGACCCTCCTTGAAATTGCCACCACAGAAATTCCCAAGACTTGGCTTTTACTGCCAGTCCAGAGAAAGCTGTTGAGATTTATCTTAAGTTTTCTTTACATCATCCTTAAACTGATCATTCATGTATTTGTTGGTGGCTTCCAAGAAGAGCTGCTTCCAAAGCACCCCATCATCCTTTTAAAGGGGCACATTATGCCAGCCTAAGGAACCAGTCCTCTAAATCAGAAGCCCTTTGGTCAATTTAAAAATAAAACCTTGGCAGTCATTTAAAAAACCTTCTGCTAAGCAATTCTTAGAAGACTGCTTAGTAGGAGATAGGTCAGGATTTATTGAGTGCTAAAATAATCTCCCTAATAATTTGGTACTGTTTTATTTCTTTTTCTTTTACACTTCTATTCTGATTTCCCTTGAAACAATATCTCTCACAGAAAACCCTGTAAGACTGAAAAATTTATCCTATTTTTAAACACTTGAACTCTCCCTGAAAATTACACTCTATTGGTAAGGAATGTTGCTTAAGTCTATGTTCTAAAGAGCCCCTCCAATACAGTGGAAGTTCTCAGTAAATACTTAGTAATCAATTTCAGTTACATTTGCTCAGAATGATCAAAATGGCATGGCTGTAATTGCACATGCATTAAGTGAGATTAGAGTGATAGGTTTTAAACCTATTTGCAAACCTATTTAGAGTTTCCTTGTCAGTGTGTTTGATATAACAGGGCATGTGTTTTGAAAGAGGCTGAAGGAGAAAAAGGAATCTGTGCATAATGACCATAAGCATATCCTCCTGTTGCTTTCCTGTTTCAGGGGCATGTAGGATGTACTTGAAAGGTCACTGATTAGTCCGCTTCCACATCAATAAACCGTGTTTTGAAACAGAGGAAAATAATAGCCAATAGAGTTTTACCAATATAATAAAGTAAAAAGCAGGGAAACATGGTTTATAGATTATTTTTTCCAGCAGGATGCTTTCAAATCTGACAGAATGGCACCTTAATAGCACACTGTGGACATGTTTCACCGGTTTTTGAACAGACTTGATTTCTAGATTGGATTTTTATTCTGCATTAGAATGTAGATTGATCTGGCAAAATCTGATACAAAATTTCATGGAACAAGCAGCACAGAAAAGCTGAAGACAGTGGAAAGAGTCTTGCTGAATGGGTTTGGGAAGTCCAGTCCATAGACTTGCCTATCATTTATGACTGCCTTGGTAGCTCATCTGAGTTTGGATGAGTCTATGTACTGCTACCTTTACTTTTTTGCCCTTTTTTCCATCTTGCACCCAAGTGACATGAGTTGAAGGCCTTCAGTTGTATCCTTTGGCAAATTCAGGTGGTTTTCCACCCAAGAGCCATTCTATCTTGCTAAGCTAACCATGATTTTGTTTAGGTTGTCAGTTGACCATGTGTCTCAGAGACACCTGGATTTCACCCACCATCCCCTCCTCCTCTCCCCCAGAGGAAGTTTCCTGACAGGACCAAGGCTATCATGAGTAGTTCCCGTCTCCTTCACTTTGGTTTGTTTAAGTATGGGCATGTGGCACAATTCTGATCAGTAAAATATGAGGTGAAGCCTGTGGGGAGGGCCCAAGAATATTCCCTTTGCTTTTAAAAAGTTCACAAAACCCATCCTTGTCTTTTTTGGACACTGATGTTTACATCAACAGGAATATCCATCTTAGAGCCATGAGAGCTGCCAGCTGATGGAGAAAAGCCAACACACTGAGGTAGCAGAGCAGAAGAAAGAAAAGAAGTGGAATCCTTTATTACACCATTGAGATGCTGAGTTCACCCAACCTGCCCACTAAAGGTAACCACTATCCTGATGTAGTGGACACTGTGATGTGCCGCAGATCCCTTCTTTAGGACAAAGGCATTCATTTCCTCAGCTACCAGAAATAGGCTTTCTCCAGAAATCACCTTTGGGTGATGCTTCACTCCAAATAGTTTCCCTCCTTAGGGGAAGCCTGTATCCAATAATTGATTTGTATGGGATAAAAAGGCCTAACCACCTTGCTTCAGTGGGTGATAACTCTAAAGACCATCCCACCTCTAGAGATTTTGTGGATCATCTAAGGCCTTTTGATTGCATTACAGTTTAACTTCCTCTTCTGTCCAGTACTGCTTCTCTTACCTCTTTACATGTGTTGTTCATGAAAGCGCTTGCCAACAAATCTGCATGCAAAACTCCATCTAATTTCCAGTCTAACACAGCATAAGAGAGTTAATTTTTTAAAGTAATCACTCCTTTGCTTTTTAAAAATGATTTTGCCACCTAAAATCACATGCATCCTTAAATCCTGTACGTCACATTTGCCTGCTCCCTCTCTCAGAGGACTTTACATAGTCATACACCATGTTTATTTTTTTTCTGCCTTTTTCACTCAACATTATGTTTGTGAGATCTCAAGATTTATCGTATAATACTTATATTTCATTTATTTTATTGTGTTATAATATTGTAGAAATTTACCACAAACTATTTCTACATTATATTATTGATGGGCACTTGGGTTATTTACAGTTTGGGGGCTATGATAAATAGTGTTGCTATGAAAATTCTAGTACATTTCTCTAACACATATTTGCATGCATTTTTGTAGGGTATATATCTAAGAGTGGAATTGCGGGATCAAAGAGTTTGCATAGCTGCAGTTGTAGAATTCTGTCAACAGTTTTTAAAAGTGATGGTGGGTACCAATTTATTCTCTAAAAAAGTATGAGGGTTGTTGCTCCATATTCCTGCCAATACTTGGTTTTGAGGGCTGTAATTGTAATCTTTATGATGGATATGTAGAGACATTTGTGGTCTAATTTGATGTTCCTTATTGCAAATGGGGTTGAGACTTTTTCACATCTTTACTGACCATTTGGACATCTTCTTTAGAGAAGTATCTATTCACATCTCTTGTGTATATTTTCACCAAGCTGTTTGTCTTTTTCTCATTGAGCTTCAGTGTTTTTTTACATATTCTAGATATAAACCATTTGTTGGTTATAGATGTTGCCAAAGTCACAGCTTTCAGTGGCTTGGTTTTTCAGTCTCTTAATCATATACTGTATTTTAATGAAAAGAAGTTGTTAATTTCAGTTCTTAATTTTAAAATTATTAATCTATTCCTTATAGTTAGTGCTGTTTGGGTTCTAAGTAATATTTGTCTTTCCAATATCATGAAGGTGTTATTCTATGTTACTTTACAGTTGTTTTATTGCCTTATCTTTTATGCACAAATATGTCCGTAGTATACTTGTAATTGTTTCTTGTGTACAATCTGAAACTTTTTCTTTCCACACAGGTATTGAAATGTCTCAGCACCATTCCCTGAAACGGCCATCCTTTTCCACTGATCTTGGTAAGATTTTTTGATAAATCAAGTGTCCATATATGCATGAGTCTGATTCTGGGCTTTTTATTCTGCCCTAATTAGTCTATTTGTTTATGCTTTCATTGGCACCAAATTGTGTTAACTGTTGTAACTCTGTAATATTGATACTTCCAATTTCTTACTGCCCATTCATCTTTGGGAATTATGGTTTTATCCCCAGTCCTCCACCAAAGCCTCTCCATCAAAAACACTCTGCAAAATCTCCCTGGTCAAGTCTCTAATGAATTCCATGATGACAAACCAAATGGCCTATTCTTGGTCCTCATGTTACTCAGCCTCTCAAAAGTACTTAACACACTTTCTTCACTAGGATGCAAGGAAATCACACTCTTGTGGTTTTCTTCCTAAATACCTGGCCTTGTCTTCTGAGTCCCCTTTGCCAAATCATTCTTCTCACCCTAATCTCTGAATGTTGAAATCTCCAAGAGCTCAATCATTGAACTTCTCTATCTACACTCCTCCTTAAGTTATCTCCCATCCCATGGCTTTCAATGATAGCATCCACATTTACATGGATGCTAGCCCCAACCTTTTTCTTTCAACTTCCTCATTGATACCTCCATTTGGATGGCAAGTAAGCATCTCAAACCTAAAATGTCCAAGACAAAATTACTGCCTTCCATCCTCTCCCTCAATCTAATCCTTCCTAGTGTATCTCATCTCAGTAAATGGCACCATTCAACTTTTTCAAGCCCCAAACTTTACTGTCATTCTTGATATCAAATAAATTCAGAATTTATCACCTTTGCCACCTCCATTAGTGCCACTCTGGTTTACATGAATCACTTAAGAATGGCTAGAGTTGGAGAAAACTTAAACTTAAACCAGGAATCAGCAAACTAGGGTTCCCAGATCAAATCTGGCCTGCCATCTAGTTCGGTAAATAAAGTTTTATTGAAACACAGCCATTCTTATCCTTTTGTATATTGTCTGTGGCTGCTTTTGTGCTACAACAGCAAAGCTGTCCTTGTGATAGAAACTCTCTGGCCCATCAAGCCTAAAATATTTGCTACCTGGCCATTTACACAAAACTTTTCCTGATTCCTGACTTTAGGGGGTCATTTCTAGGCTTATGTAAGGACAACCAGAGGTATGTGGTCAGAGACTTAATGCAGGGGCCAAATGATACCATGAAGAACAAAAGATCTTTTTAGTTTTCTATTCTGTCATTCTTGTCTTATTGCCTTACAGTCACAAACTACTGCACCTCCAGGTATCATGTTGAAATCCCATGTAAGAAGAAGGGGATAGGCTAAGGAGAAAAAAGAGGAAAAAAACGGTGTCAATCCTATCTGTCACTCTTCTTACCAAAAAAAAGTAGAGATCTCCCTAAAGCTTTCTCTGCAGATTATCTCTTGTATCTCACTTGCAGGAGCCATGTCCCATGGCCACCTAGAGCTGCAAAGGGAATCAGGAAACCAAGAATTTGGCAGTTTGCCTAGCAGATGAAGGAAGGGAGAGGAAATGGAGAACTGGTGCATAGTGAGCCATGGTGCAGTGTTTGCATATGAACCCGTTGCTATTTCTCTCCTGGACTATCTAACTGGTCTCCCTGCTTACATGCCTGCCCTTCACAGTCTATTAATCACACCAAAACCAGGTTGAAGGTTCTCAAAAGCAAATCACATCCTGTCACTTTTTGCCACTTAGCATAAAATCTAAAGCTTTCCAGGATCTGACCTCCGATGGTTCTCCAGTCTTCTTCCTGCCTCTCCCTCCCTGTTTCACTCTTATCCAGCCACACTGGACTTTACAGTGTTTTTTAAACACACGAACCATCCTCAGGGGATCAGCTTGGGCATGTCCTGTGCCCACATCCTCACCTGACTTGCTCCCTCACTATATCCTGATCTCTAATCAAATGCCACCTCCTCAGAGAAGGCTTCCCTGCCATCTAAAACAGAACCCATATCACTTTTCTCTCCTTACTTGCTTTATTTTTGTATCTAGCACTAATAGGAACCTAACATTAGAACTGATGTTTATTTGCTTAGTTGCATATAGAATATAAGCAATGACTGTATTTATTTCATTACTGTATTCCCAGGCGTAGGCCTTGGCACAGAGTAAAGAAATAATCGTTAGATGAATGAGTGGATTTCTATTACTACCAGTTTGTCTATGTTTAAAACTCATTTTTCCTCATGTTCACAAGGAAATAGTATGAACTGAAAGTCTGGAATCTTTTATTTTATTCCCCCTTTGTCTCCAGGTAATCCTGAGGATGTCCATCAGTCTCTCAGAGTCTCAGTTACATCATCTGAAAACCAGGGTTGGGGAAAAATGTTGCTGTCTAAGGAAGTGCTAGTCATCCTTGATTCAGCAAAAGGATCCCTATCCGACCAGCAAAAGGGTCTCTATCTAATCAGAGACAGGACAAAGAGTCTGTTCCATATATACCTCTGTGCCCAAGAGCTTGGCTTTACTCTGCTCTCTCTTTTGAGCCTTGTCTCTTTTATTAAAATTTAATATGTGGCACAGAAACGAGGTAATGAATCAAAACACCTTTCATTCACCCATCAGTATAAACAGCCAGAGCCAAGATCAGTTGTAAGCTCTGGACATATCTTTTCCTTTCATGGTTGAGCTTTTGTTGCTGCATTGCTTCTTGGCTGTTGTGCAATCTAAGTTCCATATCCTCTGTGCTATCCTGAATCTTTTAAGTTTTCTTATATATGCAAAGCCATGCTGTGATTCTAGGAAAGGATAAGGAAGAATAGGCAGCCCACTGAAATGTGGCAAGTCAACACTGTGAGACCTTTGGAGGTGACCAGGTAGGGAGAGATCTCTGGGGACTATATCTGACTGTCACCTGCCCTGAGAGGAGGAAAAGGCCAGAGCATGGTACGTCTCCTCCACTTAGATCAGTGAGAGTAGGCAAAGCCCAAACCGTGCAGGAACACTGAGGTTCAACCTGCCAGAAAAGGAAAAATGAACTGACTAATATGGGGAATTATGGCCACTTCCTCTAGCTTCTTTTGTGTAAACCTCCTGGAAAATGATGCTACCATGAGTAGCCAGTTAGAACTGACTCAAATCAAATCAGTACGTGAAAATTTTCCTAAATTTCTGACTCATGCTATTGATGGTTAATGGATGGATTATGGGAGGTGGTTTCTCCATTTTCCCCCCAGAAACTGGCCAGAAAACTTACTTCTCATCAATGTGTGGCAGTGGTCAAAGTATCTGTCATGGTATAATAGGTCACAGAATGACTTTATGGCATCACAACAAATGGAGGCAGAGATCAGCAAGGCTCATAAGATTTGCCGTCACATTACAGTTGACCTGAAAACCTTCAAAGTCATGTATTTGTCATACAATTCACCCTAGCACTTTTCAAGGCACAAATATTCACAGTATATCCTATTTAAAACACACACTCAGAGAGCCACTGTTATAATTATATCCTTCATTCATTCATTCTTTACTGATCACTACCATCTTTACTTTCTACAGTGAGTTCTAATGCATCCCAGAATTTATTGAGTTTAAGATCATTTTTGAAAACATTGCTTTTTCTATAACAAGAAGTGTATTCACTTAATAGAAGTAGATTCCTTATTCTGTTACACAATTCTTACATTGTCACACAAGAGTAATGTATTATCCTGGGGTTGAACCTAACTTTCTCTGAATCAAGGGTGATTAGTTAGCAATTTGTCTTGTTATTTCCAAGTCAAAATTAATATGTGTGCCAGTGGAATTTCTTATCCTTGTGATATTTTTCAATATGTAACTAGAAAACAGATTCTGAACATATCCAGAGCAGGCATCTTATATTCTGCATTCTCCAAAACACTGAGAGTCAATTCACAAAATTTTTAAAGTTGAAAGGAATCTTAGAGTCATGACCTCTCATTCTACAGATAATTGACAGCCAGTTAAAGTGACTTGTTCAAGGTCACCAGCCAATGAGTGGTTAGACTGGGACTCTCACATTTACACCCAATTTTCTGGTGTTTCACACCACACTGCCTTTGAATTTGATGCAGAAAAAAACACTTTTTCAAAGTCTGGATGGATAAAAATTTGACATTAAAAATACCGCCTTAAACTTTAAGCAGAAGAAATCTGTAGCCTAATGTATTTGAATTGTCATTAGGAAGAGATTTTATTCATAACTACCCAGCAATGGTCTGTTACTCTAAGGACATTTGACATTTCTCTGTGTTATATAAATTATTCCCCAAAGTTAAAATAATAAAAACTGGTCACCAGAGGTTCAGGCTACTTATTCTCTAAAGTTATCAAGTATTTAAACTTCAAAACTGTAAATTAGATAATATTCTTTTTATGTGATTTATAGCTTATATGATAGGCATTTCCATATTTGCAAATAATCTAAAGTTATCTGTAAACCTTGCAGTTGAGAAGAAAGAAAATAATACATCTTGGAAATGGCTCATGAATGTAGCCTCAAAGTCGACAGATATGCATATGGGTGCAAGAAAAAGAGCATTAAGACAGAGGAAAAGTCTCTGCCAGATCCAGATTTGAGTTTTAGAAGATTTCTACCTTTTGATTTAATGTGGACATAAATGAATATTAGTAATGTGAAAGCTTTTGAAAGACGATGATGCTATGGGAAGGTCTCTTCAAGGGATACATCACCCCTGCAATGGGCAAATGCCCAGAGTTTAGAATGTGCAAGCAGAACCTATATGAAGTCCACAGATATCTGGGTTGAACTACAAAGCATGAGACTTTCAAAACCCAGAGCCTCTGTTACTGGGCGAGTGAGAAAAACTAGCTACACTTTTGCATTCTAGTGGTAGGCAGAGGAAGAGAAGCACTCTGAGTGTCTTTCATCACACTCACACAGGTTACCTTCTCCCTTTGATAGCTTGGTAGACAAGTTCACCGATTTGGATGTACCAAATTCAAGTAACTCAAATCTAAAATCAGTCAGCCTTGTTTTGTTAGTCTCTGAAATGAGCTTTTAAAAAGTATCCTTTCTGTAACTCCCAAACACAAAACCGTCCTCATTCTCCTGTGTAAATTGCTGTCTATGACAACACCCCTCCTGTACACAGCACTTCAGACTCAGACAAGCTTCTTTTTAACTTGCACTCAAACCAAGAACTTGTAAACAGGTTTCTCACACCCTGCTTCATAAGGTTTTCCTCATTTTACACAACTGTCAAAAGCAACAGAGGCCAGAGTGGTGGGAGGCAGCCACAGTAGGTGTATTGATAAAAGATGCTAGCGTCCTAGTTCCGACTGTGACACCCCTTTTCAATACGTAAACTTCTCACCACACTGAAATGTTCATTATGCCATTCAGAAGTAGAGGTCTAGTGGGACAATTTGCTATAAAGTGCCTCCGTGATTATAAAGAGAAAATCAGTCACTTATTCTGCAGGGATTGTTCATAAGACTGACAGAAATGCTCAGTGTGGAGCCGGGAGTCTGCACCTGGTCAGGAAACTGCAAGATGGGACAACGGTTTCTCTGTTGCTAATAATTATGCCTTGAGTTTAATCACCAACTTCATGCCTGACAAAATGGAAGCCAAAGACTGGGGAAATGATGAAGCAATAGGTATTTAAATCATGGAACATTTTTTCGTTCAATTAGTATGGTGATGAGGCGCGCCGTTTGTTAGGGATTCTAGCTGATGCCGACAGTATTCAATTTAAGGTTAGTTGAAATGATGGCAGCAGAGTTTGAGAAATGACATACAACAATGAATATGTCACTTCCCTATAGGCTGGAGATAGACTTTTGATGGCATGAATCATAGCTCAGAAAGCTAAAATTGAAAAAGAGAAAGTAATTTGCTGCCTAACTGATATTCACAGTACTTTCTCTTCATTTTAGTGAAAGCAAAAAATAGGGTTAGGAAAAGACAGACAACCCAGAGGAAGGAAACAGATGACTCTAGTCTGTAAAGTCATTTGCATATCATTAATCAATTTAGGCAGCTGGATGGTCTGGGCCTCTTACTTAGGCCTACTTTGTAAGAGTCTAATTGCTCCATTGTAAAGATAATCCACCAGGAAGTGATAACATCGCTGCCCTGGCTTGGAGGCTGTCAACTTTACTTTTTTTTTTTTTTTTTGACAAATTTCACAATGATACTCAATCACATCTCTCCCCAGGAGGTTGCTTCTTGAGGTTGTACTTTTAAATTTGAAATTGCTTATGAATTCTACTTTTTCTTTCTCTCCTTTCTACCATTTGCAAAACCCCATCCGTTTCAAGAATCACTAATCTTCATTAACTGCATAAATGGCATGTGAAATCTCTGCCAGGAGGTCTACTTTGATGCCCACCCTGCCATGAATATTAATGTATGGGCTTTTCCCAACTCAGGAAAAAACTCTAGAGGCAGGGTCTATTGAGACACCATGTTTATTGCCACAGAGTGGCAATAGAAAAAAAATCTAATTAATTGAACAACTGGGAGTTCAGCTATTCCGTTCACTATCTCAGAGTGAAAGAGATGATAAGACAGGATTAACTCTTGCTGGATGGGGACAAAAGGACCAGCTTCAGTCACCACTTAATTAGCCACAACTGTGTAATCCACGCTGTGGAGAAATGTCTCTCCTTAGCTAGGGGCAGATAGGTACCCTTTCCTATTATGTGTCTTTTGGTGTGTGCTCTGAGTATACTAAGGAGTAATTTTAGTATTAGCCCAAGTACTTGATGACTGTGTATTTTATATGCCTCTGTTATCATTCCTATGTTTCCTGGATGGAATGGCCAAGGAGCTGGCTTTGAGGACCCAGTTTCTGCCATACCTAGCCATGTGATCTTGGGCAACCAGCTGTGGGCTTCAGTTTTCTCATGAGTAAAATTAAATAAAAAGGTGAATCACTGAAGTTTCTTCTAGTTCTCATATTGTATAATTTTATCCTTTTAAGTCAATGTGTATCGAACTACTGATGGGCCAGATACTGTGCCCTGTGCCTCCCAGGCATTCTCTCATTTGCTCATCCCAGTAGCCCTCAGAAGCAGGTACAATTATTCACCCCATTCACAGGTGAGCACACCAAGGCTGAGAGAACAAAAGCCAACACCTAAAGTCAAGCTCTGCCGCTCCTGCCCAGACATATGCCTGCCATGTGCCTCCCAGTAACAGGTCATAGGTGTTACTTTTTCCCTTCTTTCTCTGCCTTTTTTCTTTAGTATTGAAATTATTGTTTTTATGGAAATACTATTTGCTAATTGTTTTTTAAAAAACAATAAATACATAACAGTGTGAATAATAAAACGAAAATAATCGACATCATCACCACTCAGAAAAAAAAAATTATTAATACTATGGTAAGCGTTTTTCCAGATACCTTGCTATACACATATATACCCAGCTAGAGCTGATTAGACACACAGACAAAATGTAGCAATTATTTCTAAAGATAAAGTGTGTAAAATTCAATTTTACTTGATTCTACGAATAAAAAAGAGGAAACTGAAGAAACTGAGTCTCTGCAGGAGATATTATTTTCTAAAGAAGCTCTGTAGGGTTAAGAAAATAAGTTTATGAAAAATGATTAGAGGTGGACAAGGTCTCACTCTCTCACCTAGACTGGAGTTCAGTGGCACAATCAAGACTCACTCACAGGTTCAACCTCCCTGGCTCAAGTGATCTCCCTACCTCAGCCTACTGAGTAACTGGGACTACAGGCACTTGCCACCATGCCCAGCTAATTTTATTTGTTTGTATTTTTAGTGGAGACGGGGTTTAGGCACATTGCCCAGGCTGGTCTTGCACAATCTGCCCACCTCAGCCTCCTAAAGTGCTGGGATTACAGGTGTGAACCACTGTGCCTGGCCTATATATTTTATATTTCAAATTTAAATCCAATGGTTGCGGTAAGAAGCACTTAAAGTATTAACTAGTTCTCTGCTATGAAAGGTGAGGAAAGTAGCCCTTAGTCTCTCATTCTGACACCTTCTGATTTTCATTAGTTATATTACTTTTTTTTTACTCTATCAAGATTTTTAACATTTACGTTCTGTGCTATACTCATAATTCTCAGGATTTGGAAGTAACTTCATAACTCCAGGATTTGTACTTTAGGTTCTCAGTTTAAATGGATTTATTGCTTGCTTGTCTTTTTATCACGTAGCTTCTTCATTCCTGAGTACTTTCACTCTGATTCATGTCTTAGTTGACTCGAGTTTATCAAGTGGATTTTTCAAGGGGTGACGCAGAAATGCTGAATCCTAAATTCTTATGTGCTTGGGAATATCTGCTAGATGCCTTTATGTCTGTGCAAATACTTGCCTGGATTTATTCTTGTGTCATAAATTTTTTTTCCCTCGAAATTTTTTACACATCACTACACTGTCTCCAGATACTGCGACTGTGGGGAAGTCTGAGGCCAGCACCATTTTACCCCCTTATAGGTAACTTGGTTTTGTTTTTTCTTAAGCCTGATATCTAAAGAATTCTTCCTTTATCCTTGACTGTAATAACTTAATACCATCATGCCTCCATGTTGAATAATTTTCATCAGTTTGTCCTGGGGGAAATGTGGAAATTGTTTCATTCTGCAGAACCAGTTCTTTGAGGCAGGCTAAGAGTATGCTTCCGTGACATGATTTGGAGGATAATAAATAGGTTCCCCACACCATATAAAAGTGTCCTCCCTTCACGAGGTCAGGAGTTCAAGACCAGCTTGACCAACGTGGTGAAACCTCTTCCCTACTAAGACTACAAAAATTAGCTGGGTGTGGTGGCACGCACCTGTAATTGTAGCCACTCAGGAGGTTGATGCAAGAGAATCGCTTGAACCTGGGAGGCAGAAGTTGCAATGAGCTTAGATCACACCACTGCACTCCACCCTGGGTGAAAGAGCGAGACTCTGTCTCAGAAAAACAAAAAGTGTCCTCCCATAACCTTCTTACTAGTAAACCACTCTGTGTAAAACTGTGTCTTGTTCACTGTTATTTCCCTAGCGCCTGACAGTCTCTCTCACATAATGGACATGCCAAAAATATCTGGTGAAATAAAACACAGGATAAACAGAAATGAGGAGGGTGGAGGAGAGGCTAGAATGAGGAGGGCCACTGGAAGTGGAAGCGAAAATTTCACTCTCTTGCCTTGCTGTGTCGAAGCAGCAACCCTTTAAACGGTCCTACTCAATTTTAATCCACTCAGGAAAACCATGAGTGGGGTGAACCACCATTGACAAGGTGTTGGGCCTACCCATTAGTGTGGGGGTGATGGTTTAAACCCACTGGTTGGGGTAAGAAGCACTTGAACCCTTTCATCTTGGACACTGGCCTCCCAACTGCACTCCTGCTTCAGTATTTTTCTGATCCAATTCATCTTTCTCACTGCCTTAACAGTAACTTTTCTAAAAGAAACAAGTAAAGTATTCACAGAGACAATCTGCAGTCTTAGATTCTTGAGATTTCCCTACTGGTTTTTCTTCAGGAAGAAACAAAGAAGTTCAAGTTCTTTGGAGTAAGATGCTCTCAAATGCCTGAGAACACCGATCTCCTAACTCGTCTTCCTGCTTTGAGTGTCCCTCTGAGGATAAAGTAACTGGCACAGTCTCTGACAATGGTAAGTATAAAATCAATGTTAGTTCCTGACCTCTCCCCATCTCTGTGTATTGGTCAATCGCTCTCTGATCACATTGTATTGAAATTAATTCTTGGAATGTCTGTCCCCCCCCTAGACAATGAGCCTTTCTGGGTAAGATGCATGTCTTACTCATTTTTATGTCTGCAGTGTAGTTCCCGGTTCATCGTGGATTCTCAATAAATGTTGGTTAGAATGAGTTGATCTCTTGGAGCCAGTGCCTCAGAAAGATATATAACTACTATTTTTATCCTATCCCATTGTGTGTCCACCTTCTCTCCAATCCTAGATCATTGAAAGGGAAGCAGAAGTGATGAAAGTAGCAATTTGTAGTATCAAAAAAAAAATTCCTGGAGTGCACAGAAAGCCCAGCACTGTCTTGTATGGGAGACTTGTGGTTCTGGCACTGTCTTGCTGGGTGACCTGAGATAACTACTCTCTCGGTCTGATTCCTCACAGGTCATTTCCACTCCTGCCCCTGAGGAGTGCCACTGGAGATGATCTCACAACAAAGAGAAGGGGAGAGGCAGGAACTAGCATTTATTTTGCAGTTACCATTGTGGTATGGTTTATAGCATGGCTCTGTAACCCTCGGGGTCTCTTTCAGACATCTTCATTCCATTATTCTTCTCAGTACCCTGGCCCTCCCCTTTCTTCTTGCTCTCAGCAGCTGACCTTGTCTTTTCCTTCACTGAGAGTAGAGGCCCCTCTTACAAATACTCTGGCCCCTGCCTGGACTGACTGGGCTAAACTGTCTCCAAAGATGGCCACCAACCATTCCTCCCACCAGTGTGCATGCATGCTACTCCTCCTATCAGAAGGTGGAGAGCGCTTCCTTGCCCTTGAATCCAAGCTGGCCCATGACTTGCCTCAATCAACAGGAAATGGAAGAAGTGATGCTCTGTGGCTTCTGGGCCAAAAATGTGTTGCAGCTTTCCTTTCTCCCTCTAGGAATCCAGCCTAGCACATAAAGTTTGGGCTGACAATTAAATGGTGAGAGAGAGACAGAGAGGAGAGAGTGAATTGATTCAACTAGACCTTAGTCATTCCAGCCATCCTAGCTGAGGCACTAGCATGTGAGTGAAGCTACCTTGCGCTTTCTAACCTATCAGAGCCCCCAATCTTAGTGACCTCAGTCAACGCCATGTGGAACAGAACTACACCAGTAAGCCTAACCAACCCATGCAATCATGAGAAATGAAAAACTTATGTTTCAAGCTCCTGAGTTTTAAGGTAGTTTGTTATACAAAAATACTGGATTTTGACCCACCTTCACCTCCAATGCCAACCTGGTAAACCTGGACAGATCTTTCAAAATTTGGCTCAAATGTCAACTCTTTCGTGAACTCTCTGCATCCTTTCAGAGGATGCTCATTCCAGCTGTTTTCTCTTCTCCTCTCCAAAATCCCACAGTACTTTGTATTACAAACGATGTGCTTACAACCCACAGAGGGTCTGGGCATCTAGGAGGCAGAGATTTGGTTTATTCAGTTTTGCCTCCACCTATCCTAACACTTGCTACGTTTAGATATTTAGTCATTGTTTGCTGACTGAATGGATGGATGAAGAAAATTAAACATATGATATCTACAGGCATGTCTGGCTCCAGAATTTAATCATGTCATCTAGCAATGCTCAGGGAAGTTAACATAAGCAATTTCTCATATCACGCTAAAGTGTAAGGATGACAGACAGCACACTACACAGAAGAGTTGAGGTGTCCAGGAGATTAAATCCCTTGCTTGAAGTTATTGTTTGGATCAAGACAAAATAATTAACATCCATGCACTGAGCCCAGTCTGTGAAAATGTATAAGACTTAGGTGCCTCTTCTATGAGTCACAAGCAGCCACAGTTTATTAAAGGCACTGCACTAGGTACCATTGTTTCATTTCACAGATGAGGCAAGTTAGGGCAGAAAGTCCTCAAGTCTCACAGTTGAAAGAAGGTAGAGATGGGACTCCACCACAGGCCTGTCTGACACTCAAGCAGAGCAGTTTTGCCTAGTTCAGGACAAAAACACAAACGTGGGAGGGAGCCAGAACAACCCTTCAGTCACAGAACCAGGCAGGTGATGATGAAGGCCATGTCCTTTGGCAAATCTCATTATCAAATAACAGCAAAGACTTAAACACAACCTCAGCCATGGTCTAGCACACGTCATCTTCACCCAGAGCACTGCAAGGCTTTCTTAGTGTCTGTATACTCCTAGGCCTTCTTTCATTTCCATGCTACTCTGAGAATTCACTTCCCCAATACAAATAGGATCCAGCTATGCCCCTACTGTAAATCCACATAGTGTTCTCTCCAACCACACCTGGAAATTCTTTTTTTGTGTTGTTTTCAATAATTCTTAAACACAGCTGAGAGAGTTTGACTATTTATCCCTCCAAATCTCATGTTGAAATGTGATCCCCAAGATTGGAGGTGGGACCCAATAGGAGATGTTTGGGTCATGGGGGTGGATCCCTCATGAATGGCTTTGTGCCCTCCCCTGCAGTAATGAGTGAGTTCTCATTCCATTCATTCAAGAGCAGGTTGTTTAAAAAAGCGTGGCACCCCTCCTCCTTTCTCTTGCTCCTTCTCTCACTATGTGACCCATCAGTTACCCTTGGCAAAAGCTTCCTGAGGCCCTTACCAAAAGCAGATGCTGGTGCCATGCTTCTTGTACAGCCTGCAGAACCATGAGCCAAACAAACATCATCTCTATATAAATTATTCAGCCTGAGATATTTGATTATAGCAACACAAACGGACTGAGACAATAAATGACCTGATGACCTGTCTCCGGCACAGGTGTGGATTATTTTCAGGGCTCCATGCATTTGTACATGCTGTGGCCTCTTCCCAGATTGCCCTTGTCTCCCCACAAATATTTAAACATCCTTTTAAGCTCTGTTCAAACCTGGCCTCCTCTGCAAAACGTTCTTATTCTCCCAAGCAATATTGCCTGCTCTCTGTACCCCTTCTTTGTCCGCTACTTAGTTATCACCTATGGATGTTTATGTATCTCTCCTCAAATCTCAAGGCCATTTCTGTATTTTTCTTAATCCAACTTTCACCCCGAGCACCTAACGAAATTTCTGACAAAGCCTAGACCTGTTACAAATTCTTACTGAATTCAGAAGTACCCTTTTTTCTTCACTCACATCCCTGGCTTGCTGGAGGAATACCAAATCTACAAAGCTTCTTGCTTGTCTTCCCCTTACAGTGGAAAGTGTGGTGTGTTCAAGTTTTTAATAATAATCTTTCTCAAAAACTTTCATTTTTGTGGAAAGATGTTTCAAATCCCAAGGCCATTCTGTTTGTGAAGCTGGAACAAATGGATTATATCCCTTTGATTTTCTGGCATAAATTCCACCATGTGGTACAGACTTCCTGTCTCTGACATTTGTTCTCATGACAGCTCCAGTAGGAAGCAGTCTTGTGCCTTCAGGCTTGTATGAGCTTCCATCTTTGTCTGCAAGGCGGTACCTGCTCAATGTAGTTCACAGCAGGGACTTAAGAAATTTGAGGGCTTTCAGAGTCTTCCATTTTTCCCTTGCTCTGAAAGGTGCATTTGGTTAATTAAATCATAAATTCAAAGATTTGAACACACTTGGAATTCAGTAATGAGGTTCATGACACACCGTGCCATTGTACAACCTGCTTCAAAAGGGATTTCTGCCTTTCAGTTTCATGGATAATTCATTCTTGTGTCACATTACCACCCTGAGGTAGGCACATTTAAGGATCACCAAATAAATGTTCGATGACATGAAATTAGAAATTCCTGCTACAACCTTGTTCAGCTCCACTGGCAGGATGGCAGAGCAACAGAGGATGCCTCCTAACAGGGCAAACTGCCCTACAGTTATGGCAGTCATATGGAGTGTGCGCAGAGCAGCCAAGGGAACTTTCCAGAGTGCAAGCTCCTGTATCCTTCATGCCTGGCAGAGGTCAGGCACCAGGAACAGACTGTAAAATGCTCAGCAGTGTAAGAGCAGAGCCTTCCTACAACATGTTTGTTTGTTCTCCAGTATCACGAGGCCTGTGCTAGGCTCTAGAGCAAGGACTGTAGATAATCAGGATAAGTCTTCAAGTAATGAACAGATCATTAAAATTCAGAGGTCGATTTCTACTGACACCCAGGGTTTGCTTTCTGTACCAAGAGGGATAAAACGCTATCTTTAAATAAGTTATTATTATAAGCTATTCTCTCCCAAACCAATAGGCTCATTTCCCCAGGTACTTTGTCATTAAACTATTCACAACATTTCATAGTTACTGACATCATAGCTTACTCTGCTAATATTAGGTTATTTGACAACATAAGCCAGAGTTTACTCTGGATTAGCTCCACAGAAAATGAATGTAGAGACCAGCAAGCCAACCAAATCATTGATCCTTCAATCCAAAGGAGGAAATGTCCTATTAGCTTAACAAATATATGAATTAGCATACCTAGAGTATAGCATATTAGCTGTAAGCTGGTGGTTTGAAACCATTCAAGATGTGAGACAGTATTCTATACACAAAGCACAGGCTTTAGAGAAAGACTTAGATGTCATCCCCAATATGTAACCACGGGTAAGGGGAGAGGTAATTAAAAGCTCTATGACTCAGTTCCCTCTTATGTAAATAAAGCATGTTAATAATAGCTACCTCCTTGGGTCCCTGCCAAGTATTCAGTGAGGAAACTATGCAAACCACATAGTCTAGGGTCTGGCATGTAATAAGCACTTGATAAATTAAATGTCTAGTTACTGTCATAGAAAGAGAGGAAATATATAGAATAAAATTTTGTTTAAAAATCAGGATACTGCTTCTGCCAAGATGGCCAAATAGGAACAGCTCTGGAGCACAGCAAGAGCGAAGAAGAAGGTGAGTGATCTCTGCAATTCCAACCAAGGTACCAGATTCATCTCAATGGGACTGGCTAGACAGTAGGTGTAGCCCAAGGGGGGCAGATGGAAGCAGGGTGGGATGTTGCCTCACCCAGGAAGTGCAAGGGGCTGGAGAACTCCCCATCCTAGCCAAGGGAAGCCATTAGGGACTTTTCCAGACACTCCAGCACTCTGGCCCAGATACTGCACTTTTCCCATGGTCTTTACAACCCACAGACCAGGAGATTCTCACCAGTGCCTACAACATCATCACCCTGGGTTTCCAGCACAAAACTGGGTGGCCATTTTAGCTGGTGCCTGTAACGTCAGCAAGACAAAACCACTCATTCCTCTGAAAAAAAAGGGAGCTGAAGGCAGGTAGCCAAGTGTTCTGGCTCAGTGGGTCTCACCCCCACAAAGACCAGCAAGCTAAGACCCACTGGCTTGAAATTCTCACAGCCAGGACACAGTCTGAACTTGAACTGGGACAGGTGAAGGGAGGGCCATCCACCATTACTGAGGCAATTCTAACCTTGCCAGTGTAAAGAGTCACTGGGAAGTTTACACAGCAGCAGGGTGGAACCCGCAGCAGCTCAACAAGTCCTTTGCAGGCAGATTGTGACGAGATTCCCTTCTTGCTGGTCAGGGCATCTCTGAAAAAAGGCGGCAGCCCATCAGGGACTCATAAATAAAGCCCCATCTTCCCAGGACAGAGCACCTAGGAAAAGGAGTGGTTGTAAGTTCCACTTCAGCAGACTTAAATGTCCCTGCCCAGCAGCTCTCAAGGGAGAAACAGAGCTCCCAGCACAAAACTTGAGCTCTCATAAGGGACAGACTGCATCCTCAAGTGGCTCCCTGAGCCCGGTATATCCTAAGAGACACCTCATACAGGAGAGCTCTGGCTGACATCTGGCAGGTACCCTTATTGGACAAAGCTACCAGAGCAAAGAATAGGCAGCAATCTTAGCTGTTCTGCAGCCTCCACAGGTGATTTCCAGGCAAGCAGGGTCTGGAATGGACCTCCAGCAGTCCTGCAGCAGAGGGGCCTGACTGTTAAAAGGAAAAAAAAAAAATCGAAAGAAATAGCTTCAATCTCAACAGAAAGGATGTCCACTCAGAGAACTCATCTGAAAGTCACCAACCTCAAAGACCAAAGGTAAATAAATCATGATGATGGGAAGAAACCAGTGCAAAAAGGCTGAAATCACCAAAAACTGGAACACCTCTTCTCCTCTAAGGTATTACAATTCATCAGCAAGAGTACAAAACTGGATGGAGAATAAGTTTGAGGAATTGACAGAAGCAGGCTTCAGAAGGTGGGTAATAACAAATTTCTCCAAGCTAAAGGAGCATGTTCTAACCCAATGCAAAGAAACTAAGAACCTTCAAAAAAGGTTAGATAAAATGCTAACTAGAATAACCAGCTTAGAGAGGAACATAAACAACTTGATGGGAACTGAGAAATACAGCACAAGAACTTTGTGAAGCATACACAAGTTTCAGTAGCCAAATAAATCAAGCAGAAGACAGGATAACAGAGACTGAAGATCAAGTCAATGAAATAAAATGAGAAGGCAAAATTAGAGAAAAAAAAGAATGAAAAGAACAGAACAAAACCTCCAAGAAATATGGGATTACATGCAAAGACCAAATCTACGTTTGATTGGCATACCTGAATGTGACCAGGAGAATAAAATCAAGTTGGAAAACACTCTTTAGGATATTATCCAGGAGAACTTTCCCAACCTAGCAAGGCAGGCCAACATTCAAATTCAGGAAATACAGAGAACACCACAGAGATATTCCTCAAGAAAAGCCACGCCAAGGCACATAATCATCAGATTCACCAGGGTTGAAATGAAGGAAAAAATGCTAAGGACAGCCAGAGAGAGATGTTGGGTTACCCACAAGGGAAGCCCATCAGACTCACAGCAGATCTCTCAGTAGAAACCCTACAAGCCAGAAGAGAGTGGGATAATATTCAACATCCTTAAAGAAAAGAATTTTCAACACAGAATTTCATATCCAGCCAAACTCAGCTTCACGACTGAAGGAGAAATAAAATCCTTTATGAACAAGGAATTGCTGAGAGATTTCGTTACCATCAGGCCTGCCTTCCAAGAGCTCCCGAAGGAAGCACTGAACATAGAAAGGAACAACCAGTTCCAA
Source organism: Saimiri boliviensis (assembly GCF_048565385.1). Classification (NCBI taxonomy): domain Eukaryota; kingdom Metazoa; phylum Chordata; class Mammalia; order Primates; family Cebidae; genus Saimiri; species Saimiri boliviensis. The sequence goes on along the minus strand of NC_133458.1, from coordinate 90,811,042 downwards.
CCACTGCAAAATCATACCAAATTGTAAAGACCATCAACACAATGAAGAAACTACATCAACTAATGGGCAAAACAACCAACTAGCATCAAAATGGCAGTATCAGATTCACACATAACAATATTAACCTTAAATGTAAATGGGCTAAATGCCCCAATCAAGACACAGACTGACAGTTGGATAAAGAGTCAAGACCCATCAGTGTGCTGTATTCAGGAGACCCATCTCATGTGCAAAGACACACATAGGCTCAAAATAAAGGGATGGAGGAAGATTTACCAAGCAAATGGAGAGCAAAGAAAGCAAGGGTTGCAATCCTAGTCTCTGATAAAACAGACTTTAAAACAACAAAGATCAAAAGAGATAAAAAAGGGCATTATATAATGGTAAAGGGATCAATGCCACAAGAAGAGCTAACTATCCTAAAAGTATATTCACCCAATACAGGAGCACCCAGATACATAAAGCAAGTTCTTAATGACCTACAAAGAGACTTTGACTCCCACGCAATAATAGTGGGAGACTTAAACACTCCACTGTCAACAATAGACAGATCAACAAGACAGAAAATTAACAAGGATATCCGGGACTTGAACTCGGATCTGGACCAAGTGGACCTAATAGACATGTACAGAACTCTCCACTCCACCTCCACACTACATTCTTCTCAGCACCATACCACACTTACTCTAAAATTAACCACATAATTAGAAGTAAATTACTCATTAGCAAATGCAAAAGAACAGAAATCATAACAGTCTCTCAGACCACAGTGCAATTAAATTAGAACTCAGGACTAAGAAACTCACTCAAAACCACACAACTACATGGAAACTGAACAACCTGCTCCCAAAAAACTACTGGATAAATAATGAAATTAAGGAAGAAATAAAGATCTTTTTCAAAACCAGTGAGAAGGAAGACACAATGTACCAGAATCTCTGCGACACATTTAAAGCAGTGTCTATAGGGAAATTTATAGCACTAAATGCCCACATGAGAAAAGAGGAAAGCTCTAAAATCAACACCCTAACATCACAATTAAAAGAACTAGAGGAGCAAGATTAAACAAATTCAAAAGCTAGCAGAAGACAAGAAGTAAGTAAAATCAGAGCAGAACTGAAGGAGATGGAGACACACAAAAAAAACCTTCAAAAAAATCAATAAATCCAGGAGCTGATTTTTTGAAAAGATCAACAAATAGACCATTAGCCAGACTAATAGAAAAGAAAGAAAAATCGAATAGATGAAATAAAAAATGATAAAGGGGTATCACCACTGATTTCACAGAAATACAAACTACCATTACTACAAACACCTTTATGCACATAAACCAGCAAATCTAGAAGAAATGAATAAATTCCTGGACACTTAAACCCTCCCAAGACTAAACCAGGAAGAAGTTGAATCCCTGAATAGACCAATAACAAGGTCTGAAGTTAAGGCAGCAATTAATAGCCTACCAACCAACAAAGGTCTAGGACCAGACGAGTTTGCAGCTGAATTCTACCAGAGGTACAAAGAAGAGCTGGTACCATTCCTTCTGAAACTATTCCAAACAATACAAAAAGAGGGTATCCTCCCTAACCCACTTTATGAGACCAACATCATCCTGATACCAAAACCTGGCAGAGACACAATTAAAAAAGAAAATTTCAGGCCAATATCCATGATGAACATTAATGCGAAAATCCTTAATAAAATACTGGCAAACTGAATCCAACAGCACATTAAAAAGCTTATCTATCACAATCAAGTCGGCTTCATCCCTGGGATGCAAGGCTGGTTTAATGTACACACATCTATAAACGTAATCCATCACATAAACAGAACCAAAGACAAAAACCACATGAAGAGAAAGCCTTCAACAAAATTCAACAGCCCTTTATGCTAAAACCTCTCAATAAACTAGGTATCAATGGAACGTATCTCAAAATAATTCACTTTGTTAAATTTGTTTATCATTTTCACTTGTGTATTTACATTACATTCTTGTAATTTCTTTGTCTGTATTTGCTATCAGCATAAAGCTGGACTTATACAATTATTTTGGAAGTATTATTCTATAATTTTCGGGAAGAATTCATATAGAATTGGTATTTTTTTCCCTCCCTCAAACATGTGGCAGAATTCACCAGTAAAGCCATCTGGGCCTGGAGTTTTCTTTGTGAGGATATTTTTAACTACTATTTTTAAATTCAGTTGTTAAAATGGACACACGCTAATCAGTTTATCTATTTTTTCTTAAGAAGTCTCTAGTAATATGAGTCTTTCAGGACATTTATCCATTTCATTTAAATTATTAAATTTACTAGCATACAATTGTTCATAATATTCCCATATTATCCTTTTAGTATCCTAGAATCTGGAGTCATGTCACCTCTTTTATGCCCTACATTAATAATTCGCATCTTCTCTGTTGTTCCTGAGTAGCAGAGCTAGAGGTCTATTAATTTTATTAACCTTGTTCATTTTTTGTTCTTTGGCATTTCTGTTTCCAATCTTATTGATTTCTTCCTTATTCTTTATTATTTTCTTTTTCTTACTTACTCTAGGCTGAATTTCCTCTTCTTTTCTAGTTTCTTAAGGTTGCAGTTGAAGTCACTGGTTCTAAGATCTTTCTTCTTTTCTAATAAAGATGTTTACTGCTGTATATTTTCTTTCTGCTACGGCTTCAGTGTTATCCCATAACTTTTATATATTGTTTTTTCACTTCCGTTCAGCTCAAAATAGTTTCTAATTTTCTTTTAGATTTCTTTTTAAATCTACAGGTTATCTAGAAGCATGCTACTTAGTTTCTAAATATTTGCCGATTTTATAGATATTTTTGATTATTGATTGCTGATTTTATTCCATTGTGGTTCAGAAAACATACTTTCTGTGATTTAAATCCTTTTAAATGTATTGAGACTTGTTCTTAATAAACTTGTAGATGCTTTATTATATGATTGAGAGGAACGTTATTTTGATGTTTTAAATATTTATTGGAGAAGCTTTTTAATTGTGAATTATGTTGTTCAAATCTTCTATATTTTTCTAAATTTTTTTTATCTGATTGCTTTTCTTTTTTTTTTTTTTGAAACAGGGTCTTGCTCTGTCACCCAGGTTGGAGTGCAGTAGCGCTATCTCTGCTCACTGCAACCTCTGCCTCCCAGGCTCAGCTGATCCTCCCAGCACAACCCCTCATGTAGTTGGGACTACAGGCATGCACCACCACACCCAGATAATTTTTTTCTTTTTTGCAGGGTCAGTGTCACACCATGTTGCCCAGGCTGGTTTTGAACTCATATGCTTAAGCAATTTGCCTGCCTCAGCCTCCCAAAGTGCTGGAATTACAGGCATGAGTCACTGTGCCCAGTCTGATGGTTTTATTTCTGACATGAGTATAATATTCAATTATCCACTATGATTGTGAATTTGTCTCTATCTTTTTATAATTCTGTAAGATTTTCTTTATATGTATTGAAGCCACGTTGTTAAACGCATAAAAATACATAATTGTTATATCTTCTAGGAAAACTAACTGATAACTCAGTGTGCTTCTCTATCACTATTGATGATTTTGCTTTTAATTCTACTTTATAGGATATTAATACTGCTACAACAGATTCTCTATTTGTTAGTAGTTGCCTGTTTTCTTTTTCAATTGCCTTAGGTAGTTTTAATTTAGGTATGTCTTTGATAAACAGCATTCGTTTGTTTCTTTTAATCAAATATAATCATCTTCTTCTTTAGATAGCCTGAGATTGACCCATATACAATTATTGTGATAACTGATATAATTGGGTTAATTTATACACATTTTTGCTGTGTTTTCATTGTATAATCTTCTTGTCAACACCTCCTGCAACCTCATTTTTGCTTCTTTTTCTCCCTTACATTCTTTCTCTTGGATTGATAAAATTATCTTTATTTTTATTTCTCTTCTAATGGTTTGGAAGCTATAGATTGCATTTCTGTTATCTTGGTGATTGCTTTCAACATAAATTTAAAATGACACATTTCCTGACAGTCTAAATAAATTTAGTATCCTTTCTAAACAAAGTGATGATCTTAGTTGGCATTGGCCCATTGAATTCCATCTCTTTCATCCTCCTTGTATTTACAGTCTAAATTTTATTCACAACCCTCTTTTAAGCAAACAAAAATGTTAATCTTGAATTGTCAGTAATTAATTTAATAACATCTTTTTATCTGTTACTTTGTTCATTAATGCTTCTTACATCCCATGTCATTCTGGGTTTTCTCTTTTTTTTTTTTTTTTTTTTTGAAAGAACTACTAAGGAACATTCTGACCCAGAAGGTTTTTCAGTAGTGCTTTCAAGAGGAGTTTGTGGGTGGGTTGAATTTTGGAGGTGGGAGGAACAATATGGAGTCTCTCAATCCATCTGTTATTTCACTTAACATCTTTTTAATATTTTTCTCTCTTTATTTCTTTGTGCTTCTTTCTTGGTAATTCTTCAATACAATTTTTGAATTCAGTAATTCTCTTTGATTTTTCCTGTCAGATTTTATCCCAATTATTAAGTTTTTATCTCAATTATTATACATATTTTTTAGTTTCAGGTTTTAAAATTAGTTCTTTATTATCCATTTATCTTTGATTCTTTTTGACCTACTTTTAAATTTTACAAAACATTTTATGGTTTTTTCTTTTATTTCTGAAAAACTTGTACATATTTTTAATTCATTTTGAGAATGTTTAATTTTTATTTTTTCAATAATTAATTCTTCACATTCAATTTATTGACTTGCTTTCTTAAAGGGGATTTTTGTTACGTGTTTTATTATTTCCCTTCTCATCATGCATTCTTTTCTCGTGCTTTTGCAGCACCTCCACCCAACTCTTGGCACTCCGATGCTAGAACAGGCCTAATGTCAGTAGCTGAGGGCTTCCATTCTTGGGGCAATTTCACAAATCTAGCCATTGAATCAGCAGGTACCTTGACATAGATTCTGTGTCCATGATCTTCTCTGATTCTTCTGGCCACATTGGCTATACTTAGCTTTACTTATATTAACTCCTTTAAACAAACAAACAAGAAGCTTTCTTTTAACTGCCAGTATTGAATTAGATATGTGCAAGCTACTGCCCCGTTATGACCATGGCTTCTTTCCAGTTTCTTTTCATGGTAAGAAATGCTCCCCCTACTTCCCTGGTATCATTCTTACTATCCATTAGTGCTCAAGACTGCTCTTGGTCCTTTCTACCCCACAGAAATACAAGTTCTGGGCAACTCTGAGCATTTCTAGATTCAAAATCCAATGTGTTGGTGGCCTCAGCCTGCACTTATGGCTAGAAGCTTCTATTTTGACCTTTGTCTACATAGATGTTTGTTTTTGACCATGACTATCTTTGGCGGGTGTGTTTGTGTGTGTGTATGTGTGCACTTATGCGTGCATGTGGACTGTATCTGGAGCAGTTTAAAACTTGAACTCATACTACTGTCATGAAAAGAACCAGAGAGCAGAGTCGCTGAATTAAAATGGCTTCATTCTGTTTTGACATTTATGAAAATCTTAGGTATCTTATTTTTGTACATAAATCCTTTTATACTATTTGAAATTTCAAAATACTATCAATCAAACTATGACTGCCTTGACAGGGAAGTTAAATTCTTTCCATAGACTTTTACAAAACTGCACACCCCATCCCCACCCCTACATTGCCACTTCCTAGATATACTCCTTTCCGAGGTTCAAATCACTGTTCTAAAAGGAAACGTGCCACTCTAATCAAATCAGCTTCAGAAAACTCAGAGAGTAGGAAAGCTAAAAATCAGGGAGACCATGTGACTAGGGGCAGACAGGGATCCCTGGAGAAAACAATCTGATCTGCCCGCACAGAGGAACCCTTGTTCCGGAAATCAGGAGAGGCAGCTATGAACCCGCACAATCTGTAACTAGGTCTCGCTTACTCGGGTCAATTTGTTCTCAAATTCTAACCATGGGAATAAACATTACTTTTGGTGAAAACATTCTTTTTATTTCACAAACAACTTCACAACAACATCTACAGAAATCAAAATAAAAGAACATCAAAATTCATTTATTTACCCAGTAGGTAAATAGATGAAGAATAAGAACAGGTAGTTCTCATAAAAGGAAATAAAAATTGATGTATCATACACAAGTGTGTTATCCTTTATCCTAATCAAAGATATAAAAATTAATGTACCATTTTATATCTAGGAACAATTTTTAAAAATAATACTCAAGTATAAGGTTGCTATTAAACTAGTATATTCATACTTATGGCTACATTGGAAATTGGCACAATTCTTGGGAAAAATAATATAGCAATATGTATTGGAAGCTATAAAAATGGTTTTTATCTTTTAGCCAGCAATTCAAACTCCTAGAAATTTATCTCAAGAAAACATAAAAGGAAAAAGCGTTCACACAGCATTATTTATGAAAGTGTAACTAAATGTTGAAGAGGACAAACAGGCAGTAAGTTCCCCTGACAGTTTTCACAGCTTTATCAAAGCGTATTTGATGGCCAATGAAGTACATGTAAGGTGTATAATTTGTTAAGTTTTGACCTATGTGTACATCCAAGAAACCATCATCACAATCAAATAAATATAATCATCCTCCAACATTTAATTGAGCAGAAAACAATTAGAACCAGATACTTGCTAAATGAGGCCACCTTAGCCATCGCCCACACCCACTCCCAGCCATCAGCAGACCATCCGGAGACAGGAATTTGGAGACATTGGGAGTACCGTGTTCCTGTTGAGGAGGTCTGCCCTCCCCTCTTTCTTATGGCGGTCAAGAAATTGGGACTCCAAAACATAGAGATTAAAGGTGGCTTTAGGCAAAAGGAGCCCAGCATCCACCTGCTGACTGGATAGGTACCAGGCTTCAATCGCTGCAGGCCCACTTTGAGGATGGCTACCTGGCTGAAGATTTCTGAGGGTGGGAACTTGCTAGGGCAGCTCACACCAGCAGCAAGAAGGGATCGTGGTGTAATTGTACTTGGGTAAAAGATGGCATTCCATCTTCAAGTCCCATGTGGCTTTTGCAGGGTGTGGAGGAGACACCAGTGGCTTTCCTGGCTTACATGAGGGAGCTGAGGGGTAAAGAGGAAGGCAGAAATATGGTGCCCCTGGCAAAAGGAAGTAATGTCCTACCAAGACGGGGGTTTGAGGGGGTGTGTCAATGGCATGGCTTAAAAGGGATGCCCCTTTTCCTTTCTGAGATAGTCTTCAGTGACAAAGGGACCGGAAACACATGCCCAGAAAATCACAAGACAAAGACAATGTCAGCAGGACACACCGACAGCCAATCACAGTGACCAAAAGAAAGCTCAGGGCCTCTGCCCACCAGTGCACTGACAGGTGACGGTAGGTAACCCAGCCTTCCCCATTTCTTTCTTTCCTTTTTTTTTTTTTTAAGACACCAAGTCTTGCCCAGGCTGGAGCGCAGTGGTGTGATCATGGCTCACTGCAGCCTCAAACTCCTGGGCTCAAGTGATCCTCCCACCTCAGCCTTCTAAGTGGCTGGGACTACAGATGTGTGCCACCGTGTCTGGCTAATTTTAATTTTTTTAGAGACGGGGGGTTGCACTGTGTTGCCGAGGCTGTTCTATAATTTCTGCCCTCAAGCAGTCCTCTGCCTGGGCCTCCCAAAGCATTGGAATGACAGGTGTGAGCCACCATACTGAACAGCTTCCTTTTTTTACCCCAATTTCTTCTCCTCCTCACCCAACCCCCTGGTGATAGATGGGTAAAAACCAAAGCATATCCCCTCTCAACCACAGGTTCCAAAGACCATGATTTAGCCAGATACAGAAAGGAAAAGAGAAGATGACACTGGATTAAAATTGGACCAGACAGAACTCTTTAATAATGAGATATGACTTTAAACCTGTGGGATCATCCCAAGATGTCACTGAAGGACAGGTGAGGGAGGTGGTAACTGGAAGAAAAGAGATTGCTTATGCCTGTATTTCACTGAGTTTAGGAAATTCACTAGACCAGAGACAATCACAAAATTAAAAGGAAAGTGCCCCGCCTTCCACAGGCAATTCCAAGGATGCTCCCTGACTCGCCCCTTCAGGCCTGGCCAGCTGGGGGCCCAAAACCGGGGCCAGGGGTTTCCTCCCACCGCCCTCGCCCCAGGCAGCTGCAGCCCCAAGAGGGGACCACGTGCCCAAAAAGGACCAAAAGAAAAAACAAAAAAAAAAACCTCAATACATTATACAACCTGTAAAAATATAATTATGAAGCACTATGTAGAAAAATGGAGTATGCTTACACACTATCATCCTAAATAATCACAGTAACTTCAGAACAGACCAAAATGCGTCACAATGCACAACTATTAAAACAGGTATGTATGGACAGAAAGTAAGAAAAATAAAGGTCATTTGTTAATGTGGTATGATTATTGTTTTTAAATTACTTTTAAGTTTTCACATTTCTAATATAGAAAAGTGGAAAAATCTACCACTCTCCTGTCTTGCCATTAAGAAAAGTATTTTTATTTCCCATGTTCTTTTCTTTGTTTTGATCCAGTACCATTTATTGAAACATTGCTCTTTCCCCACTACACTGTAAACTTTATCATAAATTAAGTGACTGTCTAGGTGTTGGGTTTGTTTCTGGACTTGCCAAAAGAGTCCATTGAACTTTTTCTCATTTCTTGTGAGAATAGCAAGCTGTTTTAAGTTATTACATCCTTATAATAATTCTTGACTTGAGGGGCTCAAGCTTCATTGTGACTGTTTCTTCCTCCTTTTTCTTCTTCAGTTGCCAAATCTATTTTGTTATTTAGATTTGACATTATTTCTAGAATTAGCTTGTTAATTGCAACAAACAACTACTGTTATTTTGATTGGCTTTCAATGAATCTATACATCAATTTGGAGAGAACTGACATCTTTCCAATACTAAGTCTTCTAATATATGATTTCCTATGTTCTTCTCTCTTGAATGCCCTGACAAATAGTTTTGAGCACTTATCTGCCAGGTTGAGGGTGGCCTCACTGCCCTAAACCTGGAGGGATGCAAGGTGTCCGGGCCGTGCAAAATAATGACAGCTGCATGGAGGCCAGAGAGAGCACCTGGAGGCCTGGAAGGCTCCAAAAGAAAGAGGTAAGCATGGGGAGACAGAAAGGATGCCTAGAGGATGGTCCGGGGAGGAGATTGAGGGAAGAATGCTCCAGGCAGGGGCAGAGCTTGTAAGAGAAGTTTGCAAGGCTTGGCACATGTAGTAGGAGTTGAAGCTGCAGGTTGGGGGAGCAGAGATGCAGAGAGAGAAGCTGGGCCAGGCCTTATGAATCTTGGTGAGAAACACTGATTTTAAGATAAAAGCATTTTAAGATAAAATATAGATTTTAAGATAAAAGCTAAATATACATTTTAAGATAAAATTTTAAGCTAAATATTATTTTTAAGATAATATATAAATGCATAAATATATATACACATATATGTGCCGACACATGTATAACATAATGCTTTTGTAGCTAAATTTCTTAATTTCTATGAATACATGTTTAACTTTAGAACTTTCCAGTCTTCTATAATATTTCCAATTCCACATGCTTATGTTCTTAGAGTTTGCACCACTCTCAGACACAAGACAAGTATTTGGAAGATGCAAGATTTTACTGCAGGTCTCATGTCAGGCTTTGGGCACACTGGTTCCATCCACGGCATTTCGTCCCCTCCACGTTCCCTGGGGCCATTCTCAGAGGTCACAGGCATAACCTGCCCATGCATTAAAGGGGAGCACAGAAACGTGGGACACGTCTGGCCATTAATTCAGATTTACCAGTTTCAATGGCTTGCCATCTACCCACAGGCTACTCAGGGCCACCTAGAGGCCTGGGTTTCCACCAGTTTCTCACATGAGAGAAAGTTGAAGGAAAAGGTATCAAGGTAAATTTCACTGTTGACAGATTGTCTTTCAACTGTGGGTCCTGGTGTTTATGAGGCAATGATGAGCCACCCAGAAAGTAGCACATCTCCCAGACATGACAGTTTAGTCCCAAAGGCCATTAACAGAGGGCCAGCTCATCAACACGGCTGCAGAAACAGAGCAGAGCCCGCCTCGCAGTCCCATGCACCGGAGCCCCTGCTGCAGTATTCCATCTACCCAAGTGCCCATGCACATCGAGAACTCCCCACAGCCACTGGCCTTGAAGAATCTCTTTTCTCCGTAAAATAACTCCCGGAGACAGAACCGAGGGGAAAACTTTTTGAAGTAAATTTTTCCCTTATAATTTTATTTAAATTTGAATATGTTTTCTGTAGAAATGATAAAAGTTACCAACTAATTACTTGTGTGACACAAAACAGACTCATTTTAATTATGGCTAGTTGTTATGTAGTTTAAATGCAATTAGAAAGTTATTGAGTTTAGACTGTTCCTCTGGGTTTTCTGGCACAATAACATCTCTGTCTTTTTAAAATTTATTTTAATTTAATTTTATTTTTTAAGGGGCAGGGTCTTGCCTGGTCTCCCAGGCTGGAGTATAGTAGCTTGATGATAGCTCACGACAATCTCCAACTCCTGCGCTTAAGCAATCCTTCCAAGTAGCTGGGACTACATGTACGTGCCCCCATGCCTGGCTGTTCTTTAAATGTTTTGTAGAGATGGAGTCTTATCACATTGCCTAGGCCAGTCTTGAACTCCTGACCTCAAGCAGTCCTCCTTTGTCAACCTCCCAAAGTGGGAGGTTGCGGCATGAGGGATTACAGGCATGAGCCACCACACCCAGCCTGTCTTTTTTTTTTTTTTTTTTTTTTTTTTAATTTATAAAAGTAATGTGAGAGATGGGAAAGTTCTTCTTCAAAGTTTATATCTTAGACTACAGTATAAGGAGTTACATACAGTCTCTTGCTCTATGGCCATTATCTGAGATCAGCATAAACATATACCCATGTATGTGTGTATATATATATATATGTATATATATATATATATATATATATCCTCTAAGTCAGCTGCGCCTTAAATCAGCCACCTTGACTTGCTCCAGCATGTCTGAACAGAACTGGGCAAGCTCCAAATCCTGGTGCATGCCATTCCTTATTTGGAAACCCTCCTGACCTTCTCCTGACTAGCTTCCTTTCCTTCCTTGTCTTTTCCCTTGTCTTCTTTCCCCCTTATCTATTGAGGAAATGTCCAAGTTTTTAGGCAATTGGGTCAAGCATAGAATGTGAGGTTCCATTCCAGCCAGTGGAAAATGGACACAGCAGTAGGGTGACTGCATCAGGTTATGAAAGTTACAAATGTCCCTGTCCCCTTTGTTCAGGCGTGCTCTCGTAGCAAGACCACTCACGAGTTGTACCCTTTCTGCAGAAAGTAAACTAACCTTCCTGAGTGATCCACTGTCTCCGTGTGAACTTTTCCCAATGTTATAAACCCATTTCCAACAGTAACACATGTTCATTGCAAGTTATTTATGTATTGTGCATATATGCATACATACATATATACATCTATATGCATACAAACATATACATAATCTTAGGAATCAACTAAGCACCAGAAAGACTAAACTCACTCCCTGCTGGGCTTGCCTGGAAGCCAGCTATCCCCACCAGTTGGGAGCAGAGCCAGGCATTAGCATCACCTCATGAAGCTCCCAATCCAAGTGAGAAATCTGCACTTGTGCCCTTCAGCTCTTGTGCTACTTCTGCCTAGAGGGCTCAGAAACACCCTAAGGCCAAGTGCTGTAAAGATGCAGCTCAGGGTGTCCTCTCACCCTAGTTTGCCTGGGACTTTCTAGTTTTAGCAAGTCTTGCATCCTGGGCCTCCCAATAGAGAGCATAGCGAACACAGCCCTCTTTTCCTTCCCAGCACCAGATCTGAGTTCCAGGAGGTGCGAACATTTAAGCCTAAATCAGGTGGGAAGTTTGCCCATCACAAAGGATTGATACTCTGTTTTTGTACTCAGTGAAAACTCTTTGCAACTCAATGTAATTGTTACCAGTTACTTAAAATGAGCAGAGAAACCAAAGTCCTGACACCATTTTTATATAGAGGCAGTGATGATGGGGACAAAAATTGCATTTTAATGATATATATCTATGCCTACAAACCCATATAATTTTACAACAGAATTTTATTTAAAAAATTTTTAGAGGCTGGGCTCGGTGGCTCACGCCTGTAATTCCAGCACTTTGGGAGGCCGAGGTGGGTGGATCACAAGGTCAAGAGATCGAGACTAGCCTGGTCAACATGGTGAAACCCCATCTCTACTAAAAATACAAAAGATCAGCTGGGCATGGTTGTGCATGCCTGTAATCCCAGCTACTCAGGAGGCTGAGGCAGGAGAATTGCCTGAACCCAGGAGGCGGAGGTTGCGGTGAGCCGAGATCGCGCCATTGCACTCCAGCCTGGGTAACTAGAGCGAAACTCCGTCTCAAAAAAAAAAAAAAAGAAGAAAAAATTTTTTTTTGAAACAAAGTCTCACTCTGTTGCCTAGGTTGGACTGCAGTGGTGCTATCATAGTTCACCATAACCTCGACTCCTGAGCTTAAGTGATCCTCCCATCTCAGCTTCCCAAGTAGCTAGGACTATGTGTATGTGCCACCATGGCTGGATAATTTTTCTTTTTTGTAGAGACATGGTCTAGTTATGTTGCCAGGCTGGTCTTGAACTCCTGGCCTCCAGCAATCCTCTCACCTTGGCCTCCTTAAGTGCTGGGATTGCAGGCATGAGCCACCATGCCCGGCCAACAGTATATTTTAAACAGTACTGTCTCACGCTTGCTTTTCTTATAGCACATCTATCTCTAAATCTAGATATCATGTATATTTTTTAAAACATGGAATATTCATATAATATGTTTTCCTCTAAGATAAATCCACAGGTAAGAATGTGCAAAGAGATCCTATATAAGTTTGTGTGGATGAGTACACATTTAGTGGAACATTCCACTAAATTATAAGGTCCAACAGCATCAGAATCACCTGGTAATTTGTTAAAAGTGCAGGACGTGAGGCCCACCCAGACCTACGGAACTAGAATCTTCCTTCTAACAAGATCCCAAGTGACCGATTTGCGCAGTAAGGTATGAAAAGCCCAGATCTGCGACACCATTTTTAATTGTTGACAAGTGCACCACTATGTGATTGGGCCATGGGCCTAGAGTTTAGTCATTTGATTCTAACTAGTGTTAGGAGAATTTATCCTTCTAGATGGCCAGGAGCCATTTACTAGGAATCCTTGTTACAGTCAGTCTAATTGGTGTGTGGCTGTGATCACCTTGGGTGATAGAGACAATTCCTGCTGGGCTGAGGTTGTAGGAAAACTGAAGTCTGGGTGTAAGGCTGCACTGGAGAGGCATCTCACAAATAACTGTTCTCAGAATAGTTTTTAAAAATGTTTACTATGTTCTGATAACAGATGCTTCCAAACAAAAGGAACAGGAAGTTGGTGTCTTGTCTGTCTGCCATTCAAGAGGACTGAATACGTTCCATTAAATTCTCCTGCAAACTTTGCTGAAGAGCCCAGCAAGCGGCGATGAAAATTACAGAGTGGCTCCCAGGCACTTTAGTGGGTAATCAGCTGAAATTGAGCAGTTTTCCATATTCTTTGCTGATAATGCAAAAGGAACCTTTAAAACAAACAGCTCCAAGTCACCACACATCTTATAAGCTGAACGGGCCCATGTGGTCCACACAGATGCTCCAGCCACACACCAAGCCCTGCTGCAGAGGAACTGGTTCCCGTAGCTATCAGAGGTGAGAGCTAGCCGACTGCCTGTGCCTTCACAAACGGCCAGGCTGAGCTAGAGGGTTTATGGGTCCAGGGCCAATCATCGGAATAAATTAGCTGTCAAGAAGTAAAAGCAGCTCTAGGTGGCTAGGTCTAGCTAAAATCCCTGTGATTTTCTTCACACCAGGTGCAGTTTATCACTGAATGGTGCTCCCTCAGGCTGTCCAGGAAAAAAGGGCTCTGGGTTAAAGAGCAGGATCCAGGACTCTAGGTCTAAACTAGTCCAGGTTTTAAATGCCCAAGATGATCGACCAAAGTAGAAAACAGATGTAGGGATTAGTGATGCAGGAAAAGCTATTTCCTCTAAGATTTTCATGGTTCTGAATGAAGCATCTGGGGAGAAAATTCATTTGGGGGTTGCTAAGAGGCCAAGAGAAGGGAAAATGGAAAGGAAGCTAGTGTGACATATGGTGGGACATGCAGGGAGGGGCTATGGACTCAGGCTTGATTCAGATGCCAACTTGCCATTCCCTGGCTGTGTGTAAGCCAAAAATGTACCTGAGACAGGTCTCAATTTATTTTCCCAAGGTTAAGGATCATGACCCATGGCCTTAGGAGGTCCTGAGAACATGTGCCCAAAGTGCTTGGGTTGCAGCTTGGTTTTGTCTTTTTAGAGATATGTGAGGCGTACATCTGTTTGGTCTGGAGAGGTGGGACAACTTGAAGCAGGGGCTTACAGGTCATAGGGGAATTCAAAGATTTTCTGATTGGCAATTGGCTGAAAGAATTAAGTTATTATCTAAAAAGCCTGGAATCAATAGAAAGGAGTGTCTGGGTTAAGATAAGAGGTTGTGGAGATCAAACTTCTTATTATGTAGATGAAGTCTCACAGAAAGCTGCCCTTAGAAGCCATAGATGGCAAATGTTTCCTATTCAGACCTTTAAAATGTGCTAGATTCTCAACGAATCTCTTCAGGATCAGAAAAGGACCTGGAAAGAACGTAAATTCCCCCTACAAGAGACAGCTTTGTAGGGCCATTTCAAACTATGCCAGTGAGATATATTTTGAGGTAAAATATTTCCATTTCTTTCAGGGCCTGCTATCTGTCATATGATGTTATTTTATTGCTACAAAGAGTCTCTTTCCTGAGTTTTTAAGATCTCTGTTTGAATGTTAATGCTAGTTTGCGCTATCTAAACTCCAAAAGGGAGGAAGTATAATGAGGCATGTCTGACCCCTCCTTGCCATGGGGACTGAACTAGTTTTTTAGGTCTCTTTGGAATCCCATTGTCTGAGAAGGGGGTCCATTTGATTGCTTCAGGGGCTTGGAATTTTCTTTGTGGTTGATGGTTCATAACCTTAATGGTGACTTAAACTCTCTGACCCCTAATTACTATGAAATTTATCAAATCTCACAGGTGAAATACTGTAGATGAAATCACCTGAGACACAGTAGTTATTTGATAAATTTTCTTTACCCTCTTTCATCGCCTGAAAATGAACCAAGCCTCACACCCTTTTCTTCTCTTTACTCACACCCCAAATATCAGAAATGAATGTGAAGGTTCATAAAGAGCATGTGTCACTTCTAGGAAAGATAAACAATATTTTTATTACTACTTACAAATGATAAGTTTTTATTCAAAATATTTACTACATAGAGCTATCAGTTTAATTTCAATGGGAAAAATTATTCTTAGTATATATCTGATGAGCAAAATGTGGACAGGAAAAAAGTCCTATTGATTAGGTCCTGGAGAAAATGAACACTCATGTATCTTCGATGGGTGTGTAAGTTAATTCTGGAGAGGTCTGTTTTGGGGAGCATTGTAAATTACCTTGGATCTGAAAATTTCACTTCTGGAAATGTAGATAGTAATCATAAATATCCACAAAGATGTAGTTTCCATATTGTACATTGTATAATGTAAGCAATATAAAATGCTTATAAAAACACTTGTATGTTCATATAATTATACAAGTAATACATGAATGTATGTCATTGTAAAAAAAATTTATGGAAAATGGAAATATTAGATAAAATATGAAAGTTGCTTTTTACTCTCATTTTCCCTACCCCAGCTCCCTCTCTGAAAGCAACCTCTAATCAAGTGTGTTTATCTTTCCAGATACTTTATTAGGCATTGAAGACATATATGTATGTATGTGTTACATTCTCTGCAATCCCAATGCCATTTATTAAATTGTTTACCTTCTGCTTAAAAAATAGACAATTGTTAATTGATACAATGGATGTTATGCAAAATGAGAAACCTCTGTAATGTCAATCTGAAAGCTTAGAAGGATATATTATTAAGTGGAAAAAAGAGTAAGACATGGAAAGACTGCATATACTATTCATGTCAGAAAGGGAGAATATATGTATTTGCTTTTGCTTATATTTGCATAAAGAAATACTAAAAGAATAAACAAAACCATAAGTGATTATATGAAGGAGGCATGAAGTGACAGAATGGAGTAAATGGGACAGAAATGGGCATAATACTTCCTTGTGGCAGTCAGAGAAATTACTCCACACCCCAATATTACTGTTTCCTTATACCCAAAACCTGTGAATATGTTAGGTAGTATGACAAAGAGGAATTTTTTTTTAACTCTTATTTTAGGTTAGGGGGATATGTGTGAAGGTTTGTTACACAGGTACACATGTTATAAAGATTTGTTATACAGATTATTTCATCACCCAGGTGCTAAGCCCAGTACTCAATAGTTATCTTTTTCTGCTCCTTCCCCTCCTTGTACCCTCCCCCCTCAATTAGACCAAAGTGTCTGTTGTTTCTTTCTTTGTGTTCCTCAGTTCTTATCACTTAGCTCCCACTTACAAATGAGAACATGCAGTATTTGGTTTTCTGTTCCTGCATTAGTTTGCTAAGGATAATGGCCTCCAGCTCTATTCATGTTCCCACAAAAGACATGATCTCTTTCTTTTTTATAGCTGCATAGTATTCCATGGTGTACATGTACCACATGTTCTTTATCCAAAGTGCCACTGATGGGCATTTAGGTTAATTCCATGTCTTTGCCACTATCAACAGGGCTGCAGTAAACATTCACGTGTATGTGTCTTTATGGTAGAATGATTTAACGGATTACTGGGGCAAATGGAATGGCAGTTCCACTTTTTGGTAGTTTCCTCTTTGAGGAATCTGCAGATGTAATTAAAATTTCTAACCAAATGACCATAAGATAGGGAAAATATGCTGGATTATCCGGGTGGAGCCAATGTAAACAAAGTGGCCTTGAGATAGAAGAGGGAGGCAAAAGGTGAGGGTCAGAGGAAAAGCTGACTATGGAAGCAAAGCAGGCGCAGAAAGCTGCAAGGTTGCTGGCTTTGAAGATGGAGGAGGGGCCAAGAACCAAGGAATACAGGCAGCCTCCAGCAGCTAGAGGGGGCAAGAAAATGGACTCTCTTTTAGAAACTCCAGAAAGATATGCACCCTGCTGAGTAATCAGTTTCAGTCTTTTGAGATCAAGGCTGAACCTCTAACCTACAGAACTATAAAATAATAAATTTTGGTTATTGAAACTTCCAAGTTTGTGGCAAGTTTTTACATCAGTAACAGAGACTGAATATATTCTTCATATACAGCTTTTATGTTGTTTCATTTTTGAATCATGTCAACGTAAAGTCCATTATATTAAATCAAATTCAGTTTCCAATAAAATTAAATGCCACTGTTATCACATACTAAATGGACAGTCTACACATGAGCTGTTTCCACAGATCTCTGTTTATGGATTTTAAGAATTCTATTCCATTGATCCATTTTCCTAACTTCTGACCAATATCACATTGTTTTAATTATTATTACTCTATGCATGTATTTTTTAACAGGCATGAAAATCTCATTATATTTTTAAAGAATTTTTCATCCTTGTTCATATTATTTTCCAGATGAACTTTAGCACTATTTTGCCAAGACTCATTAAAAATCATATTGGACTATATTTAATTTAGCAATTAATTCAGGGAGAATTAACTTCATTACAATAATGAGTCTTTCGAATAAAAAAACATGGAATATCTCTTGCTGAATTTTTCTTTATGGCCTTAAGCATAGTTTTAAGATTGGTTGAATGCCTCCATATTGATCTTTCACTTTGCTGGTTAGACTTATTCTTAG
Source organism: Saimiri boliviensis (assembly GCF_048565385.1). Classification (NCBI taxonomy): domain Eukaryota; kingdom Metazoa; phylum Chordata; class Mammalia; order Primates; family Cebidae; genus Saimiri; species Saimiri boliviensis. Next base: position 90,793,216 of record NC_133458.1, on the reverse strand, counting down.
CATTGATGTAATTGTGGGCTCTTTTTCTCTATCAATTTCTAATAGGAATATAGGAAAGCTATTCATTTTGAAAAATTTAGATCCTCTACCTGTTCAACTTTCTGACATCACTTAAATTTTTAGTATTTTTTTAGTCGATTCTCTAAAAACTTAGTATTGCAAATAATAAGTTGCTTTTAATTTTCCAGTATTTTCATTTCCTGCCTCTTTTCTTGTTTTCCTACAGCACAATGTTGAACAGCAGAAGTGATAGCTGAAGGGCTTACTTTCTTTCTGACTTAATAGGAATTTTTCCTTTTTCTATTAAGCATGATGTTTGCTATAGGTTTCTTTCTTTTTTTTTTTTTTTAGACGGAGTTTCGCTCTTGTTACCTAGGCTAGAGTGCAATGGCACAATCTCGGCTCACCGCAACCTCCGCCTCCTGGGTTGAAGCAATTCTCCTGCCTCAGCCTCCTGAGTAGCTGGGATTACAGGCACGTGCCACCATGCCCAGCTGATTTTTTGTATTTTTAGTAGAGACGGGGTTTCACCATGTTGACCAGGATGGTCTCGATCTCTCGACCTCGTGATCCACCCGCCTCGGCCTCCCAAAGTGCTGGGATTACAGGCTTGAGCCACTGCGCCTGGCCTGCTATAGGTTTCTATTAACATTTTTTAAATTAAGGAAGTTTTCTTCTATTTCTAGTTGATCAAGAACTGTTGTTGGCAGTAGGTGTTAAAATTTTATCATGTGCTTTTTCAGTATGTATGGAGATTATCGTATGACTTCTATATTTTAATATAGCAATGTAATGAATTATAGTATCAAATCTCTGATATTAAAATATCCTTGCATTTCAAGGATAATGTATGCTTTATCATAATGTATTATCATTTCATTTTACTGCTAGCTTCAACTTAAAAATATGATTTTTTATCTCTTATATCCTTGTTCATAAATGTTTCATATTCTTTGAAAGAATTTATATAAATAGTAATTATTCTCAACTTATATTTCAGTAGAATTTACTTTAAAACTAATTTTGTCTTTAGGAATTCTATTTTCAGTTTCTTCTACAGTTATTAGTCTGTAGTTTTTCTATTTCTTTGAATCTATTTTAATTATCTATATTTTCATAGAAAATCATGTATATCTTATTTAAACATGTTGGTATAAACTTGCGCATAGCTTTCTCTTGCCATTTTTAAAAGATCTTATTGGAGGTATGTTCACATTCATTTTTAATGCTATTTATTTGTGTTATGCATCTTATCTTAAGCTGTTTTATCTGATCATTTCAAAGTATCTGATTTTGGTTCTATTGTTCATATATACTTTTTATGTTCTGTTTCATTTATTTTATCTTTTATCTTTAGGCTGCAGACTTAGGTCATTTACTTCCAGTTTTTATTAGTTTCTGATAAGTACTTTCATGCCTATAAAAAACAGGATGCTAGTTTTCCCACACATCACAGTTTTTAATATGTAGTGATGTCAGTGTTATTTTTTTAATTTTATAATTATTAAATTTATGCTATATCTAAAATATAACAGATGTTTTATGGTTTCAAGATAGACTGTTTTATTATTTGGCAACCTTCTCAAACTGTTTTATTATTTGGCAACCTATTTTATACTGATTTTAAGTATTCTTCTTAAAGCACAAATCTGATCCTGTTTCTCTCATGCTTCAGTGGCTCCTCACTACCCTCGGGATAAAATTTCAATTCTCTCCCAGGGTGTCTTCACAGCCCTTCACCCTCTGAGCCTCACTCACATCTCAGTATCCTTGTTCATTATTCCTGCTGACTCCCCCCACTCCCACCCATTCATCTCCACCCTCCAACCCTCCCACCATTGATCTCATTGAATCACAACTGTGTACACTTCAGCCACATAGAATTCTATGTCATTTCATAAATGGGCTGTGATGTTCTCTCTTGCTTCAGGAATGTAGCTTGTTTGTTTTCTCTGTGGGAAACATCTTTCTCATTCCTACTCCATTAACTGAATGGTCCCTTCCTGCTTCTCCTTCAGTTCTGAAAATGCATGTCAGTTTCTCCAGAAAGCCCTCTTCTAAGGTTAAGGAGCCTCTGTGTATTAGTCTGTTCTACCCCTGCTATAAAGATACTACCTGAGACTGGGTAATTGATAAAGGAAAAAGGTTTAACTGACTCACAGTTCTGCATGGATCAGGAAACTTATAATCATGGCAGAAGGCAAAAGAGAAGCAAGCACCTTCTTCGCAAGGTGGCAGGAGACAGAGAAAGTGCAGGGGAAATCCCAGATACCTTTCAAACAACCAGATCTTATGAGAACTCCCTCACTATCACAAGAACCGCATGGGGGAATCACCTCCATAATCCAATCACCTTCCACCAGGTCCTTCCTGATAGCAGCAGGAGGCAGACAGATTCTTAGGCAGATAAAGGAAGGTCCCCAGTGAAAACAGACCTTCGAGCCAAAGACAGCCTGAAGCCTGAAAACCAGACTGCCAGTTCCAGGTAGAATCCACAACCTGGACTGAGAACTTCCTTGATGCCTTTCAGTCAATCAAATGGTTCTTCATCCAGGCCCACCCATGGACCAATCAGCACACACTTCCTCCAACCCATGGACCAATCAGCATGCACTTCCTCCAACCCATGGACCAATCAGCATGCACTTGCTCCATTCTGAGCCCATAAAAAGCACCCAGACTCAGCCACACATGGGGACTGCATGCCTGCTAATAGGAGCTACCCACTTCAGGTCTTCTCTGTTGAGAGCTGTTCTGTCACTCAAAACTCTTCACTGCCTTGCTAACCCTCCAGTTTTCCACCTAACCTCATGCCTACTGGACAGAGACAAGAACTCGGGACCTGCTGAATGGCGGGTGCAAAAAGGGCCATAACACTTTTCTGGCTGGCTCACCGAGCTGCAGGTGGGAATGCAGAGCACTGTAACATGTTTCTGGCTGGCTCACTAAGATGTGAATGTTGACATACTCCTATTTGCCAGACTGTGGATATGAAAAGAGGTGACCTTTCTGGGGTCCCAGACCTCAGGATTCTTCTAGCCTCAGCTGCAACACTATAGCCATCCCACCCTCTGCTACCATTGGGTGGCCACCCCATGTGATAGGAAGGGGCAGCGGGGCTGGACCAGCCCAGGAGCCCAGGTTGGAGCAAGGGGGTGGGACTGCACGAGCTGAAAACATGCCCCCACGATTTGCTGAGCTGCAGGCAGCACGAATGAGAGCTGTAGCACACCACCTTCCACTGCTTGGGACTTCACAGCTGCTGGCATCACTGAGTTTTTGATTGCCATTGCATCCCCTGTCCAGAAGTGGGCACCCACAGTGGAAGCCACCTGTGGTATGCCTGGTCCAGCCACGTCACCTGTGCCAGCACCTAGAGCTACCCACCCTGCCACAGCAGCAAACATGCCTGGCTCTGCACAGTGGATGGAACCCACACTTGCTTGCTCACACACCCCTTACCACTGCACACCCGGCTCACCCTTGGCAGCTGTGGAATCTGGTCCAGTAGTATGAGCCAAGCATAGCCTGGTGGGCGAAGTAAGTGGAAGCAGTAACAGAGGTTGCTGGGAAATACCCAAAGGATCCTGTGACATTCCCTTGACATGTGGGTCTTACAATCTAAGATGAGATTTGGGTGGGGAAACAGAGCCAAACCAGATAATTTCACATCTGGACCCTCCCAAATCTCACATCCTTTCCACATTTCAAACCCAATCATGCCTCCCAAACAGCCCCCCAAAGTTTTAACTCAAGCATTTACTCAAAAGTTCAAGTCCATAGTCTCATTTGAGATAAGGCAAATCCCTTCACCCTCTGAGCCTGTAAAATTAAAAGCAAGTTGGTTATTTACAAGATACAATGGGGGTACAGGCATTGGGTCAATGTTCCTCTTCCAAATAGAAGAAATTGGCCAAAATGAAGGGGCCATAGGTCCCATGCAACTCTAAAACCCAACAGGGCAGTCATTAAATCTTAAATCTCCAAAATGATCTCCTTTGACTCCATGTCTCACATCCAGGGCATACTGATGCAAGAGGTAGGCTCCCAAGGCTCTGGGCAGCTCCACCCCTGTGGCTCTGCAGGGTACAGCACCTGCAGCTGCTTTCACAGGCTGGCTCTGAGTGCCTATGGCTTTTCCAGGCACATGGTGTAAACTGTTGGTGGATATTCCTTTCTCGGGTCTGGAGGATGCTGGCCTTATTCTCACAGATCCACTAGGCAGTGCCCCAATGGGGATTCTGTGCTGGGGCTCCAATCCCACATTTCCCCTCTGCATTCCCCTAGTAGAGGTTCTCCATGAGGGCTACACCCTTGCATCAGACCTCTCCGTAGATGTCCAGGAGTTTCCATACATCTTCTGAAATCTAGATTGAGGCTCCCAAAACTCAACTCAACTCTTCTATGCATCCACAGCCTGAACACCACATGGAAGTCACCAAGGTCTGGAGCTTGCACTCTCTGAAGCAATGGTCTGAGCTGTACATTGGCCCCTTTTTGCAGTAGATGGAACTGGAACAGCTGGAATGCAGGGTGCCATATCCCGGGGCTGAGCAGAGCATCAGGACCCTGGGCCTGGCCCACCATTTTTCCCTCCTAGGCCTCCAGGCCTGTGATGGGAGGGGCTGCTATGAAGGTCTCTGACATGCCCTGGAGACATTTTCTCCATTGTCTTGGCTATTAACATTCAACTCTGTTACTTATGCAAATTTTGCAGCTGGCTTGAATTCCTCCCCCAGAAAATGAGTTTTTGCTTTTTTACCACATGATCAGGCTGCAAATTTTCCAAACCTTTATTCTCTGCTTCCCTTTTAGACATAAGTTCCAATTTCAAACCATCTCTTTGTGAACACATATAACTGAACACTTTAGGAATAAGTCAGGTCATATCTTGAATGCTTACTGCTTAGACATTTCTTGCATGAGATGCCCTAAATCAGTTCTCTCAAGTTCAAAGTTCCACAGGTCTCTAGGGGAGGGGCAGAATGCCACTATCCATATAGTCTCTTTGCAAAAGCATACCAAGAGTGACTTTTCTTCTAGTTCCCAGTATGTTCTTCATCTCTATCTGAGACCATCTCAGTCTGGACTTCATTGTTCATATCACTATCAGGATTTTGGTCAAAACCATTCAACAAATCTCTAGGAAGTTCCAAACTTTTGCACATCTTCCTGTCTTCTTTTGAGCCCTCCAAACTGTTCCAACCTCTGTCTGTTAACCAATTCCAAAGTCACTTCCACATTTGCACATTACCTTGAAAGCAGTACCCAACTCCTGTTACTAATAATCTGTGTTAGTCCATTTTACAGCAGTCCACACTGCTATAAAGATATTGTCTGAGAATGGGTAATCTATAAAGGAAGGAGGTTTAATCGATTCACAGTTCCGCATGGCTCAGGAAACTTACGATCATGGTGTAAGGCAAAGGAGAAGCAGGCACTTTCTTCAAAAGATGGCAGGAGAGAGACAGAGAGCAGCTCACGAGGGAAATGCCAGCCATTTATTAACAATGAGATCTAATGAGAACTCCCTCATTATCATGAGAACAGCATGAAGGAAACTGCCCCCATGATCCAATCACATTCTACCACGTTCCTCCCTCAACAAGTTGGGATTATAATTCAAGATAAGATTTGGGTGGGGACACAGAGCCAAACTAGAGCACTCTGCTAGTCTCAACATAGCACATTTTATGTCACCTCCCCCATTATATTGCAATGGCCCATTTACCTGTTTGTATCTTCTACTAAAACTGTGAGCAACTTATGGGCTAAAGACTATGTCTTGTTTACACCACTGTATCATTCCCTTCTCCTCAGCCCATTTCAAAATGCCTGGTACTGAGTGAATATTTGTTGGATATTCACTTATTCAACAAATGCAAGCATACAAATAGGGTAAAAAATGGAAAGAAAAATTGTATATGAAACATTTTTAGCTATTTATTAAGAACTTACTACCTTCTAAACACTGTACTAAGTATATTATGTGCTATTTATTATACTTATTATATAATAAGTATGTGCTATTTATTCATACCATGAAGTTACAGAGGTTATCTTTGGGAAAGATTTGAGAAGATATTAATTATTTCCATTTTATTAAATTTTCCCAATTTATAAACATTCTTCATATAAATCAGAGAATATAGTTATTTAAGGGGGCTTTCTGCCTGTGGAGGTCATATATGTAAGTATAAAATACATACAGGGAATGGCCATTCTCTGAAAACTGGCTTTGTGGACATATGTCTAAGCCAATGGGAATGTAGAATGTGTGTGGCCTCTCTCTATACCACCAGAGCTTCAGTCTCTTGTCAATTCTAAAGGCACTTGTGGGCTCTATAGGTGTGGCACTCCTTGTTTGTCTCTCCAACCCCTAAGTGAGGTCGTGCTCAGAAGCACAGCTGCTGCTGCTTTAGACATTGTTGATCTCTCATTCTCTATGAAACTCTGAATAAATCAAAGACTCGTCTTGCTGTGTGCTACAGAATCACCAATGCAGCATAATAAAGCTTAAGTGGGCAGCATCCAGGCCATTGGAAAATATTCTTGAGCCTGCTTACCTCTATTGCACCCCAACTCACCCTATGAAATGACATAAAAATTCTAACACATTAACATTCCCAGCTTATGCCCACAATTCTCAGAACCCTCATTTGGGGGCCTTTGGTTAATGCATAGTTGTTTGAACAATAACAATTGATTTTCTTAGTTCACAATAGAGTTTTGTGTGAGCAAGTGCATGTGCTTTTCATTCAAACATAAAAAGCCCCACTTGGTTGTGAATGAAATCAGCGTTTATTGTACTAATAGTTCACAAACATGAATTAAACATACCTAGAGTTGAACAAGCTTTATTCCCTACCTTCAACCCCAATGCCTCTTCCTTCTCAACCTCTATCTCAAAAGAATATTTAAAAATAAATTCTAAGATCATAAGAAATAAAAGTGAGCAATATAAGTATATCTATTGTGACCTTAGTAAACATGAATAACACCTCATTAGACAGTAAATCGGCAGTCTTTATGCCTCTGCCTGTGTACTGGTTTCATATCACACTCAATAGCTCTACGGAAAGTTATGGGAAAGGGAATGCAGCATCTGGTACCTTTATTTTCTTTCGTGAAAACCTCAACCTTCTCACTAATAGAGGTCCCCTTCCAGCTGTGATATTTTATGACTAATCTTTGCCGTTTATAATGGTAATGTTCATCATGTATTAGATGATTCCTGTGTGCCAGGTGTGCTCATTCTCTTAACAACTCCATTGAGTAGTTATTGTCCCCATTCTAAGGAAGTGGAACCCAAGTCTTAACCAGGTGAAGTCCTGTGTCCAAAGTCACAGCTGCTAAATGGAGAACCCTGGGCTGGGCTAGCATCTAGCGCTTTGTCTTTCAACAAAATGACTAGAAAGAGCAAACAACAAAAATCATCGCCAGCACTGTTGGATTGTTTTTCATTTAAAAAAAAAAAAAAAACCACGTGAGCAAATAAGCTGCTAGATTTTTTTTCAAGTACCTATTTGTGTTAGGCTCCCTGTTTCTTGAGCATTTAACTCTTCTCTCAAGTAAAAGTCTGAAGAAAAAAAAAAAAAAAGTTGCCTTGGCCAGGACCCCCACATCCTACACAAAGTAGGATGATGGGGAACTGGGTGTTAGGAGAAGCCGTGGTGTGAACCTTAAGGTAGGAAAGTTGGAAAAAGATCAGGAATGTGGAGTTCAGGGTTTCAGGCAGAAAGGTTGAATAGAGACACCCACTCCACTGTCTCCCATTCTCCAAACACAAATCTCTCGAGGCTGCAAAGCACTGATATGTTGTCAATGACAGGACGTACCTCTGCAAATCACAAAGTACAAGAAATCTGTCTTGCGTAAATTTTCTACTCATGTCTTCATCAGTAATGCACTTGACCACCAAAGGAATGGAGAGCACTGAGCCATGACTAGATAGTGAGGAGTCGCTAGTAAAATGGTAAAAAAAGCATATAATTTCCCAGTCAAATGGAAGTAAAAAATAGCAAGTAAGTACAACTAAGTTAACACAAAACCTGTTTCCAATGTGCATATTGATTAGTAATACAGACCCTGTGTTTGTATCCAAGGCTGAAGGTGGGGTTAAAAAACAAAAGCAAAAACCAGAGTATGTTCTTTCTTCCCAAGTCTTTGCTTTTCCATGCCTCAAAGCAAGAGAGGGGTACACTCCCTTCCACTCAGTGGGTGGGAAGGCAAGTGTAGCTGACAGGTTTCCGGGTAACTCCTTAGCTACATTAATGGGATGAAATATTTTCTCACCGACGATCACACTAAATATCCAAATCTGAAAGGCGGCCAGATGCAGTGGGTAGTTCCAGCTACTCAGGAGGCTGAGGCAGGATGATTGCTTAAGGCCAGGAGTTCAAGGCTGTAGTGCACTATGATTGTGCCTGTGAATAGCCACTGTACTCCAGCCTGAGCAACATAGTGAGACTTTGTCTCAAAAAACCAAAACAACAACAACAAAAAACTGAAGGGCAAGATTTGCTGACTGGGACGGCCAGGCATAAGTTGCCAAAAGCAGAAACTAGGGGGATGATGGGGAAGGGGGCATTGCTAAGGTGTAGGTCAGAAGCTGGCATGAGGGCTCCTATGGAGCTGATCATCTGTGAACTAAGATCAAAGAGTTTCGGAGTCAACAAGCAGGGTCTGGGTCATCCTCAAAAACAGCATCTGCTGTTTGAGACCCTAAAGCAGCAACAACTAGACAGAGCAAAGGGAATAGGAAATATGAGAGGGCCCATGGAATCAGTGCTGGAGGGGCTCAGGAGCCATCTTCATGACAGGTGACATTCAGTGTGTACTTCATGTCACCTTGTGCTACATGTTCTAAAAGTATCGTCTCATTTAACCATTGAAAAACCTATAAACCTTCCCCTCTACAGAGCCCAAGCTTTGAACCCCTCCACTTTACTGCTGTCTGAAAAACTTCATGCCTCCCTGAGTCCTGGACACACGCTTCTTAAATGGTAGCTCGCAGACTGTTCTGAACAAAAGAAGTGACGAATTCTTGAATCTCCTTTAGCTATTACAGCAAATCATTGTACAGATGCTGTACTCTACGGAGGAGGCACCAGCACTCTAATTGTCCTGTGGAAGGATAATCAATGCCAGCTGCCAGCTAGAGGAATGCAAAATCTCCACTGAGTAACTAAGAGCCTATGCAGAGCAACTGCGAGCCCCCGCTGAGTAACCCAGAGCCCCTGCTGAGAATGACTGGAAGTGAGTTTAAGGAAATCTTTTTAGTGTTAAAAATAAGTTCAAATCAGAAAGCATGGAAGAGCAGAGTCAAAATCCAAGATCATTTGTTGCAACATCCTCAAAATACCCCATCTTCCAGATTATGGACAGCCTGAAAAGGTGACAGCTATGCTCATGTGTTCTTAAGAATCTGATCTCCTACAGAGAAAGGTTTCCCTCCCTCAAGAGTTGCTTGCTTCATTTGTTTACTAGCTTCTCTCACTTTTCACCATTCTTCTCATTGTCTCCCTCCTTTTTCTAAAGCTTTTCTACCACCCCAAAACTTGTTCTCCAACATTCCCCAGGGGCCAAGAAAGTACTCAGATGCTAGCCTACATTCCAGTTCTTTCAAAACAAAACTCCTGTAAGCCACTATTTTATATTGGATTTCCTAGAAGCAGAGTCTGAGACAAGGATTCTTGTAGATGTGACTTATTGAAGAAGGAGGGTTCTCAAAAGAGAAATGAAACAAGCAGGATGAGGCAGAGAAAGGGACTAAGCAAGTGTGCCATCTCAGCAGAACCCTGACTGTCGCCTGGTCTCATGACAGCTCTGGAATAAGAATGTACCACATAGCCCGTACCTCTGTGGGGAAAGGGGACCAGACTTTTGTTCTCCACGTAGTCAGTTGTTGGCTGTGGCCTAAGGGCAGTGCATGGGGTGGGGCATAACCTACCCCCGCCCCCCAGGTAGGCAGCTTTTGTGTGCTAGGAAAGGGAATGGCTCTTGCTTGAGTGCTTTCCATGTTCACCGTTGTATTCATCTTGTACTTTGTTCCCAGATGGGGTTTCATACTTTAGATTGCCCAGTTTGGGCTGTTTTCTAAAGGGAGTGAAAATCTTGCTTCAGTGGTTCAAGAATATAGCATTTCTTAGTAACCTGTCAAACTATTTACTTGGGTTATGTTTTCGGTGTTTTTTAAAAAATCCATTTCTAACACTGTAGGGAGAGCCACCAAGTCTCTCCTGACTCGCAGCATTGCACAACACATGAAAGTCTCTTTGCAATTCCTTTTGCATTTTGAATTATGTCTGTCCCTCACAAGGGATCATTTATTCTGCCTCCTCTAGTTCTTACCCCAATGTAAATGAGGCCTATTTATGGGATGGCAGAGAGATGGCAGCCATGCAATCTTTACCTTTCCTTATTTGCTATAGGAATGAAGCTGATTATCTTCCAGCCCACAGATGGCTCATGTTTCAAGCTCAGAGGATGAAAGGACTGAGGAATATTTCAATACTGATTTAGAGGCAAGAAGGAAAGGGCGATGAATTATCTGGGTCCAGGAAGATATCCCAAGAGAGTTATTTGGATGTTTGGTTTAAGAGGCAGAGGTCAAGTATCAAGTTGAACTAACTCAACATGTAGCACCCAGCAGAACAGAATAGCTTAGAGCATAAGCTCTGAAGTCTGAGTCTCAGGGAATCTGAGAGTTCTGAGTTCAAATCCTGGGCTTTCCACTCTCAAGACTATGTGTGTGAACCAAGGTGTGATCCTGGGAAAACTACTCAATCTCTAAAATTCATTCCTCTTCTGGGAAATGGTGATAAAAATCCATACTTCTCAGGGGTAATCCAAGAATTAAGTGAGAAAATAAATATGTGGAGCTTAGCAAAACTCTTGGTACTTGGTACCAATTTACAGCAAATAACAGTAAATTGTTCATGTGGGTTAAGCATTAAAAATGGAAATTAAAATTAGACTACACAAACAGCTCATAAAGCCCAAGAGGAGGAGTATCATCAGGCCTCAGGAAGAGACTAATGCCACCGTGTTAGTTCAGGTGTGCCTGGAGCAGATGCCAAGATGGGATTTGTTGTAAAAGAGTTTAATTGGAGTAACTACCCACAAAGGGAGTAGGGGAAGGAGCTGGGGAAGACAAAAGGAGCCTGCAGACCATGGTGGAGGTCTGACTCCTGTGGAGGAGAGAGGGAATGAAGCAGGGTTGGGCAAGGAAAAACCTTGGACTGCAGCTCAGCTCGAGAACATCCCAGACAGGCCCCCAGGGCACCTGAGAACCAAAGTTACTGGACTGAGGAGTCCTGTGTCTTGCAGAAATGGGCCTAGAACTCATCCTGCTGTGCAAGGTTATTGCTGGGGAGTAGCCCACTGGGGAGCTTTGGAACTGATACGGTGGTGGGTCTAGCTAGTCAAAAAGTAACTGGCTCTCCCTCTGAACCCCAATTCCTACTTTATGGGATGAGAGGCTACTTAGCCACACTTGGGTCATTTTCATCACTGACCAGGGAGGGCAGGGTCATAGATATTAATTATCATGGGATTGGAGGGGTGGAGTAATTTCCAGAAAAGTGACAGTAGAGGCAAAGACTAGTACCAACAGACAAGTCAATAAGAAAATGTTCAATAAAAAGTGCCAACAATACTCATTGTGTCACATTAAAATAGTTCGCAGCATAGATAGTGTGACATTATGAAATTGACAACTAGTGTAAACATCAACTCTGTAAGCATTCAACTACCCTAATAGAGGTCCCACATTTTCAAGGTGGCCAGCTGGCAATACATCAGAAACACGACCTTTAAAGGAGATGACTGCACGTGCTTCAGCAATCCAAATAGCAATCAATGCCCAAGACCTGGTTAATCACCAAAGTGAATGTCAGAAATGGGCTTTTATTATGAAAATAGTGATTTGCTAACTAGCAACGATCAATGCTAAAAACGGGCTGCCATTGATAAAAAAAAATTAGGTATTTGAAATATATGGATTGGCTGAAATCCTTAGAGACATCTGTTTATTGCTTCCACAGGGTATGAGTCCAGTTATGCTGTCACCTGCACCCTTAGGAATGGTGCTTTAGTTCTCTAAATGGTTCTCTGTCCAGCCACTGATTGGGAAGATTCTGGTTTTCTGAGTGGTCCAGGAGTTGACTGACTTCACAGAACAGGATGTTAACTAATGAGAGCTTGCTGATGTATGTTCTGTTCCATAAATAACTGTCTGCGTGGGAGGATTTGGTCTTACTTCCATACCACACAGTAGTCGGCTTACGGAAAAGCTTTAGGCCCTAGCCACCTCATGGCTTTTTTGGCAACTGTTTTTATCATCCCCAAAAGAACTTTAGGTTTGGAATGTGAGTAGACTGGGTTAGATCAGGTTGCGATGATAATGAGAAAGCCATTAAGTCACTGGCTCTTCCATGAAGCTCTCAAACCCCCATGTCCCCTCTGAAAAGAGTTTGGGTACTCTTAAATGTAAACACCTCAGCTGTCACTCTGCTTGGTGATGTAAAAGTTTTTTTGCTTATTTTTCAAATTCATGACTCTCTTCCCAAGATTGTATTAGATGAGAACATCCTACCCCTCATGTCCTGCCCATAATACCTGCTCACCACAATTTCTTGAATGAATGAAATGTCTGAAAAATGTGCAACATCATTCTACTGTCCTGTGCAGTTCTCAGGAGCAGGCAGATTCTCTGTGGTTTTGCAGCCCTCTACAGCCTAGGGTGACCTTGTCTCCCCCTTCTTCCCCCTCCCAGAGGCCCTCCTGACCTGAGTCAGCACTGCACTCCCTTCATATTAGCAGAACCAACAGAGTTATTGCCTCACGCAGAACAATCTGTGACCTTTCAAAGCCTGACGGGTAACAACGTAACAATAATAGTCAATCTCCAGAGTCCTCCAACTTTCTTCCCAACTACGGTGACACTATATTAAGGTAGTGGCCGCAACAGAAAAAAGGAAAAGGATGCTGAATTAGAAAAAGCTATACAGTGTGTCCTACCAGGCAAATATGGAGATGGCAGCCTCTACCCACCACATGCTCAGCACAGGACTTGGCTTCACTTAACACAACATTAAAAACTCACTAAGTTTTACATTATTCATTTGCCAGTTTGTAGATTTTTGTGTTCCTTTATTCTCATCCTTGAATTGCATGTTTTTAAATGCATGATAGCATCACTACAGGGTATCTAAAAACCAAGATAAAAGAATGGAAGGAGAAAGGTGTGGTAAGGTAATGTAGCCTTAAATCAAGGTAGTGATGAGCCTGCAGAGGAAGCTAAACTGTGAGCTGGTGATGGGGAGTGGACTTCCAATTAATTGCATTGCGTCTATTTCCCAGCAAATAATCAAGAGCTGTCTGTAGAGGCATCAGAATTTCCACTTCAGCATGGTCCAGCATAGTGGCAGCGATGAGAAGAGACACAGTCAATCCACTGTTCACTATCTTTGACATAGTTCAGACATTAAATATCTCAATTTTTTAGCTATATAATGGGAATTAGAATAATTATTCCAGTTAACTTATTGGATTGCTATGAAATAGAAACATAAACATAGACACCTTTGTTAATCATACGTACAGGGATATTCCACTAAGGGATTTAGAATTATTTTTCCTCAACATGTGAATCATTCTCCAAGTCTGTAGGCTAAGCAGTGGTAACTAGTTTGTTTTAAAAACATATGAAAAAGATCATTATCCATGCCACCCACTCAGGAGAAAAAGTCTCTAAAAGCAACAGGCTAAACGAAAACTTCACTTCTGAGGATTATACTTAAATGCATAAACTAGTGCAGGAATAAGACAATCACCTTTGCTTCAAAACAGGGAAGGTTTCCAGGGTCTCTGTAGGTTTTCGTCCTTCCTTGCCTTATGTTAGCTGCTCTTCATTTTCTAGGGTCAGAAATCAACTTTCTCTGGTAAGCCTACAGTCTTTAGACTTGAGGCTGTGGTTTTGTGTGCCATTGTATCCCGCCATGTGCAGTAAAAAGCATGGGAAGAAGATAGATTGTTCTTTCTCATTAGATGCCACACATTCACAAAGAAAAATTAAAGCCCTTAATTTCTCCCATTAACTCAATTGTTATCCCCAAAATGTATATGTTGAAGCCTATATGATGGTATTTTGAGATGAGGTTTTTGAGTCATGAGGGTTGATGAAAGAAAAAACTTCAGCTGAATTAAATTTAAATTTAACTGAGCAATGAACAACCTGTGAATGGGGCAGCCCCCAGAATCACAGCAGATTCACAGACTGCAGCACAGCCATGTGATGGAAGATTTATAGGGAAAAAAAAGGGAAATGACATACAGAAATGGGAAGTGAGGTACAGAATGGATGGATTGGTTACAGCTCGGTGTTTGCCTTATTTGAACACAGTTTGAACACTCAGCAGTGTATGAATGGTTGCAGTGTGGCCACTGGGATTGGCTAAGACTCAGCTATTGCTACAGGTGCAGACTCCTAAATTAGGTTTTCAATCTTGACTACCTATTAAGCTAGGTTTCAGTTTGTCCATAAGGACTCAAATATAGAAGTACAGAGTCCTTCTCAGGCCATATTTAGCTCACTTTAAATAAACTGCTCACTTTAACTCATAAGGGTGAAGCCCCCAAGAGGGACTGTTAGTGCCCTTGTATAAGAAATGACCAGAGAGTTTGCCTTTGTGTGCTGGCTCTCTTGCTATCTCCCATGTGAGGACATGGTGAGAAAGCAGCTGTCTGTGAGCCAGATAGTCCTCACCACGAACCAAATCAGCCAATATCTTGATCTTGTACTTCTAACCTCCAGACAGTAAGAAAATAAATGTCTGCTGTTGAAGCCACGCAGTCTAAGGTATGTTGTTATGGAAGCCCAAGCTGACTGAGACACGCCCAAGCAGTAAAAGAACAGGTGGATTTCACAGTGAAAGGTTAAATATAAACAAAGAATGTTCTTGCAACGAAGGACAATTTTGGGTGAGTATAAATAACTCTGCTTTCAGCCAGAGAAGCCAGTGCAGGATGTGGCCCCAGGATGGCCCCTGCACAACCCTTGTCTGGCTCTGTAAGCCAAATGGGAGCACTGTAACAAGCTCAGAGAAAGGAAAGTTAGGACCCTAAAATCTTAGGAGCCAAACTTTGGCAAGTATCAGTTGCTCCTTTTCCTATGTGTATTAGTCCTGGGGTTAGATTGTGCTGCAAAAACAAACCAACCTCTGATTTTATTTCCACTTACGCTACATGTTCATCGAAGACAGATGGGGATTCTGCTCTATGTCCCCACGTTAGGACCCAAACTGGCAATATCTATGTGGAACAGTGCCCACTGCTGTGAAAGAAAGAAAATGAAAACTTGGCAAATGATACCTTGGCTCTAAAACCTCCACCTCCAAGTGGCACACGTCACTTCTGCTCACATTTCATTACAAGAAGTGAGTCACTTGCCTACACTTAATTCAACGGGGAAGGGAAGGCAATTCTACCATGTCCAAACTGGGGAACTGGAAATATTTAGTGAGCAGTTTATTGTCTACTACATAGTGTTTAGAGGTGAAGAGAGCATCGAGAGAGGGGTTTTAAACTGTTTTTTTCTTTTCCTAATTACTTTACTCCTGTATCTTCCAGATATCCCCACCAGTCAAAACAATTTGCCTCCTCGAAAACTGTTCAAAATTCTGACATTTCAGACTTTTCAGGACTCAAGGGGTCCCACTTTCTTTTAATGCCCAAATGACACTAGACCCAGCCCCCATTCTACTTGATGTTAGGAGGTGCCACCTCTTACAGGATCTCTGCCCCAGGCGTGCCATTGCATAGGCCTAGTTCATGCTTTCCAATCATCCAGCTCTTGAGCACTGCTCCAGACTGGGGAGAAGTAGAAGGAATGGCATTTATGAAGGAGAATATTCCAGAAAAGTGGCAGTAAGAGGAACATTAAGGAAGAAAACCACTGATCCATAATAGTTTTTTGGGAATGCAGAGAAAAATCAAGGATATGTAAAATTATCTTAAACCAAGGAGGAGCGGTAGTAGCATTGAATGTGGATAAGACTGTACTTATCATTTGCATTTTGTATCCATCAACATGCAGTAGATTGTGAGTTCTGGCTCCTGCATAGGATGTTGAAAGCTGCAAAGAGCTTTGATAACACACCAGCAACAAGAAAAGTCCAGATAACAGAAAATTACAATTTTTAAAAACTCATCAGAGAGCTGAGAACACAGGCAACCAAATCTAAGGGAAGACAGGTATCTCCAAGAAGAGATGAAATGTGGGCACAAACTCACCTGTGGCCAAACATGGAAGGGAAGACAGCCAAGCACCACACAAGTAAGAAGAACTCAGTTGAGATTTTTAATGAATTGCTACAGGCTATTGCGAGCATCAAAGAAAAGAAACCCTGGGAACTGCAGAAACAAGAGGACTTTACAGGTTCTTCAAGCACAGTGAAAGGCAGGATGGGAGATGTGAGAAGGCCTCCTCTACTATTGAATATCTAAAGTTAGGGTAGGACCAAAGATTTGGGAAAGACAGAAACTCCTTCCAGAGCCCTTCTCCCCTATAAAACAAATGACTTCAGCTCCCTGGAGTAAGGAGAGCAAACACTGTAGTCTCCAGGGCAGAGATAAAGATCCACGGTGTCTGAAGGAAGGAGAAAGAAAGAAAACTCTCTGTCCTGGGGAAAGATTGGGAAACTACTATGGCCCAGAATGTTAGAGAGCTCCAACCACAGAGAAAGGAGAAGGATGACTGAAAAGCCCTGCCTGTGAAACCCACAGGCACAGGGTGGCCTGATTCGGAGACAGGGCCATAACAGCTAAAAACTTACTCCCACCTCCCACTCTGAGGCTAGCAAACACAGAGTATGAAGAAACAGTAAATTAATTCTGTGTGACAAGCAAGAGCACAGAGAGAGATAATTTTCCGGAGTAGGCAGAGAGAAACATTGAGAAAAGCCCTCTAGCAACCTAGTCCCCACCCTAAGCATAACGTAACCTTATTAGAATAAAAAACAGGGATGCACTTACAGCAACCACAGCAACAAAACAACCCAAATTCAGCTCTACTCCAGATCAATTCATCTTCCCTCCCAACCAACCCCCACCAAACACACTATAGTGGCCAATCAGAAGAGCCAGGTTCATTTCTAGGCATAAATACATTTACTTCAGTCTCTACCATCTCACAAAGTATCCATATTCAATCCCAAATTAAGAGATACACACAAAAGCAAGAAAAACGTTACCCTTAAACCAAATTTAGACAAAAACATTGCAAAGTAAGAAAACTACAGGCCAATATCCTTCATTAATGTAGATGCATTAATGCAAACACGTAGAAAATGATAGCAAATAAAATTCAGCAATAATTCAAAAAATCACGAAACAGTTGGCATCATCCAGAAATACAAGATTGGTTCAACATTCAAAAATCAAATATAATGCATATTACCAGACTAAATAAGAACCATATAATCAGATCAATAGGTACAGAAAAATCATTTGATAAAATTCAACATCTATTCATGACAAAAATTCTCAGCTAACTAAGAATAGAACCTCACCCCAAAAAAGGCATCTACAAAAAAATCTACAAGTACCATCATATTTAATGGTTGAAAGACTGAATGTTTTCCCCCTAATATGGGACAAGAAAGAAATATCCACTCAGTACTCTTATTTAATATTATCTGTATTGTAGCCCATGCAATAAGGGAAGAAAAAGAAATAAAAGGCACATAGAATGGGAAAGAAGAAATAAAACAATCTCTATTAACAGAAAACATGTTTGTCTTTTTAGAAAATCCCAAACAATCTACAAAAAGAAGCTTCTGGAACTAACTAATGTACACAAAAGCTCATAGAACTAATGAGTAAACTTAGTAGAAATACAAAGCCAATAAACAACAGCCAATCATATTCCCTGTACAGGCAGTGAACAATTGGAATTTAGAATTTAAAAAAAAAACATTTATAATAGCACAAAAAATGAAGCACCCTGATGAAGTACATCAAAGAAGATCTAAATAAATGGAAAGATCCACCATACTCATGGATCAAAAGATTGAATATTGTTCAAATGTCAGTTCTAATTGATTCAAGGCAATCTCAGCCAAAAAGTTGTTGCTTAGATATCAACAAGCCAATCCTAAAATTTACATGGAAAGACAATGGAACTAGACTAGTAAAAACAATTATTAAAATGAAAAACAAAGTTCAAGGACTCACACAGCTCAATTTCAAAATTTACTATAAAGCCGCAGTAATCAAGACAGTGTAGACGTCACAAAAGGACAGACACATTCAATATAAAGCCCAGATACTGAACCAGACAAACACAGTCAACTTATTTTTGACAAATTTCGAAGGCCACTCAATGGAGAAAGAATATAACTTTTTTTTTTTTTTAAGACAGACTCTCGCCCTGTCACCCAGGCTGGAGTACAGTGGTGCGATCTCAGCTCACTGCAACCTCCACCTCCTGGGTTCAAGCGATTCTCCTGCCTCAGCCTCCTGAGTAACTGGGACTACAGGTGCACATCACCACACCCAGCTAATTTTAGTACAGAGAGGATTTCACCATATTGGCCAGGATGGTCTCAAACTCCTGACCTTGTGATCTGCCCACTGTGGCCTCCCAAAGTGCTGGGATTATAGGCATGAACCACTGTGCCCGGCCAGAATGGACTTTTCAATAAATGGTACTGAATTAATTGGACACACACATGCGCGCGTACACACACACACACACACACACACACACAAAGTAGAACCTCAACAATTTATACCACCTCACACCTTATGCTAAAATTAACTCAAAATGAATCATAGAATTAAATGTAAAACTTAAAACTATAAAACTTCTAGAAGAAATAACAGGTAAAAATACATAGTACTTGGAGTTTGGTTATTACTTTTTCAGTGTGACATGAAAAGCATGATCAATGGGATCACTGATGGCAAAAAAAAGTAACCATTTGGGATTTCTTAAAAGTAAACAGTGTGGAAGAGACACTTAAAGGAACAAAAAGACAAGCCATAGACTTGGAGGAAAATATTTGAAAATCACATATGTGATAAAGAACTTGTATCCAGAATATATAAAGAATTCTCAAAAGAAAACACTAGGAAAACAACCCAATTTTACAAGGGGGTGGCAATAGTTACATAACCAAAGAAGATTTAAAAATAGCAAATAAGCATATGAAAAAGTGCTCACATATTAGTCATTAGAGAAAAACACAATGACTACTATCACATACTTATTACAAGGGCTACAATAGGCCGGGTGTGGTGACTCACACCTATAATCCCAGCATTTTGGGAGGCCAATGTAAGCAAATCACCTGAGGTCGAAGTTCAAGACCAGTCTGATCAACATGGAGAACCCCTGTCTCTACTAAAAATACAAAACTAGCCAGGCATAGTGGCACGTGCCTGTCATACCAGCTACTTGGGAGGCTGAGGCAGAAGAATCACTTGAATCCAGAAGGCGGAGGTTGCGGTGAGCTGAGATCACCCCATTGCACTCCAGCCTGAGCAATCAGAGTAAAACTCTGTCTCAAAAAAAAAAAAAAAAAAAGAAAGAAAGAAAGAAAGAGGGCTTCCAATAAATTTTTTAAATGACAGTATCAAGTTTTAGTGAAGTTAAGCCACCAGAACTCTTGCTCATGCAAAATCATACAGCTACCTGGGAAGAAAAATAGTTTGGCAGTTTTTTATAAAGATAAACAAATTCACCAAGTCTCCCCTTCCTAGGTATTCGCCCAAGAGAAATGGAACTTGTGTCCACGTAATTTATACATGAATGTTTACAGCAGTTTTATTCATAATCACCAGAAACTAGAAACATCTCAAATATCCTTTAACGGATGAGTAGATTAACAAACTGTTGTACATCCACAGTATTCAGCAGCAGAGAGGAATGTACTATGGACACCCACAATAGCATGGGTTAATCTCAACTGCATTATGCTATATCAAAGAAGCCAGGCTCAAAAAGCTATACACTGTGTGATTCCGTTTATATGGCATTTTTAAAAAAACAAAACTATAGGGACAAAAAGTCAGATTAGTGAATTCCAGGGGTTAGAGATAGAGTTTCAGGTGGTCTACAAAAAAAGTTGATGAGGAGAAATTTTTGGAGTAATATAACTCTTCTATATCTTGATTGTGGTAGTCCTTACATGACTATAAGCATTTGTCAAACTCATTGCACTATACTCTAACAATATTTATTTTACTGTATGAAGTTAGACCTCAATAAACTTTATTTTTTTTTAAAGCCATGAATTGAGATTTAGAGTAATAGCATCTTAGACTTGCATATCTGATAGGAGACAAGAGAAGAGGAGTTTTGGGGGGTAAGGGGGTGCGGTTTACGCACTGGAGGCCAATTCATACATTTATTTTCTTTCCTTAAAAGAGAATCAATTAAGGCAACCATACTTTTCAAGAAAACATCTCCACAACAACCACTGAATGTTATATTTCCTTACACTATTTTGAAGGATGAGCTATTTTAGAAATAAGCAAGCTACCCACTATAACAGCTATCATTGTAAAATACTGACTTGTTTTTTGCTTGGTTTTGGCTTTTCATTGACACATAATTATACATATTTATGACATATAATTATACATATTACAGTGTGATGTTTTGACACATGTATACTTTGTGTAATGATCAAACCACGGTATTTAACACATTCATCACCTCAAACATTTATCAGTTCTTTGGATTCTATACAGTTTCTTGGACCTAATTTGTAACTAATAGTACAGCTTTTCTCAAGAAAATTATATGATTGAGATTAAAATTCACTTAAGTATACATGGCCATAACAAAGCAAAGGCTATAGTTTTTATGATGAAAACATCAACTTGGAAATATTAAGTTTCCATGGAAATATTAGCTGACTTCCTGTGCTAAATTTCTGTCATATAGAGCAGAGGTCCCCAACCCCTGGGCCACAGATAACTTGTTAGGAACCAGGCCGCGCAGCAGGATGTGAGCGGTGGAGCAAGCCAGTGAAGTTTCATCTGTATTTACAGCCGCTCTCCACTACCACCTGAGCTCTACCTGTCAGATCAGTGGTGGCATTAGATTCTCATAGGAGTGCAAACCCTACTGTGAACTGCACGTATGAGATCTAGGTCACATGCTCCTTATGAGAATCTAATGCCTGATGATCTGTCACTGTCTCCCATCACCCCCAAATAAGATGGTCTAGTCGCAGGAAAACAAACCCAGGGCTCCCACAGAGTCTACGTTATGGTGAGTTGTATAATTATTCCATTATATATTATAATGTAATAATAGAAATAAAGTGCATAATACATGTAATGCACTTGAATCATCCCCAAACCATCCTCACTCCCGACACTCCAGTCCATGGAAAAACAGTCGTTTACAAAACCAGTTCCTGGTGCCAAAACGACTGGGGACTGCTGATATAGACAAAGACTTAGAGAATTTCTTAAAAACTGAACAGTCTTTAAATGCATAAAGTTTTAAACATTGTTTCACTTGTGATTTGGCCATTTTAAAGAGGAATTCTCCATTTTAGCTTCCATGTAAGGACAGGTTACAGAGGATGGTCCATTTGTCCATATAGCTTATGCATGTGAATTAGAAAGAGAAGCCTTTTCCTTCAGGCAAATGTAATTGACCCTGGGATACCCTACTTGGCCTGCAGAGAGGGGACTGAGCTTCAGATTCCATTTGCCCCCTCAGCTGGGGCCCTTTGGCATAATACAGTTATACTTGTTAGACTTGTTGCTACTACAGAAATGAAAATCTTTAGTTTGGAAGAGGAAAACTGAGCCAATAACATGATGAATACAATCATATGAGTGGGTGACGGATGGCCACAGATCAGTTCTGGCCTTTCAACAGTGGAATCAAGCCGTGTTCCTTGATGCCCCAGAGAGATCTTCTTCAGACAGATAAAAATAAAGCATTATCCTCATTACACAACAGGTATATTAAGAGCTGGTTCTGGCAGGAAAGAGAATTTGGATCTAGATGAAATTATGGATGATCCATAAAAACTAAAGAAGTTTAAGATACAGACATTATGTGTGACTGAGCCATTTTCCATTATTTGATAACCCAAATATTCTCACTTGACTCTAAAAATCTTGGCAATTTAGCTATAGTTCTGTTTGGTTGAGTGAGCTCACACTGCCCCTATAAATTAGTGTAAATTTCTTTCCCATAGGGGAAACAATGGTTTTTCTTTCACTCATAATCAACGGTTCAAAGTAGACAGCTGGGTTTTGGCTAGGTATTATCAACCACACTTGTAGATGATTGCAGCGGCCCACTTGTAATCACTTGCAAATCTCTAGGTGGCCTACTGTGGAAGACAAAGGGAACCATGAGAACTGCAAAGAAGGAGCTGACAGTCTCTCTCAGGTCCCGGGCTGGTGGGCTATTCAACCTGATCTCAGAGCAGAGCAGTTCCAACCTCCTAGAGCCACTTACCCGTTGTTTCAGAGGGGAGTAGGGATCTTGGGTCAATAAGCAATTGCTTCACCAAGAGTCCTCTTCAGAGCACTGCATGAGGAGTAAGAGAAGGCTGCCTGACTTGAATCCTGACTGCCACTGTGAGGTTTGGGTCAAGTCATATGAAAGTCTTTGTGTTCAGTTCCTAATTTTAAAATGAGGTATATAGTGCCTATGTCCAAAGACTGTTAGAAGGATTAAAATGGGAAATAATGCTTTTACACTCTTTATAAAGTGCTGTTTGTTTAAGGCAGAAGGACAGTTTGGTGTTGGGAAAGAATACGTGACCTGGTGGCAAAGAATCTGAGTTAGTGCCAAGGCAGAAGCCCTTATTGGCTTTGTGGTCTTAATCAAATTATTTACATTCTCTGAGACTTGGTATCTTCATCTGCAAAATGAATATACACCTTTACTTCCCACCTGTGCCACTGCAGCAATAACATACACCCAAATCAGAGAGTGTGGATACAATATTGGTAACTGAAAATCACCTTGTAAAAGTCATCAAAGTTTAGTTTACAGAAAATTGAAAATGAATCACACAAACATAAAATTGACATGTGTCAGAGATTTTGTTTAATTCATTAATTAATCAAGGAATCATTATTAGTAAGTCTGGGCCAAACACCATTTGAGGAACAGAGTATTTATATATAATTTAATAAAGAAATGTCAGAATAAAATTGCTGAGTTAGTTACAAAACTAGTAAAGATACTACAGTGCAATAAGTCATAACCTTTGGGATTATCTTTTTCTACCAAGTAGATATAATTTGTATTTCCACTGGACAAAAATATGCAAGTTAACCCAGTATCTGGGATATAATCAAATAGTAAGCAAACACCAGTTCATTCCCCTAGATAATTTAACCTTGAATGAGCCTGTTAACAACGACATTGAAAAGACACGCAAGTCATCTTTTTGCTTTATTTCTGAATTCTGAAAAATCATGCATAGCTTCATTATTAATCAGAGCACTCTCACGCTGAACAGGGCCTTAGAAATCACATAGTCCAGGGATATTTGACACTGGGTGAACGTTAGAATCGCCTAATGTTAGTTTCTATGCTGTATAACGAATTAACAAAAACTTAGTAAAAAATACCTATTATCTCACAGTTCTGTAGATTAGAAGCCTAGGTATGGTCTGCAGGGATTCTCTACTCAGAATCTCAGATGGCTGAAATCAAGATGTTGGCCAGAACACTGACATAGGGAGGCTTGATCAAGAGGGGTCAAGCTCCCTCAGATGCCTAGAAAGATTCATTTTCTTGTCATTGTTGAATTCATGGCATCTTGTTTCCTCAAAGCCAGCAGTGAAGAGAGTTTCTGTTGCCTTACGTCCTTGACTTCCTGGAAGGTCTAAATCTTCTTGTAAAAGTCACATCCATAACACCCACCCAGGATAATCTGACTTTTTATTAACTCAAAGGCAACCGATTATGGACCTTAGTATTGCTGTAAAATACCTTGATTTTTGCCATATAACATAATAGAAATGATATCCCAAAACCTTTGCCATATTCTATTGGTTAGAAGCAGGTCACAGGTTCTATACGCACTCAGCAGGAGGGGATTCCACAGGGTGTGACTTATCAGGGGTCACCCTAGAGTGTGTCCTCCACACCTGGAGAGTTTAGTAATACCTGGACCCCTGGAAGAAATTCTGATTCAAATAGCCTCTGGTAGGAACATGGGTGGTGTTTTGCAAAAAGCTCTCTCCGCTTATTCTAATGTGGCTGGCACTGGGAACCCCATGTCTGGTCTTTTACTCTTGAGTCACCAGACTCCCACACCCTAGTGGCCTTGTATTCTGTGTTTTCAGGCACAGCAGCTCATAAACACTTTTTAAAACCCAGCTGATGGTGATTCCAGCAAGATCAGATTCTTTCAGAGAGAACTCTTGACTCTCTAGGACTGTGACCACAGGCATCCCTCCAGAGCCTGGAAACATGGCCATTGAGAACCTTCAGTTCTTGGTGTAGCTCGTTCTCCACTCCTTTTGCTGCAGTCTCCCCACTGTGCCAGCTGTGGTGAAAACCTGCAGCAGGCCATGATGAGGTGTGCTGCCGTGGTCTGCAAGCCATGAAAAGATGCACCTGGTGTAGTGTGCAGGCCATGATGAGGTGTGTCTGCCGGGGTCTGCAAGCCATGAAAAGATGAACCTGGTGTAGTGTGCAGGCCATGATGAGGTGTGTCTGCCGGGGTCTGCAAGCCATGATAAGGCGTGTCTGCCATGATGGGCAAGTCAAGGTTGTACACTAAGGAAAGATGCTGGAAATACCACAGAAACACAACACGTCCATGCAGGCAAGGCGGGTGGCTGATTAAATTTAGACAACAAACCTTCATAGTTCGTAACTGACTCCTTGCCTGTAATAGCAGGCCTCATAGGTGTTTCATAATTGGCATGGGGATGGCCAGTCATTTTATCTGTTTTGTTTTGGGCACCAAGTGGATCATGTGGATTCTGCCAAATTAAGAAGGTGGGAAGGTGTTGCCTTCTTAGGGAATCTGGGCCAGTGCTATTTGCACAAATGCCTCTTCCCCAACATCCCTGACCTGGCCTCTCAGCCATGATTCGCATTCATATGCAGGAAAATTCTGTGAAACAGAAATGGGAAAAATAGCAAAGAATTTTGCAGCTTACTTTAAACACACACACACAAAGCCAGTGTGCTCACTCTAGACAAATCACTAGAGAGAGGCCTCTTCAAGCAGCTTATTGATTTTCTAGAAAAAGCCTCTACACCTTGTGTCTGTATTACTAATATCTCCAACTGAAGCTGACTAGGCTGCCTCCCCTCCTCCACAGAGGATGAGACCACATGTATCCAGTGTCTTTCACATTCAATACACACACACACACACACACACACACTCCTGTCTTGGAGATTTGGCATGTATCATTGTGAAGAACTGTCCTACAAAATACAGAGGTTTTGAATACCTGTGGTCCACACTCCCTAAATGCCAGTAGTAGCCCCAGTTGCTGTAAAACCTTCTCAGATTCTCTAATGTCCCCCCAGAGGGGCTGTGCCACCCCAGAGTGAGAACCACCAGCTAGATCCATGTTGGGAATTTGCCCTCACTCTTCAGGGCAGTGGTTTTCAACCTTGAGTGCACAATGGAATCACCGAGGGAGATTTCAAAACCTCTTATCCCCAGGCACCACCACCAGATTCTCACATGACTGGTCTAAGCTGCATCTTTAGTTTTCAACCATTGAAAGGTTAAAAAAACTGCCACAGATGATCCTAATGTGTAGCTGACGTCAACCTTCCCCGGGGTTGAGTCCACAGGTCTGGGACTCTGTGATGGCTGATGGACCAGCATCTCTTCTGTCTGATGTGCAGGCTGGCACAGTTCGAGCCAGAAGCTGCCTTCGAGTCAGGACCAGCGTTTTGCTCAGTTCCCCAGTGCCCCAACACTGGATCTGACATCCACTTGGCTATTCTGCACCATGCCCGCTGCCTGCTGAGTGATTTATGGATCAGTGAGAAGCTAACTGCTAAATGAAGCAGCCCTTGATGCATCCTTTCCAGGAGACTCCATAAAAAGGGAATTGGAAAGCCGTGCATACACTGCTTGGCCAGAAAGACAGAGAAGCTCAGATCTTTGGCTTGGTAGAAGGAGTCTTGCGGACTGCCCGGGGGCATTCTGGGAAGGAATCATCACCAACAACGTACTGGGGCCAGTTAAACGTCTCTAGGTAGACCTGCTTAATTATGGTGACATTTAGCAACCCCACACTGGGTTATTTAATGAGTATCTCCTCCTTCACAGCTGCTAGGAAAATTCACTCCTCTGTTCTTCTCATTTATCTGGCTGGAGTTTCCCGGGAAACTAGTTTAGTAGGGCAAAAAAGATAAGTATTTCCCTCAGAAAAATATCTGTTTTGTTTTGTTTAAATCTTACTATCTAACGGTCTTTTTGCTGTTGTTGTTGTTTTAGGAAGTTGAAAAGCCTGGATTCTAAGGCAGTGAGCCAACCTTTCAAGAAGACAGCAGGGAAGGCATACCTCTGGTTTGCTTCCAGCTCCAACTTCTTATTTTTAATCCATGCCAAAAATGCCAGAAAATAAGGTTGCAAGGGGTACTCTGAATCTGCCAGGTTCCAAGATGCTCTGTGACTCCTACCAGGGCTGATTTCAAGCCACCAACACTGGCTATCTTATCTCCATTCCATCCTCTCAAGCATATACAGTTTTCAGTTCTCTAAGAGTCCCCATTTACTTCTCCTGAAGCTGCCAGGATTTGAACACCAGAAACACATGCCACGAAAGAGTGGTGGTGTATCTGGCAACAACATGGGAAGACAGATGGTAAGAGACCCTAAGAGGCCCCAGGAGGGCTGGAAATAAAGAAAAGCCACATCGTTGCAGAGGAGAGACTCAGAGATAAGCATGGAGAGGGACATAAAGATGCCATCACACAAAGCCAGGGACTAAGCTTCCAGAAGGTTTCCAGTTTAATTAGCCCTTTTCTTCTCATTAGAAGAAATCTAGGAAGTGTGAATAACACATTTAAACATCATTTAAAAATGATCCAAAAGCCAGGCATGGCAGCTCACGCCAGTAATCCCAGCACTTTGGGGAGCCAAGGTGGGTGGAACACTTGAGGTCAGGAGTTTGAGACCAGCATAACCAACCTGGTGAAACCTTGTCTCTACTAAAAATATTTTTAAAATTAGCCAGGCATAGTGTCAGGCACCTGTAATCCCAGCTACTTGGGAGGCCGAGGCAGGAGAATCACTTGAACCTTGGGGTGTGGAGGCTGCAATGAGCCAAGATTGTGCCACTGCACTCCAGTCTGGGCAACAAGAGCAAAACACCATAAAAAAAGAAAAAAAAAAAAAAAGGTAGGAAGTGCTAAGCTGAAGAGTTACTGTGGGGTCCAAAAGAGCTAGGGATGGTGCTTGTTAAGTCCCTGGGCAACAAGGCTCAACCATGGGGCCATCCCATTGAGTCACATGGGTATAAGGGCCACCTGCTGACCAGGTTCTGGACAGCACAGGGAAGTGTGGCCAGGATGTACAGTCACCAACTTGGTTGCTGTCTCTAAAGGTCTGCTGCATTGCTATTCAGATAACACTCTCTTTACAAAACAAGCTCCAAAGAATAAAAAGGCAAGGGAAGGTCACACACTATTGCTTTTAACAATGAACATGAGTTCCATAGTAGTGGGAACTGACCTCTATAACAAGCAGATGTAGAAAATAATACCAAAAGGCAACACGGACTATTCACTAGGCACCGTTTACATACTTTTCATATATTCACATTTACTCCTCAGGACCACTTTAGGAGGTAGGTGCTTAGTATTAAGCCTATTTTACAGCTGAGGAAACTGAGGCACAGACCACATAAATAACTTGCCTAAGCTCACACGCTAGTAAGTGGCAGAGTGATACTGAAGCCTGGCAGCATGGCTCAGAGTCACGAGGGCTGTACTGTGTTTAAGATCTCCCCTCTTCAGCATTGTGCCCCGGCTGCTGTGTATTCTGGGCATAGGCACACTTCCTGATTTTCCTTTTTGACTGCAAGCTCCTCCGGGGCATAGACCCTGAGTGTCTGGCTCATCACAGTGTCCCCAGAGAAGCCAGTTCTTGACTTGTAGTAGGATTCTGCAAGGCAGAGGTACTGTCTAGTTTAAACTCCTGGGCACTGATTCTGCTTTATCCTCTCAGAGGAGGAAGGAACCTTGCCAACACTGTTTACACAAGAATCAGAAAGAGTAATATTTGTAATAGTCACTGAAAGAAAAGCAAATAGACTGCTAGTAGGAATTATTTGCAGTGAGGCTACAAGGGCAGAGACACGGCAAGGAAAAACGTTTCTAGATCAGTTCAGACCATGGTAGACTGTGTCCTTGCAAACAAAGTGTTCTGTTACTGACTATGGGGCCAGAGGATGCTCTACTGAGACCTGCTGCTTCTGCTGCCCCCTGCATAGCTGTGCTCCTTCTGGAAAAAATACGTTTGTAACATTGGCTTATTAAGTTAGGAACTTTAAACATACAAAACCCTAAAGTCATAATATGCATCTGTTGGTGGAGAAATGAATGAATGAATGAATGAATGAATGAATGGAAGAAGGGTTTCCTCAACTATCCAGTACTGTTGGAGAAATTCACTGCCAGTGGACCACAATGAGGAGAAAGACTCTAGATGCCTTTTCTATAGCCCTGAGTCTCTCAGCCTTGAAACACTGAATCCTCAAGACTTTGTTCCCTCTGTCCAATGCCCCATGTGTATGGGGCAGAATCACTACAAGGGTCCAGTGTGCGGCTGAGCCTCAGGGTTTCACATTTGTGAGTTACAGAGAAAAGGCTTGAGGTTCTCGGTTCATTGCCGCACAGTCACGTGCTCTCCCTCAGAACGGAAGAGGAACTCAGCCTCCTCCTCGCATCCCACCTGTGCTTCATCCATCCAAGAAAGTCACATGTGACATAATTTAGACTCAATTCTGAGGATTCATTTTTTTATGTGCATTTAAAATCAAAACAATATTTTTCCCTCCTTTCTGTCCTTTCTCTCTTTTTGTCCTGGTCTTGTTTTGTTTTTCCTTCAAAAAGAGGAAATGACATATAAGCGCTTTACAATAATGTATTATTGAAAAGCCCAAAGATTTCATGAACATATTTTTTGAATAACTAAGAGGTATTACTGTGTATTCAAATGCTTCCCTGACACGCTGTAATAAAAGGGGCCTTGGGATGTCTAAACATGAAAAATCACTGTGATCTTCCTACAGTTTGACTGAACTATTTCCTGCCTCTGTATCAAAGGAACCCATTACCCCCTAGATGCACCCCACCAGTGTTTCAAACAAGTGGCATTTTGCCCAGTGTATAATTTGCAGCTGCTAACATGCACAGAGTCCAGAGCTCAATCCTGACTGGCATTATGTACAGAAAGTAAGTTGTATGCAACTTACAAGATGCATTTCTTGAATGTGTCCAGTGACTAATGGTATGAGAAATGCCCACAGGGCTATGCTCAATCTAAGGAAAACTTTTTAATTAAAGAAGACATTTTCAATAGCTCACGTCTTAGGAAGGTCCACTGGGTTTAGGAATAGAAAGTTCTGGGCTACCAAGGATAAGTCATTCTACTCTAGGCTGAGATCCTTTGTATTCACAGAGGAGAAAATAGGCAAAGGACTAGAATTCACAGAGTGGCTTGATTAAGGGGGAAGAAGGCCTTGGGAGGTGATAGCGGGGTCCTGAGGGTTGGAGACCTGCTCTGCTCATATCTGACTGGTGACCTCAGATCAGTTGCTGGGCATCAGAAGCTCAGCTTTCCATCTGTGACATGATAGAGACCAGCACAGTGCTCGGCATATCACAGACACTGAATTAATGATTGCTGAACTAAGGAAGGAAGTAGAGATTCTCAAGCACTGTTGCAGACTCAGATCTCAAATAACACATGCCCTTTCGCCCTTCTCATCTTCTAAAGCCCCTAATCTGACCTTCCACAAGAAGGGGTCAGGCACTGCCCTAGGAACAATAGCTATACGTGGTCCTCTGATGAGCTGAGGAAGGATGAAGCATCTCTGAGCACAACCCAGTTACAGAAGAGTGAGTTAGAGGTTCATAGTCTCTCTTGCCCCCGGTAGCATGGCATGGTTTGATGCCTCTTTAAGTCTTCCAAGACCTTTCTGCTTTATCCCAGGTTGGGCAGTACTTACCCAGCCCTAAACTTCAGGATTGTCTGTCCTTCCTGCCCTCTCTCCCACTTCTGTGTCACAACCAGAGGTCTTTTCTCTAAGAGCCCTTGGTCAGTAGAAAAGCAATGCCTTTGCTCTCTGACGCTCACTATCTTTGTTGTAGGAGGAGCAGCCCTCCCCACAGCCACCTGACTCATGGGTCTTCATTCAGAAAAACCCCATGAGGTGCCTATTCCCAGGCAATCAACCCAGGAGAAAGAGACAGCGTGTCTCCTCTGCTTTATCCTTTTGCTCTTCCTTCTTCCTCTGCCTCCTTTAGGAACCCATGATTCCTCCAAGATCGATTCATACATCTTCCTCTTAACATGATGAGACAGGGACAAAAATTAGGAATGTCTGAAAATTCAGATGGTATTTTCCCCTCTGTCTATCCCCCAGCTCATACTTCATTGCACACAGTGGGGTCATACATCGGGGAACAAGCTTCCCAACAAAGAAGAAAAGAAGACATTTTGAAATAAAAGAAGAAAAAAATAAAAACGTCTAGAAATGCTGGGTAACATGGACAGAGAAAAGAAGTGTCATGCAGAATTTTAGAAGTTTGGGCTCAACAGTCAAGGGAATGGAAAGGAGAGATTCAGGAATTAGCTGCCTTCTGCATAGAACTGAGAATGGGTTAGAGAGAGAGAGAGAATTTTAAGATAGTTTGCTGCACTAGGGACATACTTCCTGCAGAGACTGAGTAAAGATTTGAATTACGGATCGTGACTTTATGATGACTTCACTATATGTCTCTGATACGATCCAGTGCCAAAATTCATCACAGATGGACTCACTCGTATTTTGGGGACAGTTACTCACTCTCAGGAGGCCTCCTCCTCAGGCTGGCTTCCTACACGTTCCCTCCATCCTTGACCTTTACAAGTCCTCATCTACTGATCCATGTTTTCCTTCCCCAAAATACAAACTTAAATCACTTCTTCCTGCCCCAGGCACACTAGAATTTTGCAAAAGTCCTCATTATTTGGGAGGACAGGCTTCCCTTCTTCTCACTTTCAGAAGCCCTTTTCCTCCAAACTGATCCCAAGTTCCTATACTAGTAACCAGCTTCAAGGTGTTAGCCAGGGGAAGGGGAGACGGTAAAAAGTAGGGAAGGAATGCTGAAGCCCACGGTGGGGAGGGAAGGCGGGCGGGCGGATGGCTTGGTAAGATTTCCCAGCGCCAACATCAGTATACTTAAATAAAAACATCCCAATGGCTGGCTTTGTCTTCAAGTTGGGATTAGCAAGGGTATATGTCACTCAGTAAAAGCCTAGTTTTCCTGGAAGGCACAAGAATTATAGCGGATTGGAAAACATGCAAGGATGTAGTATTCCACATGCTCCAAAGGCCTATTTTAGAGCATTAAACTCTTTCAATTCTTAGTCAGCAATGTTGATTAAATGGATAACCTCAAGACAGCCAAAACCACACGATTTCCATCAAAAGGCAATTCGCTGCTTTCATAACAGTGGGGATGGCTACTGGTAGTTAGGAAGGCAGAAGTGGCTCATCCATCTCTGGGAATAATTTATATGACTTGAATGACATTTAATTTAACACAGGTCACCCAAAAGGATGGTGATTTAATGCCCCCATTTTTTTTCTCAGTGCTGCTTTGCTGTCATTAGGTGAGTTTTTATTTGTTTTGTTTGTTATTCATACTTGTTTTTATTTCAAGAGAAATCTGTATGAAAGAAATCGTTGTAAACTATCACTTTTCCAACTGTGGGCAGAGAATAAAACCCCCAAGGTGAAACATCTGACCTTGAAACTCATAGTGAATATACCTCTGTGCTCCCAGCGAGAGGAATGAAGGTAGATTTGTGAATTGAAACAACGAAGTAGACCTCAGCCTTCCTAGGACATGGAGGCTGGGAAGATGGACTTTTCTATTGTTGTCTGCCATGTCTAGGCCTGAGATGCAAATAATATCCTCCCTGCAATTCTGTGAGATAAAAAACCTGCTGTAGCAATGACCCTGAAAACGTACCTCATCATCAATCCCCACTGAGTCCAGGAAATGGCCAAGCCACAGAAAACTTTCCTTCCTCTTTCGAAATGTCCCCAACCTGCTAGCTTGTCCCCTCACAGCCAAACTTGACTGTCAAATGTCCCTGAAGGCCAGCTGGAGAGTGCTCCCTGCTTTCAAAAATTCCACCTTACCAGAACACCTGCCAATCAGACACTGCCTTGGTGATTCCTCCTTTTTCTCCTAAAAACCTCACTTTCCTTCTACCATCCTTGACCTCCTGCTGAAATGAAAGGACAGAAGATGGTTGCCCCTGCCACAAGTTTAGGAAAAATCAGCCTTGGCTAATTCTTGCCTCACAATGAGTTTTTCTTTGATACCCATAAGAGAAACAGTGTCAATCCCTGAGCACCAATGAATAATAGGAGGTACTGGTGAGATACAGGTTTGCATGAAGTCCCATGGGAAACTGGAATTTGGACCCAGGTATGTCTGCCTCCAAGGCCATGCACTGTTCCACACTCCCTGCTTCCCACCTCTCCGGTTTGAACAACACTTATTTTTCCAATTCAGAAAAGTGAGAGAGAGGAAGTCCGGAGGGAGGTGGCCCAGAGGCTCGAATAAGCAAAAGGCCAACCAAACCTTAACTCAAACTGGCTCAGGAGCACGTTTATCTCACTGGTGACCAGAGCCACCAATGCGAAGCACCGCAGGGACCGCATGCTCTTTCTCTCTGTCTGTCTGTCTGTCTGTCTCTGTATACCTTGGATTGGCTGTTGTCATCACTGAAGCTGCACTAGATGGACATTACAGCTTAATTTCACTCACAAAGCAATAGTGAGTGACGAAGCAGAGAAACACAAGGCAGGGTTTGCTCTGTCCAATGCAGAGGCTTGCAGGTCCTTGAGTTCATGCTGAGTCCCGACTACTCCAGGGGATGGGACCACAAACTATCAGCGCTTCTCACAGGACTCCCCTGGGGATCTTGCTGAAATGCTGATTCTGGGTCTGGAGGTCTGGGCTCGGGTTTCAGATTCTGCATGTCTGACAAAGTAACCAGGTGAAGTCAATGCTGCTGATCCGAGGTATCAGGCAGTCAGTCTCAACCCATCTCGAATATTATAATCAACAGGGATCTTTTAAAATAATACTAAGGCCCAGGCCCCAGGCCCAAAGATTCTGACTTAATTGGCTGTGAGTGGGCTTGGGCATGGACACCAATATTCTAGAATCCCCTCAGCAGCCAGGCATGAGAACCACCACATAAGAGCCTCCAGGTAATTAATTCTGGCAGTCCCACTCTCAGGTATAAAAGGATGGGATGGCTGCATTTGAAAATGAAAGCTTCTTTTTTTTTTTTTTTTTTTTTTTTAAATGAGACAGAGTCTCACACTGTAGCCCAGGCTAGAGTGCAATGGCACGATTTCAGCTCACTGCAACCTCCACCTCCCATGTTCAAGACACAGGAGAAAAGTCTTTCTAGTACGAAAAACATTAACTGCTGTTGTACCTGCTGAGTCCTGCGTCAAGTTAAAAACTCGTATCACAGTGCTCTTTTAAATCTGGCCAGGTAGAGAAGGTGCTTCTCAGCAATCTCCAAAACTGGTAGGAAAGAGGTTATTAGGTCAGTTAATCACCAAATCAACAGTCCTCCCGTGGAAGTCCTTTTCTGACTTTCCAGAGCTTCTTGGGCCCCTATGTGGCATTGCCCCTGCCTCCTTCCGTGCGGACTTGCCCCACCTCCTTCTAGGCCTCCAAGCCATCCCAAGATGGGTCAGTAGAGGGAATTTCACAGTCTCTTTAGTATACACTAGGAGGCTGTGTTGGCAGGCCATCAGCCTAAGGAGTAGAAATCTTCATTTAAAGTGTTCTCCTGCAGTAAGCATGTCCTTTCATTTTCTGTGTTTTTGATGTTTTGACATATGGGGCCTTTGTGACCCCAGACTAGCCAACTCCTACACCACAACCACCTCCTATCTGAGTTCCCGCACTGGACTGCAAACCATAAACAGCACTTTCCTGCCCTTCCCAAAGCAGAAGGGGTTAAAATCATCTCGCTACCATGACTCTGCAAATCGTCTGATGTTCCCTTACTCCCATCCAAGTACTAGCCAGGCCCAGGCCTGCTTAGCTTCTGAGATTAGAGGAGATGGGGTACGTCCAGGGTAGCACGGCTATGATAATGTCCCCTTACTAGTGCTCCTGTAGTAATGTCCCTACCACAAGTCTGGGCAACCTAAAGCTTAAATCTGGTTAAGTGGCATTTTTATGTGGTGTTTTACCATTTACAAGGCACTTTTGCAACCATCATCCTATTGGATTCTCCCAATCACCCTGCGGGGTCAGCAGGAATTAAGTTTCTGACAAAAGCCCTCTCTGCTCAGCTGATTCTTGAATATTAAAGGAAATTTCAGCAAAATTTCATTTTTGCAACATACTGAATACCAATGGAATTCAAAATCCTTTGAGGCCATCTCTACCAATCTTGGAAAATTTCTCTCTATTCAGCCTAACAGGGCTTTGTTCAATAGGAGCTGAATTCTGACATGAAACTTGGAACAAGAAAACTTATTCTAATACCATTTGCATCCATAATACTTAGGTCAAGATAACATGCAAAAAAAATCCATATTCTACACATTCATTCATCACTAAGGAAAAAAACGAAGATGCAGAAGGTTCAAGAAATAGATGTGGAAAAATATATCCAGAATCCTACTGTAACTAGAGCCATAATTGGAAGTCTTGTGTTTGCCAGCTCTGAAGTGCTAATCTTTAAGATGGTACAGATATTCAGGAAAACTAATAAATCCTTTTTATTAGTGCTGTGCTTCTCTGTAGAACATACGAAAATGGGAGTTTTAAAAATTACAAAGTGGATGACAACTCATAGATAAACTTTGTACAGATGATTCTTTTTTAAATGTGTAAGCTGACTTAACTTGTGTGAGTCAGGTTGCATTTACATAAAAGAATATGGAAAAGAAAGAGTTTGCTACTTAAGGGAATCATATAATTCCAGTTGTCATAGATACATATATATGTAATATAATCACCTTAAACAGTTGTCTTCTAATTTATGTATTTTGTAAATATGTAATTTTACATATCAGATTTGCTTGCAGTAGGATACATATGGATTTAATTTGCAAAACAATTTATTTTAACTCCCTTAATTAGAAGATTTTTATGTATTAGAATATGATTTTGTAAATATCTGCTGGTGGCTGCACTTAGTAAAGGATCTAAATGTCCTTTTCTAGTTCCAGTTTTGATGAAAACTAGTTATGTGACTTTAGGCAAATTACTTGTTATGTCTGGTTTCTTCTTTTGTAAAATGAGAAGTTTAGATTAAGTTATTTTTCATTTTCTGATTTTCTATGTACACTCGTTGGTTTAACTATAATACTTGGCATATATCAGGATGTTAATATATATTAAGATAAATTTTCTAAGAACTATTTTTACACTTTTCCTGTAGCTTTAATGCTATTAAATTCAAGCCTTCTTAATGTTCCCAGGTAATGATTTTGCAAGATGTTTTATGTATTCAGCCTTGTTTACTCCTGTGAAGCAAGGAATATTACTTGAAAAAAAGAGCTGCCTACTGCTCTCCAATGGAGAATCATTACATTTATGACCTTGAGTTTCTACTGAATTCTCTCTATGTGTTTATTATCCCATACTCAGCCAATGACCATATGTTCTCCTCAAGACAGCTACTATTACTGTCAGAGATATGCTTATAAGATTTATTTTTGTCATTATTTACTTTTTAATGATATTTATACTCTGGCCATAAATGAGAGAAGACAGATGCATCATTTCTCCATCCATGGCAGACAAAAAGGAATATATTCAGAGTCAAACAAACAATGTAGCACATACTCACTTCTCTGCTTCAAAACAGAGGGCTAACATCAGGGTTGCTGTGTTTGGTTGCTCAGGCTGTACACTGTACAATTCTCAGGAACACCACTTACACCATTTGCATGCATTGTGTAATCTCAACCTGCTGAGCCATATAGTGACACTCCTGCTGCAATATATGTAGGATTTGGGCCGGTCAGTATATTTCAAAGGAGAAAAGGCACTTTTAACAGTGTGAGCAGTACCATCGGGTTTACACTAGAAAGGCTAGAATCAGAGATAAGATAAATCAAACAGATTCAATCACACGGTGTCCATAGCTGACATATATTTCTCTTTACTACTAAATTCCTAAATCTAAGAAAACACCTGCTATCTCTATTTTCTCATTTCCTTCAAAATTCCCTTGAGCACAGCTTCTGGTGATCTAACTTACTGAAACTGTGCTCTTATAGGTCATCAGTGGCACCATATTGACTCAATTTCTCAGTTCTCTCTCCAGCTGGCCACCCTCCTTTTTATGCCCTTTCTTGCTGAATGGTTTCTTCCTTTGCATTCAGTGATAGATGGTGGAGGTCTTATCAGAAGGGCACTCTGAATGGATGAAATCTGTGTTTGTTACAAAGGTTGCCACCTATGTGGCAGCTGAGAGGAAGAAATCACCTGGCTGTTCCCAAAGGGGGCCTCCCTTAGAGGGGCTGGGAAAAAGAGTGTCCATGGTGGGAGAGGTGTGGGTGATCAAGGAGGCAAGAGAGTCTTGTACTGGCCTGTACTCTGACCTGGGCCTCTGATTCCTGCTTTGGCCCTGCCAGCAGCTTGATATATAACCTGGGGAATCCCATCTCTACTGGGAGAGCGGGCAGAAGGCAGCTATCTGGGACCTGAGCACCCTATGAATGAATGTGATTCTGGAAACTCACTTCTCAAAGAACAGCTGGGACAGCATTTACACAAAGACCAAGACTAGCCCAGGAGAAGAGGACCAGCCTCCAGCAGTGTGGTCTGAGCCCTGGTTATAGGACGGCTTTCCCAGCATCATGAGGCCGCCCCTTTGTACAGCTGAGAATTTCACTCCATGCCTGAGCTTTAGCCACAGAAGAAACCTAACACCCCTTTCCCACAGTGTTTCTGAACCAGCTGGGGCACCCACCCACAGTGGCTCAAACCTCCACAGCCCACCTTTCCTGAATCATGAGGATCTGAAAAACCTGACCCACGGGGACTTCACCCATATTCATAGTCAGAAAAATGAGACAGGACTGAGCCACACTGAGCCTTCCCCAGCCCTAAAACTCATTAGTTCTAGGGAACGCTGTACACTAACAAGTTAAATAAGTACTTGAAAGAAGATGGTCAGAACTTTGGAAACTATTTTGGAAAGACAGATATGTGGAGAAGATCTCAAATATTTGGACTCCAGGTAATAGCAGGGCATATCAGTTATTCCAAACTGTAGGGCCACCCAGTTATAATGTTCAGCTCTGGCATGCCTTTTTCTTCCCCTTTACTCATCCTTCTGGGCTTTCACTGTCTTTTCTTCCTCATAATCCCAACCCCGATATCCTCTAAGACATAAGCCAGGGTGTACTTCTTTGCCCTTTGCTATTCTGCATCGAATCTCTTTTTCTTACAGATCCTCTGAACTTCCGTAATTTCAACTATTCCCTGGGACAACAGCCGGGAAAAGCCCTTGATTTGGAGACAGCTAAGGAGGGACAATCCTGAAGATATTCTTGCATGGCAAACCCAAACCAAAGTAAACTCTTGGCCAAAGATCACAGTCCAAGATAAACTTGACTCTCCCATGGACCTAGAAGAGAGAGGAGATTCCAATGCTGAATAACTGAAACT
Organism: Saimiri boliviensis; assembly: GCF_048565385.1. Classification (NCBI taxonomy): domain Eukaryota; kingdom Metazoa; phylum Chordata; class Mammalia; order Primates; family Cebidae; genus Saimiri; species Saimiri boliviensis. The sequence continues at coordinate 90,755,292 of NC_133458.1, read as the reverse complement.
GATGGACTTGAAAAGACCAGAAATGTGAAGACCACACAGCCAGAGAAAGGACAAAAATGCTGTTCACTTGAAAACCGGCTAAGCCCTAGTATCAAAGCAGGGACAGGCATAGGGTTGCACTTGAAAGTATCCTCAAAGAAAGGCTCCACTCAGACAAAATGACTTTCCAAGTTTTAGACATTCAAGACAAATGAATACTCCTCCAAATCACAAAGAATAAGAAAAAGATAATGCTTAAAATAAAGAGAAGAACAGTATCAAACTTTGCCTCGAGCAAGGAGAGGAGGCGGCTGGGGGAGAATGCACACAAACCAGAAACTAGGTGAGATTCCGGCGCTTGCCAGCCAGCCGGCTCTCCTCTCTGAAAGGAGCATATTCCAAGATGTAATGACTGAAATAATTGAAAAGTTCTTACTCTACAAAGATGGCTGTAAAAAGCAATGGAAAATTGAAAACAGAAGAAACGCCCTCCAGAGAAACAGAACCAATTATATACATATGTATATATACATCTACAAAGAGTCATTCTTGGCATCACAGCCATTCAGAGGAGAAATGTACCAGAGTATGAACCAAGGTCAAAATTAATAATATGAAGCAAATGAAGGTGATTTAAAAAGTGAGTAAAGGCCGGGCGCGGTGGCTCAAGCCTGTAATCCCAGCACTTTGGGAGGCTGAGGCGGGTGGATCACGAGGTCAAGAGATCGCGACCATCCTGGTCAACATGGTGAAACCCCGTCTCTACTAAAGATACAAAAAATTAGCTGGGCATGGTGGTGCATGCCTGTAATCTCAGCTACTCAGGAGGTTGAGGCAGGAGAATTGCTTGAACCCAGGAGGCGCAGGTTGCGGTGAGCCGAGATCACGCCATTGCACTCCAGCCTGGGTAACAAGAGTGAAACTCCGTCTCAAATAAATAAATAAATAAATAAATAAGTGAGTAAAGAGATTATGGGGGTTAACAATACAATAAATAATGTTGTAATAGGCAAATGAGAAGACTTTACTGATAGTAAAGTCTTAGTTAAAGGCATTTGCAACTATCATCAAGAAATTTTCATGAAAAGGATCATATTCTCGCATGTAATGTGTATGTAATAAAAAAAAGTCAAAAATTCAGGCTGCCACATTCTCAGTTATAGTGCAATAAAATCGAACGTCTTTAAGCATTAAAATGTGCCTAATTCCATAAACACTAAAAAAAGGAGGAAGGAAAATTCTTCAACAGTACTGAGTCTTGGAAGAAATCCACAACGCCTGGCACAAAATGTTTTAACACATAAAACACAAATAAGCGACATTAATATTTGTGGAACACCATGATGCCAATAGAGAATTTATTCCTCTAAATGTCTATAATCTTTGTTTAAGGGGAAACTATATTCAGTTTTAAAATTGTTAAATAGGGATGAAAAAGTAAGCCAGAGTAAACAAGGAAAGAATAATGAAAATAAAAAATCAACAAAATGGAGAGACAATAAAATGTATCAATAGAACCTGTAGTCAGTTCTTCAGAAACATAACAAATTCAAATGTGTTTCTAGTTCTGCAGAGATGATGATTAGCTGGTTCCCCAACTTTTCCAAAGAAAATTTGTAATATAAGGAATAATGAAAAGAAATAAACACAGAAATGGGGGCAGAGGAGGCTAAAGACTATTTTAAGCTGGTTTGAATGGGCCATGCTATAGCCTGGGCCAGGGGCTACTTTTTAAAAAAAATTTTTTTATTTAACATTAGGTGCATACTACATCTGGCATTTCTCCCCATGTTAGCCCTCCCCATCCTCCCCTCCCTCCTCACCCCCCTCTGTCTCTCCCCTAACCCCCACCAACTGCACTCAGTGTGTGATGTTCCTCTCCCTGAGTCCACGTGTTCTCATTGCTCAACACCCACCTATGAATGAGAACATGCGGTGTTTGGCTTTCTGTTCTTGTGTCAGTTTGCTGAGAATGATGGTTTCCAGATTCATCCAAGTCCCTAAAAAGAACAGACTCATTGTTTTTTATGGCTGCATAGTATTCCATGGTGTATATGTACCACATTTTCTTTGTCCAGTCTATCATTGATGGGCATTTGAGTTGGATCCAGGTCTTTGCTATTGCACACAGGGCTGCAATGAACATACGTGCACATGTGTCTTTATAATAGAACGATTTATAGTCCTTTGGGTATATGCCCAGTAATGGGATTGCTGGGTCAAATGGAATTTCTATTTCTAGATCCTTGAGAAATCACCACACTGTCTTCCACAGTGGTTGAACTACTTTACACTCCCACCAACTATGTAAGAGTGTTCCTATTTCTCCACATCCTCTCCAGCATCTGTTGTCTCCAGATTTTTAAATGATCACCATTCTAACTGGTGTGATATCTCAATGTGGTTTTGATTTGCATTTCTCTCATGGCCAGTGATAATGAGCATTTTTTCATATGTTTGTTGGCCTCATATATGCCTTCTTTTGAAAAGTGTCTGTTCCTATCCTTTGCCCACTTTTGAATGGGGTTGTTTGTTTTTTTCTTGTATATCTGTTTTATTTCTTTGTAGATTCTGGTTATTAGCCCTTTGTCAGATGGGTAGATTGTAAAAATTTTTTCCCATTCTGTTGGTTGCTGATTCACTCTAATGATGGTTTCTTTTGCTGTACAGAAGCTCTGAATTTTAATTAGATCCCATTTGTCTATCTTGGCTTTTATTGCCATTGCTTTTGGTGTTTTAGTCATGAAGTCCTTTCCTATGCCTATGTCCTGGATGGTTTTGCCTACGTTTTCTTCTAGTGTTTTTATGGTGTTGGGTTTTATGTTTAAATCGTTAATCCATCTGGAGTTAATTTTAGTGTAAGTTGACAGGTAGGGGTCCAGTTTCTGCTTTGTGCACATTGCTAGCCAGTTTTCCTAACATCATTTATGAAACATGGAGTCCTTTCCCCACTGCTTGTTTTTGCCAGGTTTGTCAAAGATCAGATGGTAGTAGATGTGTGGTGTTTCTTCTGGGATCTCTGTTCTGTTCCATTCACAATTGCTACAAAGAGAATAAAATACCTAGGAATACAACTAACAAAGGATGTTAAGGACCTCTTCTAGGAGAACTACAAACCACTGGCTCAATGAAATACGAGAGGACACAAACAGATGGAAAAACATTCCATGCTCATGGTTAGGAAGAATTAATATCGTGAAAATGGCCATACTGCCCAAAGTAATCCATAAATTCAATGCTATCCCCATCAAGCTACCAATGACCTTCTTCACAGAACTGGAAAAAAACCTCTTTAAACTTCATATGGAATCACAGGAGAGCCCGCACAGCCAAGACAATCCGAAGCAAAAAGAACAAAACCAGAGGCATCACACTGCCGGACTTCAGACTATACTACAAGGCTACAGTAATCAAAACAGCATAGTACTGGTACCAAAACAGAGACATAGACCAATAGGGCTACTTCTCATCTGTGAGAAGGTGAAGGAGGTTAGAGCTGCTCCTGATCTGTTCTGTCCTCCACCATGCTACAAAAATCACAGCCTCAAGGCAGAAGGCATGCAGATGTCTATAGGGTAAAATCAGGGCAAACTCAAAGCCCTGCTGAAGAGAGGACAGGCATAAAATGTAAAAGAAAAAATAAAGAGCCAAGAATAGTTAAGGTGTTTCCAAAGAAGAAAAACAAAGGAAATGTACTCTACCAGATATTAGAATTTGCTAGGAAGGTGAAATAGTTAATCACTATAGTACTGATACAGGGATAGACAAACTGATCAACGACATATAATAGAGTACCCAAAAATGGGATTCCTGCATATACAGATTAATAGAAGTGGCTTTGCAGATCAGTGGGAAGTGCAGGAAATGGCTGTTTAATAAGTGGATCTGGGGGGATCCACATGGAAAAACAAAATGAAATATAACCCTTTCTTTATACCATACCATAAAATCAGTTCAGGTAGATTCAGTGCTTAATGCTAAAAGCAAAGTTTTCAACTTAGTAGATAAGGTAATTTCTATAGCCTTAAAATAGAAAAGAACACACACAAAAGTACTATGAAGAAATCTACTGATAACTTTGATTATATTAAAATTAGAAATATACATTTAGCAATGTATACCTTAATGAAAGTGAAAATACGAATTCCAGACTATATATTAACAATCTAAAGGTCCATCAACAGGAGCGCAGATATGTAAATTATGAAATATTCACATAATACAATATTACATATCTGTGAACGTGAATAAACTATAGCAGTAAGCAACAATATGGATGACTCTTAGGACCACAAGTAGAGTCAAAAAAGCAAATCCTAGAAAATTAAGTAATTATGTTACTCTTTCCTGGTCTTGCAATCAATCTATGCTCAATTATTTGCAATTTGACAAAAATTCTATTTCAAATAAATCCAAATTCCTTCCTGATCCATTCACTTAAGCCAATTGAATTAAGCACTTGTAGTACCAGGTTCTTAAGAAAGAGACCTATTTCTCAGAGTTTCTTGGAAAGTATTGGTGCCACTCATCGGTCCACCTTATACTCCCACCCTTGGGTCCAGGCTTTCTTGCTGGCACAGAAATGGTGTTAGGGACTCTTCCTGGGTCATGACAGGATCCTCTAACTTCAAGAACTTCTTTGGAGAAAACTAAAATGTCAAGACAAAACAAACATCCACTCTTTTCCCTGCTATCCTTGATTTTGCTGTATCAGAAGTGAACTTCCCTTCTCCAGGGCTTTATTTTTGCCTAGGGCTGGTTATTTGTATGAGGACCTCAGGGCTTCACTGATTTAGTGTAGCAAAAGCTAGCAAACTCGAAAAGATCCATTTCTGGCAGTCAGCAATTATAGGTGAGGACAAAGGACCTAGGCTTTCAGCTTTCCAAAATACTTTTAGTACAACAATCACGCTCAGCCCTTGATCTCTTTCTTTACTTCCCTGTAAAAGCACCATGCTCTTCCCAAAGGCTTTCCATTTGCTGTTCTGCTGCCTAAAACAGTCTTCCTCACTGTTTCCTTCTTACCTGGCCAACTAGTACTTGATTTTCAGTTTTCAGATTAGACATTCCTTTCCTGGGGGAGTCTTTCCTTGACTCCTCACGGCTGAGTTAGGAAACTACTTGGTGTTCGTCCATATCCTCAACTTATTAACATCCTAAACACTGCTCTGCAGTTATCCGTCCTCACCTGCATGGCACAGTAGACTGTAAGATTCTTGAGGGCTGGAACTGCCCCTTAAGATGTCACCTTTCTTAATATCACCAATGCCCAGCACAGAGCTGGGTGCAGAGGAGGGACACAGTAAAACTTTGTTGAAAAAAAAAAAAAGTGATATGAATCCAGTATTACTCACAATATGCTGAAGTAAATTCCTGCTGGGTTTAAAGACTTCAGCAACTAAGAATGAAAATAAAATCGGAGAAAGCATATGGAATCTCTGTAGAGAGGAGAAACCCTTCTACATACTGAAAATATTGAAGCTGTCACCAGAGAAAAGATGGATATTTGTATAAATATAATTTTTTAAAATATGGTAAAATCTATTTAAATAAGTAGAAATGCAACAGAATTGGGGAAATGTGATAAACGTAACTAAAGTTTTGCATTCGGCATACATAATTGGTACATACATGTAAGGTCTTATTCCATAATCGGAAAAAGGAAATACATGCAAAAAATGACAAGCTATAAAAATTGTACGGCCCTAGCAACAATTCAAGAATGCAGATTTTAAAAGCTTGGAGGGAACATTAAATTCCTGTTAAAATAAAATAATAATAAGCCCCACTGTTCACAATGCTGTGGAAAAATACAATGATTAATGTTGACATTGTAAGTTACTTCAATCTAGAGAGCAATCGGCAAAATATGAACAAAAGAACCAGAAGATATTTATACGCAACACTTTACAGTTTCACTTTGGGGGTTACATCATGACCAGCTTACCTAAAAGACAGCCAAAAGTAAGTTACATAAAGAAGTTCCTAGCAGGGCTGTTTATAGATTCTGAAAACTGGAAACAATCCAAGTGCCAAATGATAAAATTCGGTGATATCAATGTAATGGGGATCTATCAGGGCCACAATAATCTGATAAGCTTAGGGACTGTGTCCAGCTGTGGAAGTCTGATATGAAGTAAGGAAAAAAGAAAAAGACAAAATCCAAAACATGTACCTATTGGTTGCAGCCTCATAAAGGTCAGAAGGAAATTCAGAGATGTTACATCCTGCTCAGCTTTTAATCTTCCCTGATTCCTTTGTGAATAAAATTTCTTCCCCTTTTTAAAAGAAAGTTTTTTAAAAAAGATCTTACTGTATAATCATTTAATTGGTATGCAATGTACATAAAGTTTATCACTAATTATGATTATAATAGTTATTATTTAATGCACCAAGGCCAAAATTGTTTTATTAAGTAAAAGCCAACTAATTAAAAGAAAGGGCACACAGTGGCTGCAAAATCACACCCTCTATCACATTTCAGCTTCCATGTACCAGAACATTCTTTCCCAGCCACACTGCACGTACACATGCTAGGGGGCGCCCTTCTCCTGCAACCTCCTCTTGCTCTTCATTTCTGCTGCTCCTTTATAATTATGCAAGATTAGTTCATATTGGTATGATTATGCCTTGATATCTTTAAAGATACTTTAAAAGTCTACAAAGGCAAAGCCAAGAACAATTCAGAGTAAGAGGGAGAACTGCACAGACTCACTAAGGAAGCAGAGGGGTATGAGGAAAATGACTGCCCCAGAGCCTATGCCCCACCTCCAGAACTAGCTCAGTCCTAAGGGTTCCTCACCTCAGACAAGCTCCTCAGTCTCGTTTCACAATGTTGGACTGGACCACATGACGTCTTAGGTCTTTTCCTTAAATTTAACCCTCTTACAAAATGGGGGAAGTGTGATCTGTCACTTGTTTGACTCATAGTCAAGGAAAATCATTTCTCTAAAATTTGGTCCTACCTTTTAATCCTTTTTGCAATTCATGAGATTATTTTTAAATTCATTGTCTCCATTTCCTCCTGAATCTGTCAATATGACATTATTTTTGGCCATCATGTTTTCATTTTATAGAGTCCTCTGAACCATTTTTTAAAATAAACTTTATTTTTTGAACAATTTCAGATTTACAGATTCTGAGGCATTTTGTGACATATAGAGAGTTCTTTTAATACTTATGTCAAACATAGAAAATGCTTATAATTTTGGCTAAAACAGCTACTTTGTAAAAGCTAAAATATTTCTGCATTTTCTTTTACGGGAAAAATAATGGAGATAAAAGAGCTGCTAATTAGGAATATACCGTCTTGATTCAAAATCATTACCTGGGTATAGTTAAGCAGCTAAAATTTTCTTTTCTTTTTTGTTTTAACAGCATTTCTCTCCTTTAATGACACAGGGAAATGGCACAAAATTAAGCGTTAGAAATCCTATTATGTATAAATTTATGTCAAATATTTATAGAAACAAACATTAAAATGTAAGTGATGAAATTCTTTAAAAAAGTCAACTTCTGTGGAAGAAGAGCAAATTATTCACCAATCATATTTCTTTAGATGTTCTCATAGGCTCTTGCTGCATTATAGAAATTTCTGGAGGGCCAGCCATTTTGCATAGACTACATTTCTTAGAACTATTAGGTAGTGACTCCTTAAAGAAATAGCTTAAGACTTAAGGACTCACTTGAGACAGAAAGCCAAATAAATAAATACATGAAAGAAAAGAAATCAATGACATTTTACATATCTTTAATTGATAACAGCGGGTCTGCATTACCAATTTCCATGTACTATTCCACACTTGATAAAAACTTTTTTGCTTACTTTTCCTAGAGCTTCAACAGGATATTTATAAATTCATTTTGCTTTGTTATAGAAATTTGCACAATAATGGGTCTTATGACTCAGAGTTCCTAAATCCTGCTTCTGAGAAATTGCCATGTTCCCAAGGGCCCAGAATAACTTGGCTATTTTATAGGAAAAAAAAAAAAAAAAAGTTTTATATAACCTCTATTCAGCCTACTTGGTGGATATCTTTAAATTCCCTTTCAACACCATTTATTAACTCCATCCGTTATAACCTCATGTGAAAGCATCTACTGCCCTATCTCCCCTTCTCTTACACACAGCTTACCCCTTTCTCCCCTTGATGCTTCCCGTGCAATTCCAAGGTCTGTTTCCATTTCCCTTGACTTATTCCAAGGATTCACTAAATTAACTTCCACCCCTTCTCTACTGTCTCCTTTTACCAGCTTTTTATATTCCTCTGTTTATTCTTTTTCTAACGATCCCCAACAAGAACATACCAGCTTCCTGCCTGCCTTTCTACCTTCCTGCTTTTCCTGATTGCCTTTCTGCCTTTCCAGACACTCCAATCCAAAAGCCATTATGTGGGCCAAGCAAGACAGGCGTCTGAAGCATCTGTGTGGAGGGCAGGGTGCAGCCATGGCCAACAGCAGATGCTCGAAAAGCTAACTGAGATGAACAAGCTCCCCCATTGAGGAGGAAGATGAATGGGTTGAGGTTCCTGAGGAGGTTTGATGAGGAGCATTGGAGCCTGAGGTGAGTAAGGTGGGGGCCCACATGGTCAAGTGGGGGACAGTGGCAGCTCAGAGTGGGGGTTTAGAGCAGGAGAAAGGTCAGGACCACATCCACATGAGGCAAGGGTGGCAGAAAGTGATAGTTACAGGAGATGGAGTGCATACCAGGATGCTTGATCCAACAACGGAATATATTATGGATAACTGGAACCAAGTTTCTTGTTGTTAAATAAGGTGTTTACAAATGTGGTGTTGGATTGGAATTGGAAGTATTGGTATAAACTGATGGGTCTCAGTATGGAGAGATACAGAAACAAACATAGGGGTGTGTGTGTGTGTGTGTGTGTGTGTGTGTGTGTGTGTTTGTGTTTGTGTTTGTGTCTGTGTGTAGCAGCAATGGGGAAGTCCAGTGTGCAGATCTTGGTTTGTAAATACCACTCCCATTAAAAGCAAACAGTGCTGCTTGGAGAGATGTCTGATTCTGGGGCTAAGGCAGGGAAAGTACAGGATGTGTCTGGAGAATTATGTCAGAGAGTAAGGAAGAACTCAAAGACTAATGGGTATGTGTCAAAGGGATACAGGGACCAGACTGAAAGAGCTCCCACTGGCCAAATCTAGAACCATTTGAGCACAAAAATAAATAATGATATCAGTAGATTACAATTCATTGAATACAGTAGGAATCCACTGAATGAATAAAAAAAAAAAGCTATTTCTTTTTTTAAATTTTTTATATTTTTTAAATTAGTGAACAACTCCTTGCTACAAAAAAGCTATTTCTTACAACAATATAATGCCAACTAATAAATGTAGAAATACTGATAGGATTAGAAAATTTTTACATGATAATTATCATAGTAATAACTAATTGAGCCAAGAAACATATTGTTGCTGAAACTGATGAATACAAATTTGATGAGAAACAAGATATTCACATAATTTAAAAATTGTCCTGTAATCTTCCAGAGTGTCAGGGTCATGATAGCCAAGGAAGAACAGAAATTGTCCTGGACTGAAGGAGATGAAAGAGACCTACCAGTAAACATAAAACATGATCTTGGGCTGGATTCTTTGCTATGAAGGATGTTGTTAGGATAATTTGTGAAACTTGCATAGGTCTGAAGATTTGATATTAATGAATCAATATTAATTTCTTGATTTTGATGGTTGCATGATGTCTATGTGGAAGAATATTCTAGTATGCAGCAAATACATGCTAAAATATTCCAAAGTCAGGGTATCAGGTCTGCAACTTAGGGGGAAATGTTCTCCATATGCTTCCTGCAAGATTTCTGTATGTTTGAAATGACTTCAAAATTAAAAGATAAAATAGAAAAAAGACTGTGCTGATTGGGAATCTTTGGTTGAAACCAAGGAAACTGATAGTGAGCAACTTGAAAAATAAAGAAGTATATTTACTAGCAAGAGACTGGAGAGCCAGAAGGAAGACATGAATGAAAACAGAGGCTTGGGAAGGACAGGCAGCAGGCAGCTCTGGGAATCTCAGCCACAGGCAGGCTGGGTCCATCCCATCCTGAGGGCCTCCTCTCAGCATCTCCACTGGGGGAGGCTTGAGCTTCAACCTTGGCTTGCCTACCCAAGTTCGGGTTTGCCAGGATGAGAAGTTCCACTGCCCCACTTGCCTCTCACAGTTCCTGTTTCCCCTTGGTTTCACTATCTTGTCAGCCCTTCCATACTTTCAAGAAGCTTTTGTTTTTAGCAGGAGGGCTTGTCCAAATAATCTAACTGACTATTTTCTCAAAAAAGAGAAATCACTGCTTTAGTCTCTTCACAGTACAAACCATTTTCTAAACATTCTGTGTATTTGTTTCCTTTCTGTCTCCCCCAGCAGACTGACAACTTGCTCAATATCAGTATAGTCATACCTTCTCACAGGGCAGAAACTAGCATGAGCACAGAGGACCTCCTGTATCAGACACCCCACAAGCCTCCCAAGACTGGCTGAGGCACTTCCTCTTCACGTTTCCCAAGACAGTAAGAATGCATCCGTTCTTCCCACATCACTCTTGAAACCATCTTCAAGATCTGGCTTGCGTGGGCTCACTACCCCAGCTGCTGCCTTTCAGTTTCCATGCCCTTCCACCTCCACCCAGTATGTGCTGGGAATGGCTCTTCTTTCTCTGGAAAATTCCCCTTTATCTTTAATACCTTAGTCAAACACTGCCTGCTCTGTGAAGCTTTCCCCAACATCCTTGGTGAAGGCCCCATAGCATCTTCTACCTATCTCTACTATTGTACTGAAATTCTTTCATTTATTTTTCTGGTCCCCCACTGTAATGCCATATTCATCAGTGTATTCCCAATACATAGTAGAAGCCCTGCAAATGTTCACAACATCCTAGAGCTTCAGAGCGGATTGATGCTCTCTGGTCAACCTCGTCTCAAGTATGACGGACTCTCAAATTACCTAGGGAACGCTTAAAAATGCAGTTCCTGGCTTTGACCCCAGGATATTGCAATTAATCTGTGTGTGTGTGTGTGTGTGTGTGTGTGTGTGTGTGTGTGTGATGACTTTAATTGTTGGCTACAGTATGCATACACATACAAGAAGTAGTAGGGTAGCTAAAGCACAGGAAAGGCTACAAAATACAACACAGGGATCAATACATTTGCCAAACATTCAAAATCCTTATTAAAAAAAAGGCTGTACTGGTCCTTTCAACTTTGTCGTTATTCAGCTTAGCCTGTATGGCCATTCAGTGGGGTAATAGGGGAGGGCAATTCATGAGATTTGGTTCCCTTCCTATAGTCCCACAGATTATAAGTTTCAGGAAAGGTATATAGGGGTGAGGGTAAGGAGTAGGATTTAGGCCTGGTCTGGTTTCCCTTTATATAAAAGAGCTGGCCCCCATCTCACATGGCTTAGGTGTACATTCCCCAAAAGAAATAAAATAGTGAGGGCCCCAAAACCTGTATGTTGAACAAATATCCCTGGCGATTCTGGAAGAAATTTTGAAAAGTGCTATTCTAGACTATTTTAAACCTATAGCCCCTTTTTCATCCACTCTGGCCTTGGTGGGCCGCTCTGTAGGATGTGAGCCTCTGATAAGCCAGGCAGATGTCCCTCACAGCTCCTCTTTGTCATGCTGGTGTTTTGATGCCTGTTGCCACTTTCTTAGTCAGATTTCCACAGAGGCTTACTTGAGGCTCCAATTTTGCTGAACTCTGCTTTCGGTGATTTTATATCCTGCATCAATTCATATTCACTTTGACTCTTAGTTTTCAAACTTCACGGTTTCTATTACCAGGTCCAAATAAGTCTGAACTCCCCGCTCTGCCCCACCTCCCCACTGCACGTCATTTCCTATCATAACCCATAAGACCTCCTGGGCCCTGCCAGCCACTCTGCCCAAGGTTTCCAAAGGCCTCCACCTAAGCTTTTCCTTACATCCACAGTGCTTCCTAAAATGCTGTGACAAAAGTCAAGATGAATGGAAACTTTGAAGAGAAATCCACTTCTTTTTCAGATATAAAATTGACTTTCTGAATTTCACTGGATGCTGGTTTAAGGAACTGAAATATCTGCGTTCTCAGGCTTCATTAAGCAGTGTCCCTGTCATGTGCAGGGAAGAGAAATCCCAAGGCTCTTCTGCTTCCTGGGCTGTGACACTTTTTATCTTCATGCCCCCATGAACCCCACTAAATTTGTTTTCTTATCTGCTCCCGCCAGGAACGTAAACAAGCTAGATCTGGCATGGTTAACCAACATCAAGATGGTCCCAGCAGCACAGCATTCTCAGGCAGTTATTCTCAGGTTCCAGTGAATGTCATAAGTGACATGATCTGATCTAAGTCATCAGGTCTGGGCTATAGAATGCTAAGAAAATCTGCTGATTATCATATGGGGATAACAAATCAGAGTTTCCAACTTGCAAAAAATTGGTTTGTATTATTCCCAGAAACAAACTGAAATGTCCACACAAGACAGAAGGATAATATAAATGTGTGAATTAAGTAGATTTAAGAAAATAAGACTTAGTGTGAATTGTGGGGAAATAAGAGCAAATCTCACCAAAAGACATTCAGATTAGAGAAAAACCGTGCTAGATGTTCCCACAAAATAAAGTCTGCTGACCTGCCATCCTGCCATATTCACCTATATCCTTAAAAGATGTGTTTGATGTTTTTAGCTAAGAATTTTAGTTAGGTTCTAGGTTAAGCTACTAATGAAAAGATGTTAAAATTCAGTGGCTCAAGTAAGACAGACATTTATTTTTATAACAGGCTAGAAGTAGATGGACAGTCCAGGGCTGTAGGCAGCTCTGCTCCATGAATACACTCAGTATCAAAGCTAGTGGCACAGCTCAACCATCTTCCACACATGCTTCCACCTGTATCAGAGTTTGTTGCAGCTGCCAAAGGCAGGAGAAAGGCATGTCCCTGATGTTGCACACACCACTTCCACCTAACTGCATGGGCTCTCCTGGAACCCTACTAAAACCCATGGAGGGAGTTGTAATACTAACAGACAGAAAGGGATAATAGATACTGAGGGATGGCAACGGTTTCTGCCATCGTAAGTTTTTGAGTAAAAGCCAAGTGATGAATCTCCATAAACCTAAGTGTATCTCCAGTCTTAAATATGCATTTATTGATAAATCAATTCTGAATTCATCAGCTTTTGACCTTTGGCATTTAATTTTAACACTATGTGAATGAAGAGAACTACTCACAAATTCACTTGAACAGCAGGAAATGCAAGAATAATGTAAGGAAGGCTGGATGCTAATGAGCCTCAAGAGCTTCATTTAATAGGTGTAATAAAAGCAATCAATTATACTTATTACTAGTACATAATACACTGTCACAACAACTGCCAAAAAAGGGTACAAATCAAGGCAAATGCAAGGGGCAGAAGTCTTATTCTCTATTATTTAAGCACTTATTGTTGCTGTTTTTCGCCCATCTTATGATAGAAACCTAATGGATATACATAAACCACAGATAGCAACAAATCAGACCTCAGTAAGAAAATTTTTAAAACAATGGCATGGTACAAGATGATATGGAAACAAAACTGACTCCATCTTGGATGCTGATTCATTACTTTGGCTTTTCGGCCCCATTCCCATGAATGCCTCCTGATGCCTGCTTTATTCACTGTCCTTAGTATAAGAACATGTGAACCTTGATGTATGGCATGAATCATAGTCTATGAGGCACACAGCGTTCTTGCCTGTTCCGAAGCGTTGCCTTTAATTGTCCCTGGTAGAGCACATCCACCTTTCCCTATAGCATATAAGCCCTAGGTCTGGGGAGTTACGGCACCAGGGTCTACTTGTCTTGCTGCTCATGAACTTCCATCCATCAGCTCCCCAAATAAGCGACCCTTCAGTGACAAACTGGATTTGTCTGTCTCATCCTTTGATTTCTCAGTTCCTTCAGCATTTGGGAGTCGCTATGCATATGATCCTTTTATGGAACAAATGTGTCTAAGAATGAACTGGCACATCTCTGATACTGAGTTTTAGTTGGTGGCAACCTAGACCACAGGAAAGGCTGATTGGCTACAAAATCACAGCATTCCTAAGATTCTTTTTATTTGATTTCTGTTCCCTGGATTTACCTTCCTGGTATGTCTTGCATTTTCATGTACCCATGATTATCCGTGCCGTTGTCGCTGCCTGCAGTATCTCTGCCATACTGACCTCCTTACCATAAGCTTCCATGTCCCAGGCCTGGTGGTTACTTCTGGGGCTTTCCCAGATTTTCCCCAGCAGTTAGTCACATTATCTTCCTTGCTTCCACAGTCATACGTACAGCAGACAGAATCAAAACATATGCTGTATTCCATTGATTTCGTGTTCCTATTCCCTTCAACAATGTCCACTCATTAAGAGCAAGGCCTATGTTTCCTTTACTCACCTCAGTTTTTCCCTCTTCCTAGGATGGTGCCCCATACACAGCAGGTGCTTAATAATGTTACTAAGTTTGCAAACAGCAGTAGACATAGTACCATAAGGGAAAGATGAAAGAACTGAACCAAACATTAAAAAGCAAAGGCAAATCTAGCTGCCCACTATACTGAAAAATGTTCCCAGCTGCCCATTCTAACTCATCATCCACTGAACTTCCCAGACCTACTCCAGGAGGCAGGTGATCACTGCAGCATTGCTTATTGTTGTGAAAAGCTAGCAAAACTTAATTTATCTATCATAAAACCATGTTGGTATAGACTGTTTAATTCATTCCCTGGAATACTCTATAGCAGTTAAAATGAATAAATTGATTTGCATTTATCAATCAATAAGAATAAATCCCAAAAAAGCATTAAATTGAAAAAACCAAGTTCTTGAACAATATGTAAATATATCATTTAAGTAAATCACATGCATTATCTTTTCAAAAAAAAAACAGGTACATTTTTCAAAAGTAAAATTTTAAAGTAAGAACATTTCCCTCAACACCATTTTCCCTCCAGCTTCTGTGCTTTCTATAATTTGCACTATTAGGAAGTTCAGGAATTGGAAGCAAAATTCCATAAGCAGGAAAGACCAGAGCTCAGGAGGCTCTGTGCCATAAAATTATTAAGTTTCTATCAAATAGGGAAGTTCAAATTCTAATCAAGATATTCCCAAGGAATCTCTAAGTAATTCTTCTTTGACTACATGTTAGTGAGATGAAGAAAAAAAAAACTAAGAAGGATATTAATAGCCTTTAGCCTCCAAAGAAAATTTACAGTACTCAAGGAAATGAAATTTAAATGTATGGCTTTTAAAACCTTGGCTCTTAACAAAGGATGCAGCCATTGGTGAGTAGGAAAGAATCCCCATGCCAGGAAGGAAGACTAGAAACTCTCTACTCCTAAGAGGGAGGGCTTCAATGCCTGCTTACCCAATTTCCAGAGTCTAAGACGAAATGATGTAGGGAAGGACTATTAAACAGGACATGAGGAGATCTAGATTTATAACTTCTCTCCATTTGTACCCCCGCCCCCTTCAAATCCATTCTCTGCTCTGTTCCACGTTTGGAGAGGCTAGGTTCTATAAGTCATAGCAGTTCCACCCAGTTTATAGTGCTGTTTCATCCAGTATCCTCCCTGCAGTCTGGCTTCTAGTTGAGTTTGCTCAATGGGACCTATCAGAAAGAGATGGAGGGTGGAAAGAGAAGTTGGGGTATCTCTTCCTCCTTTTCTACCTACTTTGATGTCATAATTCTGGTAGTGGCTGTGTCCCTGTGAAGCTAAGGTCAGGCTGGGCTCCTCCTGAGACCTGGAATCTTTTGCTAGGTCTACCTGATCAACCATGTAGGCATCCCTCTCTCAGCACCTTGCCAGAAAGAGAGGCACAGGGCCCTCTTCCTAAAGGATTCAGATCTCCCTACTCTCTTCCTCTGCAGGCAGGTAGGACTGTCTTCTGGAGGGAAGAAATCCTTTTCCCTTCATGTTTCTGACCAGGATACATGATTCATGCCCTGAACCTCTCCCCACTTCATGTCTTAGGCTTTGAAAACAAAAGCAAGATTTCTGCTTTCTGCCTTGCCCCATGCCCCCCTAAGTTAATGAGCACAGGGCCAGGCCCCCACCTGAATGGAGGAAGAAAAGAAGGAGGGGGAGAGAGGGCAGCAAGGACACAGATCACTCACTCACAGTATCACAGCACCACCGGTCAGACCCTCCACAGCTCATGTCCACCCTGCTCACTTCCACCCACATTTCAGCCAG
Source organism: Saimiri boliviensis (assembly GCF_048565385.1). NCBI lineage: Eukaryota > Metazoa > Chordata > Mammalia > Primates > Cebidae > Saimiri > Saimiri boliviensis. The sequence continues at coordinate 90,739,088 of NC_133458.1, read as the reverse complement.
TCTCAACCTCCCGACCTTGGCTCCATCATTCCACAGCTCTAGTAATGGGGGCATCTATGTTTTTTGCACAGGTCACTTAACAAGACAGAAGCACTGTTTAGTAAGTTACATGGCATTTCCAACATGCACCCCATTCCAAATTGGCACTCTGCTGAGCACCAGACACCCGTGTGGGGGCCTCTCTAAGCCTCCTACACAGTCTTCTCTTAGACAGGCTGGAGGTGCCCCTGGAGGGCAGACAGGCGTTGGGGGAGTCAGGGGTGGACTCTTGCACAGAGTTTGGATAAAGAGCATAAGCTTTTCTGCAGGCAAACCCTGCATCCAAACTCCAATTCTGCCAACCAGGAAGAGTGTGATTTTAGTCCTCTGTTCCCTCAAATGTACAATGGGCATAACAATAGTACGCACATCATAGAGTTACTGCCAACATACATGAGAATGTACATAAAGCACCATACCTGGAACCTGGGAAGGGCTCAGTAGGGAAATCTCTGTCTTCGTTATTGCTAAGACTATCCACTGCGTACGTCCCAAACTCTCCCAAGAGCTCTTCTAGAGCTCTTCTGCCACTTTCTGCCCCTGTGGATCTGAAAAGACAGGCAGGTTAGTTGTGAAAGGGACAAAGTAGGCAACAGGATCCTGTGGTGCAATCTCAGGGGACCCATGACCCCCACACTGCAGTCTCCCAATGGCATACTGGGTGATGGGCCATTTGGCAAGCTGGTATTGAGTTCCCACTACATGCCAGTCATTGCATTAGATGCTAGGACACAATGACAGTGGTCTCTCCTCTTGAGGCATTAACAGTCTCACGGACAAACAGACCCATGACAAATCCTCCATTAAAAAAATAACGGGCACTTCATTAAAGTCAAGGGTAATATGATTGACAAGTCACAGTATTAAACATATTCCCACTTATCATTAAAATAGATTCTGGGACAAACTCTCCATAGTATATGATGAGACTTTTGACAGAGGTGAGCCCCAAGCACAGACAGGTCAGAAACATTTCTAGCCCCAACCCAGAGGGTCATGAAAAGACTTTAGAAAATGTAACACCTGAGAAGAGTCTGGAAGAAGTTGAAGGTTACCAGGTGGGCTGGGGGTAGCGGAGGAGAGCAGGGAATATGTAAAACAGTTACAGCTGAGCACAGGAAGTAGCAAGCAAAAATGGAGAAGTGAGTAAAAGGCAGAGCCCAAGAGTCTCTTAGATCACAACAAAAACTTTAGGCTTTATTCTGAATATCCTAAAGATGTAAGTAGAGAAGTAAAATGGTTAAATTTTGATTTGAAAAAAAAAAATTCTGATGGTAGTACGAGACATAGATAGGAAGCAGGAAGCCTGGTGACAGGGAAAACATTCAGGAGGTGACTGCAATAATCCAGGAGAGACATGAGGACAGCCCAAACTAAGGCAGTGGTGGTGACTAGCGATGATGCATAAAAATAATTCTTATGATCGTGTTTATAATTCCATATATTATAAACAAAATTATGGTATGAATGTCAATATTCCATTTATACACCCAATGTATAAATATACAGTATACCTATATAATGAATATATACATTTGTAATTGTATGTATTATTGCAAAATTATTATAATTTACAAAAAATACGTAAGTATAATCATGTTTATAGTTATTACTGAGTGTTTTCTGTGTACGGGGCACTGTTCTAAGACCTCTATATGGGTTAAGTCTTCTAAACTTCACAACAGTCACTTTGCGGCAGGTGCCATTACTATTCCCATCTTGAGATGAGGAAACTTACACAGAGTCAGACAGAGATTAAACTTGTAGAACCAGGATTCAAACTCAGGCAATTCTTACTCCAAAGTCATAATTATTGCTGTGTGCTTCCAAGAGATTTTTAGAAAAAAATGTCAAATTGGTTATGGGGCTTTGCGGGGACAAATGAAGGATTTCCTCTAGATGGCTAACTGGTGGATAGTGGAGGAAAAGATTTTCAGAGGATGATGAGCTTGTTTTGGACAAGCTGACTCTCGCACACCCATTGAACACCCAAGGAGATATGATGTCTAGTGGGAACACTGGCAGCTAGAGAGACGCTGTCTTTCTCACCTTTGAGATCTCAGCACCTAGCCTCTTAGAGGATTTTTAATAAGTGTGTGTTCAATGATTAGAAAATTGGAAGTCATTAACAGAAAGTACAAGAGTAGATGTCAGCATGCAGGGAAGAGTGTAATGTAAGAAGTCAGTCAGTGATGGAGTCTTAGAAAGAATCAGTGTATAAAGAATAGGCAGAGGAAGATCAGCCACAGAGGTGCTAATTCAACATATGTTAAGTCCTCCACGTAAGCAATATTTCTCCCTTTTTATGGCATGGTGCTGAGGTAGGAAGGGTGACGGGCTACAAAATAGAAAACTATAAACATTGATCAAAGTCAGCAACACCTAGTTATAATATGTATCTAACTTTTTATAAGAAAATGCCTAGCAAGACTTCTAAATAAAGGGATAACATGGACAATGAGGAACGTGGATGAGGGAGAAGAAAATGGTCTGGCTGGCCAATGCAAGCCCAGACCAGGCACTGCTTACCAGACTAGCATGGCTTCCACCTCACCCTTGCCAATGGACAATGTTGATATTCATACCAGAAGCTTGTATTGTTCTAAGACATTTACCCAACTATCCATGTGTGTTTCTACCTCTCCATGAGTTCTGTCAGCAATAACTACTGATCATCTGCTTTTACGAACAAGGCAAAAAGCCAACCCCCACATCATGAAAGATACTGGTGTTGGAACCTGGTCACATAGTTCCCTTGATGATGAGCTGTTTAGCTGTTTATGAAACCCTCAAGGCTTTCTGTGCAAAGCTGTGCGTCTTCACTGAACATAAAAAGATAAACTGAAAAAAGCCTGGCATTTATCTCCTGTGTTAGGTGAAGGTATCAGGTGCTAAGTAGTTCCTAATACTTTGAATAGGAAAATGTTTAAAATGACTTTTCTCCTCCATTTTTTTTTTACTTCATATGGTTCATATGGTTTTACTTCATATGGTTGCCTCTATTGCCTCCTTAAAATTTTACCTGAACTGTGAAGCCAAGTCTCATTCTCGAATATTTTCTAGGATGATCTCAGTGCCTCAGTTCTTACTGGCTAATAAAACTATTCATTCTTACACCTGTTGTTGACCATTTGCCAACACTATGTGTACCTTACTGTTAGAATTAAACCTAAGTATGATTGTAACTTTTCATTCATATAATATAAACATTTTGTAATGCACATAGGACAGAAAATTCAAATATAAAGGTACAGAACAAAGACTTCTAACACTTTCAAGAAAAAAACAAAAATGCATCATTTTATCAAAAACAAAAAAAAACAATGAATGTTCATTAATGTTTAAGTTCAGTTTTCTAAGCTCAGACAAAGTTAGGTTAACTTTGACACAGATGAAAGAGAAGAACATATTTTCCCCTCTCCCTGGAGAGGAAAATGCATTTTCTTCTCTTCACAGCTTTCATGCACCTGACAGCTAAACTTAGCCTTGGGCCAGCGAACAACTCACTCATTGAGTTAATGCCACAGCAATAAAGGAATCTTTTGCCATATCAGTTGCAAGTTTTTGTCAAGACATTAGACAAGGATCCCAGTTCAGAAATGTCTGTGGACAGTGTCCCTCTCAGGAACACAGCTCCGAACCTGGGACTCTGTAGTGGCTCTCACGTGCCCTTCTCAGAGAGCATGCGGAGGAGCCAGAGTGAGGCTCCAGGATCCAAAGATCCTCAGCCAGGCTGAGAAGAGCTGCCCTTGGAAGTGGCTACTGCTCCCCAGAACATTCATGCAAGCTGGAGGGGCCGTGGCATGAACAGAACTGGGGAACACCAGGATATAAAGCCTTACTTAGGCAGCAACTTTATTAATGACACAGCTTCAATCACATCACTCAGCCTTTCTGAGCCTCCCTTCTTTACCCTCAAGTAGCAATGAGGATTTTGAACCACTACCTCTCAGCTGTTTTGGGGAGTAAGTAATATCATCAAACAATGTTCAGGAGGACATGAAATGACAGCTGAGATCACCACCCACTTGAACTTTTCAGCCCTGTTTTCCCCTGCCATCCTGGTCCTAAGGCCACTTCAAATCCAGAGCATGGCTTGCTCCAGAAGACCTTTCTTCCAGAAAAATTTCAGGGAACACACTGTGGTCAGGTAAAAGAGGAATTGAGACATTTAGGATACATACTGATATATGCTAATGTAAGTAAGTAATATCATAGATGTTACACAGATATGGGTTGCTGTTTTGCCTTCTTCTGCTTTTATTTTTATTTATTACTGATAGGACCTTGAATAGGTGATTTTCCACCCTTTTTGGTTTCTAATTCTGTATTTGTTACATAAGGAATGTCCATTTGAATGCCTAATAGGATTCTCAAACTTAATTGTCTGGAACCAAGCTCCCCAGTCCAGCTCCTACCAGTGTCCACAGCAACTCTGTTCCCTCGTAACGCAGCCAGTCACTTGGACTCACCCTTGACTCGGCTGTCTGACATTTCACATCCAGTCCATTAGCAAATTCTGTTGGCTGTACCTCCAAAATGTCTGCAATCCAACCGTACTTTGCACTCACACAGCCTTCTCTAGTCTGAGCTGCTATCAGATCTCCCTGGTGAACTGAATCAGAGCTAACTGTTCTTCCTGTTTCCTTCTTGCTCTTCACCCCTATCCCCGCTCTATTATCTGTCCAGCAGTGAGAGAGATTCTCCTAAAGCCTGTGCATGTCTGCCTAGGGTCCCTGAGGGTAAAGTCCTCATGTCTGCCTAGGGCCCATGTGACAAAGGCTTCTGTATGCACATTTTATTTGATATTGTGGTCCCAGGGACCAGGAGTGAGGGGCAGGCATTAAAACAGGAAAGAGGTGGAGTCAATACAAGAAAGCTTTACTTAAGCAAGCGATGCTTTGTCACCAAGGGACCTCTTGATGAGCATTATTAATATGTCACAAAGACATGCACATAAGAGAAGAGAAGGGGAACACTATCTATTCCTTGCATCAACAGCCTGTTGTACCTGTGTGAGTCTAAGAGGATGTCTCTTACTACAGGTTCAGAGGAGCTTCTAGGACAAGAGACCAGCCCAGTGGCACAAGCCTGCAATGAAGCACTTGTGAAATTCAGGGTGGAAATGGTTCAGCAATTGTGGCTAGAAAAGGGTAGGGCCAAGGCTAAGAGGATTATTCCATACCCGTACTCTGCCCTCAACCACCTCACAGCTTCCCATCTTCCCCAGCATAAAATCCAAAGCCTTCACCTGTATCCACACCAGCCTCCTCACTGTGCCTTGAAGACCCACTACACATGCCCCATCTCAAGGTCTCTGTTCTCACTCTCTTCTTTCTCCCACTTAAAATGTTCTGTTCAGATGCCACGTTATCAGCATAATCTTGTTAAATCCAGTGAGTTCTAAATTCCTCTTCAATGAGTCAGTATGTCAGTATGCTCAGTTTCCCCGTTCTTGGTTCTCCATTTTAAAATTTAACTCCCTCATCTCCTTGCCCCTAGTTTCAGCAAACAGCCTTCCCACCAGCTCTGATCAGTAGTTCACATCTGTTCCCTTGGTTACCTGCACTCATTCCTCTCATCAAAACGGCACATCCCCTCGAGCATCCCCCTCCTAACCCACATATTTCGATTCCTGACTCAGCCTAGTTACTTGCTTCATCCTGAGTCACCCCTAATAACCTGCTCCATCCTGAGCCACTCCTGGTCACCTGCTGGTCAGCTGGAACCAAGCTCCCCAATCCATCTCCTACCAATGTCAACAGCAACTCCATTCCCTTGCAGCTCAGCCAATCACTTGGTGTCAGCCATGACTTGGCTGTCTTACAGGCATCACCCCTGGGCACCTGCCCTGACCTGAGTCACCTTTAGTCACCTGTTTCATAGCTATCTGTCAAGCCAAAAACTGCTCACCCTGCCATACCCTTGCTGTCTTTAAAACGGCCCACTGGAATTAACTTAGCCTGTGCAGTCAAACCCTAGCCAATAGGGGAACCACACAGCAGTAGGGGCTACCTGCAACAAGGATAAAAACCCCTTCCCCTGTCTTGTTCAGGTGTGCTCTCGCCATTGCTCCATACGCAAGATGCACCTTTCTAAAGAAGTAAATTGCTTTGCTGAGAAAATTTATATTTGAGTGCTATTTCTTTTGCGGCACTGAAAGTTTATTTCTAACAATCTTGTATAGAAAATCCTAACGAATCTATTCAAAAACTATTAGACAAGTTCAAAGTACAAGACCTATATTCATAAATCAATTGTATTTCTATACACTAGCAATGCACCATTAAAAACTAAATTTTAAAAAATCTCATATACAATAACATCAAAACCAGTAACATACTTTAGAATAAATTTAACAAAAGAAATACAAGATTTGTACACTGAAAACTATAATGCATCATTGAAAAAAAATGAAAAAATGCTTGTATAAATGGAAAGCTATCCAATATTTATGGATTAGAAAACTTTATATTGTTAATTTATCTAAAGATTTAAGGCAATTTTATCAAAATCCAATTGCTTTATTGTCCTGCAAAAATTGACAAGTTGATCCTAATATTCATATGGAACTGCCAAAGACCCAGAATAACCAAAATAATCTTAGAAAAAAATGAACAAAATTGGAATACCAAAAATTCCTAATTTCAAAACTTACTACGAGGCTATAGAAATCAAGACAGCGTGGTACTAGCAACCAGATGGAGATATAGCTCAATGAAATAGAATTGAGAACCCAAAACAAACTCACTGTATCTATGACCAATTGATTTTTATACAAGACTGCCAAGAAAATTCAATGAGGAAAGAATAGTCTTTGCAACAAATGGTGCTGGAACAACCAGATATCCACATTTTACAAAAATGAAATTGGGCCCCTACATCACACCATACATTAAAAATTAACTCAAAATTTAACAGCAAAACTTTTGAAATACTTAGAAGAAAACATAGGAATAAATCTTTATGACATAGGATTAAGCAATGGTTTCTTAGATATGGTACCAAAAGCACCAGCAAAACAAGAAAAGAATCGGCAAACTGGAGTTCATGAAAATTAAAAACTTTAGTACTTCCAAGTACACTATCAGAATGAAAAAAAAAAAAAAAGAACTGATAGAATGGGAGACAATATTTGCAAATAACATGTCTGATATGGAACTTGTATTCTGAATACATAACACAAATCAACAATAGAAAAACATACAGCCCACTTTTTAAATTTGCAAAAGATTTAAATCGACATTTCTCTGAGAAGATACCCAAATGAGCAATAAGAACATGAAAAACTGTTCGACATCATTAGTCATTAGGATAGTCAAAACCACAATGAGATATTACTTCACATCCACTAGGATAGCTTTAATTTTTTAAAAACAGGCAACAACAAATGTTGGCAAGGGCACAGAGAAACTGCAATCTTCATGCATTGCTGGTAGAAATACAGAAATAACACAGGACTTTGGCAGAGTTTAAGAGTTCCTCAAAATGCTAACCATAGAGGTACCATATGACCCATCAATTCCACTCCTAGGTATATATACAAAGAACATATGTGCACAAAACCTTGTGCACATATGTTCATAAAACTTGTACAAAAATGTTTGATATTATTCATAATCACCAAAAGTGGAAACAATCCAAGTATCCATCATAAGATGAACTGATAAACAAAATGTGGTATAAACACACAATAGATTGTTATTCAAACTTAAAGAGGAGTGAAGTACTGACACATGCTATCGATGAACTTTGAAAATGTCATGCTAAGTGAAAGAAGCCAGACAAAAAGGCGGTATTGTATAATTTCATGCATATAAAACATTCAGAATAGAAACATCCATAGGAACAGACAGATTCGTGGTTGCCCTGGGCTAGGAGGGGGATAAGGGATGGAAAATGACTGCTAATGGGTAAAGGTCACTTTTATTTTTTAGAAAGTGATGAAACTGTTCTAATATTAAATAGCAGTAATGCTTGCACAACTCTGTGAATGTACTAAAAACCACTGAATTTTACACTTGAAAAGGGTGAATTTTATACTGCATAAATTGTATGTCAATAAAGCTGTTTTTTTTTTTAAATGACAACAGCAAATACTTGCAAGGATACATAGGAAGTGGGTCTCTCATACACTGCTGATGGGAATCTAAAGTGCTATAGCTACCATGAAAAATAAATGGGTAGTTTCTTTTAAAAATAAACATAACTCTTATTATACTATCCAACAATCACCCACCTAAGCATTTATCACACAGAATGAAAACGTTATGTCCACACACAAACCCATACGTGATTGTTCACAGCAGCTTTATTTGTAATAACCATAAATTGGAAGCAGCCAAAATGTCCTATAAGGGATAGTTAAACAAACTATAGAATATACATACCATGAAATACTACTGAGCAATAAAAAAGAATTATTCATACATACAATTTGAATGAATCTTAATGGCATTATGCTGAGTGAAAGAAAAAAAGCCAGTTTCAAAAGGTCATATACTGAATATCCCAATTACCTTGATGTGATTGTTATACATTCTATACAGGTATCAAACCATCATATGTAGCCCCCAAAAGGCACCACTATTATATATCAATTTTTAATTGTAAAAAACTGTATATACTATATAATACCAATTCTAGTGCATTCTTTTAAAGAAAATTACTGTTATATGTTTAGGAGTGCAAGTGCAGATTTCTTACATGCATATATTGTGTATTGGTGAAGTCTGGGTATACAGCACATTCTTGAGATGACAAAATAGTAGAAACAGAGAACAAATTAGTGGTTGCCAGTGGTTATGGACTGGGGATATGGGGGCGTGTAAGGAGTTGGGTATGGCAATAAAGGGGTAGCAACAGGGAGAGCTTTGTGGTTATGAAATAGTTCTGTATCTTCAACAAGGTGGTTACGTAAATCTACACATGATAAATTTACACAGAATTTTACACACACATTATATCAGTGTCAATTTTCTAGTTATGATATTGTACTAAAGTTATACAAGAAATAACCATTGGAGTGAACCATGGAAACTCTGTGTACTACCCTTATAACTACTTGTGAATCTATAATTATTTCAAAATAAAAACTTAAAATAATAACAAAAATTTACAAAACACTGCTCTGGAGAATCTTTGTAAAGTCCTTTCACGCTCTATATTTGTTTTGGTGAAAAGAAAACCAACATTCCATAAAATGAAAACTTGATAAATTGGACTTCAACAAAGTTAAAATATTTGTCTCCACAAAAGATCCTGCTAAGAGATACAGACTGAGAAATAATATTTCCAAACCACATATCTAACAAAGGATTAATATCTACTGTATATAAATAACTATCAAAATTCAGTAGTAAAGAAACAATCCAATTAGAAAATGGGCAAAAGATATGCAGAAAAATTTCATCAAAGAGGATATACACATGACAAATAAGCATATGAAAAGATGGTCAACATCATTAGCCATTTAAAATGCAAATTAAAACTACACACCTATCAGGATAACTAAAATAAAAAATTGTGATAATACCAAATACTGGCAAGATGTGGAAAAACTGTATTACTCAAACATTGCTGGTGGAAATGTAAAATAGTAAAAGCACACTGAAAAACAGTTTGGCAATTACCTTTAAAAACTAAAAACAGATTTACCATGCAAATCAGAAATTATACTCTTTAGTATATATCCCAGCAAAATCAAAACTTATTTTTACACAGAAACTTATATATGAACCTTCACAGGAGATTTATTCATAATATCCAAAACATGGAAACTATTCAGTGTCTTTCAATGTATAAGTGATTATATATACTGTGGTACTTACATACCATGTAAAACAATTGAACAACAAAAAGGAAGAAACTATTGAGAACATGCAGCAATTTGAATGAAAGTCAAGAAAATTATGAGTGAAAAAATTCCATCTCAAAAGAATACATAGTGCATGATTACATTTATATAACACTCATGAAATAACATAATTATAGTGAGGAAGAACAGGTGAGTGGTTACCAGGGGTCAGAGATTCAGGAGGGAGGATGTGAAGATAGCTATACAAGATCACAAGTGAGTCTTATAATGATGGAATAGTCAATATCTTGAGTTTGTGGTCAGGAAGATGGCCAACTAGAGTTACCCAGTGTTTTTCCCCTCCACAAAAAGGGACCTATATTTCAACTAAGAGTGACCAAAGAAGTAAAGAGTACCAGGAGAATGGCAAAAGCTCTGTGGAGTACTGAAACCCAGGATGGCACTGTAGAGAGGAGAGTGAGGCATCCTCCCTCTGCAACACTCTCTTTTCCTTCATGATCAGCTTGGATTAGGGGAAACTTCTTCCTATGGGAAAAAAAAGTAAGCTGGAGAACACCAGCAGTCCCCACTGCTACCACAAATGCCAGCAATCCTTGCTACAAGAGACCACCTCGATCTTCACAGATCCTCAGTTTAGTATGGAGAGTAGCTAGGAGTCCAGGCAGCTATACTGCCTGATAGTAACAACCCACCTTGGCCCACCCCCATGGCCAAAGCTGCTACTGCTCAATGCCATCTTCAAACTGGACCTATTACTAGAGTGCATCTTGCCCTAGAAGTCAGTAGCAACTGACTCTCTCCAACTCTGAGGCCTTGCCATCATTCCACCACTCTCACACAAGTCCCTGTAGCACTACAACCCCAACTGCCTGAAGCCTAGACCAGACAAAATGACTGAGAACTTAATGTCTGAATTCACACAGCAACCATCCCCTTAGCAAGGGGGTTGTGGTGGGGTGGTGCGAGGAAGGCAAACCTGCACAGCAGGGAAGCTACCAAACATCCTGTTGGCTGCCACGCCTGTCTGCTGAGCCTGCAAGCACTCAGACTCAGCCTGACAGCTGGTCCTGCTGTGTCCCTACCCTTAGAACAGGCTGCTGCCTACCCAGTCTTACCATGCCTACATGCACCTGTGTGTGACCTGACAGCCAGTCCTGCTGTGTCCCCAACTGGACCTCCATGGAGTCACCCAGGGCCATTGCACCCATAAAAGCTCTTGCACAGAATGACAGTTAAATCCTCTGGCAACCTTGCTTTCCTAGACCAGCCTCCACAGAGCTGGCCAGCTTCACCATTCCCACTAGCAAATATGCCCAGCCTCTGAAAGCTAGCCTGGCAGAAATTTCCTATAAAGCCTGCCAGACACCTTGTCAGCTCTCTATCGCTGCACATGATTAGTCCAGCATCCAACCTGGCACCCCCACTCTCAGCAAAAACACACCACCATTAAAAACACCCAAAGCCTAGACCACTGAGGTAATCAACACACCATTGACAAGAATTATAACCGAAGAAACTGCATAGAGACCGTACCTCTGAGTCTACCCAGGAACAAAGTCAATGCTCCACACCCAACTGACTCCCTAGGACCCACCTAAAGGAAAAAGTCTCTCCCTAGGGAAGCTACCCCATAAAACTGGAAAACATAACTATTATGCTAGATGCACAGAGAGTAACATAAGGACACATACACACACACACACACACATACACACACACCCCCATAAAAAAGCAAAGAAATATGATACCCAAAAAGGAATACAAAGCCTCCAGTGGCAGATTTCAACAACAACAACAAAAAAGGAAATCCCTGAAATATCTGAAAAGGAATTTAAAATAACAATCTTAAGGGAACTCAGTGAGATACAAAAGAACACAAACAATTGAACAAAATCACAAAAACCATTCTGATATCACTGAGAAATTCAATAAAGAGATAGATACCTTTAAAAAGAACCAAACAGAAATCTAGGATCAATGAATGAAACAGAAATCTAGATTCAATGAATGAAATGAAAAATATAATTGAGAGCTTCAGCAAAAGACTAGATCAAGAAGAAGAGTATCTAAACTTCAAGTGTTTTGAAATATCTCAGTCAGAAGGGAATACAAGAAAAATTTTAAAGGATGAAGAAAGCCTACAGGACTTACGGGATGTTATTAAGTGAATAAATTTCACTTATAGAAGTGCCAAGGGAAGAAGACATGGAGCAGAGTACAGAAACCTATTTAATAAAATTATAACCGACAACTTCCCAAGTAGTAGGAAAGGTATGAACATCCAGATTCAGGAAGCTCAAAGGTCTCCATTAGATTCCACCCAAAAAGATCCTCTCTGAGGCATATTATAAGCAAACTGTCAAAACTCAAAGACAAAAAGAGAATTTTTAAAGCTGCAAGAGAAAAGTGCCCCCCTGTATAAGGGATTCTCATGAGACTATCACCACATTTCTCAGCAGAAACATTGCAGACCAGGAGAGAAGGGGGTGATATACTTGAAGTGGTGAAAGGAAAAGAAAAAACAAAACAAAACTATCAACCAAGAACACTATATTCAGCAAAGGTATCCTTCAGAAATGAAACAGAAAATAAAGAACTTCTGAGATAAGCAAAAGCTGAAGGAATTTACCACCACTAAACTGGACTTAAAAGAGATGCTTAAGAGAGTGCTACAGCTGGAAATGAAAGAACAATAATTACTATCATGAAAAGACATGAAAGTTTAAAATGTACCCGTAGAGGTAAATTATAAAATACAGCCATGCCTGTCTGCTGAGCCTGCAAGCTCAGAATGACCCCATGATGTACTGGTGCCATGTAAATATCTCAACCCTCTAGTATAAAAGTTTAAAGTCAAAATGCTAAAAAAAGAAAGAAAGAAAGAAAGAAAGAAAGAAAACAGCTATAATTAGTGGCTAAGGAACATAAATAAATTACTTAAGGCAACAAAAATATAAATTTTGAGGATGACGGGGAAGTCTAGAGTATTTCTATATGGCCAAAGTTAAGTTGCTATCAGCTTAAAATATATCTATAAAACTCTGTTCGTCCAATGGTAACCACAAAGAAAAAAATTACACCAGATATGCAAATGAAAAGAGAAAAGAAACAAAGCTTAGCAATACAGAAAACCACAAAAACACAGTGGTAAACAAAAAAGGAGGAGGAAAATAACAAAGAATAATCTATAAAACAACCAGAAAACAATCAACAAAAGGGCAATCTTTATCTATCAATAATAATAAATATTATCTATCAATAATAATCTTCAACATAAAAGGATTCCACTCTCAAATGAAAAGATAGAGAGTGGCTGAATGGCTAAAAGGAAAACAAGACCCAACTATATGCTGTCTACTTGAGCTGCACCTCACTGTTAAAGACAAACATAGATTGAAAGTGAAGGGATAGGAAAAGATATACCATGCAAGCAGAAACCAAAGTGAGCAGGAAAGTCATATTTATATCAGATAAAATAGATATTAAGCCAAATCTATAAAAAGAGACAAAGAAGGTCATTATGTAAATATAAAGATATCAACTTGACAAAAAGACATAACTATTGTAAATATATATACACTCAATCTTGAAATACCCAAATACATGAAACAAATATTATTTGATCTAAAGAGACAGCTAGACTGCAATGGAAGAATAGCAGAACGCTTCAACACCCCACTGTCAACAGTAGACAGATTATCTAGACAGAAAATCATTAAAGAAACATCAGACTTAACCAAATAATAGACCTGATATTTTTAGAATATTTCCTTTCATAGCTGCAAAGTACACATTATTTTCAACTGCACATAAAACATTCTCCAGAATAGATCATATGTTAGGCCAAAAACCAAGTCTTACCAAATGTAAAAGCTAGAAATCGGATCAAGAATCTTTTCATATTACAATGGTATTAAACTAGAAATCAACAACAAGAAAAACTTTAGAAAACTTACAAATATATGAAAATTAAATAATGTATTTCTAAATAACTAACAGATCATGAAGAAAGCAAAACAAAAATATAAAAATTTCTTGAGACACACAAGGACTGTTTCATACCAAAATCCATGAGACACAACAACAACAAAAAAAATGTTCTAAGAGGGAAGTTCAGAGCAACAAATGTCTACATCAAAAAAGAAGAAAGACATCTAATAAACAACCCAAGCCAAAAACAAAAGACTAAGCTAAACATAAAATTGGCAAAAGGAAGGAAATAAAACTCAGAGCAGAAATAAATGAAATAGAGATTTTTTAAAAATCAAAAGATCAACAAGAATGTTTTCAAAAAGAAAAACAAAAAAACAACACACATTTAGCTAGAATAAAAATGAACACACTCTTCAGAAAATGCTAAAGAACAGATATTATAACAAACAAACTCTTGGACCACAGCACAATCAAATTAGAAATCAAAACTAAGAAATTCATTGAAAACCATATGATTACACAGAAATTGAATAACCTGCTCCTGAATGACTTTTGGGTACATAATGAAATTAAAGCAGAAATTAAGAAGTTCTTTGAACCTAATAAAAACAAAGATATAACATACCAGAATCTCTGGGACACAGCTAAGGCAGTTTTAAGAGGGACATTTATAGCACTAACTGCCCATATCGAAAAGTTAGAAAGATCTCAAGTTAACTATCTAACTTTCCAACTAAAATAACTAAATAATCAAGGGCAAACAAATTCCAAAGCTAGCACAGGACACGAAATAACCAAAATCAGAGCTGACCTGAAGGAGACTGAGACATTAAAAAACTATTCAAAAGATCAACAAATCCAGTTTAACTAGCTTTTTGAAAAAATTCATAAAATAAATAGACCACTAGCTAGAGTAATAAAGAAGGGGAGGGAAGATCCAGATAAACACAATAAGAAATGACAGGTGAATGTTACCACTCACCCCATAGAAATACAAACCACCATCAGAGAATATTATGAACACCTATATGAACATGAATTAGAAAATCTAGAAGAAATGGATAAATTTCTGGACACATACTCCTTCCCAACATTGAAACTGAATCCCTGAACCGACCAATAATGATCTTGAAACTGAGAGAGTAATAAATAGTCTACCAACCAAAAAAAGCCCAGGACCAGATGGATTCACAGCTGAATTCTACTATATGTACAAAGCAGAGCTGGCACCATTCCTGCTGAAACTATTCCAAGAAATTGAGGAAGTGGGACTCCTCCCTAACTTATTCAATGAGGCTGGTATCATCCTGACCCCAAACCTATCAAATAGACAATCAACAACAACAACAAAAGAAAACTTTAGGCCAATATCCTTGATAAGCATCTATGCAAAAATCCTGGACAAAATACCTGGTGAAGTGAATCCAGCAGCACACTGAAAGCTTATCCACCACAATCAAGTAGGCTTTATCCCTGGGATACAAGATTTGTTCAACATATGCAAGTCAATAAATGTGATTCATTATGTAAACAGAATTAAAGACAAAACTCACATGATTAGCTCAACAGATGCAGAAAAGGCTTTCAACAAAATTCAACACCGCTTCATGTTAAAAAACTCCCAATAAACTAAGTATTAAAGAAACATATTTCAAAATCATAAGAGTCATCTATGACAAACCTACAGCCAGCATCATACTGAATGGGCAAAAGCTGGAAGTATTCACCTTGAAAACTGGCACAAGACAAGAATGCCTTCTCTTACCACTACTGTAAGTTCTAGTCAGGGCAATTTCAGGCAAGAGAAAGAAACCAAGGGCATCCACATAGGAAGAGAGGGAGTCAAACTATTCCTGTTTGCAGATGACATGACCTTGTATCTAGAAAACCCCACAGTCTTGGCCCAAAAGCTTCTTAAGTTGATAAACAACTTCAGCAGTCTCAGGAGACAAAATAAATATGCAAAATTCACTAGCATTCCTATACACCAACAACAGTCAAGCCAAGAGCCAAATCGGAAAAGCAATCCCATTTACAATTGTGACAAAAAGAATAAAATACCTAAGAATACAGCTAACCCGGGAGGTGAAAGTTCTCTACAAGGAGAACTACAAAATACTGCTCAAAGAAATGAGAGATGACATAAACAAATAGAAAAACACTCTATGTTCATGGATAGGAAGAATCAATATCGTAAAAATGACCATACTGCTCAAAGCAATTTACAGATTCAATGCTATTTCTATCCAACTATCATTGAGATTCTTAACTAGAAAAAAACTATTTTAAAACTCATATGGAACCAAAAAAGATCCTGAATAGCAAAGGCAATCCTAAGCAAAAACAAAGCTGAAG
Organism: Saimiri boliviensis; assembly: GCF_048565385.1. Taxonomy (NCBI): domain Eukaryota; kingdom Metazoa; phylum Chordata; class Mammalia; order Primates; family Cebidae; genus Saimiri; species Saimiri boliviensis. Next base: position 90,722,944 of record NC_133458.1, on the reverse strand, counting down.
GCATCATGCTATCTGAATTCAAACTATGCTACAGGTCTACAGTAACCAAAACGTCATAGTATCGGTACAAAAACAGACATGCAAACCAATAGAACAGAAATAAGGTCACACACCTACAGCCATCTGATCTTCCACAAACCTGACAAAAACAAGCAATGGGGAAAGAATTCCCAATGCAAAACTGGTGCTGGGGCAACTGGCTATCCACATCCAGATCAAAACTTGACCTCTTCTTTATACCATATACAAAAATTAACTCAAGATGGATTAAAGACTTAAATGTGTAACCCAAAGCTTTAAAAACCCTGGAAAACAACCTAGGCATGGACAAAGATTTCATGACAAAGACACTAAAAACAATTGCAACAAAAGCAAAAATTGACAAATGGAATCTAATTAAACTAAAGAGCTTTCTGCATACAGCAAAAGAAAGTATCAACAGAATGAGAAGACAACCCAGATGATGGGAGAAAATTTTTGCAAACTACGCATCTGACAATGGTGTAATATCCAGCATCTATAAGGAACTTAAATTTATAAGCAAAAAGCAACTCCATAAAAAATTTGGCCAAGGACATCAACACTTATCAAAAAGAAGACATAAATATGGCCAAGAATCATATGGATAAAAAGCTGAACATCACTGATCATTTAAGAAATGCAAATCAAAAACACAATGAGATGCCATCTCTCACCATTCAGAATCACTATTACTAAAAAGCCAAAAAATAACAGAAGCTGGTAAAGTTGTGGAGAAAAAAGAATGCTTATACACTGTTAATGGAAGTGTAAATTAGTTCAATCACTGTGGAAGACAGTGTGGCAATTCCTCAAAGACCTAAAAACAGGACTACCATTTGATCCAGCGATCCCGTTATACCCAAAAGAATATAAATCATGCTATTATAAAGACATATGCACAAATATATTCATTGCAGCACTATTCACAATAGCAAAGACATGGTATCAACCTAAATGCCCATCAAAGACAGATTGGATAAAGAAAATGTGGTACATATCTACCAAGGAATACTATGTAGCCACAAAAAAAGAATGATACTATGTCCTTTGCAGGGACACAGATGGATTTAGAGGTCATTATCCTTAGCAAACTAATGCAGAAACAAAAACCAAATACCACTGTTCTCACTTAAATGTGGGAGCTAAATGATAAGAACACATTGACACAAAAAGGGGAACAACACACACTGGGGACTATTGGAGGGTGGAGAGTGGGAGAAGGGAGAAAAGGATCAGGAAAAGTAACTAATTGGTACTGGGCTTACTACCTGTGTGATGAAATAATCTGTACGACAAACCCCTATGACACAAGTTTACCTATGTAAGAAACTCGCACATGTACCCTTGAACTTAACATAAAAGTTAAAAAAAGAAAACCCTAAAAATGCCACCAAAAAACAGAACTATAAATGAATTCAGTAAAACTGAAGGATACAAAATCAACATACAAAAATCAGTAGCATGTATATATACTAATAGCAAACCATTTGAAAAAGAGATCAAGAAAACAATTTCATTTACAGTAGCCACAAAAAATAAGATACTTAGGCATAAACTTAACCAAGACAGTGAAAGATATCTACACTGAAAACTATCAAACATTAATGAAAAAAACGGACACAAATAAATGAAAGGACATAATGTATTCCTGAATTAGAAGAACTTAGGTTACTAAAATGGCTATACTACCCAAAGTGATCTTCAGATTTAATACAATCTGTATCAAAATACCAATGACATTCTTCACAGAAATAGAACAATTCCAAAAGTCACATGGAACCACAAACAACCCTGAAAACCCAAAGCAATTCTGAACAAAAGAACAAAGCTGGAGGCATCACACTTCCTGATTTCAAAATATACTACAAAGCTAGAGTAACCAAAAGAGCATGAAACTAACTAGCATAAGAACAGACACATAGACCAGTAGAATATTATAGAAAGCCCAAAAATAAATTCATGCACCCACAGCCAATTGAATTTTCAGCAAAGGTGTCAAGAACAAACACTGGGGGAAAATATAGTCTCTTCAATAAATGGTACATGATAAATTGGATATTCACATGCAGAGAATAAGACTAGGCCCCTACCTCTCACCATCACAAAAAACAACTCAAAATGGATTAAAGGCTTAAATGTAAAACCCAAAACTATGAAACTACTAGAAGAAAACATGAGAGAAATGCTTTACAACATTGAGATGGGCAAAGATTTTTAAAATAAGACCTTAAAAGCACAGACAACAAAATGAAAAACAGACAAATGAGACTACATGAAACTTTTAGTTTTAGCCTTTGTACAGTAAAAGCAACAATTAGCAGAGTTAGGAGACAACCTACACAATGGGATTTGCAAACCATACATCTGACAAGGGGTTAATACCAAGAACACAGAAACTGAAATAACTCAACAGCTAAAAAACAAAACAAAACAAAACAAAACAAAACAAAAACACCTCAATTTAAAAATGGGCAAAAGATCTTAATAGGCATTTCTCAAAAGAAGAAATTCAAATGGCCAACAGGTACATGGAAAAAATGCTCAACATCATTATTTATCATGAGAATGCAAATCAAAACCAAAATGAGATACCACCTATCTCTAGAGTGTCTACTATTAAAAAAAAAAAACAAAAGAAGACATGTATTAGGGGAACACTTACATACAGTGGATGGGATTGCAAACTAGTACAGCCACTATGGAAGACCGTATAGAATTTCCTCAAAAAGTTAAAAATAGAACTTTCACAGGATTCAGCAATCTCACTACTGGGTATAAAAGAAATGAAGTCAGTACGTCAAAGAGATATTTTCACTCCCATATTTACTACAACACTATAATAGCCAAAATATGGAATCAACCAAAGTGTTCAAAACTGGATGAATGGAAAAGAAAATGTGAGACACACACACACACACACACACACACACACACACACACACACACATATAACGAAATATTATTCAGCCATGATTTGATCTTTATACAACATATATGTATCAAAACATCAAATTGTACCCCATAAATATGTACAATTACAATGTGTGTATTAAAAAATATTTTTAAATAGGCCACGTACGGTGGCTCATGCCTGTAATCCCAGCACTTTGAGAGGCCAAGGCGAGTGGATCACTTGAGCTCAGGAGTTTGAGACCAGCATGACCAACATAGTGAACCTTTGTCTCTACTAAAAATATAAAATTTAGCAGGGCATGGTGGTACATGCCTGTAATCCCAGCCACTTGGGAGGCTGAGGCACGAGAATCACTTGAACCTGGGAGATGGAGGTTGCAGTGAGCCAAGATCATACCACTGCACTCCAGCTTGGGCAACAGAGCAAGGCTCCATGTAAAAAAAAAAAAAAAAAAAAAAAATTAAATAATAGAGAATATAAAAACAAAATTAATAAATAACAAATTAAAATTTATCTTTCCTTGAACCTAAAAAAAAAGAATCTTTAGTGGTGGTTACATGGAACTACATATGTGATAAAATTGCACAAATACACACACAAATGAATACTTGTATAACTAGTCAAATCAGAAGAAGCTCTACAGATTGCATCAATGTCAATTTCTTGATATTGATATTATACAATAGTTAAATAAAATGTCAATAATGGGGAGCAGGGATGAGGAACCATTCATTTCTTCTAGCCTTCCTGTAAACCTGTAATTATTTAAAAATAAAAATTAAGAAAAAAAAGAATAGCAATCTTCCTCCTCAACCTCATCTGTTTCTCCCACCCTTCCCTCTCACAGGAAAAGAAATTGAAGGTAGCTTCTTCAGTTTAAATTTTAAATACCAAACAATACAGACCTGTTTTTTTCTTGCTCATAGACTTCTATTTAGATTAAACTATATATTAAATGAAAATAAGTCTATGACTATAACCCTGGGGGAAATAATTTAGGTCTATAAAATCATGTGGCCCAAATTAAACTGCCTATAATTTACATACTCAATGAAAGCCAAGCACAATAAAAAACTGTTAGATAAATTAAAGTTTCTAATAGTTAAAAAAAAATACTGCATGGCAATCAACTGCTTCATTAGCTCTGATACTGCATATATTTAAATGTGTGCATATTATTTCCTAGTTTAATTTAAACCAATTGTCTACAATTCAAATATGCTTTCTCTGGATTCAAAAACTCTACAAATGGAAAGACCATTTTCCCCCAGTAATACACAGAATGAATTAGCTATGATCTCAGAAAAATGTTCTCCTTCCCTTAGCTCAAAGGAGTTAAGTGTCCACTTGGATTGACCTCCAACTTGAATGATTCAGGAAGCGTTATCGACCTACAGATTGCATTCTAGATAAAGTCTGGTAGAAACCTCAGAGGGACAAACATGTCAAAATCACAAGGAATTCTTCAAGAGTGGGTACTTAACTCTGAGACGAGAGCTAGTGAGAAGGATAGGAAAAAAGTCTGAGTTGCAAAGTGACTAAGTATGATGCGGTAGAAACGAAGATGTTTTAGGCTCCAAGAGTGAATTATAAATATAAATACGGAATTCTCTAAAAGGGCTATGAAAATGAATTATAAAAACAAGACTGTTTGGAAGCATTACTATTTGTAAATATCCACTGGGTATTTTAATTTCCTTCACATAAACATTAGCATAGATGTTCATAAATTATGAGTCTGTGCTCTCATTATTAATTCAGCACAATTAATTTCATTCCATCTTATCAAGTTGTCATTTCCTGATTAAGTTTTCCTATTCTTCTTTGGTTTTGATTCCTATTCCTTAAACTAAGGGTTTTTAAACACCACCATTATATTCCCTCAGTAAAGAGAGAACCCTTTCACAGGTTTTTAAAGAAAAGCAAATCTCAACACAAACCTAATCACAGGGTCTTTGTACCCCGTCTGGTTTCATTCCAGATAACTAAAGCTCCAGAGACCACAATTTTATGTCACAACTCCTCCTAAGACAGAGCAGGCCCCAGGAACATGGAATTGGAACTCACTTCAAATCTTTACCACAAAGGCAAAGAACACAGCCGCCTTTCTTCCCCAGGCAATTGCCTTTCTTTCCATGAAATTTCTTTCAAGAAAATCAAGGCTCCTCCCCCTGCTCCTGTCTTCTCAGGGTAGTCACTCTTGGTAAATGCTAGGTAAGTTTCTGTTTCTACCTTTACTGTAACAATGAAAGAAACAGAGATTAATTTATGGCAGCCCTTCCCACCCCAGTTAAAGTTCCTTTAAAGCATGTGTGAAGACCTTCATGTGAAAAATAGAGCACTATTTGCCCCCTTATACAAGTCACACAGCTTCAGTATCCACTGAGCATCAAAATATGCAATGACCATTGGCATAAGAGGGATATAACCTCAATGTTATAAATGCCATCTATGACAAACCCACAGCAAACATAATACTGGATGAAGAAAAGTTGAAAGCACTCCGTCTGAAAACTGGAACAAGACAAGGATGCCCACTCTCACCACTCCTCTGCAAAACAGTACTGGACGTCCTAGCCAGAGCAATCAGACAAGAGAAGGAAATAAAGGACATCCAAATCAGCAAAGACGAAGTCAAACTGTTAATGTTTGCTGATGACATGATTGTTTACCTCGAAAACCCTAAAGGCTCCTAAAAGCTCCTAGAACTGATACAAGAATTCAGCAAAGTTTCTGGATACAAGATTAATGTACACAAATCAGTAGCTCTTCTATGCACCTACAGCAACAAAGTGGAGAATCAAATCAAGAACTCAACCCCTTTTACAATAGCTGTAAAAGCAAACCAAAAAAAAAAACCCTTAGGAACATACCTAACCAAGGAATTAAAGACCTTGACAAGGAAAACTACAAAATACTGCTGAAAGAAATCATAGATGACACAAACGACGGAAACATATACCTTGCTCATGGATGGGTACAATCAATATTGTGAAAATGACCATACTGCCAAAAGCAATCTACAAATTCAATGCAATCTTCATGAAAATACCACCATCATTCTTCACAGAATTAGAAAAAACAATTCTAAAATTCATATGGAACCCTAAAAAAGCCCACATAGCCAGAGCAAGACTAAGAAAAAAAAAAATCGGAAGGCATCACACTATGTGATTTCAAACTATACTATAAGGCAGTAGTCACCAAAACAGCACGATTCTGGTCACCAAAAAATAGGCCATGAACCAATGGAACAGAATAGAGAACCCAGAAACAAACCCAAATATTTAAGATCCACCAACTGAACTTTGACAAAGGAAAGAAAAAGATAAAGTGAGGAAAGAAGAACCTTTTCAACAAACAGGTCTTGCTAGCCACATGTAGGAGAATGAAACTGGATTCTTATCTCTCACTTTATACAAAAATCAACTCAAGATGGATTAAGAACTTAAATCTAAGACCTGAAACTATAAAAATTCTAGAAGATAACATTGGAAAAACCCTTCAAGACACTGGCTTAGGCAAGGATTTCATGACCAAGAACCCAAAACAAATGCAATTATAAAAAGGATAAATAGTTAGAACTTAATTAAACTAAAGAGCTTTTGCACGGCAAAAGGAACAATCAGCAGAGTAAACTGACAACCCACAGTGGGAGAAAATGTTCACAATCTATACATCTGACAAAGAACTAATGTCCAGAATCTACAACGAACTCAAAAAAATTAGTAAGAAAAAAAAAAAACAATCTCATCAAAAACTGGGCTAAGGACATGAATAAACAGTTCTCAAAAGAAGATATACAAATGGCCAACAAACATGAAAAAAAGCTCAACATCACTAATAATCAGGGAAATGTAAATCAAAACCACAATGCAATACCACCTTACTCCTGAAAAAATGGCCATAGTCAAAAAATCAAAACACAGTAGTTGTTGGTGTGGATGCAGTGATTAGGGAGCACTTGTACATTGCTGGTGGGAATGTAAACTAGTATAGCCACTATGGAAAACAGTGTGGAGATTCCTGAAAGAGCTAAGTAGAACTACGATTTGATCCAGCAATCCTGCTTCTGAGTATCTACCCAGAGGAAAAGGAGTCATTATACAAAAAAGATACTTACACACGCATGTTTATAGCAGCACAATTCAGAATTGCAAAATAGTGGAACCAACCCAATGCCCATCAGTCAACAAGTGGATAAACTGTGAGATAAATATACATGAATTAATGGCATTTGCAGTGACCTGGATGAGACTGGAGACTATTATTCTAAGTGAAGTAACTCAGGAATGGAAAACCAAACATTGTATGTTCTCACTGGTTAGTGGGAGCTAAGAATGCAAAGTCATAAGAATATCACAATGGACTTTGGAGATTCAGGGGGAAAGGGTGGAAAGGAAGTGAGGGATAAAAGATTACAAATAGGGTACAGTGTACACTGTTCGGGTGATGGCTGCACCAAAATCTCACAAATCACCATTAAAGAACTTACTTATGTAACCAAATATCACCTGTACCCCAATAACCTATAGAAAAAAATACACAATGACCAAAAAAGGGATTATAAATTCAATGTATTTCTAAGTTAATTTGTATTTTATTCACCATAGCAGCACAAAATCCTTATAAAACACTGGTTAATTCACGCATGCATATTTACTTAGTTCACAGCCAATATGTGGTGTATGTATGTGTTGATAGGTGTCTTACAATGGTATTTTAACCCATATTCAAGTTGGAAACCACTGCTCTGAGGAACATTCCTAAAGGAGTGACTTGAATACTATTTACTGTTACAGCAGCAACTTAGTCTGGGATTTTATCCATTGGTATGGCCATGGATAATGAATGGAAAATTTTAAATATAATAAAAAGATAAAAGCATGTACAAATGATCTGGAGGTTTTACTGAGATGCCCTGGGGTGTTAATCATGAGAGCTATTCAACTACCACAGACAGATAGGTGCACCACACACAGGACTCTCGTGTTAAGGCAAATCTTTTCCAGTTCCTGGGGAGAATCTTATGTTACAATAACACTTTTAGTCTCACTCCTCTGTTTCTTTTTTTGTTGTTGTTTCTGGGTGAGTTTGCATTGGCCACCATTTTTCATAATTTTCACTGGAAACCTGGCTTTGGTTATACAGTCCAACAATCTGGTCTCTTGTGGGTGGCAGATGACAAACAATCTGGTCTCTGTTCAATGGAAGATGACAAGAAACTCGGTTGCCTCTTTGTGTTTGTTTGTTGATTATGACATCTTCTGGCTATCTTCCTGTGGTTTGTCTGTTTGTGCACCATTATGAAAAAAGTCAATCAAGAAGAAAAAAAGTTGGTCCTGCTAGGAATGGAGAGTAGATTGTAACTCAAGAAACAGCTAACTACTGTGTCTTTGATTTGTTGTGTACTCCTGGTCTTCCTGTTACCCAGCAGTACCAACCAGAGAATTTTGCTAACTTGTGCTGCAGTTGGGAAATGGAGGCTACTGGTTCTCTTTATATTATGTGTGTGTAAATAAAAAGGCCTTTGCCTTCAGTTCAACCATTGTGAAAGACAGTGTGGAGATTCCTCAAGGATCTAGAACCAGAAATTCCATTTGACCCAGCCATCCAATTACTGGTATATACTCAAAGGATTATAAACCATTCTACTAAAAAGACACAGGCATATGTATGTTTCCTGCAGCAATAAAACAGACTTGGAACCAACCCAAATGCCCATCAATGATAGATAAAGAAAATGTGGTGCATACACACCACATATGTGGCACATACACACCATATGGTGGAATACTGTGCAACCATAAAAAATAATGAGTTCGTGTCCTTTGCAGGGACATGGATGAAGCTGGAAACCATCATCCTCAGCAGGCTAACACAGGTACAGAAAACCAAACACCACATGGTCTCACTCATAAGTGATAGTTGAACAATGAGAAGACAAGGACACAGAGATGGTAACATCACACACTGGGGCCTGTTGGTGGGTGGGAGCAAGGAGAGGGAGAGCGTTAGGACAAATACCTAATGCATGTGGGGCTTAAAACCTAGATGATGGGTCGATAAGTGCAGCAAACCACCATGGCACATGTATACCTATGTAACAAACCTGAATATTCTGCACATATACCCCAGAACTTAAATTAAAATAAAACATAAATAACTAAAAAGGCCTTTACCTCGCTCCACAAAAGGAGAGTAACTAGCTCTTTGACGTTGTTTCTGAATTATTGTCTTTCTTTCTATATCAATGTCCATTAATAGTGTTGTCACTCTCTTGCTTTCTCTCTCTCCTGCTCTGTCAAAAATTTAGAAAATTAGTTGGTCATAAAAACCTACAATTTGTGCACATTATAGGATATATAATCCAAGCATAGAGACCTACCATGTAGGGGAGAAAATGCACAAAAAGACTTAATGAAACTGATTTGTATGACTTTGAAGACAGAGCTGGGGTTGACCGCACCCGCCTGGCCCGCACTGTATATTTGTACAATAGGACTGTTTACTGCCCACCCCGCCTGCCAGCCCACCCATGCCTGGGGAGAGTTCGCAGCAGCGGGGTTGCTTTCTGCATTCTGAGATGAGCTGCCCTCCGCCCAGCCGGGGTTGCGCACCCAGGGTTGGTGGGGGAGGAAGTTGGGGGCTCGATAGCTTCCCAGCACCCTCAGAGCCCCCCAGCCGGCTGTGCTCCGTCTGACCAAAGCTATAATAAAAACATTTCCACCCTGCAAAAAAAAAAAAAAAAAAGTGTATATATACACACATACAGTTTCTTTGTCCACTCGTTGATTGATGAGCATTTGGGTTGGTTCCGTGATTTTGCAATTGTGAATTGTGGGGCTATAAACACACATGTGCAAGTATCTTTTTCGAATAATAGCTTCTTTCCTCCAGGTAGATACCCAGTAGTGAGACTGCCAGATCAAATGGTAGTTCTACCTTTAGATTTTTAAGGAATCTGGCGAAGAAATTAGTAAGCAGCAAAGCATTCAACATGTGGTCTGGCTGCTTCTAACAGCCCACTTTCAGATGCAGAAGCAAAGAAATGACTTAAAATTATAATTTATATATAAATAGGAAGCGGAACATAAAACTTCGGAAATTCTGCAGCCTAGCCATGTGGAATAGAAAAAAAAAAAAAAAAGCTTTTTCACGAGAGAAATTCAAACAGCTGTGGAACAATCACTTGCTAGAGATATTTGCAAAACTAAAAGGGAGCCAAGTGCTAATAACCAAGACAATGGGGAAAAGGTCTCAAAGGCATTCCAAGACCTTCACAGAAGCTCTTCCCATCTTGAGCCCAGAGGCCTAGAGGAAAGAATGCATTCACGGGCCAGCCTGCTGCCCTGTGCAGCCTTAGGACACTGCTCCCTGCATCCAGGCTGCTCCCACTCCATCAGTGCTCAAAGGCAGCCACTCTGGAGAATGCAAGCCATAAGCCTTGGTGGCTTTTATGGGGTGTTAAGCCTGTGGGCATGCAGAGTGCAAGAGTGAAAATGCTTGGCAGCTTCCACCTAGATTTCAGAGACAGCAAGAGAAAACCTGAGTGCCCAGGTTGAAGCCTACTGCACAGGTGGAGCACCCACAGAGAACCTCTACTAGGGCAGTGCCGAGGGGAAATACAGGGTTGAAGCCCTCACACAGAGTCCCCACTGAGGCACTGCCTGGTGGACCTTCAAGGAGGGGGCCACCGTCCTCTAGACCCTAGAACGGTAAATCCACTGGCAGCTTGCACTTTGTACATGAAAAAGCCAGAGGAGCTCAATTACCTATGAGAAGAGCCATAAGGGCTGAACCTTGCAAAGCCACAGGGGCGGAGCTGCCCAAGACCTTGGGAGACGTTGGCACTATGCTTCCTGTATAGCCTGCAGAACCGTGAACCAATCAAACCTCTTTCCTTATAAATTACCCAGTCTCAGGTATTTCTTTGTAGCAATGCAAGAATGGCCTAATACAGTTGCTAAGTTCCAAGATAAAAAGCAAAGGAAGGCAAGTTGTTGGGGGAGGTGGAATTATCCTAAGAGAACTTGAGTACTTTGAAACAAAAGTTAGAGTTTTAAAGCTATACATGCATATATGTGTATATGTGTATATATGTAATACATGAAATATATATGTAAAATGAAGATAATATTTCTAATCAAGGTAAACTCTCAACAAAATAAATTATTCCCAGTTTGATCACTGCATGAAAAATATTAACATAATATTCTACTTTATACAAAACTTCGTTTGTTTCCCATGAAAAGTCTTAACTGTTTTAAGCTATCTAAATTTCCTAAAATAATTATATGAGTCAAATAAATCAATTCCACAAAATATTTAAGATTATCAAAAATAAAAATTCTAAATTCTAAATTAAATTAGGATATGCAATGTCTTTTTAAAGATTAACAGTTATGAATCTATATAAAATTTAAATTTCTTCTGGCTAGTAAACTCACCATAGGAACTGGAATTGTACTTATCTGTATTGTGTGAGCCTGAACATAATTTCTGAAATCCTTAGAAATTTTCTAAGGAACATAATTTTCTGAAATCCTCTCAGTTAACTCTGAGAGTTTTAACTAATATTAAGAAATATTTGGTTACTTATCTTTTAAACATTAAAATTCATAGAAATAAAGAGAATACAAAATACACAGCCTAGTTTATGTATATTACTTCTGTACATATACACATCCACCCATAAAGATACGTCCAGCACACACATCTATTCATGTATTATACACACACACACACACATACACACACACCCCAATACATGTATGTATACATTCCTATACCTCTTTCTATAGATCAGAGAAAAGCTAACAGTTTCAGGAGAAAGATGTGAAGATCTGTCTGGTGAATGTGAGCATACCCATTTACTTCCTTCTACCTCAAGAAGGGTGAAGTGGATGTAGGTGACCATGGGTAGATGTATAGTATGTGTGCGCATGAGGCACAGCAGCCCCCAAGGGAGCTCTCCTGGTCTACTTAGGCCCCTGTGTTGATGGACCATCTTCAGCAACCTGCTTCCCGGATGCCTCTGTACCTGCTGGGGGAAGTAAGTTATGTTGGTTCAAGGTTGAAACCAATATAAGAGATTAAGACTACACTAGGTACAAGCATTTACAAAGAAGGGTAAATGCGTTTATAAAATAATGGAAATTGCTTGTTGGTTTACACAAAAAAGAGGAGTCTAACTTTGGCCTAAAATCTGATCATAGAAGAATGTTAAGAAATATCTGGCTGGGCATGGTGCCTCAAGCCTGTAATCCCAGCACTTTGGGAGGCTGAGGCAGGTGGATCACGAGCTCAAGAGATCGAGACCATCCTGGTCAACAGAGTAAAACCCCATCTCTACTAAAAATACAAAAAAATTAGCTGGGCATGGTAGCACATGCCTGTAATACCAGCTACTGAGGAGGCGGAGGCAGGAGAATTGCCTGAACCCAGGAGGCGGAGGTTGTGGTGAGCCGAGATCGCGCCATTGCACTCCAGCCTGGGTAACAAGAGTGAAACTCCGTCTCAAAAAAAAAAAATAAAGAAATATTTAAAAATAAGTTTGAGGACATTCAATAAGTTGTAGAAGGTCAGAGGGGAAAGGAATTATATTTTCCTTGGTTTGTAATGCCTGCAAATAATGAGTTTGAAAGAACTAATTGTTGGGGGAAATAGCAACAGAAGAAGGGCTTACCGAGTGCCTACATAAAATGGTTACAAGTACTGGGAACTATACCCAGTAATGGGATTGCTGGGTCAAATGGAATTTCTATTTCTAGGTCCTTGAAGAATCGCCACACTGTCTTCCACAATGGTTGAACTAATGTACACTCCCACCAACAGTGTAAAAATGTTCCTATTTCTCCACATCCTCTCCAGCATCTGTTGTCTCCAGATTTTTTTTTTTTTTTTAAGACGGAGTCTTGCTCTGTCGCCAGACTGGAGTGCAGTGGCGCAAACTCGGCTCACTGCAACCTCCGCCTCCTGGGTTCAAGCGATTCTTCTGCCTCAGCCTCCAAAGTAGCTGGGACCACAGGCACGTGCCACCATGCCCGGCTATTTTTTGTATTTTTAGTAGAGACAGGGTTTCACCATGTTGGCCAGGATGGTCTCGATCTCTTGACCTCGTGATCCGCCCACCTAGGCCTCCCAAAGTGCTGGGATTACAGGCGTGAGCCACCGCGCCCAGCCTAGATTTTTTAATGATCGCCATTCTAACTGGCGTGAGATGGTATCCCAATGTAGTTTTGATTTGCGTTTCTCTGATGACCAGTGATAATGAGCATTTTTTCATATGTTTGTTGGCCTCATGTATGCGTTCTTTTGTAAAGTATCTGTTCATATCCTTTGCCTACTTTTGAACGGGCTTGTTTTTTTCTTGTAAATCTGTTTTAGTTCTTTGTAGATTCTGGATATCAGTCCTTTGTCAGATGGGTAGATTGCAAAACTTTTTTCCCATTCTGTTGGTTGCCAATACACTCTAATGACTGTTTCTTTTGCTGTGCAGAAGCTGTGGAGTTCGATTAGGTCCCATTTGTCTATTTTGGCTTACGTGCACATGAATGTTCTCTGCAGCACTGTTTACAATAGCAAAGACCTGGAACCAACCCAAATGCCCATCAATGATAGACTGGACAGGGAAAATGTGGCACATATACACCATGGAATACTATGCAGCCATCAAAAATGATGAGTTCGTGTCCTTTGTAGGGACATGGATGAACCTGGAAACCATCATTCTCAGCAAACTGACACAAGAACAGAAAATCAAACACCACATGTTCTCACTCATAGGTGGGTGTTGAACAATGAGAACACATGGACACAGGGAGGGGAGCACTATACATTGGGGTCTGTTGGGGGAAAATAGGGGAGGGACAGCGGGGGCTGGGGAGTTGGGGAGAGATAGCATGGGGAGAAATGCCAGATATAGGTGAAGGGGAGGAAGGCAGCAAATCACGCTGCCATGTGTGTACCTGTGCAACAATCTTGCATGTTCTTCACATGTACCCCAAAACCTAAAATGCAAATAAATAAATAAATAAATAAAGTACTGGGAACAATAAAAGGCGGCAAACTGCATCAGGCCTCTGGGGAGGCGAACTTCCCTAAGCCTTCATGTTCCAGGTGCAGAGTGATCTTGACTCTGTTACAGTACATAACAGGCTCAAAGACTTAAAACCCCTTTTGTAGCATTACAAAGTAACCAGACTTGTAGGCTCTTTGTGAGACTCACTCCCGCCAGCTGCGCCTAGAATGCAATCTATAGATAACCACATGCTTCTGCTTTTCAAGGTTTCCCACAAAGCCACCACCGCTAGCAATCTATAGAATGACACATCAGTTCCTATTCACCGAAGAATGCTCCACCGTCACGTCAGCCCCTCCCAACTATCACGTCACCTTCTTCCCACCATCTGCTGACTGCTCAAAGTGATTGTAACCAGTAAACACTGTAGGGAACCTAAGTTTGGGGCCTTCACTGCCTCCATTACAAGTGATGGTCCCCGGTCCCACTTTCATTCTTCATCTGTCTTTTTCTCATTCCTTTGTCACCACTGAACTCAGGGTACCCACAAGTGCAGTGTGGGGCTGGTTCCCTACAGTAATAAAAGGTGTTACAATGTTTAATAAAATTGGCTTAAGTTGATAGATCTACTTTTAAGGTAGGATTCAGAGGTTGGCAACCTTTTTCTGTAAAGGGCCAGATAGTAAACACTTTCAGCTTTGTAGGCCATAAGGCCTCCACTGCAACTATTGAGCTCCTCTGTTGCAGCCCCAAAGCAGCCACAGTCAGTGGGTAAACAAATGGGTGTCACCGGAACCTGACCCTGAGCCTTTGTTGGTAGACCCCAGAAACCCATATAAAATTTGTGAATCCATTAAAGGAAAATGTTACATGTGTAGAATACAAAAAGAGTAAAACTAGACTCTAGTTTTTCTCCTGTGAAACGACAAATTGGTCTTTGTGTAACAGTTAGTTAGCAAGAAACAGTACTAACCATTCTATGCCTTCTTTTTGCTCAGCAGCCTCTTAACTCTTTGTGCTTTCTTTATTCATTCTTGAAAGAATTTTAACAAAAGTCCCCTCTGAAAAAGCTAGGATTTCAAAAAATTAGTTACATGCTTCTGTGGTTATTTTCTTTCTTGTCAGAAGTCATTCATTTCTTGTCTTGACACACCTATGACCTCAACTCATAGCTTTTTTCCTTTGAAAAATATTTTGGATATCACCTTTCCCAATTTAGGCCCCTCATTCAAAATAATGTATCCTTTATAACCTAATCTTTAGGATTTTCCAGATTGAATAATTTCAAAGATTTGTCTCCCATTCCCACATTTTGAAAAAGAATGATTACTAGATATACCTGAATATATTTGAAAGTCTCCACATATTTATGTTTGTACTATTTATCAAAGCCTGCAAAAATAAAAGAACTAGCATATCAGAAGTGAAGCATAAACTCCCTAAATTAATGACATACAAGTAAAATGTTATTAATGTCAATATGTTTTAGAATTTAGTATCGCTCAGATTGGATAGAATATACTAATGGTCCTGCAAGACTGGCATAATAACTTCCAACAAATGGATTTTTTAATTAAAAATTTGTTCCTATGTTTAAATTCTCTTGCTAATTAGGAACAGTTATAGCACATTATGATTTGAGTTAAAGGTATGTTAGGCCATTCTTGCATTCCCATAAAGAAATACATAAGACTGGGTAATTTATAAAGAAAAAAGGTTTAATTGGCTTGTGGTTCTGCAGGCTGTACAAGAAGCATGGCATCAGCATATGCTCAGTTTCTGCAGAGGCCACAAGGAGCTTTTACTCATGGCAGAAAACAAAGCAGAAGCAGACATCTCACATGATAGACTGGGAGCAAGAAAGAGTCAGAGCTTCGTGGGTGAGGGGCATCCAGTATTACTGAGGCTTGAGTAGGTGGTTTTCTCCTCACAGTGTAAACAAAGTCACCGCGAAGTTCAGACTGGACAGATCCCACCACAACTCTGCAAAGCCCACTGTAGCTAGACTGCCTTTCTAGATTCCTCCTCTCTGGGCACAGCATCTCTGAAAGAAAGGCAGCAGTCCCAGTCAGGGGCTTATAGATCAAACTCCCATCTCCCTGGGACAGAGCACCTGGGAGAAGGGGCAGCTGTGGGCACAGCTTCAGCAGACTTGTATGTTCCTGCCTGCCAACTCTGAAGAGAGAAGCAGATCTCCCAGTACAGCACTCAAGCTCTGCTAAGGGACAGGCTGCCTCCTCAAGTAGGTCCCTGACCCCCATGCTTCCTGACTGGGAGGCACCTCCCAACAGAAGTCAACAGACATCTCAACAGGAGAGCTCCAGCTGGCATCTGGCTGGTGCTCCTCTGGGACAAAGCTTCCAGAGGAAGAAACAGGCAGCAATCTTTACTGTTCTGCAGCCTCCCCTGGTGATACCCTGGGAAACAGGGTCTACAGTAGATCTCCAGCATACTCCAGCAGACCTGTAGCAGAGGGGCCTGACTGTTAGAAGAAGAACTAACAGAAAGAAATAGCATCAACATTAACAAAAAGCACGTCCACACAGAAACCCCACTCAAAAGTCACAGCACAAAAAAGCTGAAAATTCCAAAAACCAAAATGACTCTTCTCCTCCAAAGGATTGCAACTCCTTGCCACAAAGGGAACAAAACTAGATGGAGAATGAGTTTGACAAATTGACAGAAGTAGGCTGCAGAAGGTGGGTAATAACAAACTCCTTTGAGCTAAAGGAGTATGTTCTAACACAATACAAAAAAGCTAAAAACCTTGAAAAAAAGATTAGAGGAACTGTTAACTAGAATAACGAGTTTAAAGAAGAACATAAATGACTTGATCAAGCTGAAAAACAGCATGAAAACTTCATGAAACACACACAAGTATCAGTCCCTGAATCAATCAAGCGGAAGAAAGGATATCAGAGACTGAAGTACAACTTAATGAAATAAAGCATGAAGACAAGATTAGAGAAAAAAGAATAAAAAGGAGCAAATGAAGCCTCCGAGAAATATGGAATTATGTGAAAAGACCAAACCTATGTTTGACTGGTGCACCTGAAAGTGACAGGAGAATGGAAGCAAGTTGGAAAACACTCTTCAGGATATTATCCAGGAGAACTCCTCCAACCTAGCAATACAGGCCAACATTTAAATTCAGGAAATGCAAAGAACACCACAAAAATACTCCTTGAGAAGAGCAACTCCAAGATACATAATCATCAGATTCACCAGGGTTGGAATGAAGGAAAAAATGTTAAGGGCAGCCAGAATGAAAAGTCGGATAACCCACAAAGGGAAGTGCATCAGATCTCTCTGCAGAAACCCTACAAGAGGAGAATGAGGGCCAAAATTCAACATTCTTAAACAAGAGAACTTTCAATGCAGAATTTCATATCCAGCCAAACTAAGCTTCATAAGCAAAGGAGAAATAAAATCCTTTACAGACAAGCAAATGCTGAGAGATTTTCTCACTCCCAGGCCTGCCTTACAAGAGCTCCTGAAGGAAGCACTAAATATGGAAAGGAAAAAAACAGTACCAGCCACTGCAAAAACATACCAAATCATAAAGACAATTGACGCTATGAAGAAACTCCATCAACTAACAGGCAAAATAACCAGCTAATATAATAATGACAGGATCAAATTCACATATAACAATATTATGTGTGAATAAATGTAAACAGGCTAAATGCCACAATTAAAAGACAAGGACTGGCAAGTTGGATAAAGAGTCAAGACCCAGTGGTATGCTCTATTCAGGAGACCCATCTCACATGCAAAGACACACATAGGTTCAAAATAAAGGAATGGAGGAATATTTACCAAGCAAATGAAAAGCAAAAAACAAAAGCACGGGTTACAATCCTAGTCTCTGATAAAATGGGCTTTAAACCAAGAAAGATTGAAAAAGGCAAAGAAGGGTATTACATAATGGTAAAGGGATCAATGCAACAAGAAGAGCTGACTATTCTTTTTTTTTTTTTTTTTTTTTTTTTTTTTTTTTTTTGAGACAGAGTTTCACTCTTTTTACCCAGGCTGGAGTGCAATGGCGCAATCTCGGCTCACCGCAACCTCCGCCTCCTGGGTTCAAGCAATTCTCCTGCCTCAGTCTCCTCAGTAGCTGGGATGACAGGCACGCGCCACCATGCCCAGCTAATTTTTTGTATTTTTAGGAGAGACGGGGTTTCACCATGTTGACCAGGATGGTCTCGATCTCTTGACCTTGTGATCCACCCGCCTCGGCCTCCCAAAGTGCTGGGATTACAGGCGTGAGCCACTGCGCCCGGCCTAAGAGCTGACTATTCTAAACGCTCCTGTATTTAGAATGGGAGCATTTAAGATAGTTAGCGCTTCTTTTTGGGAGTACCCAATACAGGAGCACCCAAATTCATAAAACAAGTTCTTTGAGATCTACAAAGAGACTTAGACTCACACAGTAATAGTGGGAGACTTTAACACCCCACTGTCAATATTAGACAAATCAATGAGTCAGAAAATAAACAAGGATATTCAGAACTTAGATCTGGACCAAGTGGACCTAATTAACATCTACAGAACTCTCCACCCCAAATCAACAGAATATACATTCTTCTCTGCACTTACTCTAAAATTAACCACATAATTGGAAGTAAAATTCACCTCAGCAAATGAAAAAGAACAGAAATCATAACAAATAGTTTCTGAGACCACAGTGCAATCCCAAATTAGAACTCAGGATTAAGAAACGCTTTCAAAACCACACGACTGCATGGAAACAGAACAACCTGCTCCTGAATGACTATTGGGTAAATAACAAAATTAATGCAGAAATGAGTAAGTTCTTTAAAACCAATGAGAACAAAGATACAATGTACCAGAATCTCTGGGACACAGCTAAAGCGTGTTTAGAGGAAAATTTACAGCACTAGATGCCCACAGGAGAAAACAGGAAAGATCTAAAATACTCTTACATCACAATTAAAAGAACTAGAGAAGCAAGAGCAAATAAATTCAAAAGCTAGCAGAGACAAGAAATAACTAAGATCAGAGCAGAACTGAAGGAGATAGAGACATAAAAACCCTTTGAAAAAATCAATGAATCCAGGAGCTGTTTTTTTGAAAATATCAACAAGATAGACTACTAGCCAGACAGAAAAAGGAAAAAGGAGAGAAGAATCAAATAGACACAATAAAAAAAAAGATAAACGGGAGATCACCACTGATCCCACAGAAATACAAACTACCATCAGATAATACTATAAACACCTCTACACAAATAAACTAGAAAATCTAGAAGAAATGGATAAATTCCTGTACACATACACCCGCCCAAGACTAAACCAGGAAGAAGCTGAATCCCTGAACACACCAATAACAAGTTCTGAAATTAAGGCAGTAATTAATAGCCTACCAACCAAAAAAGCCCAGGACCAGATGATTCACAGCCAATTCTACCAGAGGTACAAAAGGTAGCTGGTACCATTTCTTCTAAAACTATTCACAACAATAAAAAAGAGGGACTCCTCCCTAACTCATTTTATAAGGCCAGCACCATCCTGATACCAAAACCTGACAGACACACAACGGAAAAAGAAAATTTCAGGCTAATATCCCTGATGAACATTGATGCAAAAATCCTCAATAAAACACTGGAAAACCAAATCCAGCAGCACATGAAGAAGCTTATCCACCACAATCAAGTCGGCTTCATCCCTGGGATGCAAGGCTGGCTCAACATACGTAAATTAATACACATAATACATCACATAAACAGAACCAAAGACAAAAACCACATGATTATCTAAATAGATGCAGAAAAGGCCTTCAATAAAATTCAATACCCCTTCATGCTAAAACTCTCAATAAACTTAATGGAACATATTGGTGGAATGTATCTCAAAATAATAAGAGCTACTTATGACAAGACCACAGCCAATATCACACTGAATGGGCAAAAACTGGAAGCATACCCTTTGAAAACTGGTATAAGACAAGGATGCCTCTCTCACCACTTCTATTCAATACAGTATTGAAAGTTCTGACCAAGGCAATAAGGCAAGAGAAAGAAATAAGGGGTATTCAGATAGGAAGAGAAGTCAAATTGTCTCTGTTTGCAGATGACATGATTGTATATTTAGAAAACCCCATCAACTCAGCCCAAAATTGCCTTAAACTGATAAGCAACTTCAGCAAAGTCTCAGGATACAAAATCCATGTACAAAAATTACAAGCATTTCTATGCACCAATAACAGACAAACAGAGCCAAATCATGAGTAAACTCCCATTCACAATTGCTACAAAGAGAATAAAATGCCTAGGAACACAACTTACAAGGGATGTGAAGGCCCTCTTCAGGGAGAACTACAAACTACTGCTCAAGGAAATAAGAGAGGTCACAAACAAATGGAAAAACATTCCATGTTCATGGACAGGAAGAACCAATATCATGAAAATGGCCATACTGCCCAAAGTAATTTATAGACTCAATGCTATCCCCATCAAGCTACCATGGACTTTCTTCACCGAATTAGAAAAAAACTACTTTAAATTGCTTATGGAACCAAAAAAGAGCCCATATAGCCAAAACAATCCTAAGCAAAAAGAACAAAGCTGGAGGCATCACACCATCTCACTTCAAACTATACTACAAGGTTACAGTAATTAAAACAGCAAGGTACTGGTACTAAAACAGATATATAGACCAATAGAATGGACCAGAGTCCTCAGAAATAATGCCACACATCTACAACCATCTGATGTTTGACAAACCTGGCAAAAGCAAGCAATGGGGAAAGGATTCCCTATTTAATAATGGGTGTTGGGAAAACTGGCTAACCAAATGCAGAAAACTGAAACTGGATCCCTTCCTTACACCTTACACAAAAATTAACCCCAGATGTATTAAAGACCTAAAACCATAAAATCCATGGAAGAAAACCTAAGCAATACCATTCAGGACACAGGCATGGGCAAAGACTTCATGACTAAAACACCAAAAGCAAGGGCAACAATAGCCAAAATTGACAAATGGGATCTAATTAAACTAAAGAGTTCCTGCACAGCAAAAGAAACTATCATCAGAGTGAACAGGCAACCTACAGAATGGGAGAAATGTTTTACAATTTATCTACCTGACAAAGGCCTAATATCCACAATCTACAAAGAATTTAAACAAATTTACAAGAAAAAAGCAAGCAACCCAATCAAAAAGTGGCTCAAGGATATAAGCAGATACTTCTCAAAAGAAGACATTTATGTGGCCAACAAACATGCAAAAAGGCTCATCATCACTGGTCATTAGAGAAATGCAAATTGAAACTACACTAAGATACCATCCCATGCCAGTTAGAACAGCAATCATTAAAAAGTCAGGAGACAGCAGATGCTGGAGAGGATGTGAAAAAATAGGAACACTTTTACACTGTTGGTGGGAGAGCAAATTAGTTCAACCACTGTGGAAGACAGTGTGGCAATTCCTCAAGGATCTAGAAGCGGAAATTCTATTTGACCCAGCAATCTCATTACTGGGTATACACCCAAAGGATTATAAATCATTCTACTATAGAGACACATACACATGTATGTTTACTGCAGCACTGTTCACAATAGCAAAAACTTGGAACCAACCCAAATGCCCATCAATGATAGACTGGACAGGGAAAATGTGGCAGATACACACCATGGAATACTATGCAGACATAAAAAAGGTGAGTTCATGTCTTTTGCAGGGACATGGATGAAGCCGGAAAACATCATTTTCAGCAAACTAACACAAGAACAGAAAACCAAACACATGTTCTCATTCATAAGTGGGAGTTGAACAACAAGAACACATGGATACAGGGAGGGGAACATCGCACACCAGGGCCTGTCAGGGGGTGGGGGCAAGGGGAGGCAGGGTGTTCGCAGAAATACTTAATATACGTGATGGGTTGATGGGTGCAGCAAACCACCATGGCACATGTATACTTATGTAACAAACCTGCATGTTCTGCACATGTATCCCAGAACTTAAAGTATAATGTTTTTAAAATGTAGAGTTCATATCCATTGATATTAGACTATCTGAATGAAAAAAGTCAACCCCCCAAAAGTTTACATGCCTTACAAAAGGCCATTTCAATACCTGAGAGTCTCATCTAGAATATAAATGAGAAAATAAGAATGGAGTTCTTAAGGGGAGGAAGTAGGAAGAGAGGAAAGATAAGTAAAAAAATTCAGAAAATTATAAATTTAATTTTGGCTTAAGTTAACGATTAAGAGTAATAAAAACATTTATCAACATAATGTCATATGGGACTTGGTGTAAAAAGAAAAAGTGTCTGAATTTATTACATTATTTTTTAAAACTACCCATTGGACAGTCATTTAAGTTTTCTCCTGGCAGAGCATTTCACTTAACTAAGAATGAAATAAAAGGAGAAATGTGGGGGGAAAAAAAAAAAAAAAAAGAATATCCTACTTTCTACTGGAATATAATTGGAAAAATCAAATTTTCATAGCCATGCCAGAAATGTCACATGGAAAAATAAATCTCATTTAATTGGATTTCATAAGCCTATGACTAAGGAACAGGAACTGTATGTCATATGTGAAAATGATGCCTATAAATTTTCTACAGAAAAATCTAGCTTGGCACATGCTTTGTAGCTTATGAAATCCTAGCCTGATAGATGGTAAAGAGTGCCGTGTTCTGCCTGGCTAGAAGCAATGGGAAGCTGTAGGAAGCCCCTACAGTTGTAGGCACTGCCAGTGAAACCTGGGAGAGGAGAATTGGACATGTCTTTGTTCCTGGTCTCAGCAGACAATTTAATAAGGGCAATAAAAATACTTCCAGCACATAAAAAGAATAAAAATTCAACCCTAAAGGCCTTATATAGCTTTCAGACAGAAACTAACTCCCAAGCTTTAGTATCCTTTGACTCTAGTTTTATTAACCACATCACAGTAAGGTATTTGTACATTCATCAGCATCCCTTTTTATATCTACGTTAGTAAAACCAGCCAAATAAAAGAAAGCAGCCAATTAATGATATTAATCATAAAACTGCTAAGCAAACTTATAAGATCAAGTCAACACCTTTGGGGGTGGGGGGATTAAGGACTAGGTATGCCTGTGAAAGCAAAACCAACACCTTGTAGTGCCTCCTTTATGAGTAACTGCAAACCATGCCCCATGGCCAGAAGGCACTTGATACCTGAGATCAACAATAACAACAAAACAAGAAACAAAGGCAGGATTACCCTGTCTAGCTCTGGTTCTCAAAATAAACAAGAACTTGAGCCATTAGGTCATGGACTCCTCAAAAAATATCAACGGAAAACTTTATTCCTGACTTCCGAAGTCTTGATGTCTCCAGACATATAATCACCTTTGAGTATATGATAATCCAGTGAGAAAACTGCTATTTGCATACTGGGAACATACTACACACAAAGCAGTCTTGGTCATCTTTTCTTTTCTTTCAATAACTAATATATTTTACTTGGAGATCAATCTTTAAAAGTCTGGACTCCATTGCCAAACCTCTTTGCAAGTAACCCCTTTTTTTCTAAATGCTTTTTGTCTCTGTGCCTTCCTATCATGTTTAAAACTCCAATGCTTCAACATGTAGTCCTTGCAAAGCAGCTTTGACAAATTCCTTGTAAAGCAGCTTCAGATAGCCTGACCCCTGGCTCAGCCAGGCTGCAGCTAGGAGGCAATCGTTCTTTTACAGCCCCTGTGAATATCTGTCCCACGTCCTAAGAGACTGGAACAGCCCTGAGCCTCCAGGGTTTTATCTGACAACAACACACAGCCATCTATCTCTCTGGCACCACTAGGTTATCACCCCTTTTCAGCCCCACCAGGTTCATTTCATGGATGGGAAACACAAATGCTACCTTTCCATGTCTAGCAATGACCCTGAGAGGGAGCAAAGTGAAGGCAGACTTGAAGGAGGTCTTTGGAAATTAACTCAGTCCAAGCGTAGAGAATCCACAGGGGATTAATCTTCTATTTCCTTTTCATGATGAGCCTGTCCCTATGAACAGAGTTGCCCTGCCTCTCAGCAGTTATCTGCCTCTTCAAAAAGTTAATGCAGCTTCCAATTAGATCTTTTTTCTCTCCTGTTAATCTTGGTTCTGAAACCAGACTACTGTTCTTCCTCTGCTGTCAGCCCTGTAAGCCAAGTCTCAATTAGCCAGCCTGGCAGTGATTACTATCTTGCCGCTTCACTGTTCAGACATTCTTTAATTTCCTGGAGTATGCCAGCCCCCTTCCTCTCCTCTTCCCTCCCTCCAAAGCACTTTGCTAAAACTGCAGCCCATGACGTCTCAAGCTGCATTATCTCTGCAGGGGATGGGGGAGCCAACAGATAGGGATGGCTTTTGCAGCAGGTTCAAGCACAATTCCCAGGTAGCAATCATAAGAGATGAGGCTTTTCTACTGGTGCTGTCACAAGTCTCTGACTGTCCTAGTGGGATTCTCTTATGAGCATATGGGCCAATGGAGTTTATGTGAAACTAGGAAACCGCAAAGCATTCTTTGGTTTTTAAAAATAAAATGGGCTAGGCACGGTGGCTCACAAACCCTCTAGCACTTTGGGAGGCCAAGGCAGGTGGGTCACCTGAGGTCAGAAGTTTGAGACCAGCCTGACCAACATGGAGAAACCCTGTCTCTCCTAAAAACACAAAATTAGCTGGGCGTGGGAGGGCATGCCTGTAATTCCAGCTGCTTGGGAGGCTGAGGGAGGAGAATCACTCCAACCTGGGAGGCAGAGGTTGCAGTGAGTCGTGATCATGCCACTGCACTCCAGCCTGGGCAACAAGAGCAAAACTCCACCTCAGAAATCAATCAATCAATCAATATAAAATAAAATGAAAAAGAAAGAAGGATGAAGAGGAGAATTCAGGCCCTTAATCTCAACAATGAAAGGTGCTTGGTTGAACCCACTATCAATAAATCTCATCTCGGAAGCTAAGTCAAACTTTCAGAGTTCTAGTCCAGTTCTGCCACTAACCAAGTGCCCTTGAGTGGAGCCACATCTCATTTTCGGCCAGTTTGTTTATAATGTTAGAAGTTTTCCATTGAACTGCACGTTAGAAGTCTTCCATTTAATTTATCATTTAAAATAGAAATTTGTTCTGTTTACTCTGAAACCACATTATAACAAGTATGTGAAAGAAGAGACAAAGAAATTGAGGAAGATCAGACAGCAGATGTTCACCAAAATAAGAAGCTGGAATATGGACTGCAGAATTAGAAGAGATTTAGAAAGTAAATACCAGGTGGCATCAGAAAGAGATGAAAGTGAGAACTGAGCTGTTTCACACTGCAGAGCCTCAGAGGGACTCACGGACTGGAGACACTAAGAGCCACAGAGGGAAGGGGGCTGGCATACTCCAGGAAATTAAAGAACGTCTGAACAGTGAGGTGGCAAGATGGTAATCACCGAGGAGGCCAAAAAGGGGTGAGGAGTGTTAGAATTTGACATAAAGATTAAACCCCAGCCTCCTTCCCCCAGCACATATGCCAGACTACCCCCTTTTCCCTACCATAGTAGGACACTGGAGGTTTATTCTGGGGGAATAATTGAACCAGAGTGTCTCCAGGTCCCAGAGCAATAGGCAAGGCAAAGACATCTACTGAAAAATGAAGGTAAGTAGATGACTCCTACTGAACCAGGAGACCACTATCACCCACTCAACATGAAGAACATCCAGCTAAATGGAAGGCAGGAGGACACGAGTGGATTCTTCTCTGGAAAAATATAATGGTCCCAGAAAAACTGACGGTAAGGGAAGAAAAAATTCCTCTACTCTCTTAGGTTCAGGGGCTGGGCCTAGAAAGTTGGACAGATTAACAAGAGAAAAATAGAGTTTATTAACACTTGCATCATCCATGCATGTGGAAGAACTCGATGATGTGTAACTCAAAGGGGTGGTTAGAACTTGAGTTTTTTGTAGCTTCTTAACAAAGCAGAGTAAATTTCAGGAAAAGTGACAAGACAAAGGGAAATGGGCTGAGGCTTTTAGGGGCGGGAAGGCAAATATGTGGAGAAGGTAAAATATATGGGAGAAGCCATTGGAAGATAAGGATTATTTAGAGATTTGTTATGCACATTTTTCTTAGTGCTTGATACCTCTGGGCTGATAAGAGTCTACCGTTGTGTCCTGGTGATTAACAATTCTACTCTTCCTGGTAAGAGGTAGGGAGAAACCTTCCCAAATTTATGTCCTGCTGTTACACATCTAGCAGGAGAGCAGAGAACTTTCCTTATGTCTGCTTCTTCCCAATTGCCTTCAACCCCAAATAATCCTTATTCCAAAATGGCACATCTTGGGATGCCCAACATGATGCACAAATATTATCCATAAGCACTGAGTACTTGAATCTCCCAAATAAATAGCCAATCGTTTTCCATGACCTCTACCAAACAAATACACACATACCCATGCGCATGTGCATGCACACACACACACACACACACACACGCGTGCAGAGCTTTCAGTTAACTGTTTAGCACCTAAACATGAAAACATCTCAAAGGATCCTCAGATGTTTGAGGAGAGCCTAACATGAAAGACCAAGAATCAAACACACAGAGAAGAAACTCAAAAGAAACACAGATACTATAGACGCTGGCAGAAAACTAAAAATAAGTAACAGAACAACACAGACTACAATAAGTATCTTCAGAAGTCAAAGATATCGAATCCCTAAGACAAGATCAGTGTATGGAAGGAAGGAGAAAAGACAGAGAGAAGGAGAAAGGGAGGAGGGGGAGAGCAAAGAGGAAAATCTGGGAACAAGAGCGAGCTCTGGAAAAAGAAACAAACTAAAATTCTCCCGAATTTTTAAAAATTCAAAAGAAGACGAAGTTGAGAAAATCTCTCAGACCCAAAAAACAAAAAGCAAAATCAGAAAAAAAGGTAAGAAAGTTAGATTATTTCATGATTAAATCTGATTAATAACTCCTGAAAAAGGAAAACTGAGAAAGTAATGACTAGTATATAAATAACACAAAAAATTCAAAAGAAGATGAAGTTGAGAAAGTCTCTCAGACCCAAAAGACAACAAAAAGGAAAATTAGAAAAAAGATAAGAAAGATTATTTCATAACTAAATCTGATTAATAGCTCCTGAAAAACAAAACCTGAGAAAGCAAAGAAATTATTAGTAAATAAATAATACAAGAAAGGAACTAAATGTTAATTCCCAGTGTGAAAGGGCCTATTGAATGTCCAGTACAATTAATGAAAAAAATACTTCCTTTAGGACATATAGCTATGAAATTTCAGAACACCAGCTATAAAAGAAAGATCCTCGGCCAGGCACAGTGGCTATAATCCCAATACTTTGGGAGGCTGAGTCGGGTGGATCACCTGAGGTCAGGAGTTCGAGACCAGCCTAGCCAACATGGTGAAAACCCATCTTTACTAAAAACACAAAAAATTGGCCAGCATGATGGCATGCACCTATAATCCCAGCTACTCAGGAGGCTGAGGCAGGAGAATCACTTGCACCTGGAAGATGGAGGGTGCAATGAGCCAAGATCATGCCACTACACTTCAGCCTGAGTGACAAGAGCAAAACTCTGTCTCAAAAAAAAAAAAAAAAGTTATCTCCATGCACTCTTTCTCAGGAAGCAATTTTATCATTTAGGAATTGTACAGTTAAAGAGCCAATTGCAGTCTCTCTCTAGTAAAAGAAGTCGAGAGGTAAGAATTCCAGCCAGTTTGTAACTCCAAAAAATCATCAGGGACATATTTCATTCTACCTTCTGATTTCTACTGTAAGCACTTTCATCCTCAAAAATCAATACAGCTATTGGAAGACCAGCCATAGCATCGATGTGCCAGGCAGGAGAAAGAGGAAGAAACAAGAAAACACACAGGGAAAAGAGTTCTCAGAAATGCCACCCACTTATATCTCACTGATCACATCTATCCACAAGGGGCCCTAGGGAACATGGCTTTATTAGACAAATGCATTGCTGAACCCATAATGTTAATATAAGGATTCCACTAAACAGTAGGAATAGAATAGTGGATATTGGTTAGGCAGCTAGGAGAGTAATGAAAGATATCCCCCACCAAAGAAAGGGGGCAAGACAAGAAAAAAAAAAAGACAGGAGAATTGAGACACAGCTGAGCTAACATAGTGGGGAGCCAATGGGAATTTTATAGTTAAAGAGCCAATTACAGTCGCTCTCCTGTAAAACTGTACAGGAAGCTGAGAGGGCACCATTCTAGATGGAGGCCTCCAGGAGAGAGGTATCTACAACTGATTGGGATGGCTGCTGTGTTTGACCAGGTGTAAGTAGTTTTAAAGGCACTCAAATTCTGTTGGATAATGTGATGGAAAGCTAAGAAAAGGAAAAAATGTTGTACAAGAAAGGAAATGTGATCATGACATGTGCCTTGGTTCATCAGTGAACAATACTCACATTTTCATAATAAGAGATATAAGAAAGACTGAAGGAATACATTCACTCCATTTATTTAACCCCAAATTATGCTTATATTTGTAGACTGGAAGGAGAAACAGTAGAAGCAATAAGGGAAGTCTCCTTTATAATAAAAGTTTATTAGATACATCCAAAAAATGGTGAATCAAATAATACATAAGCATACCCTTTAAAAGTAAATACCAAAAGCAACAACTAAATGCTTAGGAAAAAGAGATACACAGAGAGGACAGATGGTCTTCATTTTAAGCCTTATATTACTACTTTAAATCTTAAACACTGTGTAATCTTGCTTAGATTAAAATTCAAAAAAATGTTTTATAATCTAAAGACTAAGGAAAATGTTCATTAAGTATTTTTCAGGGAAAAATCAGGTTGCAAAACAATCTGTGCAGTAAAATACCAATTTGGGGAGTTTGGACAGGGTAAGTACATGTGCAGAGAATGGTGACATGACACAGAAGAGTGCATGCTATTTGTTAATACATAGGAATATTAATTTTATTTATAAAGTTTGAATAATGAATGAATAATAAATGAATAATAGAGCTTACCAATAGGCAAGAGACTAGCCTGTAGCTGATGGTAAATGGGTACTTAAAAATTTTAATGGTGTTTGAATTTTTATGAGAAGAATACACTTATGAGTGAAGAATATATTTGTGCAATTTAAAATAATAGACTTCTTAAAAGGACATAATGGGAAATGCCTAAATTCTATCCTCAGTGCCAGGCTTTCTCCCTGAGTCTATGACCTTCTCCAACCCAGCTGGGACCTAAATCATGCTCTGTGTGTGTGTGTGTGTGTGTGTGTGTGTGTGTGTGTGTGTGAGAGAGAGAGAGAGAGAGAGAGAGAGAGCGCGAGAGAGAGAGAGAGAGAGAGAGACTGACTCACTCTGTCACCCAGGATGCAGTAGAGAGAGAGTGAGAAAGTCTCACTCTGTCACCCAGGATGCAGTAAAGAGGGGCAATCAACCTCCTGAGTAGCCGAGACTGCAGGCGCATGCCACCACACCTAGCTCATTTTTCTATTTTTTGTAGAGATGGGGGTCTCGCTTTGTTACCCAGGCTGGCCCCAAGTGATCCTCTCATCTCAGCCTCCCAAAATGCTGGGATTGCAGGCAAGAGCCACCATGCTGGCCCCTTTTCCTCCCTTTAACCCAATCCTGTCCTTAGAGCTGAGAGCTCAGGCAGGTATTGGCCAATAGCTTCCCCAAAAGCTGTGTGTGTGCACGGCACAAATACTAGTTTTTAAAACAAAAACTATTCTATTTCCCCTGTGTTTTGCTATAGGTTATACTTGGAAAGGAAAGATCGGCAACACACACACACACACACACACACACACACACACACACACACACAACTGCGAGCTCCTGGGAAAGCACACTCTGCTCCTGATTCCCACCTGTGGGGCTCATCTAACCAAACAAGCCCCCTTCAGTTTTTTTGTCCAGAACTGAGCCTGTCCCTTCAAACCATGTGTGAGGCAGAAACCTGGGCCATTCCTCCACTGCACTGTTCCAGTATGTGGGCCTGAATTTTCACTTGATAAGCAAATGCACATGTATGTATATAGACGTGCACATGTGTGTATATATTAAATTTCTGGAACTGAATTCAAATTCTGTGCACTCAATATACATAACACAGTATATGGGTACACAGAATTCTGTGTCTTTTCACCTTCTGCAGCAATAATCTTTGGGGTCAATTCATTCACTTGCTTCTGCCAGAGACTCCCATTCCTGTCTCTGCACACCCTGAGTTGACTCAAACGCCCTGCGGAACCTATGCTGCTGCTGCCCAGCAGACACCCTCTCCACCTTGGTCAGCACACGTGGGTGGCCTTGGCTGCTGGGCTCTCCTTGGCCTCACTGGTGAGATTCTGCCTTTGCCTCAGTAACCTATTAGAGTTGATCCTCAAAGTGGCCCCCCTGAGTCACCCTTGGCACCACCAGAGACCCCATTCCTGACCGAAGTCCGTCCAAACAAACATGTTTATACTTTCCCTTGACTCATCTCCATGCCCATGAGGAGCCAGGGGAAATGACTGATCCGTCTTTTTGATGTGGTAGGGCCCAGGATCCTCACATCTAAATGCCCTCCACTTATGTGGCTGTCACTTATGTTTGACGGCACAAATGGAGCTGCTAGTCTTGGAGGGCCCAGTGGGAAGCAGGGCACCAGTGGTCACTCACTCTCAGATGCCCCAAATGCCGAGGGAGGGGTTCCCTTGAGCCCAGGCCCTTGCTTCCTTTCAGCCCCCAAAGGATAGGATAATCCAGGAGAAAAGTCGGAGCACAACACCTGATTCTTCCTTGTCTCCCACTCCCCAGTCTCCTGCTGCCTTCCTCTGGTCTTCAGAGCACACCAAATCTCCTGCCCTGCCCGTCCACATTGGTGAGTAAATCCATATTCTCCCACACCAAAGAAAGGATATTTTATTTTAACTTAAAACTCAAGAATGAAGTGTCTTCTTCTCTCTTATAAACTATTCCTAAAGCCAGTTGCCCTCCAACCCAAGGCCACCTGGGACACACCTGTAGTTGAACAAGGTGAGTTGACTGCTTGTTGCAATAAAGGAGAAGGCAGACAGGAGGGCTGCCGTGCATCTCAGAGACTGGAAAGAACGTACAGGATTTTGGCTTATGTTCAGCTATTTGGGGGAGGGTTGAAGGCGGTGGGTTATTCCTCTGAATTGGATGCTGCAGGAAGTGAGAATGGGGTAATTTTATCTTTGAGTATCTTAATAAATCTTATCTAGAAGGCAGGAAGACCAGACCAAGGCTAAAGCTGTACTTGGTGAACAACAGCAGTCACTCACATTAACTGGAAAAGGGGATGTTTGATATTTTGCGGTTTGGACAATATTCATGTTTTGTGTGGCACCAGGCATAGTCTTGTTTTTGTCTTTGTATACATTTTTTTGGTATGAATATATGGGGTACAACTGTAATTTTGTTACATGCATATGCATAAATTGCATTGTGGTACAGTCAGGGCTTTTATTATAACCATCATCAGAATAATGAACATTGTACCCGTTAAGTAATTGTCATCAAGCACCTCCCCCCACATAATCGCCCATCTTTCTGAATTTCAAATTCTATTATTGTACACTCTATGAACACATTGTTTAGCTCCCACTTATAAGTGAGAATATGTTGTATCTGTCTTTCTGTGACTCACTTGACTCACGTAAGATAATGGCCTGTAGTTCCATTCATGTTGCTGCAAAAGATACGATTTCATTTTTTATGGTAAATAGTATTCCATGGTGTATATATACCATGCTTTCTTTATCCAGTGATCCACTGATGGATACTTGGGTTGATTCTATATCTTAGCTGTTGTGAATAGTGCTGAAATAAACATATGAATGCAGTGATCTTTTTGAAATAAATATTTTTCTTTGGGTAGATACCTAGCAGCAGGATTGCTGGGTCAAAGGGTAGTTCTATTTTTAGTCCTTGATGTTCTGCAACATTGTTCATGTTCCATAGGAGAAAACAGACCTACCGAGTAGACCCAGACCAGCTCCCAGATGCCAGGGGCTGCTTTTCTTTTTCTCACCGGCTAGCTGCAAAGTGGGAATGGTCTGCATCTGTACCTTGTCAAGCAGGAAATGGCACATCAGTTATGAAGTTGAAGGGGTCTACCACACTAGGCCTAACGCTGGTGCTGCAGGTTGTCCCTGATTTGGCCGCTTTTGTCTGATCTCAACTGTTCAAAACTCAAAGAGGAGAAGGCCTGCAATTGGCAGCTCCATCGCCCCATGTATAAAGGAAATCTTGTAAGCAAACACAAGGACCAGCTTTGGAGATACCAAGCACCATTCGAGGGCCACAGCAGCCAGCTGGAGTGCACATGGGCCTTGGGCCAGTGTCAGGACAGTAGCTCATTGTGGCTCTGGGTAGTTTGGGCTCAGCCAAGCAGATATTGCTTCCCTGGGGAGGGAGTCTCTTCATGCCAGGGAAGGCTCACCACAGAGCAGGCAAACTCTTCAATAGGTGGGCCTTTTAGCTACAGGTGTAGGGAATAACTTTTGCAATGAGGGCCTATTTTCTTTCTTTTAAATGTATCTTAGCCAGGTCTGCTGCGAAGGCCCATAAACTGCAAAGAGCAACTCAGTTCCCCACGCACCACGGGACAGTAACAGGTGAATCTGATCTTTCAACCCTTCTTGGTGCTGGGCTTCAGTATGAGGCACTAGACCAGCTGCCCCAAACTATGTTCCTGTATTTCAGATCCTCAAGACCTAGACATGAACTGCAGAGAGATTAACTTCTGAGAAACCAGAGTCACCTCTACCTGTTCCAAAAGTCACCCACATGAACCCTCCATGAGGACGGACTTTAGGGCCTTAAGTTGTAGATTCCACCACAAGCAGCAGCAGCTTTTGTCAGTGGGCAAACACAGAGGAACTGAGTGGCAAGCAAAAGAAAGGTGGGGTCGTTTATCACAGAGAAAATAAGTTGTCTTCTTAGAATGAAAAGCAGAAAAAAAGAAAAGCCCATGGAATTTATTTCAAGCCCAAAGTCTTAGAAGGGAATCAAAAAGACCTCAGCAAGAACATGCTGTATCTACAAATAAGGTTTACTTGGTTACTCATGGGAGAATCAGATCAGCTTCAGACACAAGTTTTCATCTTTCAGTCAGAACACTGGTTGTGGGAAAAAAAAGAGAAAAAGTAAAAATAAAACATACTATTGAAGTCCAGGGACAAAAAACTTGCCTTAGGAGAAAAGTGGGAGAGCTCAAAGGCCAGGCTAAACAGACGTGAAAGGAAAAGAAGCTGTATTCCAAACTAACTGCTCAATGAGCTGCGATGAGGGATGAACCAGACATTTTAGTTATTACCAGATCAAAGCAGGTGATGGAGCCAATGTGATCCAACAGCGGAAGGCAGGGGAGACCACAGAGAGCAGAGGGAGTGATGGCTTGGAGACACCATCAAAAATATCAGGAACCACCAACAGCCAGATTCTCATCAAGCAGAAGGTGGTAAATTAAATAAGAGCAATGGGGAAACTTTGAATGGCAGGAACACTTACAGGAGATACATGGAACAGTTGCACTAACTTAAAGGGGCAGGTCCCAAAAGCTAGCATGACATACTTCAGGAATTAGTGAGTGAATTTCAACATCTGGAGGCAGACACAGACTACACAGTGAGAAAATGTGCCTGAGAAATACGCGGGACAAGGTGTGGGGGAGGAAAAGATGACAGGACAAATACAGGCTGGCAGGAAAATGCCAAGAGGAGTCCTGGCCTCGGTTAGAGGATGGGCCTATCGGAGGATAGCTCTTGGGTGGAATTACTTGACTCAGGAAGGGAAAGCAGTAGAATTTGTTTGAACAATGGAAGCCCCCATTAGGGTCCTCACAAGACAAACCTGAGTTAGCTTCAAAGGAGAGAAGCCCTTGTTCACAAAAAGAAACATTGCAGCTCATTTGTATGGGCTTCCTAAACATGATAAGCATGGGCTGGTGTCTTGAGACTCCTGTGAATCTACTGACTGCATAGGGTTAAGTCAACTTTGAAGGGGATGGGGCCATTCTGATATGTTTCTAGGGTGTCAGCGCTGTAGAAGGAAGCCAGGCTTTGAAGAAGAAAACCAATTTTGCTACAGAGACAGCAAAACAGGAAGGGGAAATTTGGGGCATCTTTGAATTGCAATTAACAAGGCAAAGATTTTAGTTTGGGACCCTCCTTGGACTTTATAAATGAGAAAGAGCTTATATTCAGATCTCAGACACTGACAGACCGCCAGTACGCTGCTACTAAGCTATGTTTAAGCTACATTTAAGTTCATTGACTCATCTCTTGTCCAGACTGCCAGGATTCCTCAGAGCCAGCAGGGAGAAAGACTAAAGTGTGCTGATGTGCGGAGACCACGGCCACCTTTCCCACCTGGGGCTCTGTCTCAGGGAGATCAGCGTTCTGTCCCTAAACCCCTGACTGCAGCTGCTGGAATTCTGCCGGTGAGGAGGGATGAGTCAGGGTCCAGCCTAAAGCGGCAGTCTGGCCACATCTGCCACAGCCGCTGGGCCCACAACGCCCAGTCTCCCCAACTCTGTAGGGGGGAAGACGGTAGAGCTGCAGTGATGGCGGCCGCCCCTACCCCTGGGAACTAGGTAGTCTTAGGCTGTCTCCAGCTGAGTGGCCGCAGAGAATCTGCACAACTCTGTGCTTGGGACCCAAGACCCTGGTGGCGTGAGCTCATGGGGGTATCTCCTGATCTACAGCTTGCGCAGATCGGTGGAAAAAGCACGCTTTCCCGGGCAGGATAGCACAATTACTCACCGCCTTCCTTGGCTGGGGGTGGGAGCTCCTCTTGCCCCGTGTGGCTCCCAGGTGGGCTGTCGCACCACCCTGCTTTTTCTCGCTCTCCATAGGCCACACCAACCACCTAGTAAAGTCCCAGTGAGAGAACCTGGACACCGCAGTTGCTGGTGCAGGACCGAGTCGCCATTTTCATTCTCCTCACAGGCGCCTCTGACCACAGCTGTTTCTAGTCAGTCATCTAGTCAGCACCTCCTGGCCCACCAATAAAGGTGATTTCTGGTTTCAGGACTCTAAGCTGGGGAGTCATGGTTTCCTTTACATAACAAGAACTTGGCTTGGTGGGCAGACTCCCTTCTCCAGTGGTTAGTTTACGTGCAGGGGCCTTCGGAGCCCTTGTATAAATTAGAGAGGAAATTTAGGAAAGTTCTTTCAGGAAGGCCTAATCTTTCTCTTTGCTACAAACAACATGGTGATTACGTAATTAAGGCTCTAGACTCAGACACATTTGGGCTCAAGTGCCAGTTTAGTCATTTACTATCCATGCCAACCTTCAGCAGATTTCTTTAACCTCTTCGTGATGCAGTTTCTTCTTCTGCTCAATGGTGTTAATAATAGTACTCTGACGGACGGCATGCTTTTGGCCGTAATTTACAGAAACCCAACTCAAACATGGTATAAACAATAAATAATGTATTGAGTCATGTATCTAGTAGTCCAGATTTTAGGCAGAGTTCAGGCCATTTTGATTCAGCAGTGCCATCGAAGACCACTATTATTTTCATTTTTCTGCTCCGCCATCAATAATGTCGATGACTTCCTAGAGCTCAGTCCCTTTTGTGGTTGAAAAACAGTAATTGGTAGCAAATATTGCTGCTACCCTTATCTTCCTTCATCATCCTATGTAGATGGAAGTCACTTCAAGAAACTCTGATAGGAAATAGGTACATCTGGATGGACATAAATGAGAGCCTTAGCCCCAGATGCCCCTGAACCCTCTGGGCTGCAAAGGTGGTACACAATCCCTTGGTGGAGGATGGTGGCTTCCCCTTGCAAAAGAATGTGCAGAGGCTACACCTGAGGCAGATACCTTATAAGATACTTGTAAAATGAAAGAGCAGCCGGGCGCAGTGGCTCAAGCCTGTAATCCCAGCACTTTGGGAGGCTGAGGTGGGTGGATCACGAGGTCGAGAGATCGAGACCATCCCGGTCAACATGGTGAAACCCCGTCTCTACTAAAGATACAAAAAATTAGCTGGGCATGGTGGCACGTGCCTGTAATCCCAGCTACTCAGGAGGCTGAGGCAGGAGAATTGCCTGAGCCCAGGAGGCGGAGGTTGCGGTGAGCCGAGATGGCGCCATTGCACTCCAGCCTGGGTAACAAGAGCGAAACTCCGTCTCAAAAAAAAAAAAAAAAAATGAAAGAGCTGCAACACCTGGCTAACTTACAGCCTCAGAGGCCTGGAAAGCATGCCTGGGGATGAATCTTGATGATGCTGGACAAGGGCTGGAGGCAGTTCCAAATAGAAGGCTGAATAAAGGAAGTTTACACTCTGGGCTCACACCTTTGGCCACATGGGGATTCTCCAAAACCAGCCGATGGAAGATAATAATCTAGACATGGTTCACAAATGGAATGGTACCATTGCTACTGCTGCTCTCACACTACAGCCCTGCCTTTCAGGTCACCCTGAAAGGCAGATGGGGAAAATTTTAACAGTACACCTAGACTTTAACTTAGTGTGAGAAGGCATATAGTTAAAATAGATGTGAACTCCTGGGGGTGGCAAATGGCACTGTTGATTGGTTATGGACCTGGAGGGAAAAAGATCCAAGACAAAGAGTTCTAGGAAGAAGCATGTGGGTGGATGCATGGGAGTCAGCACAACCAAGTGTATAACTTTGTGTCTCCTGTCAATGGCTACCAGCAAGCACTCACAATTAAAGAGGCTTTGAACAACTGGGTGAACAAAGTGGCTTTTCCAGTGAAGGTCAGCCAGCTTCTGACTTCAGTCGCCCAGTGCTTATACAATAAGCCCATAAATGGAGTAGCCATGGAGGCAGGGATGAAGGCTATGCATGAGTCCAAAAGACCAGGTACCCTTTGCCAGGGTGACCTAGCTAATGCTGCCACTGAATGTCCTATCTGTCAGCAAAGAGACCCACCAGCAACCTGGGGCAAGATGATTACACTGGAGCCCTCTCATCCTGGAGGGGAAGTTATATGTCCTTCCTGGAGGGGAAGCTATATGTCCTTCCTGGGGCTGGTATGCATTCAGGGTATTCATTTTCTTGCCAACACCATCATCTAAGAACATATAGAGCATCTAATTTACTGACATACGATAGCATGTAACATCACATCAAACCAAGGGACTCACATTGTTGCAAAGGAAATGTGAAAACGGACCCATGATCATAGGATCCTACCATATATTGAATCATTCAGAAGCAGCCAGTCCAATAGTATGTTGGAATGGCCAACTTACAAATGGCCAGCTTACAAATACAGCTATGGCACCAGCTTATGGCTCTAGGTAGCTGAGAGGTAAAATACTTAGATCCAGAAACTAAGGAGAAGAAGTAAGAGCAGCCCCTCTCACCATCATTCCGAATGACCCATTTGAGAAATTTGTGCTGCCACTTTAGAGGTCCTGCTAGACTAGCAGTTGTGGTTCCCAGGAGTGGAATCCTTCCACTAGTGGATGTAGGATTCCACTAAACATACAGCAGCCATGTAGTCATTTAGGACTTCTGTTCTAGTAGTTCAACAAGCAGGAGTAATATATCAGCTTGAGTAATTGAGCCTGATTCTCTGAGGTGTTGGGATTGCTGCTGCACAGTAGGGGCTGGAAGTTCTGGCCTCCTTTGCTACAGTGGGTTACCCCCTTGAAGCTTGCTAGTGACTCCAGTAAATAGGCAACTGCAGAACCACAGCAACCACAGCCCAACAAGGGCAAAGTGACCAGGGGTTCTGATCCCTCAGAAATGAAGGTCTGGGTTACCCCACTGATCATATACCCTAGACCAGCTAGCCAAGGTGATAGAGAGTTTAGAACGGAAAATAGAGGAGGGAGATGATCAAATAGTTGCAGTCTCTGGACTGCTACAACAATGGGGAGGGATGTAAACTGTCCTGTGAATATTCATGTGGCAAGTCTATTTTTTTAATTGTCACGAACTGCCACCTTGAAGCATCAGTGATAGAATAAAGTAAACTTACTATGGGTCACTTAGCAGAGAAAAGGGTGGGCTGTAGCAGTCTTTGTCAGTGCCTCACCCACATCCCCTCTTACCATGTCAGGGGTCAACGGCCCAACTTCCCTCTGCTAGCACAAGTGTTTCTTTGCTTGGAAGCTTTCTCTGACCCCAGCGCCCGTATCAAGACAGAAGGGGTAGGGTTTTGCACATCCATCAGCCTAGCTCCCTCAAAAGGAATAACATGGAAGCATCTGCACTAGCCCTTAGAGTGTCCTAGCAGCATTCCCATCATCACCTTCCGTGCTAGCTGGCTCGGTCACGTGCTCCGATTGGGCTGCCTTCCCTTTCTGGTCTTATTTCTCCACTCCCTTTGTTGGTGTTTCCTGCACCTACAGATCCCTGTTTCTAAGTCCGATTTTGCCAGAACCCTTATCTAAGATAGTCACCTTCAAGGGCTGCTAGGGAACGAACTCGTTATTTTTAAAAGCTGTAAACAAGAAAAAAGAAACAAGTACTTATCCTGCCTCATCTACATAAGATGAAATTGTCTTACCAAACATTTGACAAGAAAAAATATCCTTTATAGAAGTTTTCCAGCTAACAAGTAAAGGAAAAATGGAAGAATTAAAATATCATCATTTACAACGACCAAATAATTATTGAATCTGGGCAGTAATTATTGACTTCAAACCTTGAAGCAAAGGGACAACTGAAAATCATGACGTATCTCTTATCGGAAGCACAAAGCACCACTTGCGACGTAGTCTTGTCCCCCAAATTCAGTGTTGAATCGGAATCAAACATCTAGACCTACCAATAATGTTCAAACATTTAGACCTTGCATAATGTTCAAAAACTACCAATTTTCAGAAAATGTAAGAAACAATGTTAAACCCACCAGGGTTATCAGCAAAATTCAAATGTTTAAAATCCAATGTTTAATCCTCCAGGATTATCAGCAAAATCCAAACTGTAAGAGCTACATAGAGCAAACCAACCGATTTCTTCAACTAAAAATGGTAACTGCAAAAAAGAAAAAGGAAATAGGAAAATCAAGAGGCTTAAGAGACATACTGACCAATTGCAATGATGAATCTTTTGGACCATCCATAAAGGTGAGAGGGTAAGAGAAAATGGGAAGAAAAGGGGAGGTGAGCAGAACAGGGGAAAAGAGACAAAATCTGTGTCCTGTTTTCAAAAAGCTTGTCTTGTAAAGAAAAGGCTGTTTATTCAGTGAGGTTTACCTGCTAGTTAATTATGTGCCAAGCAAGACTTTCTTCCCATTAGAGAGGGGAAAAATATGAATGAGAAGCCTCAGTGGGGTGGGATACAGCTTTGAAAAGGAGAATGCAAACTTAAAGGGCATTTGGTACTGTGTTTTTAAGTATGTCAAACTTGATTCTAGAACCCCTGGAGCTTGAAAACGTTGGGAGGGAAAAGGAGAAGAGGTGTCTAAACCCTTTATTATTCAAACCTTCTTGTCTTTGCCCTTTCCTCTGCTTTCCTTCTTCCTTCCTTCTTACAGAGAACAGAGACCATTTATCCCCTCTACTGTGACTAAGCACTCATTCATCTCTGCAGAAACAGCACCTGTGCTCCACCGAACCTCATGGAGTTGACACTTGAGGACCTCTTTCGACATCAGAGAGCTTGAATGGAAAGGTTTTCTGCAGGCTTATTTGAGGAGCAGCTTATCTAAGTTGCGGGCTTGTTTTTGAAAGCAAGAATGGAGACTCAATTAGCGTAAATTCTTGCTTCAGCATTTCACCCATTTATTCTACCTGAGCAGGTGCACAGTCCTTTAATCATAACTGTCAAGAAAGGAAAGCTTGCAATTTCCATCATTTATAAAGAAAGAAAGACAAAATAGAGGAGAGAGGAGAATGTGACAAATGACGCATACACTGAAAGACGGGGTCGGGAAGGGGTGGGGAGAGGGGAGACAGAAGAAGGAAAAGAATCAACATGGGATTTTACATTTTTCTCTGGTGTTTTTGTGAGTAATATACAACTCCTTTGAGTACAGAAAGATGGTTGGCCGGGTGCAGTGGCTCATACTCTGTCATCCTACCACATTGGGAGGCTGAGACAGGCAAATCACAAGGTCAAGAGTCTGAGACCAGCCTGACCAACATGGTGAAACCTCGTCTCTACTAAAAATAGAAAAATAAGCTGGGCGTGGTGGTGGGCGCCTGTAGTCCCAGCTACTCAGGAGGCTGAGGCAGGAGAATCGCTTGAACCTGGGAGGTGGAGGTACAGTGAGCCAAGATCATGCCACTGCACTCCAGCCTGGTGACAGAGTGAGACTCTGTCTCAAAAGGAAGATAGTTTTAGAAGATTTGTCTTAGAGGCAGCGTCTGAAGTTAAGGGCCTTTCATAATGTTCAAAAACTGTCAAGAAAAAATGTTCAGAAGAAAAGAATTAAATAAAATCACAAATTATTCACATTCCTCCCTCCTTACCCTACTGAGGAAGGTGGAAATTGTACCACCTCTCTAAGACTCTTTTGAGGGTGTGTGGAGGCTCAGCACACATAGGGATGCATATTGCAAATGCCCGGGGAGGGTTAAGCTGCTTTACACAAGAAAAGACAGTCAGATAGAAACATCTAGAGAGGAAGACTTAGAATGAGTTACCTGGAGCAGTGCAGAAGGGTGTGGAGAAGGTATGGCAGAGAGCATGAAGATAAGATGGAAAGAGACAGAAATGCAACATCTGCTGTAGGAAGAGAAACACTGAAGAAAGAGATGGATAAAGAGAATACTTAGAGATTTTGTTGCATGATATGCCATATAAGAGTCCCTTGCACTCCAACCCCCATCTCCTTCCAAATCTTTACTAAAATATTTATCATTCATTGAGGTTAGCACAAATACAGAGGGAGAGAAAGAGAGAAACTAAAACCTCAAAACAGGCCTGGATGAGAGTCGGGCAGGATGTCAGAAGCAGGTGCTTTTGGTTTACGGGAGTAAAGCACAAAAACCCAAGAGAGAAAAACCATAAAAATCTATGTAACTTAACCTCCAGCCAGGAGGATGTGACAAAACTATCACTTGTCTCACCATGCATAGAACATATTTTATCAGAAAAAGAGGGGGAAAAGCCATCCAGTGAGAAATGTGATCTCTTAGTGAGAAAG
The DNA here is from genome assembly GCF_048565385.1 of Saimiri boliviensis. NCBI lineage: Eukaryota > Metazoa > Chordata > Mammalia > Primates > Cebidae > Saimiri > Saimiri boliviensis. Next base: position 90,681,931 of record NC_133458.1, on the reverse strand, counting down.
TAATTGGAATTCTCTGCTATACTCACTAAAACCTTTGAGGCAGCTGACTGGTTGGTTTATCATCTTATCTTATGAATTACCAACACCAAAACTACTAAATTGCAGTTTCGCCAATGAGTCATCAGTGATTTAGGCAGCTGCTGCATTCGGCTCCATTCTTCAACACACTTCCTGTAGTTTGACGTGGAAGGGTTTCTACTTGATTCAACAACACTTGAGCTATCAGAACTACATTCCCCATCTGACAACAAAAGACACCGTCATTTTTAAAAAGATCAATGTAGAGAAAAGCAATTCTTTATATCATTTGTAGTAGAAAGATAGCACATCATTTAACCCAAATTTATTGACATGGCTGTCAGGACAAGTGTGCTTTATTATGGCCCAGTTGATTGACCTGCCAAAACCTTGCATGATGCTGGCATGCCCACTAATATATCCTTAATATCATTTGCTGTAATTTAAAGTACTAAGTCAAAAGGAATAAGAATATTTTTGAAGTCCTTGTAACTCATCAAATCTATTTGGAAATATAGTCACAAATGTTTGTCCCACCATTTAGAAGGAATCAAGCTACAGGTAAGAGAACTCAGAAAAAGCAAGTAAAACAAACATACCAAATTGCTACTAAAGTAAAGCATATTAGAAACAAATACAAATCCAGTAGCAGAATCCTTCAGGGATCTGAACACAATATACGTATTTATTTACTTATTTATGATCTACTTCAAAAAATTGTGTCAAGAAGTTTACAACAGGAATCAAATATACCCCAAAAAACTATAGTGTAGAAGAGAAGAAAAATTAATATACTAAATATATAAGGGATTGTTAAATAAGTCTATTGAACATTATATAGGGTACTGGCAGCAAAGGCAAAAGAGAATAAGATGGCTTACAAGGTACTCATCTCCTAATGTTTAAAAAAGCATTAAATAAATACAAAAATAAATCTTTACAGAAATAATATAAGTTCCTCAGGAGGGGAAAACTTTTTTTTTGTATAAAATTCTAAAAGATATTGATTTCACAGTCTTCATATAAAGGGCATAAAACAACATAATACCTTCAGCATCTTTCTTATTGGATCTATAACTAAGAAGAGATTTTTGTCTATCAGAATATTCACTACCGTTCAGGCACAAAACAAATAATTGAAATATTTATAACTCCCAATCTTCAATTTTGGAAATTATACCAAGTATTCCTTTTGCAGCAATATGAAATGCTCACTGATTTCAAAAATCAGTGATTTCAGTTCTCCCACACAGTTTTCTGTGCCTCTTCATAGAGGGATCCCAATATGTAGTGACATATCTCACAAACTGGGGGGAATGGTGGTGGAAGCAGCAACACCAAGCAACAGCAGTGATGTCCAGAATCTAGTTATTGCAAAACCAAAATCCACGCCTGTGAAGTTAAAAAAAAAAAAAAAGCCTAACACACTTAAAAGAACTTCCTAATCCTAGAAAATCAGTATTATTCAAATAATGGAATCAAAGTTGTAGAACTGATTTTCTAGATAGGGGAAGCAAGTGTTCATTATCTTTTGTCATGGAAGTTCATTTGCTAGAGGATGAACCATGATCTACTTCAAAAAATTGAACACCTTTCATCTTTACCACGTCTCTATTCAGACACTGTTTAATTAGTTAATAGAAACATTTAAGGTTTTGATAGTCTTTTAATTCACCTGCACAAACAGGGACAGTTGGAATTCAATTTTGGAAATAATGATACAACCCATTTGAAAAGCTTTTTCTTTAATCTTCCTGAACACATTTTTGGCATCTTATTAACATTTTCCAAATTGAATGAATCTGTTGCTTTGTGTGAACAGATAACTTAAGAATAGGGAGAGGCCAGCAGTCATTAGCAATGTATTGTCTTTGCTGATAAATGGGAACCTGGACTGCCCAGAACATTAAGTTATAAGGGCAGCAGAGACTGCAGAGTCAATGATGCAGACTGAATGATATCACGGCACACTTTGCTTCCTCCAAGTGCATCAGCTGGCAAGGACTCTTTCCAGTCACTCAACTCTGCAAAAGTTGGCAATCACATGCATTTTTCCCCAGACAGCTCTGCTGAGCCACCATGTCTCAACATGGCTGTAGGCTTAAATCATCCACTTATAGTATAAGGAAGGAAAGATAGCTATGAAAAACAACAAAGCAAAGAACTGAGAGCAAACACATTGTCACACACATGTAAAATTCATTCAGGTGCCATGAATATGTCAGAATATACTGGACATTTGCCACAAGCAGTGGCTCATGCCTGTAATCCCAGCAATTTGGGAGGCAAAGGTGGGTGGATAACCTGAAGTCAGGAATTTGAGACCAGCCTGAACCACATGGTGAAACCCCATATGTAATAAAAACACAAAAATTAACCAGGTGTGGTGGCGTGTGCCTATAGTCCCAACTACTCAGGAGGCTGAAACAGGAGAATGCTTGAACCCGGAAGCAGAGGTTGCGGTGAGCCAAAATCATGCCACTGCACTCCAGCCTGGGTGACAGAGACTCCATCTCAAAAAAAAAAAAAAAAAAAAAAAGAATATATTGGACATTTACTGATTAGAAAGAGCCTTACTATGACGTCTTCTCTCCAACTTCAGCTTACAGCTCCCTTCCCTTCCCACCAGTCCCTGTGCTCCAGCCACAATGGCCCTTCCTCTGTTTCTCCCACATGCCAACCTCACTCTGCACAGGGCCTCTGCACCCACTGTTTCTCTGCATGGAAAATTCTCCCTTCAGAGCTTCAAACAGCATCTCCCCCTCACCATTCCAGTCTCAGATCAAATGTCCCTCTTCAGAAAATCTAGGTCTGATCCCTTCTCCCACCCTAATCATCTCATCTTAACAGCTCTGTAAAGACCCTATTTTCAAAGAAGATCAAATTCTGAAATACTAGAGACATAGACATCAACATATGAACTTGGGAGGACATAGTTCAACCTACAACATCAGACCTTATGCACTTTGAAGTCAAGAATGCATCTTTTTTTTTAAACTGTATTTTCAACATTTAGCATAAGGCAGGACTTAAAGTTCATCGATCAGTAAGGCTCTGTCTGGAAGGCCAATCATCTGTTAAATAAGATCCTGTGCTTTGATCTCAATTGTCAGAGCTTAGGTGCCTGGTAAAAGTTCAAACTTTTTAGAATGTGAAATTTAAACATAGCCTTGTTCTAAAGGACATTGATTATTCCAGTGAAGCTGGGAAGGTTTAGTTATATCATCCGAAAACAAAATTTGGAATTCACAGGAGAAGTGTAACAAGGATAGTAATTAAAACATCTTACATTTTCAAGGCAGTTTTCTTACGTGTTATCACATCATGTTCTCAAACCTTGCCTTTACTCATTAAATAATTATCAAGCACCTGTTTTTGTCCAGGTGTGATATTAAGCACAGATATAACCCTGAAGAAACATCTGTCTCTTCCTTCCAGGAGTTAATAGTCAGGGTATGTGGCAAACCAGTCAAGAAGTAAAGTCAGGCCTGTGGTAAAGCCAGGGCAGGTATTTTTATGCTATAAAAGAGATGAATACACCTACATCATGTGTTCCTCTGATGACAATCATAGGGTTCCTGCATCTTCCATCGTTGCTATAAATAAGGAAACTACCCAGGGGCAAAAATAGTGACTCCTTAAACATAACAAGTGTATTATGTTACAAGAGTAAAACTCAGCTCTCACCTCCCGTGAGGTGAATTCTCTCCACTCAATGTGGCAGTGCCAATTACAAGGAGGGAAGAAGGTTTCCCCTGCCAGCAACGGCCCCACAGCTCCTGTCACTCACTGACAGCAGCAGCAGTCGTTCCACACCAGAATTCTACCTACCAAGAACGGAAATTTCATGCAGGAGCAACGGAAAGTTATAGTACAATCATTTTTCTGTAAGTCTTTTTTTTAACTTTTAAGTTCAGGGGTACAAGAACAGGTTTGTCACATAGGTAAACTTGCGTTAGGCGGGGTTGTTGTTGTACAGATTATTTCATCACACAGGTATGAAGCCTCGTACTCATTAGTTATTCTTCCTGATCCTCTCCCTTCTCCCACCCTCTATCCTCTGAAAGGCTTTAGTGAGTGTTGTTCTCCTCTTTGTGTTTACGTGTTCCCATCGTTTAGCTTCCACTTGTAAGTGAAAACATTCGGTATTTGGTTTTCTACTCTTGTGTGAATTAGCAAAGGATAATAGCCTCCAGCTCCATCCATGACCCTGTAAAGGACATGATCTCATTCTTTTTTATGGCTGCATAGTATTCCATTGTGTATATGTACCACATTTTCTTTATCCAGTCTATCATTGATGAGTAATTTTTCTGTAAGTTGTTATGCAGTAACCTGTCTAGAATACTAAGAAGTGGGACATAAGTTGTCTTCAACAGCTGTTATGGGTATCAAAACACCAGTGAACTGAAATTTTAGTTCATAGGAAATTCCCCTCAAAGCCAGTTCATTCATTTCACACACCACTCTAAAAAAATTTGTGTAACATTTATAAACTGTAACTTAACTCACCTCAGAGCAGTTAAGAGAAAAGATGCTATCAAAAAGAATAATTTCAAAATAACCTGAGCTTGTTTTTTAATTGAAGAGAAAGCATAGCCCCCAGCAATACCTCTTGAAACCCCCTTTCCTCTCCCATCAATTTCTCTTACATACCACAGATGTCTCCAGAATTCACTCTCTCTTCAAAACTTATTAAAAAGCAAAACAAACAAACAAAAAAACCACTCCTTCTATCCCAGCTCATAGGTATGAAGGGAATTAAGAAATGAAAAGTTAGAAGCATGCCTTCCAAATCTACAAATATTTATAGAGCACTGCTATGATGACTCCGCTAGCTGACCCTCAAGGTTCCATCAGCTAGTAGCTGATAAAAGTCATGTGTACCAACAGGCATAGTTCATGACAGAGGGGTAAAAACCAAGTGAGGCACTGTGTGTCATGCCTAAACTAAAGGAATTTTTAGCCTTCTAAATAGCTGTCCCCTTCAGCTGTTTGAGAAAATTGCTTATCATCAAATGATGAAAACAACAAAATTTCCATTTGTTCCAGTCAACGTAAGGGATTTCACTCAACCAAAATACACTTCTAACACAGGAGTTATGGAGTTACCTACCAAAATTGTGAGGCATAACTGTTATAAACAATTTCTCCTGAAAATCTGTTCATTTAAATGCCTATAGCCTGCGTGGCATGCATTCAGTGGCTCTAACTACTACCGTACATAACCTGCAATCAGAGATAATTAATGGGATCCACTAAAAACAATGGAAGCCTGTCCTCAAGTCCTGGCAACAAAAGAATGATGGATGGAAGTTCAGAAGAGGTACAATGGGGATTAAGTGGGCAGTGACAAATTGTTGGTGAAGATGGTGGTTTCTTGAAACAAGGTTGCTTTAAATGGGATCACATTGTGGAAAACACTTGGTTTAAAAAACAAATGTAGGCCGGGCACGGTGGTTCATGCCTGTAATCCCAACACTTTGGGAGGCTGAGGCGGGTGGATCACAAGGTCAAGGGATTGAGACCATCCTGGCCAACATGGTGAAACCTCGCCTCTACTGAAATACAAAAATTAGCTGGGTGTGGTGCCATGTGCCTGTAGTCCCAGCTACTCAGGAGGTTGAGGCAGGAGAATCACTTGAACCCAGGAGGCAGAGGTTGCGGTGAGCTGAGATTGTGCCATTGCACTCCAGCTGGGGTGACAGAGTGAGACTCCATCTCAATATAAATAAATAAATGAAATAAACGTAGCTGTGGTCCCTTTGTGTCTAAGATGGAATACATTGTAGGTATGAGTCAGAATTCAGAGGTAAGAGATCGGATATGTTTCAGAACTATTCTGACCAACTAAAAATTTCAATGATTTAACAAAAATTATTTCTCCAAAATATACACTCTGCTAGGCACATTTACATAAAGTGTAGGTTTAAATAAAGTGACTGTGGAAGGTGCACCAGTTATTTCTCACTGCGTAACAAACTCTCCCCAACTTAGTGGCTTAAAATAATTTATGATTTTGTTTTTGGCGTTCTGAGGACTGACCGAGCTCAGCTGGGCACGTTTTGTTTGGAGTGTGTATTAATCAAGGTCTTGCAAAGGAACAGACTAAAGACAAAACTATATCCACACCTATATCTGTATATTTACACACACATCCTATTGGTCTTTGGTCTGTTCCTTTGCAGTGGCAGTAACAGCAACTGCGGAAAACGAATGCACTTACCAATTAGAAATAATCTCTCAGACAAAAATATTCAGAGCTCAGAGCTAAGAGATCAGATTATATGTATATAAAGAGAGAGAGATTTCTCTTTTAGGAATTGGCTCATGCAATTGTGGAGGCTTGGTAAATCCAAAATCTAAATGACAGGCAGGCAGGCTGGAGACTCAGGGAAGAGTTGCAGTTTGCATCCAAAGAGCATCTGCGAGCAGAATTCATTCTCCCTCGGGGCACATCAATCATTTTCCTAGGGTTTTCAACTGATTTGATGAAGCCTACCCAGCTATATTATTAAGGGTAATCTGCTTTACTCAAAATTCACTGGTTTTAATGCTAATCTTACCCCCAGAAAAAGCACCATCATAGGAACATCCAGAATAATGTTTGACCAAATATCTGGGCTTTCTAGCATAACTGTGTTTCATTTGCATTTTCCTGAATACTAATGAGTTTCTGCATCTCCTCATATGTATTTCAGCCATTTGGGGTTCATCTAGGAATTGCATGTTGTTCATAATCTTTGTCCATTTTTCCATTTAAAAATAAAAATATTTTGTTTGTTCTTGTTAATTTACAAAACTCGTTTATTCAGACATTAGTTTCTTGTTGGTTTTAGACGCTGCAAACATCTTCTGCATATCAGTCATTTGTTATCATTGTTCATGACTTCCCCCTTAGAACAGAAATTTTCATTTTTTAATATAATCAAATGTATGCATTTTTCGCCTTATAGATAACCTTATGGGGGTTTAAGAATTCCTTCTCCAACCTATATAGGTCATAATAATATCACCTTTATTATTTTCATGCTTTGCCCTTTATATGAATTTAGAGAAATCCAGAGTCCAAATGTATTGCGTAAATTGGGATCCCATTTATTTTTCCCATATAATAAGCCAAGTTCCCTACCAAGATTTATTAAACAATCTATACTTCTCTATTTCCTTGCCCCAATTTTGTTATTATTTTCTATTCTGTTCTTTCTGTAGCTATTTTTCCTTACATATTCTCTTATTTCAACTTTGTCTGCTTTCTATTTTCTTTGACAAAACATGCCATATCCATTTACTCATTAATTCTTTCAATGTAACAGCTTTTGATTTTGTTAATTTTCTCTATTTTTGTTGTTGTTGTTCCTTGTTATTTATCTTCATTGTTTCTTTCTTGGTTTGGGAATTTTGCTCTTTTTAAGAAAATTCTTGAATTGAATTATTACTTAGATTAGTTTAATGTTTTTCTTCCTGATAAAAAATATTTAGAACTATAAATTTCTCTGTAAATACCACTTCAGCCACATTCTGCAAATGTTGACGTCATATTTTAGTTGTCATTCAGTTCTAACTATTCTGTAATTTTTCTTATAATTTCTTTTGAACCAAAGAGCTATTTGGTTGTTACTTAGTTTCCAGTTATAGGAAATATTTCTAGTCAGATTTTTTTTTTTACTGGTATCTATTGTGCTTTCGTTATGATCAGTCTAGGCTGCATAATATCAGTTCCTTAGATTTATGATTTCTGTGGCCTAGTACATACTCAATGTTTGAAAATGTTTTTTCCAAATTCAAAAAGGATGCATTTTTCTCTGTTTTGTGGATATCCAGTTCATATATATATATATATACTCTCCACCTTATTATTTATATTATTCAGATGTCGTATATCACTGCTATGTCATTCACAGAAAATGTACTACTGGATTTTCTATTTTTGTCTGGAAGATTATTTCTTCTAATTTGTAAGTGTATTCATTTTCTGCAGTTGCTGTAACAAATTACCACAAGTTTGGTAACTTAAAACTACAAAAATTTATTTATCTCACAGTTGTGGAAGACAAAAGTTCAAAATCATTTTCACAAGCCAAAATCATGGTGTCAGCAGCACCACACTCCCTCCAGTAGCTCTCAGGAAGAGTCTGGTTTTTGCCTCTTTCAGCTCCCAGTGGCTGCAGCATTCCTTGGCTTGTGGCCACAGCACTCCAGTCTCTGCCTCTGTGGTCACCTCGCCTTCTCTCCTTCTGTCTGATTCAATCTCCGTCTACCTCTTTCTTATGAGGACACTTATGATTATCCTGAATGATCCAGGGTAATCTCCTCATCTCAAGATCCTAAATTCAACCACATCTGCAAAGTCCTTTTTTTTGTTTTGGTTTGGTTTGGTTGGTTGGTTTTCCCATATAAGTTAACATTGACGGGATCGAGGGATTAGGGTATAAAAATTTGTGGGGAGGGAGGCATTTTTCAGCTTACTACAGTGAGTGTAACCCATTTGAACTAATTTTCGTTACCATGATATTATGACTTATTGCTGCCATCTCACCTCATGATTCTCATTCACTATGCTTTCTTTACTATACTGTATTCATATTTTTCATTTACTATACTTGCTTCCTTTTTAGTGGACAGATCAAATTTTCTTTTGCTGATTTAATGGTTACAAATTCTATTTCTATTCTTATAATGATTGTCTTTGGGTTCTTTTACCGTTAGAGTAACTAAGAATTCATAGCCTGAACACAAAGTTTGCCCATTAAGCACAGCACCAGCGTATACTCTCCAGAAGCAATAGCGCTCAGGAGCTTCCCCACCCTCCACCCTACCCCCTCCTCCCCCTCGCCCTCCTTTCATTTTCTAGGCACCAAGAATAAGTCCCTCTTGTCAAGCTTACTAAGTGGCAGGCACTGTGCTAGGCCTTTAAACTTGTTGCCTCATTTATCCTCATAACAACTCCCTGTGGTACACATTTTTGTCCCACTTTTTCAAATGAGTAAAGTAAGAGTTTAGAGAGGTTAAAGAACTTACCCAAAATCACTGAGCTAGTATGAGACAGTACTGGGTTTAAACCACTGGACAGTACTGAGTCTATTTCAACTTTATGCTTTGTTGTGACAATATGAGAAAAGACTGCACAGAGTCATGCTGAAGAGTTGCTTACTTCTTTCACAAATGCAGCTGGTTTGCAAATGAAAACACATGCTTCGTTCAAAGATGCCTAAAACAATCTTCTTAACTTTCCATAGTGGGGATACTATGGTTTTTAGAATCAAGAGAGTTAAACTCAATTCTTCTGCTTCTTGATTCTGCCTCTTCCTAGATAAATAAATTTTGGACAAGTCATATAAACCATCTAAACTTCATTTTCTCATCTTTAAAATGAGGATAATGACAGTATCTACCTCATATAGTTTTTGTGAAGGCACTTTTATGGACATGTTTTATAAATATGTATATCTTTTCAAATCTTAACTGCTTATTAATAAGCAAACAAAACATAAAAATATACATGGAAGTCCTTATGGAAATCTTGTTAAATTGACAATCAGAAGAACGTGGATTCCAATTTTATTTTTGCCTTGGTTTCCTCATCACTCACATGAGGAAGCTCAACTAAACAATTTCTAAGGCTGTTTCAGCTCTAGCCCTCTTTTAGTTTATTCACACCGACTGTATAGAACTGGGGCTGGCATTGTAATTTCTGCTTTGTTTTACTGCCACCCAGAAAGAGAGCATTTATGGAGATGAATAACAACAGTGGAAGGTTGTGTGTTTGTCATGTTTTCCTTGACATCAGAATAATGGCCACAGTGAGATTTTATATTCAGCTTTGTCAGAGTGCTGCCCGATGATCAGAAAGCAACTCCTGGGAAAAGCATTGAGATTATGTGAGTTGAAATATTACTATTTAGCTCAGCCAAACAAGGAAAGTAGAAGCATCTTACTTAAGTTTTAATTGGAGCGGTCTGTCAGTGTTCCTGCTCATAAGAGGCTGCAATGAAACCCAACAGTCGGCCCCAAATCATAATCTTTGGAACTGGCTCAAGAAGCATGTGCCGTATTATAACATAATTTCCAGTCTACAAGGTGAAAAATATCTACTCCTTTATAAAGCAAACAACAGAATCTTCTTGACTGGTGGGGAAAGGTGAAAAGGTTGAAAGTGGTCTATATCCAATTCAAGTGGATATAGGATGAAGTGAGGTTTTTAGGATAATTACAGGGGAACAGGCATTTAACAACCTGAGAAACACTGCTTGAGAGAGAGAAAATAAACTATTCTTTAAATGTTTTCTGTTTAATTGGGTTAGGATTTTGACCAACCACAGATCTGAAACTAAAAAGAGCACATACTTAATATGAGAATTCAAGAGAAGTGCCTCCAACTAAACAGAGATGATCCACCTTGAGAACTCATGACTCAACTCATGAGGGCCAGCACCAAGGACTTCATTACTAACAACACTCTCTCATATCCAGAATCCATGCATCCCTCAGCATATTTGCAATTTCCTGTGATGGAAATTTATTTTCAATATTCCCTTTCTTTCACTGTTCAGAATCAGTTGTACTGGGTACCTGGATAAAGTCCATTTGCAAACATTAAATTTCCATTTCTCTTCTTGGTTGACCATAACAGAATATTGTAAAGAGTTTGTCTCCTAATGCCTGTACATAGTTTCTCAAGTTGCCACTTACCGTATTTATACTATGTAACTAGGCAGCTGACTGCTCTGTTCTTGTTGTGCCCTTTGATTACAATAATTGTCCTTGAAAAGTGAGGGTAATTATTCTTAGATTAACATTTATATCCTACTTTGGGCCATGGTAAACAGCTAGTTACTTCTCTGACAAAAGAAAAAATTATGCTGCTTTCTATTTCCACTCCATGTTATGTTTTGAATCCTGAACAGAACACACTGATTTCACAGTGTTTTGAACAATATGTACAATTTTGAGGCACAGCATCCTTGTTGACCACTGTCAGCAAGCACATTTATTATGCTTCCCCAAAATGAATTTCAGATTGAGATTGAGCCAAAACTCGTGAAGTGCCTTCTCTAAGTTCCCACTGTCCTAAGCACTTTCACAATCAAGAGATGATATGTTGACAGGATGTTTGGTGATCAACTTAGTGGAGGTAGTTAGATTTCGAAACAGTTCAAGTAAGTGGACCTTGTTTTCATGTGGTGGTTCCAGTGCCTTAAAATCAACATTATCACAGGTAAAATTTAGGAAATCTGAATAAGATCAGTGGATTGTATCAATGTCAATACCCTGATTACCATATTATGCTAGTTTTACAAATTTGTTACCACTGTAGAAAACTGGGAAAAGGGCACATGAGGTTTCTCTGTATTATTCCTTACAACTGCATATGAATTGTCTAAATAAAAATTTTAACTACAGTCCACACTGCCTACATGATTATTTGCATGGTATTCATTGTGTGGAGCTTGCTAGACACAGAGAGAATGATCCTTCACTTTCTCAACACCCATCTCTGTGTCTCTGGATGTTTCTGTCATTAGAGAAGACTATCCTTCATTTATTCCTACCTCCACATACCTGGTACTTTGCCAATACCATCCTTTACCTGGAAACATCCAGGGTGATAAACACATTCTTGGACACAAACTTGGTTAGATAGATTACCCATCTAACCAAGATGGTATTGTATCATGATTTAGTTTTCTATAAGGTCAATTTTGCTTTTTGTTATTGCTTCTGCTGCCATTTTAAATTCTATTAGTGGTACTGCTTTCTTAAATTATTTCCTTAGCTCTCCATAAGCTCTCTGAAACCCATAGTTTAGGGAATTTTTTGGAGGCTTCCTCACAAAAACATGACTGATTATTAATTCAATCTCCATCTCCTCTCTCCTCCCCAAAAGATGGGTAGTACGACCGAAAGTTCTAAGCTGCTAATCATGGCTTGGTGTTTCCGGAAACCAGCCCCCATCTGAAGCTCTCCAGGAGCCCACCAAGAGTCATCTCATGAGAACATAAGATGTTCCTATCATCCAGGAAACTCTAAAAGATGTAGGACCTTCACGTAAGATGCTCTTATCCCCTCCGCCCCACCACCCATCACTCAGAAAACCTCAAAAGTTTTAGAAGCTCTATGTCAGGAATGAGAGACAGAGACCAAATATGTATTTCTTATTATGTCATGGGCAAGGGGATGGAATGTAATCTGGCTCAAGATGTCCTCTCTACTTTGGGGCTAACTGACCATATTACTAAAAAGTAATACCATATCCCTGCAGACTAAGAGTGTCATGTTTTGTAAAGACATATGTGTTTTCTAAACATGACCATTTTAGCTGCTATTTGACAACATCTCTATAAATAGTCCTGAAGAGATTTATTACTTTCGCCTTCACCAAGGACTAACAAAATTTAAGAGAAAATTCTTAGAGGAACAAACAAGCCTCTTTTAACCAAGCTAAACTCTTTGCCAACCTGGGGTCTTCCCACATGCCATTTCCTCTTCCTAAACACTAGTCCCCAACTTTTCTCCTTGCTAATTCCTATGGCTCTGTCGGTCATCAGCTTGCACACCTTTGCCTGAGAAATGCCTTCACCATTCAGTGAAATTTCAGTTTCTCCTGGTTATTTTCTATCAAAAGGTGCTGTTCTTTTTCTTCTTAGAATATATCACAGATTGCAACTGTATATTTATTTAGGTTTATTTGTTTAATGCCAGTTTGCCCCACTAGCTCATAAGTTCCATGAGCGTATGGCTCATGTTTGTTTACTTCACTACTATGTACCTAATGCTTGTCATGGTGCTAAACACTCAGTAAATATTTGTGGAATGAATGAATAGACAAGCTACGGAGCCAGAGATTCCATTGTGCTGACTTCTTCTGCATTTGCCTTTTCCCAAGAGGAACAGATACCAACTGCTCTACAAACATTGATTATTATCACTACTATTTTATCTGAGCTTTTGGAACAGAATCTCCCCTCAAATTAGGGGCAGTCTATATTTTATAATGTTTTGATCCAGAAGCCACACAAAGCCCTGTCAATGGGAATCTTTATAATGTAGTATAAACAGCATGGAATATATGTCCAAGAAACCTAAATGTGGATTTAGACAAGCTGAATGTGGTTGGGCAACCTATTTAAGCAATCTTAGCTCTAATACATACAACTGTAAGAAACAATACGGCCTGCTTGAATCTTTGTTACAAGGATGAAATGAAATAAAGAAAATACCAAATGTCTACTATTAGAATAACAAAAGGATTTCATCCTACACTCAATTCAGACCAATTGTTAGTGGTTTCCTGGAGTGCTGTGCTGAGAATTGAGAGGCCTTATTGAGGCTGAGTGAAAGAGTGCCCGTGATTGATTAGCAATGGTGGCCAAGAACAAAGAAAAGAGAGTGGTGAGAAGTATGCTCTGCACATACCAACTGAGGACTAGCGAATGGCAGACATGTAATGATCATTAGTTACTGTCCTTCTTTGCTGCTATAAATTCTAAGTATGTCTGAAATAAAGATAACCATAAAACATCTTAAAACCTAAAGTAAAAAAGTAAGGGCAACTGAAGACTTGTTAATGTTAGGCCAGAAGGAAACATGACTTTTAATAGATGGGTAGAGTTGCGTATGGGTTCCAATAACGTGTACTCATAAGAGTCCAGGTACAATTCAGCACAAGGTCCTTGTGTCCTGGCAGCCTCCCTCGCCCTGTGGAATGGTACAAGTGACTCACAATCATGAGTGTTCCCATCATAAGCAGCACAAATCTGAACAGCTGTCTTGTGACAAATGGAGCATAAAACTCTAGGCTTTTAGAGGATTCTGCTTCTGTGAAGATAATTGATGGGCTTTTGTAAGGAGGTTAGTAAGTTGTACGTTTGAATTTGGCACAGGTGTTTTCATGCAACAGTAGCAATGATCAGCCAGATAAGGTAAGGGGGTAAAATACCACTTAGCCCTTGCCGCAAAGGACAGCTAAGCACAAAGCCGGCTTGGAGAATAAAAGCAGATCATTTAGAGTCATGGGAAACATGAAATCATTGGTATCATTTTCAAAAGTATTCTGGAGGGTCCTCAAAGGACCCTGAACTAAACCAAATTTCAGTCTGTTAAAATTCTGATATTTATAATTACGTCGTCTCCCCAACTATTTCAAATAAACTTGGTGTGAAAGAAGAAAACATTTATTTTTCTCTCCTAAGTCTGAGCATTTCCTAGGATTAATTACTAAAAATTATAAATGACTGAATGAGAATAGTGTTCGGTTGTTTTGTTCTGCCAGTGAGGGCAGCCCACATCCACCAGAAGACTCAGTCAGCCCTACCTCCAGACAGATCCTTTCACCTCATTCCCACTCCGCCACCACCCTCTAGGAAGCTGCTTTGATGATTCAATTTCTCTGGTCCTCGGCAGCAAACAATTTGGCCATCACAATTTAATGTTATTTGTAAGTTTGTTATAATGCCAAGGATAAGAAGTGATTTGAGGGAGATTCAGCGAATGGCACCTGTGAAATCAGCTCCTTATCCCCATTTGGTGAATCTATGAGGTATCGCTTCAGAAAGTCAAACAGAGCCCATCTTCATATCAAAGGTCTTGCCAGTAGGGACTGAGTTACAGAACCTAGACACAAGTCTCTTGATTTTAATGCCATCCCTGTTCCTCTGTGCCTTCCTGCCATCATCAAGTTCAGACAGGCAGGACAGCCTCAGGCTTTCAAAGGAGCATCTACATTTCCAGGCCCAGTTATGCCACTGTCTAGACGGTGTCAAGCAAGTCACTTAATCTCTCTGGGTAATGAAAAGGTTAGGACAAGGTGATCTCTGATGGCCCTTCTAAATCAGACACTTTAGTCTGTGAAGATTGATCCAGGTCTCCTGTTTTCTCCTTAACCTTTTAAGAAAGCTCTGCAATTTCTGGGTGCTAGTAGTCACACAAGTTCTTTTCTATATGTGGCCTCAAATTGGCCACTGTTGAAGTAGCTCTGACTGGGTCCCTTGAAAAACAACCCTGAAGTTTGCTGTTCAGACTCACTTTGCTAAAAGAAAGTCAGTTTCATCCAGAGCCTTCAGAGACAGATCAGTAACCTGCAAGAATGCTTCACGGAATTTGATCTGTAGCACTGTTTCCTGTGTTCTCTTTTACCTGCACACTGTGGACAGCTTTTGTATTAGATGTGTCTTTGAATTTCCACAATACATAGATAATGCTGTTTCGTTGAGTAGTGTCATTTCGAAGGCCATCTAAAATGTCTCATTAGGTATTGCGAGAGGACTACATCATTGATGCCTACATGGCATCAATGAACCATTAATGCAGCAATTTAAATCCCAGACATTGCTCATGATCTTGATGGATGCATAGCACATATCCTAATCACTCATCTAAGACCTTTCTCAAATGGAGCAATAGCAATGAGGGATCTTTACATGGCAAGTATCCAGGCACTGTGTCTTGTCAGACTGGTAGGATGCCTGTGTCAAGTCTGCCTTAAGATAACCTCTCTGTGATATGAATCACAGAAAGCATTTGCTGACCTCCAGCTCTTAACAGACCCCCAAGCAATTATGATTATTACTATTTTTTTTTGAAAACACACTGAGAGCACTACAATTCTAAGATGGAGAGAAAAGTAAGGTTTGTCCCTTGTATTGTATTTAGGAGAAGATTTTCACTTTCAACTGAGGTCCAACTTTTGAGTGTTGCTTAAAATGTGATACCATTGCCATCTCCAGAAAGTCAATGCATATAGAAATGCTTTAACACCCAAAGGCCAAATGTTCATGAGCACATTCACTTTGAACTTCAGCACCCATCTGCACACATAGAAAGACACAATGGAAGGAGAGAAGTAGCTCTCACCAGTTGAACTCTGAAAAGCCTAGCCACAGAAAAGAATGAAAGACCCTTGCTAAAGCAGCAGTTTTCACGAGATAATTTTTCCACAGAGGTGGCCTTGATCAGGGCAGGTCCAGATGTAATGCATAATTTACAACGTCTGCTACATGGGCCAGGAGCTATACTGGCTGAACCACTAGTTCTGTTGTCGTTATGGGCAAGTGAACAATCACGCTCCCACCTTCTGCTGTTGGTTGTTTTGGTTTGTTTCCTCTTTTTCAAGATCTCTGTGGAAAGAGGTAGCTGTTGGCAGGAGCAAAAAGATGTGCCAGCACAGCCACCATCTCAGGATGACACTCCAGTGACAGCAGTTTTAAACTTGGGTGTTTCATTGATCCACCCTTATACTGATGACTCCTAAATCTTTCTCTCTCACCCTCAACTTTGTGCTCTGCTCTAAATTATTATTTCCATCTGTTTACCAGAATCATTATTTCCATCTGTTTACTGCCTAGAAGTCCCACAGTCACATCAAAATCAAAATTCCCTTCCTAAACGGGCTGTACCCTCTGTGTTCATCATCTTGGAGTATGACATCATGGCTAGAAAGTTCAACCAACTCCCCCTCTTTTACTTTCACTTTCAGTGAGTCATTCAATATGTTGAGTCTAATCCCCAAATGTCTCAAAGGCTCCTCCTCCCATCCATCACTTCTGGTGCTGTGTTAATCCAAATAATATCAGTTCTTGCATCTAATATAATCATCATGTGTCTCAGGTCACCTATATTCCAGGACGACCTTTCTGAAATGTGGATCTAATCAGGCACTCTCCTGCTGGAAAACCCTCACCGGCCATTCATTGCTAACAGGCTTACATGTTGGATTTGCTGAGCAACACTGATCATTTTCAGTGCTGGCTTCTTGTCTCATCTCCATCTTTCACAAATTGCTTTATATCTCGAAGATATTCAACAGATGTGATGACTTAACTTAGCCTATCTCTCACAAACAAGTGGAAAGAGTGTATGTAGAGTTATGATCCTAAAGTGAATCTAAGAGTTTGTAGGTTCTGGGTTGTAAACTCCAGGAAGGAACATTTTCAATTTCTTCTCCCATCACCTGACACTGGCATGGCTCTGATTACCCTCTGAGCCAGAGACTTATGTTCCCATCCTAAAGGGAGTTTCCTGCTGAGCTAAGAGCAGAAGAAATAGAGCTGAGATTGGCAGTTTCTAGACTGTGACAGTATAGAAGGCTGTTATTACTGACTATGCTAACCAAAAATGCAAATGCTACTGTCTTGAATACTCAGCAACAAAAAAAATAATGAGGTTGCTCCTAGATTATTTTTTCATGTTAACCTTACACAGCCCTCCATCCCACTTGTCTTACTATGTATTTCCTGTTTTTCTACTTCTTACTGAAAAGATATATCTGCAATATTCCAAGTTTAAATCAACCTACACAATTATATTAAGAAATTCATTATGTAAATGTTGACATTAGAATAAGGGGTTATTGGAAAGAAGGATACACATTTCAAGACACCAGACAGACCACTAAATAGAGACATTTTTTCCTCCTCTGGAAAAAGCATATTCTACAATCTGTAGCCTAGCGAAGTCCCACAGCAGTTTATTTGAATTAGAGACTCTTACACTGCTAGTTTGGAGGTGGTCCTCAGGAAAGCAGGGGCGGCCTTCCAGTCTCATCCCAGTCATAACCATGCTTATCATTAGCTCCTTAAAAACATAAGGAGGAGACTGAGTGTTATGATTTGAATGTGTCCTCCAAAGTTCATGTGTTGAAAACTTAATCCCCATTGCAGTAGTGTTGAGAGATGGGACATTTAAGAAGTGATTAAGCCACGAGAGCTCTTCCCTCGCAACTGGGTTAATGCCAATGTTATGGGAGTGAGTCTGTTATCTTGGGAGTGGGTTCCTTACAAAAGGACAAGTTTGGTCCCCTTTTCTCTCTCATGCATATGTGCTCTTTTGCCCTTCTGCCATGGGATGATGTAGCAAGAAGGCCTTCACAAGGTGCCAGCACCTTGAAATTGAACTGCCCAGCCTCAGGAAATGTGATAAATAAGTTTCTGTTCTTTATAGATTACCCAGTCTCAGGTGTTCTGGTATAACAGCACAAAATGGATTAAGACACCTGCGCTCAGGTTCAGCCCCTGTGGCCATGCACATGGCCAGACCTGATAGGGTCCATTTGTGAATTACACATAGCTACTATTCTGTGTCATCAGAATTTGAACTAAAGGACCAAAAGCCAAGCCATTCGTCATTTGAGAATATAAATGGAATTTCATGGTCCTATGACTGATTGGTCTTGATTTATGAGAAAAGAAAGACTCTGTGAGGAAAAACAACAAGAATCAAATATATATCCTTGCCAGGACTCATAAAATGAGATGTAATTGGTCTGGGCCTCTGTTCTTTTAGTGCTCTGTGTAATCTTAATATCTTTAAGAAACTAAAAGCTTCTTTTGTAAACCTGTTTGGGCTTAATTGATGATCTCAAGGTCAAAGTCAATGTACTTATGTTTCATTTTCCTTTTTACAGACCAAACAACAGCACCAGCTAAAGTGCTCACACTTACATCAAACACTAGATATAAAAACAGCATGTAAGTGACATGTTAGTTTACTAGTAGCTGAGGGCAGGAGTAGAAGCTAAGTACTGTGACTTGCATGTGCTCAGTGAAATGAGCCCAGGCCCATTCATGTATAAAATATGGACACTTCAACTTCCTTATCTTTAAAATGGACATTGTACAAATATACTACAGAATTACGGTGTATCCTAACTAATGCAGGGCTGGATATTTCTTTTTAAACATCAAGTTAATGTCACTGCTAAGCAGTACTATGCATACCAAAAAATATCAAGACCATGTATGTAAAATAGAGTCATAAATCTATCTGCCTGCAAAAAAAATTATAGTTTTTCTTTATGGGACCAAATAACCATATTTACAAATTAAGAAATTATTGTTGAGCATCTAATATATGCTAAGTAAGCATTACATAAATCAGTGGACAAAATCATCATGGTCTCTACCTCCATGGAACTTACATTCAACTTAGTGCTATAATCTAAAAATTAAATTAAATAAGCAAACAAAATAATCACAAGTTATGGCAACTGCCTCAAAAGAAATAATGAAGGGATTCAGCAATCAGAAGCAACACAGAGATCATTCAGTCCTTCTTTGTAGTCTACAGACAAGGAAAGAGATTTCCTTTTTCAAAAAAACAGGTATATTGTAGTTTATTTTCAAACATAATTTTTCTCTCTCCAGTCCCCATTTTTACTAAAGACAAGTTATAGGACAAATTTACTTGTAAAATAAGTGTTAGTCTTATTATACTTGGCCTGAGTATTTGCATAAAGTCAGCCAGAGTAATTATTTGCCACATAGGCTCTTTTTTTTTTTTAAGTGGTTTTGTTGGAAATTTATTCCATAAGAAATCTTAGTTAGACTTCAAAAGCTTTTAGCCAAGCCACAGATTTATCCATGCTGCAACTATGTGTTGATGAGGTTGCAGATTAAAAGGAACAGTTATATACTGTTGGTGGGAGTGTAAGTTAGTTTAACCATTGTGGAAAGCAGTGTGGCAATTCCTCAAAGACTACCTACCATTTGACCCAGCAATCCCATTACTACATGCATGTATTCTACATGCACACATATGCTCACCGAAGCAGTATTCACAATAGCAAAGTCATGAATCAAACGAAATGCCCACCAATAGCACAGTGGATAAAGAAAATGTGGTATATAATACACCATGGAATACTATACAGCCATTAAAAAGAATGAGATTGTGTCCTCTGTAAGAACATGGATGGAGCTGGGGGGTATCATCATTAGCAAACTAATGCAGGAACACAAAACCAAACAGCACATGTTCTCACTTATAAGTGGGAGCTCAAGGAGGAAACACGGACACATCAAGGAAAACAACAGACACTGAGGCCTACTTGAGGGTGGAGGTTGGGAGGAGGGAGAGGATCAGAACAAAAAAGTATTGGGTACTAGACTTAGTACCTGGGTGAGGAAATAATCTGTATAAGCACTGCGACATTAGTTTACCTAAGTAATAAACATGCACACATACCCCTGAACCTAAAGTAAAAGTTTAAAATATATCTATAAACAAAAAATGTTTAATTTTTTTTAATTTTAAAAAAAGAATCAAAGTTGACTTATAGAGCAAATATAAGACCCTTGGAAAGCTGGCCTCACGCTTTGTCTACACAGTCCCTGTGCAGCGATCCTAAAGTAAAGAATGTCACTTTCTGACAGGCTCAGGAGCCCTAAATTGTCTTGGGGCCTCAAGGTGAGGAATTCACCTAATTATACAGGAAACAGATTTCTTGGTGTGCCCAAGGTCACACAATAACCTTTCAATCCACTCATTTAACAGATGAAGCAATGTATCAAAACTACATTCCAGGCAAACACAGAATTTTAGCACAAACCAAATTACTCAAAGTTTTGATTCGAACACATTTGCATAGCATTCTCATGTAATTATGACTCCAGTGCATGGAAAACAGTATCCTAGACACTATCACCAACCATCTGGCCATTTCTTTGAGGTCTTACATTTTGTCAGACTCCCATGCATGTCAATACATTTGTATGCCTTTTCTCCTATTAATCTGCCTTTTGTCAGTTGATTTTTCAATGAACCTTCCAAAGGAGAAGGCAAAGATTTCCCTTGGCCTCTATACTGCATTTTGCTTATCTGTTCATGCATGAATGGACACTTGGGTTATTTTCATAATTTGGCCACTGTGAATAACGCTGCAATGAACATAGGAGTGCAGATACCTCTTTATGATCCTGATTTTAATTCTTCTGACTGTATACCCAGAAGTAGGATTACTGGATTATATGTTAGTACTATTTTAAATATTTTTTAAATTCCACACTGGTTTCTATAGCTGCTGCAACAAACAGGTATCTTTCATGGACTCTATCCTATACATTGTGCTTAGCACAGAGAACACAAGACCAACCCTGCCCTTAGGAAATGTAAAATCTGTTTATGGAGACACATATAAATAGATAATAGCAGTTAGAGGGCTAAGATGCTCAGTGATGTTACTTACAACACGTTAAGGGAGAACTGAAGGGAGTTGGTCAAGGTTTCTGGTAGCTGAAGAATGCACAGGAGCTGGCGAAGTGAAGAAGGGTATAACAGGTGGATTAGTAAGAGGAAGCAGATGAACAGAAAGAGAGTTGTCAAGAACCATGGAGCTCCAGAAAAGACCACCCCCACAAGCACTCACTGCTGATGGTCAGTTGCACCCTTTATGCCTGATTGCATCTAGTACCTCCAAAGCTCAGCCAGGACACCCAACGAATCTCATGCCTAACACAGCTCTCAACAGCTCGTACTGACCTCATCTCCTGCTTCCCCCTGACTCCTGAAATGCTTCACCATGGCTTCCATGACCCTTTATTCATGTTCAGTCATTATCAAAATTCCTTCTTGGAACATTTCCTTCACTGCTTATTTTATTAAAACACGCTCTGCCCAAGATCTGCTTCCTCTGTGGGCCTCTTAAGCAGTGGCCATTTCCTAGCTCCCCTGCTCTCCACACTGGGCATGGAGATTGGGTAGCATCCTCTTTGCTGTTTTAAATTTTTTAATTTTTATTTTTTGCTATTTCAAGACCATGCTCGTCCTTCCCTCCTCTCCTCTTAAAAAAAAGTAACAAACAGCTTTTGGTTTCACGTCAACAGATAACCCCCAACTTTCCCCTCCTTACTGCAATTAGCTATACCTTCCAGGTTATTCTTTCTCAGTGTTTTAAGATTGTAGTTCCCAGCTCACTGTCACTCTCACCAACACAATCTTGTTACTTTTTTTTTCATTGTTATTATCCGTGTGTGTCTTAGATCATTCTTGCTGCTACAGCAGAATACCACAGACTGGGAAATTTATAAACAACAGAAATTCATTTCTTACAGTTCTGGAGGATGGAAGTCCCAGATGAGGTACCAGCAGGTTCAGTGTCTGGTGAAGACCTGTTCCTCATAGATCGTGCAATCTGATGTCCTTACATAGCCAAGAACGGAAGGAAGTGGAAGGCAGCTCTCTGAAGCCTCTTGTGTAAGGCATAAACTCTATCCATAAGGGCAGAGCCCTCCTAAATCACACTGGTAATAGAGTTTCAATGCATGAATGTTGAAGGACACATTCAGACGCTAGCAATGCAGAATACGCCCTAACACCAAGTGCTTTGGTATCTAACCTCCTTACTGACCTTGCTCTCCCCCATCTC
Organism: Saimiri boliviensis; assembly: GCF_048565385.1. NCBI lineage: Eukaryota > Metazoa > Chordata > Mammalia > Primates > Cebidae > Saimiri > Saimiri boliviensis. The sequence goes on along the minus strand of NC_133458.1, from coordinate 90,659,775 downwards.
TGCTACCCATTTCCATGGCCATTGCCTCAGCCCTGTCATTACCAATTAAAAAACCTTTTCATAATCTCAGTTTCAACAATCTGCCTCTCTGACCATCACCCACTACCTTTCTTGCTCACTAGGTAACCCTCCTCTAACAACGTTTCAATCCCACTGGCCCTACAGGGATTGATCTTGCTCTGTATGTCTACAGTTCTCACTTCCATCCTTACCTAGCTTAACTTTCTTGGTCCATTATTATAATTACTTCACTTTCAGCTTTCTTCAACTCACATGGAACAACTCCTAAGTTGTTTAAATCTGAATTTCTACCTGTTTCATGCCTGCATACAAGCAAACTAAGCCTTGTTGGAGAAAACCACATGATCACATTGAATAGTCTAAATTGGTGACTACGGACGAGGCATGGTGGCTCACGCCTTTAATCCCAACAGTTTGGGGGGCCGAGGCGGGCAGATCACCTGAGTCAGCAGTTCGAGACCAGCCTGACCAACATGAAGAAACCCCATCTCTACTAAAAAAATACAAAATTAGCCAGGTGTGGTGGTGCATGCCTGTAATCCCAGCTACTCGGGAGGCTGAGGCAGGAGAATCACTTGAACCTGGGAGGCGGAGGTTGAGGTGAGTTGAGATCGTGCCATTCCACTCCAGCCTGGGCAACAAGAGCTAAACTCCATCTCAAAACATATATATATAACAAATAAATAAACAAATTGGTGACTACAAACCTTAAGTAGACACTTAGTGTTGCCTAACAATTGCATGACATTTATGGGTCTATTCAATCTTCCAGTCTTCTAGATGAAAATTTATACCTCCTCTTCTCTCCTCAAACCTCCAATATTTCTTCCCATTGTCACTCTCAGCTAACTTTGTTCCCGTTTCACTAGAGTCAGCGAAGAGACCTTCCACATTCTCTCCTCACCACATGTACTCACCTACCTGTATCTGTATCATACATTATACGTTTCATTGTGTTCCTAAAGAAAATACCCCCACTCCTACCTAAGGCCACATTCTCCACTTATTCCCTGAATCCTACCCACTGTCGCCTACTTAAGGACATTGCCAAAGCAACTATTCCCCTCTTCTGCTGTATCAGCAAATTTCCCTGCTCTACTGAATCATTCTAAAAGGACACCTATTGTAACTTCTTCCAATCTTGACTTCTTATCCCCTTCAATCCATCATTCTGCTTCTCTCTGTTCCCATTTGCAGCCAAACAGGAAAAGTTGCCTATATGCATTGTGTTCGATTCTTCTTCTCTCATTTTTTTTATTGAGATATTACTATGAAATTCATCATTTAAAAATGTACAATTACACAGTTTTAGTATATTCACAAGACTGTACAACCATCATATTAATTCCAGAACATTTTCACTATCCCAAAAAGAAACCTCATATCCATCAGCACTTACTTCTTATTTCTGCCTTCCCCGAGACTCTGGCAAGCCCTAAGTTACTTTCTGTCTGTATGGATTTGCCTAGTCTGATCATTACATATAAATGCAATCATACAATACCTGGCCTTTTATACCTGGCTTATTTCATTTAGCATGTTTTGAGTTTTGTCCATGTGGTAGTATATATTAGTACTTCATTTCCCCATTTTTTTTTAAGCTCATTCCAATCAGGCTTTTGCCTCCAGGGAAACTGCTATGATCAGTCACTTTCTTGTTGCAAAATCCAGTGACTAAGTCTCAATCCTCATCTTATTTAACCTGTCAGCAATACTTGACACAGGCGATTCTCCTCCTTGAAATACTTTCTTTGCTTCGTTTCCAGGACCCCACATTATTTTGATTTTCATTCTATTTCATGGGCCACTTCTTTTAAGCTTTCTTCACAGGTTCCCCATTAACTCCCTGATCTCTAAATGTTCAAGTACCCGTGGGCTAAGTCCTTGGATCTCTTCTCTTCTCTATCTACCCTCACTCTCTTAGGGATCACATCCAGTCTTGTGATTTTTAAATTACATATGCATTCTCACCATCCCCAAACTTCAATTTCTCACAAGAACCTTTCTCCCAACTCCAGAGGTGAAACTCTCTCAAGTGTCTGAAGTCATTAGGCTCTGCAAATCTAAAACTCACTGCTGAAGTCACCACCAGATCCTGCTCTTCCTCAGTGTTCTCCATTTCCATTAATGGTAACTCTATTCTTCCTACTGCTCAGGCCAGAATCTTTGACTCCTTCTGAGATTTCTTACTCTTTCACATATCCATGCAAGAAAATCTTGACTCAGCTTCTAAAATATATCCACAGTTAAAAATTTTTACACTACCTTCACACCAGTTGTACTAAACAAAAACATTATCCTGGATTATTGCAATGACCCTAAGATTGGTCTCTCTGTTTCAAACCCTTGCCCCTTCCCCTGAATATTATTTTCAACACAGCAACCCAAACAATCCTTCTTAAAAATAAGTTGGATCATATCACACTTCTGCTCAAATTCCTCCAAATGACTTTGCATCTCAGACTAGAACTACAGTTCCTTACGATGGCTGACAAGGTCCAAAACAAAATGACTTTCATTACCTCTCTAACCTCATCTCCTGCTCTTAGCCACTTCCCTCACTCTACACCAGACAAGGCTGCTACTCTTCAAATATTTCAGGTATCCCCTGTCGGGACCATTGCACTGAATGTTCGCCTTGCCTGTTCTCTTCCTCCAGATCACCTGCATGGTGTCCTCCCCTTTTCAAGTTTCACTCGACTCCTCCTCGGTGAAAAATCTTTGAAATTTCTATTTATTCTCCAGCCCTTCCCCGTACCCTTTCCCACCCTATTTTTCCCCGTGTCATGTTCATTATCTTCCATACTGCATATTTTATTTTTCTGTTTATTGTATATCTCTCCCCTCTAGAATATCAACTCTGCACAGGCAGGACTTCTTGTATGGTTTGTTCACCAACATATCACAGTGTCTAGCGTAGTGCCTGACACAGTTGGCACTCAGTATGCACTCATTAAATGAGCAAGTAAATGAGGTACTCAGCCCCCAGCTCACACTGGAAACCTTAAATTTATACTCTCATGCTTTCTCCTCAGTGTAGGGAGACAGTAGAGGCAGATTGTAGAATGGACTGAAGTAGTTGCTGGACAAGCATGTTAGAAAGGGGTTTGGTTATTAGTGACAAAGTCATTCATGGGATCACCATGGGAACCAGTCTTGGTAAGGAAAATTTAATGAAGGCACTAAAGAGGATGACAGACCAGGTGAAAACACTATATTTTAGGGTACAAAGAGTTCTGTGAGGCTGAAGATTAAAGACTTAGAAAGATACAAAGTCATGGTCACCGAGTGAGATTTGAAGTTCAAATATCAGAGGTGTGTCCATTATTGATGCTGACAAGGTCTGATGTGTCCAGATATGAGTGATTGAGAGGTGTGGAATGAGGTCCCTCTGTAGACAATGAAGCACCTCAGGATCCTGGAAGAAGTCTTCATCTCTTTACTTCTCTTTTTACACCTTTGGAAAATCAGTCATTCCTGGGCCATAACTGCTGGTTGTGGCCTGAAATTCCCAAATCTGCATCACAATGAACTCCAGTTCTATATCTCTAATTGCTCCCTTATAAATGAGAAGCTTCCTTACTGGTACATAAGCTCCCTAAGGAAAGAAATGGTAACTCATTCACTAACATTTATACTCCAGCACCTAATCTACCGCCTGCTTAGTGCTAGGTAGTAGTAATTAAAAAAAAAAAAAAAATGAATGCCTCATGTACATACATTTTATGTACATGTCCAATAGTTTATAATTTTTCCAAATATGTTTATAAGCACACATAAACAAGCACTTCTGTGTGTGTGAGCAAATGCAAACAATCATTATTGAGGTGTGTTAAATCATATCAATTTTTAATTTTTTCTTTATAATTTTTGGCATTTCTTGAATCTTTATGATCAGTATATTTTGCTTTTAAAATCTGGACAAGAGCTATTTTCATTTTTTCAAGTAAAGAAACGCTAAGTTTATTATCATCAAACCAAAGTAACTTCCATTCTTCCTGTACCTGGGCTTGAAACTTTCACATTGTCTTCAAAGCCTGCTTCTCCTACATAATTACATTCCATCATTTAAGAAGTTTTATAGGTTCCTCCTTAGTTGTTATCTCTTGCTTCCCACTTGCTCTGCCTCCATTTTTTGCCTGGGCTTTCAATCACTTGGTGTTTCAGCCAGGGCAGGCTATGTTCTCCTGCAGCAAGCAATTAAACTCCCAGTGGCATAGAACAGCAAAGGTTCATTTCTCCCTCATGATCCATGCTCATTATGGCATGGCTGGGAGTTCTCCTTGTCTAGATACTCTGGGACCTAATGCTGATCAGGCAGACAGGATCTGGAACCTGACAGTCACTGGGGCAGACAGCAAGAGTGCTCAGGAGGAGGGACACACATCTGCTCATAACTCATTGGCCACAAAGTACTCACATGGGAGCCAGGAAGTGGGATCATGCCACGTGCCTGATAGGAAGGAGAAATGGAAACATTTAGCCAACAGAATGAACATATGCACTTGTAGAGAGCCTACACCTGAAAAAGCCTCCTGCCTCAAAACTATTCTGTTTACCTGGCCTCCAGGGTCACCAGTTCAGAGTCACAAGGATCAAGCTCCAGACTTAACCCCCATTTATTAATTGAGTAGACACAGTGATTTAATTTCTTCCTATCATTGTTTAGTAATAACTTCTCCCTACCTAGCTTCCTGAGAATATATAAAATATTGAATGGAAACTCTTATACACATTCATTATAATAAGTTGAAATAAACTAATGCAACATTAATTCAACAGCTAGCTCATGAAGCTGGTGGCATTTTTGATGCCACTTATTATGATGCCTGGAGTGTGGGGGGTGTGAGGAGATTATCTGCAATGAGGATCCTCAGTGCTGTAAAGCACTTTCTTTGCTGTGATCTGGGTAGGTGCTTTTGGATGGCCTGCATCTTGCCTTACTTAGAATGCTACCCGCATCAGTCAGTTTTGTGTGCCCTGCCTCTTACTGTGAAAGCCTCAGGTCACATGGCCTGAACTCCTTGCAATAACCATCTTTCTTCCTTTGTACTGTTCTCTTATTCCCTTCTCTCTCTTGGGACATTTGGCTTGTTACCTAAAGAGGTACCCTCTTCCCAAAGGCATCTGGCCTCCCTCTCAGTGTTATAGAAAATCTCTGTGTCATCTCCCTCCACAACCCATGGCAATGCCGTCTGACGTCAGCCCAGTGCTGACACTCCCTTGCCTTCGAACTTTGCTTATGCTAGTCTCCACTCCACAGATATCATCCCACATCTTCTCTTGCTTTTCAAGCTCCATTTCCTCTACATGTGGTACAGGGAAAACCCTGCTACTACAGTAAATGTTATAGTTGAAAGCTGATTTTTCTGCACTTAATATTTATATTTTGGAATGTATTGCTTCCTTCCAAATTATTTCACATGTGTCTATTTTGCATCTCCAGAAATTTTGCTAGAGATTTCTGGCACATTCTATTCCTGTGGGCTTCTTTAGTTCCCTCCCCCACCCCCCTCAACTCCCACCTATGTGCAGAGGCTGCACTGGGGAGACTCAAGCACAGGTTCAAAAGAGAAACAATTTCCTTTAGTCTCTGAGTACAAAACAAAACTATTCAGGGACCAGCATGCTCACCCCAGGGCGGGAAGCATTTTCAACATCACATGTCATTTGAAACTTAACCCAACAACTGCATCAAATGAGTCATCTTTGAAATACAAAGGAAAGTTTAGTTGTTCATAAGGCACCAAGGCCTTTATGCTACCACCAGCAATTCTCACGGGTCAGGATTAGGAGCAGATATTCCTTAGTTTTCAAGGCTAGGTTTAGCACCTGGCTATAGAGTCCAGGCACAGAGTAAAGAAACAGATTACTGAAGAATACCCCCCTGAAAGCAGCCATTTGTCCATGAAACAAGCAAAAAGAGACAGACTCATCTTTGCTGAAACTTGCTCTAGAGGAACACAACATGCGTAACTGGGGCACTGCAGAGACAGACAGATCATGCCTGGGGCTCCAGGCCCTAATGCAATCTGCCCAGCTGGAGGAGACACGAAGAATTGTTAAGGCCCTATATCTGATGCTACACCAGCAACAAGATGAATACCCAGAACGCAGTGACTGCTGGAGGGTTTGTAGGCACCCAGGCCTAACAGATGGAACATGTAGTCATGGAAGAGCAGAGACATACAAACATCACCGCTTCCTGAAAAAGGAGCCTTTTATGTCAGCCTCAGAGGCACTGCATTCTTGAAAAGTTGTTTGTGCCACTTTGAAGTTTGTCCCATTCAAGAGAAGCAAAGACTGATATGATGGGTGATTGCCCATTATTTTCAGGGGAAATGCATCTCAAACTATGGACCTTTCATCTTCCCTTGTAGCTAATTTCCACTTACCATCTGCATGGATCTCTTGTATCAAACAAAAAGAGAACTGTGGGAATCTGTGAGTGCTTAGTAATTTGATGGGCTCTTCAGGGAACTAGCCACACAAATGCACTCTAACAGCTGCCATCTCAGCTCAAGGGGAAAATCTAAAACTGATACTACCTTGAAACTGATTCATAGTAAACATGTTCCCTTCATGTTTTCTTTATGTTTGGGGGCATATTAACAGTTTAATTTTTATTGAATTATAATTAGTGAAAGGTGATTTATTTTAGAAACTTTCCAAATTAGAGAAATTAAATATTTTTTCCCCTGTTATTTTTTTGTGTGCAATTTGCCTTGAGTTTTCGTTTATCTTTTAATGTTTCACCAAACAAACAAACAACTTTTAAAAATCTCTCTTGTGGAGAAGCAAATTTCTACTGATGTGACAGAAACCATTCTACAAAAAGTAACGTAAATTACGGATGGTAGTTTTTAGATGCTATGGCTCAGTAAAGATGAATAATCAGTTAGAGAATGGAGATGGGGAAAATAAAAAGAAATAAATCCCCACTTTCAATTTTAATTTCCAGTTAACTAACACAAGAGTTCTTTTAAAACAAAGGTTAATAAAAAGAAGCATAAAGAATTTTATTCTGTGAATCTGTGAATCCATCTTTCAAGTTATGGTCCCCAATTCTTTCTGTTTCAATTAGTAAGTCATAAAGACCAGACACATTTGGCAATAACAATATTGTATTTACATAAATTGTGGAGAAAAGCTTATAGGTGATAACTGATCCTTTATCCTATGAGCCACAAAAATTGAGTCTCAAAGTTGAACCACCGTTCTGTCTAAAAGACAAAACTTATTTTAGAAATGGCCCATATGGCTCCACTTTGAGCTTTTAGTACTGACAGGCAGCTATGGGGAGCCAGATGGTGACATAGGTAGCATTCCAACATCATACATCTTCCTCATTAAATTAAATCTTCAAATAAGAAACTTAAAAACTAAATATAATGGAATATAATTATCTTGAGAATCACGCATATGCAAAGTGCCTTGCTGCTTATTTTATTTGTGTCCTATTTTGGTACATAATTATTAACTAGAATTGTGGAGTACATTAGATGCAATCATATACTTGATAATATTAGTGGAATGTTAATTACCTATTATATGTTTATTAAATAAATTTCCCTGTTTTAGGCAAATATAAATGGAGAAAAGACAAATACTATCAAAATGTCCCAACCTAGACAAAGAGGAGGGTTAGTTAATCAAGACTGAGTTTTGCTGCATATGTCAGAAAACTTAACAGTGCATAAAGAAGATATTTTCTTATGAAGAAAAAGCAATCCAGAGGTTGATGATCCAGGACTGGAGAGGAAGTCCCAGCTCTGGGGACCAGCCTTCTTCAGCTCTCCACGCCATCATCCTCAGTACATGGTTTGCATTCTCAAAGAGGGCACCATGGCCCAAGATGGCTGCATGTACAGTGCTGTGTTCCAAACCTGAAGAAGAGTGGTAGGCAGGGCTCAAATGTCACCAGGCTCCTTAACAAGGCTTCTTCAAAAGTTCCAACCAATGCCTTCTGTTTATATTTCATTGGTCCCCCTTTCCCAGCAAAGAAAACTTGAAAATATAGTTGTTTTAGCTAAGGATTTGGCTACCTTCCAAAAAAAATAGGGCCCGCAGGAATTCTGGTAGTAAGGGATAGAAGGAGAATAGATATTGGAGAGAGAACAAAAAGTCTCTGCCACAGGTTTAAAGAATCCTGTTCAGGAAAATGAGTATGAAGACAGGGGCCAGAATAGCCAGATGTTCTTGCAGAGAAAACATCAAATCAAAGCAAGGGAAGTCTTTGGGCCAGTATGAGTAAGGAAAAAGGAAGTTCAGAGTTCGAGAGTCAGAGGATTTCCAATAAGATATGAAGGCATCACTGATTGATTGCTAATGGTCACCTTGACTTTGTGGCAGCTAAGGAAAGAACTATTCCTTAGTCTTAACCAACAATTCACAACATCAGGAAACAGAGTGATGAAACCATGGGACCTGCAGGCCAAGTCAGGCATTTCTCAAGTGTCTGGGAGACATCAGACAGGCCTGACCCTGCAGTTCCATGCCTTCTCTAAGAAGGCCACTTTTAGAGACTGTAAAGGCCAGACATCTAGAATGGGTCTGAGACAGGCACTTGTCATTGCACCCATTGTTTTCTACACTGGGTGACCCTCAGGCCTGCAGAGCTTTCACTGAGAAGTAAAAGCCCATGAGTCATAAAGAGGGTCCTCCCTACCTCCTGGCTGCTATCACACTCCAACAGATGAACTTCTGCCTTAAGAGTTTGGATGTCAAAAGTGCATACCCGAGAAGCTTGTCTGTGGTGGGAGGTGGGGGCAGATAACAGGGGGTTGGAATAAGTGCTTCCTACTGCTCAAGCTGCTATGCCCTTCCTTGGAGTTCTCTAATGTTCTAAGGGTCTGGGTCGAATTCAAAGTCAGATGCCCCAGGTAGACCAGAATTGCAGTGTCTCTGAGCCCAAACAAAAGGCAATGATGGACAAGAGACCTAGAGTACCCAGAACATCTAGCACACAAGATCAAGCGGTTTAGAACGAGGTGAAGACTAGATCTTGAGGGCTTTAATCACTACTTGGAGCTCATCTGCACAGTTTTAGAAAGCGGCTTACATCTTCCCAAACTTTGCTCTGATCTCCTTTCCTGCAAGTCAGTGCTTCCCTCCTCACTCCCCTCTCCCAGTGGTTATTCCAAACAACAAGAATAGTATTTGTTTGCTAAGGCTGCCATAACAAAATACCATAAACTAGGTGGCTTAAAACAGTAGAAATCTATTCTGTCACAGTTCTGGAGTTCAGAGGTCTAAAGTCAAGGTGCTGGCAGGTGTGGTTCCTCCTGGATGCTCTGAGGGCGAATTCTTTCACGCTTCTCTCCTAGCTTCTGGTGGTTACTGGCAATTCTTAGCATTCCTTGGCTCGTAGACATATCACTTCAATCTCTACATCTAACATTCACTCAGACTTTCCCTTTCTATGTCTCTAAAGCCCCTCTGTCATTGAATTTAGGGCTCACTCTAAATCCAGTTTGATTTAATCCCAAGAGTCTTAATAATATCTTCAAAGACCCTGTTTTCAAATAAGGATCACATTCCCAGGTACTGGAGGTTAGAACTTGGACATCTTAGGAAGCCACTATTCAACCCTCGATGAGGAATAAAAACAAAATAGCAAACCAGAATCAGCCAACTTCTCTCATCTCTCAAAATTTTAAAGTATGAGATGCCCAAAATTGTGATTTCAACAGTGTTAATTCTATAAGCCTCTGAGACAATCCTTCCTCTCTGCTAAAATACATGTGGAGACACTAGAAAAACATAAAAATTAAAAAATGAATCACATAATCACAGAGGCAAAAAACAAATTAGCAACTTTCTGCCAGAATCTGAGAGCATGCCCACCGGCCTCGAATCTAAGGAGCTTGTCTGAGAAAATTAGCTGGTGATTTACAAACACTCTGTCCTTTGAAACCAAGAGCCATGCTAGTCTGAAAGTGGCGGTATGTCAGGAGGTCCTAAAACTACCCACAGATTTGAAAATTCACTAGGAAGACTCAAAAGACTCAGCATATAGTTGCAGTCAGAACAAAAGGGTACCGAGCACATTCAGCAAAAGGCAAAAGGCCCCTGGTGTGAAGTAAGAGGGAAAGTAGGCACAGGCTTCCAAGATTTCTCACCTAGTGGAAATACAGTGGCCATGCTTATTTTCCCCAGCAACAAGTCATCTCAATATGTGTGAAATGTAGCCAACCAGGGAAGCTTCTCAGACTCAATGAGCAGGACTTTTATCGGGGGATGTCCCCATATGCAACCTCCTGCCTGGCACATACCCCAAATGCAAACTCTCAGAAGGTAAGCAGGTGTTCAGCATAAACCACATTGTGTGTGTAAAAAGAGTTTGAGCTCAGTGAGCCACTCTTATCAGTTCATAGTGGGAATCTAAGTTTCCAGACAAGAGCCGAGGGCCACCCTTTGAAGCAGGCCTTTTCAAGGACAGCAGTTCAGTTCCACTCTGCTAACTCTTTTCTGCATAGGGAGGTTGAGGAAAGACTGTGCCTTCCTTCCCCTTCTGTCTTCCCTGACTCAGAGATGCAGGGTGTCAGGAAACAACAACCACCCCCAGGCTCTGCAGGATGCTCTGAGGCAGGAAGGGTTTGGATCTTGCCTTTATACCCTCAGTGGCACCTTTCTACCTATATCCATTGAGAAACCAAGACTGTGTTACTCGGAAGTAAATAGAAGAGAAAGAGGAAGGGGAGAATGGAAACCCCTTGAATTCTAAGAGGTGGGATCTCTACACATGACAGGCTCTAGGTGGAAACAGGAATAGTAGGATGCTGGGAGCAGTGTAGACTCTTCTCCCTGTATCACATGAAAGGATCATGACCAGGCTGAAGGCAGGGAGCAAGTGGTAAAAGAGAAGAACCAATCTCATCCATACAGAATCAGTGTTTTTCCTTTTTTTTTTTTTAAGACAGAGTCTGGCTCTGTCACCCAGGCTGGAGTCCAGTGGCTCAATCTAGGGTCACTTGTAACCTCCAACTCCAGGGCTCAAGCTTTCCTACTACCTCAGCCTCCTAAGTAGCTGGGACTACATGCCAACATGCCTATCTAATTTTTGTATTTTCTGTAGAAACAGGCTTTTGAAAATAAAATAAAATAAATAAAATCAACATGTTCAAAGCAGAGCTCTGACCGGGGTGGGGGGGGGGAGGGAGGGAAGGAAAGAAAGAAAGAAATGAAACAGGTTTTGCAGTGTTGCCAAAGCTGGTCTTGAACTCCTGAACTCAAGTGATCTGCCTGCCTTGGCTTCCCAAAGTGCTGGGACTGGATTACAGGTGTAAGCCACTGTGCTGGGCCAGAATCAGTGTTGTTCAAACATACTGCCACGGGCCCTGAGATTCCCTAACAGTATCTCCCACTACAGAGAGAAAGGACAGGTCAAAGGATGGGCTCAGCACATCTCCCACACTCAATTAGGGCACAGCCACCTTCTCCTATTTGCAATAACAAACTTATGCCTAATTTTTCAGCTATAAAATAGGTTTCTTGACAAAAAAGAATAAGCAATTTAAAATCATTGCACTAGATAAGTGTCTGCCAGACAGTGGGAAGTGTTTTAGTTACTGAGACATCAACCGGGCTGCAGAACTAGGAGGGAGATTGTACTAGCACCAAGCAGACAATGAAAGCAGACCACTCTTCACTTTTCTTTGGAAAACACCGAGTCTGATAACATGGTTACCCACAGAGGAAGTAAATCTTCTCTTCTGCAAATACAAATGCTACAAAATGACAGAAAAATAACTCGTGGTTTTTAACCTCTTAAACATGAGCTCCATCAAGTAGATGATGTAAGGCTATAAACTCTCTAACAACAAAAATGAACACACACTTGTGCGATACTCTGGCATAACAATTGCAAAAGGTTCACAAATCCTCCTGAAATTCATATCATAGAGCTTCAGAGCCCATTTTAAATGGAAAGACAGACTTAGTCCAGTTGTTATTCAGCTTTGAAACCAAAAGCAAGACATTCTTATAAATGCAATTATACAAAAATATTTATTCATTCAACAAATATTAAATATCAATAATGCTTTAGGGATGGGAAACAGTGTAAATAAGCAGACAAACCAGTTTCTTTTGTAGCACTTATGTCCTTTAAGAGGGAAACAGATGTAAATAGGAAAATAAATGAATGCCTAAGATAACTTCAAGTAACTGCTATGAAAAAGGGCCTATCTGACAAGATGATCAAGTTTGAACTAAGATTCAAATTACTAGAATGAGCAAATCAAGAGAAAACACAAATACAGAGCATCCCAGTAGTGGTAACAGCAAGTACTAAGGCCCTGGTAACATTCTGTGCTGTGCAACTTTTTCACAATGTTTTTTCTTGCGATAAATATACATAACATAGAATGTACTGACTTGACGATTTTTACATTTATAGTTCAGTAGTGTGAAATACATCCATAATGTTGTACAACCATCACCACTGTCCATCTCCAGAGCTCTTCATTTGCAGAACTGAAACTCTGTACCCATTAAACAATAACTCCCCATTTCTCCCTCCTCCCAGTGCCTGGCAACCACCATTCTACTTTGTCACTACAATTTTTTTAAGAGGGTCTTTGTCACCCAGGCTGGAATACAGAGGCACATTAGCCTTGAATTCATAGGCTCAAACGATCCTCTCACCTCAGCCTCACAAGTAGTTGGGACTACAGGCACACACTAACATGCCAAGCTAATTTTTTTGAGAAATGGATCTTGCTATGTTGCCCAGGCTGGTCTCAAACTCCCAGCCTCAAGTGATCCTCCTGCCTCAGCCTCCCTGTCTCTGCAATTTTGATAACTCTAAATATTTTAGGAAAATGGAATCATGCAGTATTTGTCTTATTGTGACTGGCTTAGTTCACTAAGCACAATGTCTTCCAGGTTCACTTACGCTGCAGTGTATCAGAATTGTCTTCCTTTTTAAGGTAGAATAATATTCCAGTGTATGATATTTACTGCTGTCACTTTGCCATTTGTTTTCTACATACCTTATAGCTTCTTTTTGTCCTTCATTTCCTGCATTACTTTCTTCACATGTATTTAGTTGCTGTTTTTTTTATAGTGAAGCATTTACATTTCTTTCTCATTTCCTTTTGTGAATATTCTATAGCTACTTTCTCTGTGGTTGCCATGGAGATTACATTTAACATTCTAAAGTTATAATATTCTAATTTGAATTTATACAGCTTAAACTTCAATAACATACAAAAACTCTGTTCCTTTACAGCTCAGTCCCCAACTTTTTCAGTTGTTGGTGTCAAAGAATTACATCTTTATGCATAATATATACAAAAACATAAACTAACAGTCCTTTTTAATACATTAGTCTTTTTTATTGTGGTAAGAACACTTAACTTTAGATCTACCCTGTTAATAAATGTTTAAGTGGACACTGTAACATTGTTAACCATAAGCACAACGTTGTACAACAGATCTGTAGAATTTATTTGTCTTGTATTACTGAAACTGCACAGTCCTTGAACAGGAATCCCCCATTCCTCCCTTCTCCTAGCCCCTGGCAATCACTATTTCATTCTCTATGACTTTAAATATTTTAGATATTTCATATAAGTTGAATATGTAATATTTGTCCTTATATTCCTGGCTTATTTCATTTAGAATAAGGTCCTCTAGGGTTATCCATTTGTCACATATTACAGGAAGTTCTTTTTAAAGGCTGAATAGTATTTCTTGTATGTATATACCACATTTTATTTATTCATCTCTCAATGGACATTTAGGTTACTTCCATATTTTGGTTATTATGAATAATGCTGCAATGAACATGAGACTGCAGACATCTCTGTGAGCGACTAATTTCGATTATTTTTGGATAAGAATTTTAATTAGCTTTTCTTTTGGATGATGGGTAATTCAAATTCTCATCCAAGAAGTGGAACTTTTTGGTCATATGGTATTTCTATTTTAATTTTTTTGTGGACCTTCCATACTACTTTCCACAGCAGCTGCACCAATTTACATTCCCACCAAAAATGTTATATTTGTTATATTTTTCTTGGGTTCAAACATTGTTTTCTTCCCTTTTTCCACATATTCCTTTAGTTTTTTGAGTTGTTTTAAAGTCTTTGTTCAGCAGATTGACCATCAGGTCTATCTCAGGAACTGTTTCTTTTATTGTTTCCTTTGAATGGGCCATACGTTCCTGTTTCTTTGCATACTTTTTAAATTTTTATTGAAGACTAGACATTTGAATCTAATAATATTATAATTCTGAAAGTCAGATTTTCACCCTTCTCCAGGGATTTCTGGGGTTTTTTTTCTTTTCCCTCTTTTTTTTTTTTTTTTTTTAATTGTTATGGTCTGTCTCCATAATGAGGATCACCCAGGGATATAAACTTAAGGTCTTCACCAGTAGTTTCTGAGCCTGAATCTTTCTCTGGGCATGAGTGATTAATTTCTAATTTCTTCTGTATAGGAAGATGCTTTTGAATACCCATATCTCTATGTCTGGCTTCCAAAAGAAGAAAAATGAAAGAGAGGACGGTATCAGTCTCTTAAATCCTCTGAAAGTCACTTCAGGCAGAGGAAGAGGACTTGGAACAATGGGTAAGGTACAAAAACATTGGCTGCCTATCTGACTTTTGTGATTTCAATTCCCTGTGTGATTAGAAGTAGCAATGAACAGGGTACCATCTCTGATATTTGGAGAACATGGGTCCTTTTTACCCACTCTGGCTCCTATAAGTTGTGTGCAAGCTGCTCCAGAAACACATGTATGGCTGCCAGCCATGAAGTTGTGGGATGGAGAATGGGCAGCTACTGCCAACCTACAAACTGATATTGACCAAAATTAACAGCAGTTTACCATCTAAGCCTTCCCATGGAGTTGTAAGCCTTCAATAGACTCTAGAGTTCCAAAGCAGTCACATTAGGCAGATTCTTCCACTGCAATTGTTGAAAGATTTCTGGAGCTTACTACTCTTCCATCCTTTCGTTCTTATTTGCATTTTATAAAGATAAGGATAATGGGTGGTTAATGGGTTATAGAGATGTGAATGAATTAAGATCCATTTGTACAAGGGATAGCATTCCCAACTCAAGTGGCTGTTACCAGAGGGGTTTATCTCACATAACACAAAATCTGGAGGCAGTATTCTCATGTTGGTTAATTCAGCAACACAGGGATGTCAGGGCTGTGATTTGACTGCTGTAAGCCTCTTGCTTCCCAGCCCAGTAACAAGACAACCACGACAACGCTTGTGTCCCTATTTAAGAGCTAGGAAAAGTTTTAAAGTAGTTTCTCATATTTCTACTTGTTGTATTCCATTGGCTAATGTCACACATGTATGAGCGTACAGTGCAACAGGCAAGGAAAACCAAATTGCCATGGTTAGACTCATCAATATTCATCCTTTGGGCCATAGAGTACATACATGATTGTTCAAATATATGAACCCTAAAAAATTAGAGTTCCCCTAACCAAAAAAGGGAGCAAAATGACTTCTTAGCAGATAGCAAACTATGTCTACAGATACCAGATAAAGAGAAAAAGTGAGGAACCAGGTAGAAGGTTCTTGCAATAACTCAGCAAGAATGGATGGTGGCTTGCAATCACTAGTTCTCCAACTTAAGCTGCATCAGAATTATTGGGAAGGTTATTAAAACACAGATTGCTGGGTCCACCCACAGTTTCTGATTCAGTACATCTAGGATGCGACCCAATAATGTGCATTTTACCAAGGTCCCATGTGATGCCACAGCTGCTGGTCTAAGGCCAATGGACTCGGGTGGCGGAAGGGGAGACAGAAAAGTGGACAAAGTCAGCAAAAGTATTTCTCAAAGGTGTAGTTCAACTGAATCAAAATTAAGAATACAAGAAGATTATTTTAAAACCTAAAGTTATTTTTGGCAAAGATGGAAACAGATTAAAGTCATGCTTAAATTTATGTAAATATGATTACACAATTAAAGTAAATGTTTAAAAAATTGTTCAAAGAGAAATTCTTATAGTCGTAATAAAACTGAAACTTTTTTAAAGATTATAATACATGGACAGGCAGGGGGAACAAAACAGATGTAATGAGAAATTTTTACACTATTCTCATCTTCTACAAACCAAATAAAAAGTTTAAAATGCACAGGAATCTGATTAATTAGAATCACTCATTAGATGTATGTTAAACTTTCAACCCAGCAGAGAATAAGCCAGCTATTCAAGAGTAAATGAAAGATTTATTAAAACGTATCAAATACTGAGTACTATAGGAGAGCTCTATAAATGCTGAAAAGCAAAAAATATACAAGCCACCTTTTCAGGCCACAATGAAAGAATACCATACATTTTTAAAAAGAGTTTAAACAAAGAACGAAAAGGAGTCCTGACTTCTTCAACAAGTATTGTAAAACACGGCTATTTTTCTAGAGCCCACTGGCATTGACCTGTTCTCATGGTTAGACTGCAGAAGCTTGGAAACTGAAATAAAAGCTATAATGACTTTACGAGACCGAGTGACCTCCACCAATGGACTGCCAACCAACACCAGTTTTATCTATATTGTGCTCATCCTCCACCAGCTAATTTGACAGAGTAGACATGCAACACACACACACACACACACACACACACACACACACACACTGAATTAACTGGATATGAGAAAAAAGAAATACACTCAAGGTAGGGAGGTTATGGCAAAACAAAAATTTTATATAGCTATCCTCAAACTAAACACATTAAATACTGTAAAAATCTTCTTGTCCTAAAAAGTCATAAGGATGACAAATCTTGGAGAGCCTGAGGTTGGCCATTAGGCTTGATGAAGTGGGCAAATTCTAGGGCATATGTACCAGGTGAGCACAAATCCAACAGGTGAGGCAATCAGTTTTGGAGCCCACATAACACTAGGGCCATTTCTTTTTGCTAGCTTTACATATCAAAGGCCACTGCCTTGATGGTGGGTATTGTGGTACATGGGTATTCTTTATGTTATTTTCTACATTTTTCTATATGTTTAAAATATTTCTTAACCTTCAAAATAAAAATACTTATCATTGTATTACTTCCAAGAATGCTACAAAATAGACTCATACTGTACTGATGGGAATGTATATTGGAAAACAATTTTTAAAAATTTATGGAGAGCCTCAGAAGTGCTGATACTCTTTAGCTCAGTAATTATATTTGGGGGATCCTATCCTTAAGGGGAAATATATAGTCAATATATTCATTATAACATTATTTATAATAAAAAATGGGAAAATCAAAATTCACAATAGAGTTATTATTATTTAACTTAGGGGTAGGTAGTACTCAGCAGCCTATGAACCAATTCCAACCCACTGGCTGTTGCATTAGCACATAAGCATGCTTATTTGTTTACATGTTGTGTGTGGTTGTTTTCCTACTAAGTAGGCAGAATTGGGTAGTAATGAAAGAAACCATAGGGTTCAAAAGTCGAAAACAGTTGCTATCAGACCCTTTGTAGAAAGTTTGCCAACCCCTTGCTTAAAGTATGGTATATCTATATAATAAAATATAATGTAGCAACTTAAAATTATGTTTATTAAATTTTAATGACATGACCAAATATTTAGAATATATTATGTTAAAAATGTATGTACGCCATAATTTCAACCACAATACAGAATATAAAGGTAACTTAATTATATCTTCAATAAATATTTACTGAATATCTACTATGCATCAGGGCATGTTTTGGAAACACAGCTCTTGGCCAGGGGAGGATTTCTGAATACAGACACCTAAACAGGCAATTACAGAGCAGTGATAGGTGCTTTGAAAGGTGAGTCAGAGGATTCACGAGAGTAAATAGGAGGGGTGTCTAGCCACTGCTGGGACCAGGAGAGGCATTCAGGAGAAAATGATCTCATTTAAAATCTAAAGGGAAGGAGTCAGCTAAAGAAAGGTAAGGAAAAAAAGTGTTACAGCAGACAACACAGCAAACCGGAGTGGGGAGAAAAAAAAAAAAAAAAAAAAAAAAAAAACAGGCAAAAAGAAGGCCTAAAGGTGGGAAAGGTGAGAGAGGGTATGACACTTTGGGAAATTTGAAAGTAGTCCAGCATGACCAAAATACAGACTCTAAAAGAATACCAAAGAAACCTTAGACCTGAATGGTTTAATTACAGATCATACTCCAAGGTTATCAGGGCAAATTTAACATGAATATTCACGCTTCACCTAGCCACATCACCACCAACTCCTTCTCACCCAGTGGCCCCTCCTCATCTCAAGAAACAGGGACCAACTTCATGAGCTGCTGAGTCATTGCACGTAATAAGAGGGTGAGAAGAGTGAGGAAAAAGGGGAGTGTTGGCAGAAAATTGGAGGGGGTTGGGGAGCCAGTAGTGATCACACACACACTTTTACTGTTCAATAAGAAATGCAAGTAAAATATTTTAGTTCTATTTTAATACCTTTTGGACTGTGTTTCCTTAAACAAAACACAGGGGCTGAACCACCTGGGTTCCTGGAATTATAAAGGTCGAGTGTGCTACCAAGAGTGTACATCACATTTATTAAGATACAGAAAGGTTTTTTTAAATGGAATTTATTTCTATAAATACCAAACTCTTCATCTTGTAAATCCTTTTACAAACTTTAAAATTGGATACTCTTTCAGTAATTCTTGAGGGATCATTTTCCTTAATGGAATTTGGGTGAATAATCCTTTCTACTATTTACTTCATATCTAACTATGAATCACCTTGATGTGCAGTTAGTATCTGGACTGGTGGATCTGCCCCAGATTCCCATCCTCATTTGTCCTTGTTCCTATGTTGTCCCTAACCAGGAAGACTGTCATTTCCTTACACAACCCTGTTTAAGTAATTCTATCTATCTTATTCTAGTCTCATTTAATTGTTGTAGAAAACATTCAGAAGCTGTGGCTCCATCTTTCTAAGAGTAATCTACAGAGTATTGCTGTTCCCGTTACTAGATTTAAACTTTGGCACTGAGTACCCAAATCTCGCACTGATTGTAAATAACAATATTGAAAGCTCTTCCAGATCCATACTTGCAGGCTGCTAAAATCATGTGTCTGTGTGCCACTCACGCACATGCATATTTCACCCTGCATTACATCATACCTAGATAACTGCAGTCACTTGCTAAGTTATTTACCTCCTCTAAGCTATCTTACACCTCTTTCAATAATATCCTTTTTTCAATCCCTCCTCTGTTTTGAAAACTTTCAATGATTTCCCTTTAGCCACTGGATAAACTCCAAGCTCCTTACCCTAGTACTTCAATGTTCTTCAAAATCAGATTGCGATCTGTATTAGTACATTCTCACATTGCTATAAAGAAATACCTGAGACTGGGTAACTTACAAAGAAAAGAGATTTAATTGTCTCAAGGTTCTGCAGCCTCCACAGGAAACGTGGGGCATCTACTTACTTCCAGGGAGGCCTCAGGGAGCTTTTACTCATCATGGTTGAAGGCAAAGTGGAAGCAGGTGTCTTAAATGGCAGGAGCAGGAGCAAGGAGAAAGGAGGAAGGCGCTGCAGACTTTTATATGACCGGATCTCACGAGAACTCACTATCACGCCAACAATTCTAAGGGGGATGGTGTTAAATCATTCATGAGAAACCCACCCCCATGATCCAATCACCTCCCCCCAGGCCCCACCTCCAACACTGAAGATTACAATTCAACATGAGATTTGGTGGGGACACAGATCCAAACCATATCACAATTTATCTGTGAATCTGTATTTTGCACTAGCTGCCATTACTGTCATTGAACCAGGCTCTTCAGACTCCTTTAGGCTTTCCTATTCCCTCTATCTGTCCCTACCTAGAATGCCCCCACTTCTCTTCCTCCATCTGAATCCAACCCTGATCCAAGGCCAGGCCAAACCCAGAGCCAGACTGAATCACAAGTTCTCATTCTCCTTCACCCATCAGCTCCATTACTCACTTGGTACATTTTACATTCTGACACACCAGATTTTCTTTTTCCTGTGTGCTGGTCTTATCCCTTCCAGCTAGATCTTAAATTTCTTGAGGACCAAACAATGACTTATTCAACTTGTACCAAGTGCTCAAAAACTACACCTGGTCCTAGATCATTCATTTTATAATAAAAACATTTAGAATTTGACCCACTCTCAGCATGGAGGTTGGCTTTCTTCCCTAAAGTTGCAGCAACCTTATGGCTGGTCTTTCTCCAGGCTGCTGGTCAGGCAAAGCTAATGTCTCTCAGTTCTGTCTGAGCTGCTCACTTCACCTTGGGGCTGAGAGGGCAGCTGGTACTGACTGGCTAAGAGCGAAGGGCCAGTGGGTGCAGTACACTCACTCTAATTTGGGAGAAAATGTACTTAACCTTAGAAGGCTAATAGCATTTACTGTGGAACTGAATAAAAATGATAAATATTGAACTTTTACCATATGTTCAAACAACAGGACTATACTAAGTACTTTACAAACATTTAATTCTCATAACAATCCTATGAAGCAGGCATCAAGCACCTTCATTTTACAAACACAAAAGCCACTTTCAGAAAGGATAAATAGTTGCTCAAAGGCATACAGAGAAAATGGAAGAGCTGAGATTCAAATCCAGGTTACCCTGGACTCCAAATCTTGGAGTACCACCCACTTCATGATTTGCCTCCTAATCATAGCAGTCTTTCCTCTTCTGGCTCTCTCTTTCATGAACATATTTTTTAATAGCCATATAAGCTAATACAATCTCACTTTATAGCAGATGTAACCTGATCCACTAAGCTGAAAATCAATAACTAACCTAGAATATCTATGCTATTTAAACACATATGGTACTTCATATTTGTGATCTCCTAAACTGAAGGCAAATTAAAGGTGGCAACATGATGGAGACTCTTACCTTCCCCCCGCCTCCTGTCTTTAGTGTGAACATGAGTGATTATGATGATATGCTGGAGAAGGGATGGAATACAGGGGAAGGGGACTAAATTGCTTCATAGTTCAAAGACATGAGATTGTGTAAAAAGATTCATGTCTGAGGCAGGTTTGGCCAGGATACTGCTTGACTCCTACGGTTTGGGGTTGACTATGTAGCCAATAAAAATAATATTGAGTCCACCAAGCAATTTCAGACTCCTATTTTCTTATTATTTTCATCCAAGGACCTTAGAGGCCATAGATAGAAGTATACGTTGTGAAGTTGGATAGAAAGGAGTCCTGCTAACTATAAAGATGTGCATAGAAATGTAGCTGAAAATAGTGATTTTTGTCCTTAGCCTTGTCCATGAGTCAGATTCCACAAGGTCTAATTTTTCTGCAGCCCTTCCTCTTGCCTGCTATGAACTGTGACAGATTTGCTGATTATGAGCCACGTGGCTCCTGAACACTGAGTGGCTTCTTGACTCGCAATTTCTTTAGTCCTCTGTGTGGTCAGTATTCTGGTAGAATTTCTTCTATCCACCTTGCAAGCAGCCACCTGCTTTCGAAAACTTATGGGTACCAGTTACTTGTCAGTATAACCAAGTCAGTGAAGTTGAAATGTGCTATGTCTGAAAATTGCTAACAAATCCAGGTTAACTTCAATTTCTGGGAAGAAACAAGAACAAATCATCCCACATTCAATTGACAGACACCTAGGAGACCCATTTCCAGAGCCATTTTTCTAACCATATTCTAGTACTTCATTGTAGATGTCCTGGTACTGACATTTGAGATAAAGCATGACTGGAAGGAGTCACCCCTAAACCTACTCTTCTGCAAATTGGAATTGTATGGCAAGTAGCGCATCTCTGAAGGCCAGAGTGAAGATTAATAAGACACTCCTAGTAAATTGGTCTCAGAGTCTGAAATGACAGTAAACGGGGAAAGAAAATAGCTTAACAGAGGCTTGTCGCATACAACAGAAAGTCTTTTTAAAAATTCTTTCGTAAGTCTAGTTTCTGAGCTAAACACTAAAATACACTGGACTCAGGACAGCTGAATTCTTGAACAATTATCTAAATGTTGTATAGCCATTTCTGTCTTGTTAAATGATAATATTGTCCTCAATGTCTATTTTCATTTACTATTTTTCAATACTTTATTTGTGCTTCTTCCTAATCAGGTCTTCCCGAGACTATTTTATCACCATTTTATTGTATTGTATGGTGTCAAACTCCACAGTTCAGCATCCTGATGATTCCCTTGCAAACGCCCTTGCTGCTTTGCCCCTTTTTCCCTTTATTGAATTCCCCTGAGAAAAACACCTCCCCTGGTTAATGCAACAACCCACTTACTCTACCCCTGTGCCAAAGCAGCTTCTGTTGACTCAACTTACTTCCAATTTATAACCACAGATTTCAGGAGGGCACCGTGTACTTCCATAGATAACTTTATTATACTTGCCCAGTATATTCCTGTTCTCTGACATGATTACTTTATATTTAGTCTCTTTCCTCAAATCTTCAAAACCCCTCCCCATCTCATCCTTAATGACATAATTTCATAGAAAACATAGATGCAACAGACCAAATTTACTTCATCTCATCACTCCAAACACCACTAACCTTCATTTTTTTCATTTTAGTAACATATATATTACATAGAATGCACCATTTAACCATTTTAAATGTACAGTTCAGTAGCATGAAGTACATTCACTTTTTTGTGCAACCTCACTACTATCCTTTTCCAGAACTTTTCCATCTGCACTTATTTTTTAAAGAAAACAATAATAGCTAACTTTTATTGACTACTTAATATTTGCAAAGCATTGCTCCTAAGAATTTATATGCATGAACTCATTGAATCTTTACAATCATGGGGTGGGTATCATTTTCTCCATTTTATAGAACTGAAATTTAGAGGCAAAAAAGTTGAGTAATAGCTCACGATACTGAGGTATCTCACACCTGTTAGGATGACTGTTATTAGAAGGAAAAAAAAAAAGACAAGTTTGGCAAAAATGTAGAGAAATTAGAATCTTTGTACACTGTTGGTGGGAAAGTAAAATGGTGCAACCCTCAAGGAAAGCAGTGTGAAGTTTCCGGAAATAATTAACAATAGAACCTCCATAGAATCTAGTCATTTCATTTATGTGTATTTATCCAAAAGAACTGAAATCATGATCTTGAAGAGATATCAGTACTCACGCGTTCATTGCAGCATTGATTCACAATAGCCAACAAGTTGAAACAATCTAAATGTCCATCGACAGATAAATAAAAAAAATGTGGCATACACAATGGGATATTATTTAGCCTTACAAAAGAAACCAGGAAATCCTGCAGTATGCAAATTACAACATGGATGAACCTGGAGGATATTATGCAAAATGAAATAAGTCAGTCACGGAAGGACAAAGACAGCATAATTCCATATATGAGGTATCTAAAATAGTCAAACTCATAGAAGCAGAGAATGTAATGGTGGCTGCCAGTGAGAGGAGAAAGAGAGAAATGGGGAGCTGCTGTTCAATGTGTAAGTTTCTATAATGCAGGATGCATATGTTCTAGAGATCTTCTGAATTACATCGTGGCTATGGTTAACAATATTGTATTGTATACTTAAAAATATGATAAGAGGGTAGAGAGCTCAAGTTAAGAGTTACTACTACAACAAAATTAAAAATTTTCAAGTTGATCAATAGAACACAAAGTTAATAATTGTTATGGACACAAATTCTACCTTTCATCCTGTAACAATGGCTAAACTCTGTATACTCCCACCTAAGGGTGACCCCTCCACCCATTTTCTTTGGTCCTATTGCTTTTCACTTTCTCAAAGACTTCACTCCAAGCCATTGTCTTATTTGTCTTTCACATCTTCAGTTTCTCCTTCCCTATTGCATCTTTTCTGATGGCATACAAATATGCCTATTGGCATCCGTTGTTAACAACAAAAGGAAAACCCTCTTGACTCCACATTCTCCTCTAACCCCTGTCCTGGGTTTCTGCTAATTTTCACAGACGACATCCTTGCAAATGGTGTCTGTACTTGTCTTTACTTTGTAATCTGAGACTTTACTGAATTCATTTATCAAATCTAGGAGTATTTTGGAGGAGTATTTAGGGCTTGCTAAATAAATAATTATATCATCAGCAACCACAGATAGTCTGACTTCATCTTTTCCAACTTGGATGTCCTTTAGTTCTTTCTCTTGCCTGATTGCTCTGGCTAGGACTCCCAGTACTATACTGAACAGAAGTGGTGATAGTGGGCTTACTTGTCTCGTTACAGCTCTTAGGGAGAATGCTTTCGACTTTCCCCCATTCAGGATGATGTTGGTTGTGGGTCTGCTATATACAGCTTTTATTATTTTTTGGAATTTTCCTTCCATGCCTAGCTTGTTGAGGGTTTTTTATCATAAAGTTATACTGGATTTTATTGAATGCTTTTTCTACATCTATTGAGGTGATCATATGGTTTTTCTTTTTGTTTATGTGATGAATCATATTTATTAAATTGCATTTTGTTATTGTTGTTTTTGAGATGAAGTCTCACTTTGTCACCAGGCTGGAATGCAGTAGCACAATCTCAGCTCACTGCAATCTCTGCCTCTTAGGTTCAAGCAATTCTCTTGTCTCAACCTCCCAAGTACCTGGGACTACAGGCACACACCACCACGCCTGGCTAGTTTTTTATATTTTACTGGAGATGGGGTTTCATCATGTTGTTCAGGATGGTCTCGATCTCCTGACCTTGTGATCCACTCACCTCAGCCTCCCAAATTGCTGGGATTACAGGTGTGAGTCACCGTGCCCAGCCCTGAATTGCATATGTTGAACCATCCCTACATCCCTCAGATGAAACCCACTTGATCACGGTGAAATCTTTTTGATGTGCTGTTGGATTCAATTTGCTAGTATTTTATTGAGGATTTTTGCATCTATGTTCACCAGGGTATTAGTTTGTAGTTTTCTTTTTTTTTGTTGTTATGTTCTTTCCTGGCTTTGGTATCAGGGTGATACTGGCTTTATAGAATAAATTACGAAGGATCCCTCTTACTCAATCTTTTGGAATAATTTCAGTGGAATTGGTACCAATTCTTTGAATGTCTAGTAGAATTTGGCTATGAACTCATATGACCCTGGGCTTTTTTCACTGTTGCTGGCAAATTTTTTATTATTGATTCAATCTCACTCTTTGTTAGAGGTCTGTTCAAGATTTCTATTTCTTCCTTATTCAAGCTAGGAGGATTGTATTATTTCTAGAAATGCACCAATTTCTTCTAGATTTTCTACTTTGTGTGCATATTCACAGTAGTCTCAAATGACCTTTCAAATTTATAGGGTGTCAACTATAATGTCTCCATTTTTATTTCTAATTGAGCTTACTTGAATCTTCTTCTTTCTTAGTTAATCCAGCTAATAGTCTATCAGTTTTATGTTTTCAAAGAACCAACTTTTTATTTCATTGATCTTTTGTATTTTTTGATTCAATTTCATTTCATTCTACTCTGATCTTTGTTATTTCTTTTCTTCTGCTAGCTTTGGATTTCATTTGTTCTTGTTTCTCTTGTGCCTTGAGGTATGACATTAGGATGTCAATTTGTGATCTTTCAGACTTTTTGATGTAAACATTTAGCACTACAAACTTTCTCCCTTAGCACTGCTTTTGCTGTATCCCAGAGGTTTTGATAACTTGTATCACTGTTACCATTAATTTTGAAGAATTTTTAAATGTCCATATTTATTTCATTGTTAACCCCAAAATCATTCAGGAGCAGATTGTTTAATTTCAATGTATTTGTATAGTTTTGAGGATTCCTTTTGGAATTGATTTCGAGTTTTATTCCACTGTGGTCTGAGAAGATACTTGACATAATTTCTAATTTTTAAAATTGATTGAGACTTGTTTTGTGGTGTATCATATTGTTTGTCTTGAAGAATATTTCAGGTGCTGACGAAAAGAAAGGATATTCTGCCATTGTTGAGTAGAATGTTCTGTAAATATCCGTTAGGTTCGTTTGTTCTAGAGTGCAGTTTAAGTCCCGTGTTTCTTTGTTGACTTTTTGCCTTGATGATCTTTCTAGTGCTATCAGCAGTGTTGAAGTACCCCACTCCTATCATGTTAGCTTTTATCTCTTTTCTTAGGTCCAGTAATAATTGTTTTATGAATCTGGGAGCTCCAGATTCATATATATTTAGGAATGTAATATCTTCTTTTTGAGTTCATCCTTTTATCATTATATAATAACCTTCTTTGTCTTTTGTTGGTACTGTTGTTGCATTAAAGACTGTTTTATCTGATATAACAACAGCTATTCTGTCTGTGTTTGATTTTTCATTTTCATGGAATATCTTTTCCTACCCCTTTACCTTGAGTCTACAAGAATTCTTGTATGTTAGGTATGTCTCTTGAAGATGGCAGATATTTATTTGCTTTGTGATTTTTCTTTATCATTCTGCCAATCTGCACCTTTTAAGTGGAACATTTAGACCATTTACATTCAAGTTTTAATATTGAGAGTGACATACTGTTTCAGTCCTCATGTTGATTGTTACCTAGTTACTTTGTTTTCTTCATTGTATTATTGTTTTATAGGTGCTGTGAGTTTTATGCTGTCCAGAGGCTCTACACTGGGGATATTGACATTTTAAGATTTAGAATTCTTTATGAATTTCTCATAGGTCTGATCTTATAGTGACAACTTCTCTCAGCATGTGCTTGTCAAAAAGGAATATGTTTCTCTTTCATTTATGAAACTTAGTTTTGCAGATACAAAATTCTTGGCTGAGAGTTACTCTGTTTAAGGAGACTAATGATAGAAACTCAATCCATTCTGGAATGTAAGGTTGTTGCTGGCATGTATGTTTTTGCTGAGAACTATGTCTGACAGGTTTTCCTTTATAGCTTGATGCTTTTGTCTCAATGCTCTTAGAAATCTTTCCTTCATGTTGACTTTATATAACAGAACCTTGGTTACGTCTGTTTTGCAGTGAACTCCCAGGAGTTATTTGAGCTTCCTGTATTTGAATGTCTAAAGTTCCACTAAGGTCAGGGAAGTGTTCCTCAATTATTCCCTCAAATAGTTTTCCAAATGTTTTGCTTTTGTTTTCCCTCAGGAACACCAATAATTCTTAGGTTTAGCCATTTTAACTAATTCCGTATTTCTTGGAGCCTTTATTCGTTTCTTTTAATTCTTTTTTCTTTATTTTTGTCTCATTGAGTTAATTCAAAAGCCTTGTCTTTGTGCTCTAAAATTATTTCTATTGTTTAACAATCTAGTCTATTGTTAAAACTTTCCACTGCATTTTGTAATTCCTTAAATGTGTCTTTCTTCCTTCTACTTGGTTAGTCTATTGTTAACACTTTCCACTGCATGTTTTAATTACTTAAGTGTGTGTTTCATTTCCAGAAGTCTTTACTGGTTTTTCTTTAAAATGTCTGTCTCTTTAGAAAAGTTTTCATTCATATCCTAAATTTTTTTTAAAAATCTTTATGTTTCACCTTTCTCTTGCATATCCTTCAGTAACTTCATAATCAACCTTTTAAATTATTTATCTGATATTTCAAAGATTTTATCTTGGTTTGGATCCACTGCTGATGAGCTAATATGATCTTTTGGGGGTGTTATAGAGCCCTGTTTTGTCATATTGCTGAAATTATTTTTCTGGTTCCTTCTCATTTGGGTAGACTAATTCTTCTAATTACTTTAGAATTTATTTTTGTTTTGACTGGTTTTTAAAATTTATTTATTTTCCCCTTGAGGATGTGACTTTAATGTTCATATTTTATTATAACCTTATTGGACTCTAGGTGCTTTCAGGAGTGAAGATTCTTTATGAGTTCCTTCTTTATAAAGAGTCTTTATATGATGGCTTTCTCAGAGGCTGGTCACAGTAGCAATGTGCTTGGTGTGTATGTAGATTTACCGTCTCCTGTGGGATTGGAATGGAAGAGGTCTCTTGAAGCTTATCTCATTCTCCAGTGGTGTACACTTATTTATTTATTCTTTCCCCCAGTATTTTATTCACAGGGTTGAACAGTTCAGGCTTTAGGCCAGTAGGAGGTGTCCATGGGTAAAACTAGATGTGGCCAAAGCAGATGAGAAAATGCAATACCCATTGGTGGGCAGAGGTCCACACCTTCATAGAGGTGGCTGAGGGAGCTCTCAGGGAAATGCACTGAGGTCTCTTTAGGGAGAAGGGAGGAAGCCATCTCTGCTTCCCTGCCAGGCCAGTAGGGAGGTGATTCACCTCCAAGTCACATTCCTGACCCAGTGTTTCAGCTATTCAGATCAAACAGGCATGTCTTTTTATCTGTAGGAATGCTGATGTTCCATATAGAGAGGGATTATGATTCTACCTGTCATACAAGACTGAACCTGGAAGGCACTCCTCCCGTGGGGATGCAGTCACACTGAAGTGTTCCATAAAGGGTGTCTATAGGTGCATCCATACCAAGCTCCCATGGGAGAAGCCCCATCTGTGTCTGCAATGGTAGATGAGTAGGAGAAGATCCCTTCTCCAAGACCCTTCATGAGCACCAGGGCTGCCTACCTGGTGCAGTAGAGCTGTAGATGTTCCCCACTGAGCCCAGCACTGCACAAGTGCCTCTGCTAAAAGAAACTTCCCACAGATGGAAAGGTCTGGACTGAAACCCTGCCATTAGGATTCTATTGTTCTACGGGGTGCTCCCTTGATGTGGTGTACTCCCTCCTCTCCTGGGAATAGTAGTCTCTAAGAGCTAGACTACTGGGAAGCCTGCTTCTCCTCTGGGTCTAGCTGCCAGTGGGGCTGCCACTGGTGCTAAGGAATGTCTACAAGAATCCCATGATGTAACCTGTCAAGTCTCCCAGCAGCACGTACCAGCACCATCTTTAATAGGGATGGCAGGTGGTAGATGTAGGTTCTCTCAGATTTTCTTGATTATAAACAGCCTTAGCATGTTGACTTTCTCAACTGCTAGTTAATAGCAGTAATGAACTGGTCATGTGGACATAATCAGGACCTCCTACTTAGCCAAGGTGATGCAGGAAACAGTGATACTTGAGATCATGCACAAGTTTTCTCCTTCCTGAGTGCTGTGTTATTTTGCTGCAGATGCTATAATGGACTGTGTCAGCTGACTTCCAACCAGGAAGTAGCACTTGCAAAAGAACACCAGCTGTATTTGTAGTGGTGGGACTTCTGCCTGCCTTATGTTACCCAGGGGAGGTACTCTAACGTCTCAGGTAATGGGTGGGGCCATAGAGCTCCCAAAAGTTTCTGCCCTTTGTGTTAAGCTACTAGAGCAGGGAGAGGGGCAAAGCCAGGTGGTGACTGTTGCAGGCAAGTCTGTGCCCTAGCTCCCCATGAGTGGGCACAAGCAGCAGCCCCAGTGGGGATCAGAGAGCAGTTCTTTCGGCACTGGGGTAATGTTTCAGGGAGGAGTGCAGCCATCTCTGTTAACACAAAAGAGTCTGCATGGGGAGTGGGGAGTAGCAGGTGGCAGTAAACCCCAACAAGCTCCCACGCAGTTAGCAAGGCAGTTCTCACACCCACAGTATTCTGCTAACAGCAGCTAGGTGGGTTCCAGACAGTCTGTGCTCAGAACTCAAAACTACCCCAGGCCATAAATGTTCCCCGCAAAACAGGAACCACGGCTTCCACATCTGCACTGGAAAATGTTTCACAAACTAAATGTCCTTGGCAGTAATTCTTGGTTATCTAGTTAACTGTTTCCAGTATGGAAAAGGCCAGATATGTTTAAGCTGCCCTTACACAAAATAACCAGTAGGATTCTTGTGGAGGAGAGAAGAACAACTGTGAAGTAAGACTCTCCAGCAATCATCCCTCTACAGAAACATCAATTTAAAAAACTATCCACAAAAAATATACCCTCAAGAGCGAGGGAAACCAAATGATAGGTCACAGTACTTGGTTATAGCACAATAATAAGAAAAGATAGTTTTACATTATCTGTGTCACCCCTCCCCCAACCACAGGCAGCACAGCACAATGAAAGTGACCAAAGAACCTTGACTTGGACCCCAACACTGAGTCTACCACAGCAAAGCCTACTTCTATACAGATACCCCTAGCCCCATAATCCAGTCTGCCCCAGACCAGGCAGGATTTCATAACCTCAGACTTCAGAAGTGTGTGACAAACTTGATCTTAGGCTTGCACCACTACTGGGCTGATATCAACAGCCCACACTCCAAATAGCCCTCAGCAGCAGACAGGCCTCAGCCACTGCAGGTTTTTGGCCTACACCAGCACTGTACCTGCTGTAGTTAGCCCCAGTCTTCTGGCAGCACCCTACCAGCCACAAGTGCATCAGGCTTCTGATACGCCACAGCACCGTGCCTGCATGGTGAGCCCCCAGCTTCTGGCAGTGCCATGCTAGCTGCAGCTGCCATAGATTTCTGGCATGCCCCAGTGACACATTGGCCACAACTGCCCCCAGCTTCTGGCACATCCCAGTGTTGCACCTGCCATAGGGGTTTCCCAGACAAAGTTAGTCTGTGAAGGTTGGAATAAGTATCCACTTCTTCAAATGCACAGACAGTAATGTACAATCACAAGGATGCAGAACAACCAAGGAAACATGACAATACCAAAGGACAAAATAAGGTGCTAGTGACCAACCCTAAAAAGATGAAGACGTATGAACTGCATGACGAAGATTTTAAAATAACTATTTTAAGAAAGCTCAGCAAACTTTAGGAAAATAGAGAAAAAAAAATTCAATGAAATAAGAAAACAATAATGGACCAGAATGAAAATGTAATAGAGTAGTTGAAAATAATTTTTAAAAATCAAACAGAAACCCTAGAGCTAAAGATACAATAAATAAAATGAAAAATGCAATAGAGAGCATCGATAGCAAAATTGATCAGGCAGAAGAAGGAATCTGTGTGCTCAATGATAGCTTATTTGAAAATATATAATCAGAGGAGAAAAAAGTAAAAAAGAATAAGAAAGCTTACAGGATTTATAGGGCAGAATCAAAAGAGCAAACTTCAAATCACTGGAGTTTAAGAGAGAGGAGAGAAATATAAAGGAGTAGAAAGGTGATTTAAAGAAAGAATAGCGGAACATTTTAAAACCTGGAGAAAAATTTAAATAGCCAGGTACAGGAAAGTCAAAGTTCTACAGCTAGATTTAATCCAAATGAGACTACATATTATAATCAAACTGTCAAAGATCAAAGGCAGAAAGAAGATTCTAAAAGCAGCAAAAGAAAATAAGATAACATATAAAGAAGTTCTAATACAGCTAGCAGCAAAATTCTCAATAGAAACCTTACAGAGAGGGAAACAACACACACTAGGGCCACTTGGGGGTGAGGATCAAGGAGAGGGTGAGAATTCGGACAAATGGCTAATGCATGCTGGGCTTAAAACCTAGATGACGGGCCAGGCGCAATGGCTCACTCCTATAATCCCAACACTTTGGGAGGCCAAGGTAGGTGGATCAACTAAGGTCAGGAGTTCGAGACCACCCTGACCAATGTGGTGAAAACTCATGTCTACTAAAAATATGAAAATTACCTGGGCATGGTGGTGTGCACCTGTAGTCCCAGCTACTCAGGAGGCTGAGACAGGAGAATTGCTTGAACCCAGGAGGCAGAGGTTGCAGTGAGCTAAGATCACACCACTGCACTCCAGCCTCGGCAACAGAGCAAGACTTGTCTCAAAAAAAAAAAGAAAGAAAGAAAGAAAGAAAAACCTAGATGATGGATTGATAGGTGCAGCAAACCACTATGGCACATGCAGATCTATATGACAAACTTAAACATTCTGCGCTTGTATCCTGAAACTTAAAGTAAAAAAAAGAAAAGAAAAAAGAAACCCTTACAGGACAGAACAGAGTAGATATTATAATCAAAGTGCAATTTTAAAAAGCTAACAACCAAAAATACAGTCACCAAGAAATATGTCTCTCAGAAATAAGAAGTTTAAAGACTTTTCTAGACAAATAAAATCTGAGGAAATTCATCACCACCAGACCTGTGTTACAAGAAATGTTAAAGGAACTCCTTCAAACTAAAAGAAAAGGATTCTGATGAATAGCACAAAAAATAATAATAACAAAAAAGTATAAAATTGACTTTTAAAATTAAGTGCATAGCCAAATTCAGAATTCTCTAATACTATAATGGTGGTATGTAAATTATTTATACCTTGATTACAAAGGTTGAAAGATAAAACTATTCTGATCTATGACAAACCTGACAAAAACAAGCAATGGGGAAATGATTCCCTGTTTAATGAATGGTATTCGGAAAACTGGCCAGCCATGTGCAGAAAGCAGAAACTGGACCCCTTCCTGACACCTTACACTAAAATTGACTCCAGACAGATTAAATATTTATTTATTTATTTATTTATTTATTTATTTATTTTTTATTTTGTTTTTTTGAGACCGAGTTTCACTCTTGTTACCCAGGCTGGAGTGCAATGGCACGATCTCGGCTCACCGCAACCTCCACCTCCTCGGTTCAGGCAATTCTCCTGTCACAACCTCCTGAGTAGCTGGGATTACAGGCACGTGCCACCATGCCCAGCTGATGTTTTGTATTTTTAGTAGAGACGTGGTTTCACCATGTTGACCAGGATGGTCTCGATCTCTTGACCTCGTGATCCACCCGCCTCAGCCTCGCAAAGTGCTGGGATTACAGGCTTGAGCCACCAAGATTAAATATTTAAACATAAGACCTAACACCATAAAAACCCTAGAAGAAAACCTAGGCAAAACCATTCAGGCCACAGGCATAGGCAAGGACTTCATGACTAAAACACCAAAAGCAATGGCAACAAAAGCCAAAATAGACAAATGGGATCTAATTAAACTCCAGAGCTTCTGTACAGCAAAAGAAACAATCACTAGAGTGAACCAGCAACCAACAGAATGGGAAAAAATTTTTGCCATCTACTCATCTGACAACTGGCTAATATCCAGAATCTACAAAGAACTAAAACAGATTTACAAGAAAAAAAAAAAACCCATTCTAAAGTAGGTGAAGGATATGAACAGACACTTTTCAAAAGAAGACACATATGAGGCCAACAAACCTGAAAAAATGCTTATCATCACTGGTCATTAGAGAAATGCAAATCAAAACCACATTGAGATACCATCTCACACCAGTTAGAATGGTGATCGTTAAAAAATCTGGAGACAACAGATGCTGGAGAGGATGTGGAGAAATAGGAACACTTTTACACTGTTGGTGGGAGTGTAAATTAGTTCAACCATTGTGGAAAACAGTGTGGCGATTCCTCAAGGACCTAGAAATAGAAATTCCATTTGACCCAGAAATCCCATTACTGAGTATATATACAAAGGATTATAAATCATTCTATTATAAAGACACATGCACACGTATGTTCACTGCAGCACTGCTTACAATAGTAAAGATCTGGAACCAACCCAAATGCCCATCAATGATAGACTGGACAGGGAAAATGTGGCACATATCCACCATGGAATATTATGCAGCCATCAAAAAATGATGAGCTCGTGTCCTTTGTAGGGAGATGGATGAACCTGGAAACCATCATTCTCAGCAAACTGACACAAGAACAGAAAATCAGACACCACATGTTCTCACTCATAGGCGGGTATTGAACAATGAGAACACATGGACGCAGGGAGAGGAGCCATCACACACTGGGGTCTGTTGGGGGAACCAGGGGAGGTACAGCAGGGGGTGGGGAAATTGGGGAGGGATAACATGGGGAGAAATGCCAGATATAGGCGACAGGGGGATGGAGGCAGCAAACCACATTGCTATGTATGTACCTATGCAACAATCCTGCATGATCTGCACATGTACCGCAGAACCTAAAGTACAATAAAGAAAAAAAAATAGTAATAGCTATAATAATTTGTTAAGGAATATGTAATATAAAGAGATGTATACTGTGACATCAAAAATTCAAAAACAGGATGGAGTGCAGTGGCTCTTGCCTCCCAGCACTTTGAGAGGCTAAGACAGGTAGATCACTTGAGTCCAGGAGTTTGAGACCAGCCTGGGCAACATGGCAAAACCCTGTCTCTACAAAACCTACAAAAATTAGCCAGGCATGGTGGTACATGCTTGTAGTCCCAAATACTTGGCAGGCTAAGATGGGAGAAGCACCTGAGTCTAGGAGGCGGAGGTTGCAGTAAGCCAAAATCACACCACTGCACTCCAGCCTGAGTGACAGAGTGAGACCCTGTCTCAAGAAAAAAAAAAAAAAATGGGGATGGAGCAAAAAGATAGAGTTGGGTTTTTATTTTCTTTTGTTTCTACAGTCAAAGTTCAGTTGTAATCAGCTTTAAAATAACCTGTTATAACGATATAATTTTTTTGTAAGCATCCCAACAGTTGCAAAGAAAAAACCTATAGTGGTGTTAAAGTGAACTAAATACGGCCTGAGAAGGACTCTGTATTTCTATATTTGAATCCTTGTAGAAGAACTGCAACCTGACTTAATAGGTAGGTAAGACTGAGAACCTGACTTGAGAGTATCTGTGTGTAAGAGTGGCTAGGTCTTGGCCGGTCCCAGCAGTTACATACCAACTGCTCATACACTGTCAAGTGTTCAAACTGTGTTCAAATAAAGCAAACGCTGAGCTGTAACCAATCTAGTTGTTTCTGTACCTCACTTCTGATTTCTGTATGTCACTTCCCTTTTCTTGTCTGTAAGTCTTCCCTTTTCTTGTATGTAATTCTTCTTCTACCACATAGCTGCACTGAGTCTCTGAATCTGCTGTGATTCTGGGGGCTGTCTGATTTGCAAATCATTCATTGCTCAATTAAACTTTAAATCTAATTTGGTTGAAGTTTTTCTCTTAACAGTAAATACACAAAAAATACAAAGCAGGGAATCAAGACACCACTAGGAAAATCACTTGGCTACAAAGGAAAACAGCCAGAGAGAAAATAAGGAACACAAGGATCTATAAACAGCTGGATAAAAAACAATTGGCAAAATGACAGTAGTAAGTCCTTACCTATTAATGATTACCTCGAATATAAATAGATTAAATTAACCAATCAAAGGCATAGAGAGACTGAATGAATTTTTTTTTTTTTTTTTTTTTTTTTTTTTTTTTTTTTTGAGACGGAGTTTCGCTCTTGTTACCCAGGCTGGAGTGCAATGGCACGATCTCGGCTCACCACAACCTCTGCCTCCTGGGTTCAGGCAATTCTCCTGCCTCAGCCTCCTGAGTAGCTGGGATTACAGGCACACGCCACCATGTACAGCTAATTTTTGTGTGTGTGTGTGTATTTTTAGTAGAGACGGGGTTTCACCATGTTGACCAGGTTGGTCTCGATCTCTCGACCTTGTGATCCACCCGCCTCAGCCTCCCAAAGTGCTGGGATTACAGGCTTGAGCCACCGCGCCTGGCTGAATGAATTTTTTTAAAAGACCCAAATATATGCTTCCTACAACAGACTCATTTCACCTGTAAAGATACATATAGAGTGAAGGTGAAGGGGCAGAAAAAGCTATTCTGTACAAATGGAAATTAAAAGAAGCAAGGGTAGCTATATTTATATCAGATAAAACAGACTTTAAGTCACAAACTATAAAAAGAGACAAAGAAATTTATTATATAATAATAAAGTATCAATTCAGCAAGAGGATATAACAATTGTAAATATATATCCACCCAACATCAGAGCACACAAATGCATAAAGCAAATATTAATAGATCTGAAGGGATAGATTGAT
Organism: Saimiri boliviensis; assembly: GCF_048565385.1. Classification (NCBI taxonomy): domain Eukaryota; kingdom Metazoa; phylum Chordata; class Mammalia; order Primates; family Cebidae; genus Saimiri; species Saimiri boliviensis. Next base: position 90,624,181 of record NC_133458.1, on the reverse strand, counting down.
TGTACTATATTAATAGTCAGCGACTTCAATAGCCCACATTCAGTAATGAAAAGATTTTCTAGATGTAAAATTAGTAACAATAACATTAGATATAAACTACACTCTGGATCAAATGGACCTAACAGACATATACAGAACATTCCATCCCACACTGAAGAATTCATATTCTCAAATACAAATAAAATATTCTCCAGGAAAGAGCTACTGTGTTCATTGGTCCATGAAGGACAAACAGCTAAAAATAATTTTTGATGTTTATTAGAATATTTTAAGTGGTACTTTTCTTGGTCTAGGCTGAATCGATCTCCAATCAGCTTTTCTTTTTAAAGTTAGCTCAGGTCAGTTTCTCTTTCCAGTTAATATTTAAGATATCATACTATGTGTGTTCTGATCCTCAGTACACCCAACTGATAGATGGAGGTCCTTTCTTCGGGTTTCCTCTGAGCCCTTTTGCTGCTTGCTATGCTCAAGTTTTCCAGATGCTGGTGAGAGCATTTTTACCGTTGACTGTGGTTTCCTCTCACTCACTGATCCCTACAGGTCAAGGATGACTTATCGGACATGTGGAAGAGAAACAAATGTCACTATTCATGTTGTACTTTTGCCTACCATGCAGAAGCAGACCAGGCAAAACTCTTCAGCTGTCCCACCTGCAGGTGGGGGGGCGCTGTATTAGGAAGGGTTTTTCAGAGAAAGAGAACCAATGGGGTTCCTAATACAGGAGCTACGTATTAGAGTTCTCCAATAGAAAGAGAAAAGGTGAGGGGAGTTATTATAAGGAATTAGCTCATATGCTTATGAAGGCTGAGATGTGCAGGACAGCCAGTGGTGTAGTTTACCTCTGAAAGCCAGTAGACTTGAGACTCAAGAAGAGCTGATGTTCCAGATTGAGTCTCAAGGTAGCAAAAGTCTATTGCCCTGGCTCAGAAGAGTCACATAGCAGGAGTCTCCTCTTACTCATGGGAAAGTCAACCTTTTTGTTCCACTTCAGCTTTCAACTGATTGTGAGGGCACTCACATTAGAAAGGGCAATCTGTTTCACTCATCTACCAAATCAAATTGCATCCAAAAACACCCTTACAGACATTCCTAAAATAATGCTTGACCAAATAGCTGGGTAACCCATGGCCCAGTCAGGTTGACAAATAAAATTAGGAACACAGAAGTTAAGTCATTTCAGTTCAGGGAGGTGGGTATTGTGTAGAGAATCCTATTTCTGCCTCCAGTACAAACCACGTTCTCTAATCTAGCTTTCTTAGAGAACTTCAAACTAGGGTAATGTGGCTGACACTTCACTTTTATCTTCTTGTGACAATTATGTCTTTCAAGTGGATCAAAACCCATAATAGAAGAGGGTTTGCTTAATTATCAAATTCCTACAAGCAGTGTTCTTTAACAGCTAAGGAAAATTACTTTTCCTAATTTCTTCTGGTTCTTCCTTCCTACTTCCTGACTAGAGGGCTCAAGGAGAGCTTTCCTACTCACCTTTATGTTGTGTTGATTTCCAGCCCACTTGGAGATGTCTCCATCACTTCTATCTCTTTCCCAACCCTGATGTGATTCTGCCCTACACGCAAGGGGTTGTTTGCACAGCTGTCTCTTTGGTAAGTCTCCAGTCCTTTTCTGGGTGGGGACTAACTGATAGATTGTCTACAGATTGGCTGTTGGATGAGTCAGTGGTACCTCCCCTTTCTTCCAATACCTCAAAATGCCAATTTGGAGCCAAAACAGTGGCTCATTATGACTTGGTAGTATTAATTAGGCCTCTGCCCAAAACTTTTAAAAATGAAATCTATGAAGATCCTCCTCAACTCACAACCAACCCAAAATTCCACCTAGAGAGTTATTGTTTCCATCCTAGTTTCTGGGACTGCTTAGGGAACTGAGAAAGCAGAACATGGAGCCTGCTGGGAAATACTGAGGGAATGTATTTTCTCGGGTCCACAAGGGGGCGTGGTTTCAAAGGCAAGAACTTCCCAGGCCATACCTCTGCCTACCTCTCCAACTGGGAGCTTAGAGTTCTTTGTCTAACTTTAACACAGGAAGACAGACTGCCCACGTGAGCTTCCTTTGTCTAGAAAGCCCACGAAAAGCTATGGGAGGACTCTGGGCCAAACAAGAAATCAAAGGTCAGAATCAATGATCGATCACTCTAGTGGACATTTAAAGGAACTCCTTCCATAGGACGAAATACTTGAATAGGGCGGGAATAACTCCCAGGTTAAAAATCCCCTTCCCCCACATCTGGGTGGACTCCGTCTCTGGGTCCCTTTCCATGACATGGTGAGAGCTGCTTTTCTTTCTCCTTTTTCTCTCTCTCTGCCTAAATAAATCACTTTCTGCAAAACTCTTTGGGGTTCGATTTACTTAAAATGAGCTCATCGCTCCCTGAGGGGTCCTCTCCCCCATTCTTGGGAGAGTAAGGGACCAAAGGCGTGGAAGAACACATCCTATTGGGGAGCTAAGCCTTCCCCGTATCCCAGAGCCGTTCTCATCTGTGGCAAGCCGGCCAGTAGGTACAGCGTGAGACTGTTACTTCGGAGCAGTAAATGAGTAAATCGGACACCTTTCACTTGCTGAAATCTGTCCTATCACTTTAAGGAGAAAGTGCCAGACACGGAGCCAGCCAGACCTGTGTGGGACCGTGGGGTCCCCGAGGTGTCTGCAGAAATCCTCAGCCAAATTCAAAAGTGCACTGTGCCAGTTTCCTCCAAACTCTCTCTCTCTGCCTGCTTTCTGCTCCCTCTCCATCCCTCTGCTATGTCTCTAGGCCAAGTTTCTGGGCGAGCGGCAACGGCTGCAGGTACTGTGGGAGAAAATCATCAGGGAGGGGGTGAGGTATGGCCTGGGCCTGCGTGGACAACAGCGCTCGGGGCAGGCTCCGTGGCTTGTGGTCACGGCTCCATGGGTGCCATAAGCCATGCAGGCTCCTGCCGCTGTGTGCGGCCCTCGAAAACCCAAAGAGCCTGGCTTGTTCACTCGCCGGCTTGTGCATCCCAGCCAGGAAGTGGGACCATGGACTGCCGCTGGGTCCCAGAGGCAGGGCCTGTGTGGCACTGTGGGGTCATAGCCCTGGAGTCCACATTTTAAAAGTTCACGCACCCGTGAGCCCACCGGGGAGCACAGCAGCCTGGCATACGGCCGGGTAAGCCTCTTCGGGGTTCCCCGGGTCGGAGGCAGCAGCGCAGGGAGGAAGACCAATGCACATCACCGTGGCTGAGCTTCCCCCTCCCCGAGGTGCTGCAGGGCGCGGCATTTTCATTCAGGGGAGACTTAGGGAGCTCCCTGGTCTGCCTTGGAAGGAACGGCCGGTTGGCATGGTGATTAAAGTGTAGGACCGGCAGCTGCAAGTAGCTGGTTCAAATCCCTGGTAGGGTCAGGCTTGAGTGGGGCAACCCTTTGAGGAATCCAGAAGCTAAAGGCTCTGGGACATTATGTCTTGTGTCACCTGTACATTTCCCAATGCAACTGAATAGTGCCAGAATCTTATAATGTACTGAGGGATGTCTTGCTTAGGATTGGCTCTCCCTACGGCAGAAATTTTCCATCTAGAAGATCATAGTCAAACTGGGTTCTAGGCCCAAATAGTTAATTGCAGGCCCCACAGCCCTAAGGGTATTTTTCTATAATGGAAAATGGGGTGGGGGAGGAGGGCTGGGTCCTGAGGGTATTGTTCTAGCCTCAGCCACAAGGCTCCACCTTCTTTGAATTGTGTGCACTAAGGTCCCTCCCTGGAAGTTTGTACTCCTAGGGCAGTTTTATAATCAGGCCTAGGTAAATTGGACTCTTCCTAGGGAATATTGGTACCCATCTCTCAAGCCTCACTGGCCTGGTTCAGGGATTTGCTGGCATGAACTACCCATCCCAGCAGTCCACATGTCTTTATGGTGGTCACTAAAGGCACAGAGACAGTGAGCGTGAGTACCCATGGCGCTAGTAACATGATTAAGCCCAGCACATGGGAGGCCCCAAAAATGATCATGCATCTTGGACATATGACAATTACGAGGTGCTGACTGGCAGATTCCCCAGATCCTGTGCCCTACCAGAGGGATGCCTCAGATGGAGCAATTGCAATTAATAACCAGGGATGCAGGCATCCCTCGTGTTCAACTTCAGATAGGTGCTACTATTCCCAAAACAAGGTCCCCATTAAAGTGCATCCTGGAAAACTGGGACCAATTTGACCCACGATCTTGGAAGAAGAAACAGCTCATTTTCTCTGCCGAACAGCGTGGCCGAAACACCCCCTGCCAAGTGGAAAAAACTGGCCTCCTTAGAGAAGTATAGATTATGACACTATTCTACAACTAGACCCGTTTTTTAAGAGCAAACGCAAATGGTTTAAGGTCCCCTATGTGCAACTTTTCTTTTCTCTAAGGAATAAGCCTCAGCTCTGTAAGGCCTGTACCCCATGTCCCACTAGCCCCTCTTCAGGACTCCCTGTGGCTTCTACGTCCACCAATGCCAACCAGGGCTCCTCAGCCCCTGGACCCCAAGAGGAGCCCGGGAAGGCCGAGACGGCCAAGGCATCTCAGGCTATTAAGATGCCCAGACTCTGCCCCCTACAGGCAGTAGGAGGAAAATTTGGCCCAACCAAGGTGCACACCCCATTCTCACTTTCAGACTTAGAGCAAATTAAGGTGGACTTAGGAAAGTTTTCAGATGACCTGGACAAATATATGGATGTTCTGCAGGGCCTGGGTCAGTCCTTTGAATTAGACTGGAAGGATGTCATGCTATTGCTTAATCAAACCCTAACCAGCAATGAGAGAGCAGCTGCTCTGGCAGCGGCTCAAGAGTTTGGGGACACCTGGTACTTTAGTCAAGTACATGACCTAATGACGCCAGAAGAAAAGCATAGATTTCCTACAGGTAGACAAGCAGTCTCTAGCACGGACCCTCACTGGGATCCATTCAGAACTGGGGAACTGGAGCCATAGGCATTTCCTGACCTGCATACTTGAGAGATTAAGGCGAACTAGGAAGAAACCCATCAACTATGCAAAGTTATCCACCGTAACTCAGGGAAAGGAAGAAAACCCAAGAGCTTTCCTTGAGTGATTGCAGGAGGCCTTAAGAATGTATACTCCCCAGTCACTAGACTCCACTGAGGGTCAGTTAACACTAAAAGACAAGTTTATTATGCAGTCAGCAGCAGATATTAGGAGGAAGCTCCAGAAGCTGGCTTGGAGCCAGAACAAAGTCTAGAATCACTGCTGAACCAGGTAACCTCAGTGTTTTATAATAAAGACCAGGAGGAACAGGCTGAAAGGAGCAGGACAGACTAGAGAAAAGCCGTGGCCCTAGTCATGGCCCTCAGGCAAGCAGACCTCAGGGGCTCAAATGAGGGAAAGGTTCGGGTTAGCCGCCAGTCCGGCAGAGCTTGTTACCAGTGCGGTCTGAAGGGACATTTTATAAGAAATTGTCCCCAGAGGAATGGACCACCACCTCGTCCTCACCCACTGTGCCAAGGGGATCACTGGAAAGCACACTGTTCCAGGAGATGAAGGTTCTCAGGGCCTGAGGTGTCTAAACAGATGACCCAACTGCAGGTCTGAGGCTGTCCAGGGCAAACGCCAGCACAAGTCATCACCCTCACAGAGCCCCGGGTAAAGCCATCACCCTCACAGAGCCCCGGGTAAAGCTGACCATAGAAAGCCAGGAATTAATCTCCCCCTGGACACTGGCACGGCCTTCTCAGTATGACTCCTCTGTCCTGAACAGCTGTCCGCCAAGTCTGTAACTGTCCGAGGAACCCTAGGACAAGCAGGCTCCCGATATTTCTCCCAGCCCCTATAAGATGCTTTATGGACAGCCCTTTCTTACTAATGATCTTGTATTAGACAAGGAAACAGCAGATCTAATAAAAGATATAACCTCCTTGGCTAAGTACCAACAGGCTCTTAAAACTTTACCTGAAGGACACCGTAGGGAAAAGGGAAAGAGTTGTTCTGCCCTGGAGACTTGGTGCCTGTTAAGTCTCTCCCCTCAGACTCTCCCTCTCTGGGCCCATCTTGGGAAGGACCATTTTCCGTTATTCTGTCTACCCCAACAGCAGTTAAGGTGGTGGGAATTGACTCATGGATTCATCACACTCGGCTGAAGCCTTGGATCCCTCCTGAAGAAAGTCATAAACCCTCCACTCCACAGCCTGAAGCTCCAGAAGACGACCCTTCATACACCTGTGAGCCGTTAGAGGACCTACCTCTGCTCTTCCAACAAGATCCCCAGGAAAGTCACTACTAATGAGTCTAATTTATATCCTGGCATTAACAGGACTGTAACTCTTAACTTTGCTGTCTTTCAAACTCCAATTATTCCTTTCATAGTTTGGGGGGAAAGCCAGAAAAATAGGAAAAGTTGGGGCTGGCACTAGAAAAGTTACTACCTCTATTCAGTTACTACAAGCTATCTCAGGAGTTAATTAATAACATAAAAGATTGCTAATTCCCTCAGCAAAGGCTGCTCACACTGCAAAACAGCTTAACTCTTTAGCTGCCATAACTCTTCAAAGCATAAGGGTCCTAAATCTGCTAACAATAGAGAAAGAGGGAGCCTCTTTCTAGGAAGAAATGCTGCTACTTTAAAAACCAATTAAGTGTTGTTTTAAACAAAGTTAAAGAACTTAGGAATCAGTCAAACACAGGGCTAAAAACCTTCAAGAAATAGTATCAGGAGCTTGTTTAACAACTGGTTGCCCTGGCTCTATCCTCTCCTAGGCCTGTCTATAACCATTCTATATTTGTTGGCCTCTGGGCTCTTCATCTTTAACCTCCCTGTCACATTCTCTTCTTCTAGAACCAGAAGGCCACAAATAATCCTGCAACTGGAACCCCGGATGTCCTTGGCTCATGAGCTCTATCATGGACCTCAGGATCAACCTGCACCCCTGAAAGTCTCCCCTCTGGAGGAAACCTCAACTGCAGAGCCCCTTCTATACCCCATTTCCTCAGGAAGTAGCTAAAGAGCTATTGACACCCACGTCCCAACAGCAGTTGGACTTTCCCGTTCAGAGCGGGGACTGAGAGAATGTATTCTCCTCTCGGGTCCACAAGGGGACGTGGTTTCAAAGGCAAGAACTTCCCAGGCCATACCTCTGCCTACCTCTCCAACTGGGAGCTTAGAGTTCTTTGTCTAACCTTCGTGTGCACGGGAAGATAGACAGCCCAGGTGAGCTTCCTTTGTCTAGAAAGCCCACGAAAAGCTATGGGAGGACTCTGGGCCAAACAACAAGTCAAAGGTCAGAATCAAAGATCAATCACTCTAGCAGAAGTTTAAAGGAACTCCTTTCATTGGACAAAAAACCTGACTAGGGCAGGAATAACTCCCAGGTTAAAAGTCCCCTTCCCCAACATCGGGGTGGACTCCATCTTTGGATCCCCTTCCACAAAATCATGGGAGCTGCTTTTCTTTCTCCTTTTTCTCTCTCTCTCTGCCTAAATAAATGACTTTCTGCAAAACTCTTTGGGGTCTGATATTTACTTAAAATGAGCTCACTGTGCCTGGTGGGGTCCTCTCCCCCATTCTTAGGTGAGTGAAGGACCAAGGGCCTGTAAGAAAACATCCTTTCAGCATGAGTCTCCCCCACATCCTGGAACCCAGTCACAATTCCATGATCCATGTATTTTCCCCCGGCCTTTTAAATTGAATCCTCATATCCACAAGCCAGCCACAAAGCACTGTTTCCTAAAGTGTGGTCTCTTAGAAATTCCAGGCCAGATGCAATGGCTCATACCTGTAATCCTAGCACTTTGGGAGCCCGAGTCAGGCAGATTGCATGAGGCAAGGAGTTCAAGACCAGCCTGGGCAACATAGCAAGGCCCTGTCTCTACAAAAAAATCGTTTAAATAAACCAGGCATGGCAGCACATGCCTGCAGCTACTCATGAAGCTGAGACAGAGAATTGCAAGCCCAGGAGCTCAAGGTTATAGTGAGCTATGATCGCACCACTGCATTCCAGCCTGGGTGACAGAGCAAGACCCTATATCTTAAAAAAAAAAAAAAAAAAAAAGAAGAAGAAGAAGAAGGAAAGAAAATTACAGGTTTCTTAGCCGTTTACTTAACTGATTCTGACTCAACAGTCTGAAGTGGGGCCTGGAAATCTATTTCTCTTTATTTTCCCCCAGGTAATTCTAATGTGCCGCCACATTTGAGAACCACTGCCCCAGATAGCAAACATTTGTTCGAAGTAACCAGTCATGCACAACCATCCCCACCACACACACACACACACACACACACACACACTCACACAGAATCTCCTTCTAATTTAGTTCTGCTTATTTTCCCCTTTCTGGCCCCAAATTCCCCTCCTACCTCAATTTTGACACCCTCTCCTGACCCAGCTGGTTTGGGTCATCCTCCTGTCTACCTCTGGCTTGTTGGGCCTTGGACACATTTATGTATTTGATGCTTTTCTCACTCCCTTGTTCTTCTTCCTATAGGGCTTAGAAATTCTCCCCTTCAGCCTATGTAGCTCTCTAATGCAGCTCAGGTCCCAAACACCCCTCCCTCATCCCAAAGAGAGAAAAGTATTCATGTAGAGCTTGTTAATGGCCTTATCAAAACTCCAGTGCCAAAGCACAGGACCATAAGCAATGTGAGGAAGCAGGGGCTGGACAGCTATCTCCTGCTATTTTTATGAGGTCCAAGGGCCCCCCTGCCTCTCCCCAACACTCTTTTAGTAGTTTAAACATAATCTAAGTTTCTTTTTCTTTTTTTCATTACATAGATAACATATGAATGTAATCTGACTATTAAATAATTCAAACAACACAGATAAGCTAAAGCTGCAATATCCCGTTTTCAGGCTCCTCCCCACAAGTGACTGATAACAAATCAGCATGGTGTATATTTCTTCACAGCTTTCTGCATTTCCATATATCAAGTTAAAGAAGTTCTCAAAGGTGGGTGGAGAATTTTGCCCCTCAGGGGGACATCTGGCAATATCCGGAGACATTCTTGCTTGTTACACCCAAGTTGTGACACTAGCAGTTAGTGCTCACACAGGACTGTCTCCACAACAGTTATGCAGCCCAAATGCCACAGTGCCAAGGCTGAGAACCCCTAACTTGAACTACGTGAAACTGCCAATGACTGAGGCCATTTCATGTGGTTCAACCTAATATATTTGTGTCTGTGTGTGTGTGTGTGTGTGTGTGTGTGTGTGTATGGAAACAAAAAGTTTTGTTCGTGGCTGTCTTATGTAAATATATCATACCATATGACATGATTCTATAGCTTTCTTTCTGATTCTATAGCTTTCTTTTCTCATTCTACAGCTTTATTTCTGATTCTACAGCTTTCTTTTTTCTTTAGCAGTATGTTTGGAGGATTCTCTGTGTCTGGAATCAGAGCTCTATCCAGTTCTTTACAGCTACTATGTGATGTTCTGGCTGAGAAGGCTTTCTGTGGTCCTTTAGCCACTCCCCTGTGGAGGAATGTTGGATGTTTTCAGTGCTTTACTAGTTTAAACCAAAAAGCATCTGAGCATATCTCTTTGATAAACCTCCAGTCCTCTTCTGGGTACAGACTATCTGATAGATTGTCCATAGACTGGCTGTAGGTCAGATAGACACGTCTCAATCAATTTAGACATTTATTTTGTCAAAGTTAAGGATGCACCTGGGAGACAGGTCTGTGCCTTTTTCCAAAGAAGATTTTGAGGGCTTCAGTATTTAAAGGAGAAAAGCAGGCTGGAGGGAAAAGGAAAGACAGAGGTCGTATTACTGAATCCACATGTTGCAAGAGAAAACAAGCAGGTAGGGAATAATTAATTATGTATTATCTCACACTCAGCAAACTGGCACTTTCCATAAGAGAGGGCAAATATAGGGTGGCTACCTATGGAGATATTTAACTTTTTACCTGCAGCTATCAGCTCAGGAGCAAAAGGAAATGCAGCTTCCTGCATGACTCAGTTTTCAGCTTAATTTTCTCTTTTGGTGGAGTGAATTGGGTCCCCAAGTTTTATTTTCCTTTCACACTAGTAAAAACCATGCTCCAGTGAGCATCCTGACCCACTCCATTCCCCCACACTGGTCAGGTCTAGGGGGTGGGGATGTGGAGGATGGGGCACACCAAGGACCAGAAAGGAAGGGGTTGGGGATGAAGAAGGCACAGCCTGGGCTTCCAGAGAGGGCAGGGACTTCCTTGGGTTCCTCAAGCCCTGGTTGCCCCTAGCTCATGGGTATTTACAACAGGGCTGTGTGAGTTCTGAAACCCAGGTGTTAGGCTTTCCAACCTCCTAGTCTCTCAGGGTGAGTAAAGGGCTCAGAGAGGAGCGTACATCATTTGTCTGCCACCGAGGCCTCGCCCCCACCCCCCTGGGGCTGCTGAGAGTTTCCATCAGACCTCTGAAACCTACTTAACTGTCAACACATCACTCAGCAAAACAACCCCCCACATTTTCTAGGCATGCAGCATTGTTCTATCCAGAGAACCAGAGCCAGAAGAAACCTTTGCTTTCCCACGAATGCTGTAAGGGCTTTAATTATCATGGAAAATGGCGTCCAGACTATTCCAAGACAAAAAGAACAGCCTTCTCCATATGTTCTGAGAGAAAAGCATACTGTCATCTGAAGGAGTAATTTATTTCCACATAATTGGCTCTATAAAGGGCATCTTTGGTATTTAATTCCTTAAATAACTGAGGGCCTGCTGGTGCCAGTGCTGACCCCACAGGGGAAGGAATGCTGTAATTAATTGACTCATTTATGATTAATCATTTCCAGCTTTCCTTTGCTGCCACTCTTCAAGGAGAAAATTGCCCAACCCTATGACTCTATTTCTGAACACCTAATTCATTTAAAATAAAGAAAGAAATCCGGATGACAAGCAAGAAGTCAGTTGTTAACAGAAGACTCCTGAGGCCACACCTTTCCTGTGTGCCCCTGTCCATATCAGAAGCTGGTTTGAGATAGGGCCTTTGCTCAGTAAAGTCCTTAATATGCACTATTACCTGTCTGCTTTTTAATTTTTGTTTGTTCATTTCCTGTTTTGTTTTGTTTTTTAACCACTATGGTACCATAGGTAGGTAGGTAGGTAGGTAGGTATAGAGAAGTGAAGACGCAAGGGAGGAAAAGAAAAAAAAAGCATTTCAAGTGGCCCCTACATCTTCATGTAGCGTAAACGTTATTTTGAATCACGCCCAACCAATCTGTTTTCAGTGAGCAAAGACGACATAACACAAGCTGCCAACATTTTTTCCTGGTTATTCACGGTGTTTTGTGAACATCCTATTGTGTCTTTTTAACTGCTCTTTTTTGAGCTCACATTTATGGAAAAGAGTAACTCAGTAATGTGGGAACGCAAATATAGTTCTTCATTCATCCAGCACCATTTTTAAAGCAAAGCTACATACCAGGTGCTCCCTTATTTCTTTTTTTTTTTTTTCCTGTTTCTCCATCAAAACCAAATTGCCCTGTGCCATATTCTCTCAGTCTTATGAAGTAATCAAGTTCATATTTAGAAAACTGTGTTGCCCACACCTCCCAGGGGTGGTTTATATTAATCATTTGTGAGGGATATTATTCCAAGGAGGTAATATGTGGGTATCTTTAATAGGGTACCCTCACAAATCCCCTAAATATTCTGTTATTCTATTTCTAAAACCATCATTCTAGTCCCTTCCCAACCCTGACTTTCTCAAGTATCTGATGGCTAGGTTGGACTTTTAACTTTTAATGGCCTCATTACACATCCTGGACAATTCCCCTGTGACCACAGGATCCTCAGAAGCAGCAGATGGGATCTTCCATGTAAAGCTCATAGTTAGAACCTTTTAGGATCTCCTAAAATAATGCCAACTTCTGAATGAATGTAGTCCATGTCTTTGTTTATGCTCACAGCAACCAGTGGGGAAAATGTCAGGGGGAAGGTTAATCACAACCTGCTTCAAGAAGTGCATTTAGATTATTATTATTTACATTTTACAGATGAGAAAACTAGGGGTCAGGGAAAAGCATCCTTCATACAGTCGCATCAGTGGCGCAAACTCATAGCTCATTGGCCATCAAATTTGTAATTCTTTTTTGCTAATACTGATTCAGTAAAAAAGAAAATCAAATGCACAGCTTGAGGAATCAAAGAGGTAAGGGGGTAAGGCCTAAGCTGCACCTCAGTGCATGAGTTCCAACACAGTTATGTGAGAGCCCATACAACGGGATTCTAAGGGTTCTTGAATGCACACCTTGGCAAGATCCCCAACAATCATAGTTCCAAGACCTGGACGCTTAGCGGAAGTCCTAAACCCTTGGGCATGACCACTGCCATTTCCCTATAGCAAAAGTTCACAAACCCAGACTGCACATAAGAATCACTTGGGAGCTTTTAACAAATATCCTGTTATCAAGAGATAACATACAAATATACAAATATCCAGTTATCAAGAGATTCTGGTTTAGTTAATCTGGGGAAGGTTCCAAGCATCGGTGTCAGTTAAAGCCTCCCAGTGGTTCTCATGGTTAGCCGGGGTTCAGAACCACTGGTTTGCAAGCAGTCTTGGCCCATTGCTACCGTGAATGGTTAGGATTGCTGCTTACTCTTTTTTCTCCGTCTCTCCTGGGGCCTGTCCTCTCAAGTTCTTTTTTGGCAATTCCTTCTATGAAGACCTTCCAAAATCACCTTCTCAAATTTCTTTCCGAGTAGTAAATTTGAGCTTTTACACAGGCAGTAAGGAGCAGTGAAAAGGACTGTGGACAAAGGGAAATTTTGCATTATTATTTACCACTGAAAATTTATGTAATACCCACAGTGTGCTGGAATAAAGGATTTCAAGATTGCCTTATCTGGGTTTCAGCTGCTGTGAGCACAGTTAGTCATGCGGTTTTATGCTCCTCTATTTAACTGCCTGTGAAGTTAATAGGTAGACACAATGCTGGAATTGAGCTGGTTCAACTCTGAACTCAATTTATGGCTTCTAAAGAAAAGAGCAATTGTAGCCTTTAAGATTGCAGAAATCCAATTAAGTATCACTTTTCCCTGCCACTTGATGGACTTAGACCCTGGAAGTAATGTTAATGACACCATACTAACATCCAGGACAATCACCATGCCCCTTTTACTGACATCACAACATAGCCAGCGATTATATGGAAAGTGCAAGAAATTTAAAGCAACCCCCTGGCTTTTAGTTGTCAAACAAAATGCTATGAGAGGCAGGGGCTCTTGATTTCTTTCATAAATCAAGAAAGAAAAATGCGCCATTATTCTGTTTTCTTTTTTCAAAGAAGTATTCAAGGTCAACAAAACAGATTACACAGACATTTCCCCCAAAGATGTGTCCTTTGGGATCCACTGCCCCAGACTCCATGCCCCTCCATGCCCCTCCATGCGTTCTCCACTGTAATTAAGATACATGTATTTTTCTGGGCTTTGGGAGTTGCTGACAGACAGCTCAGCTGCCAACAAAGAATAAATTGCCAAAGGCAGATACTCAATGTTAGATGGCACCTCAGGCAATGCAAGGCTGTGCAGCTACACCTGGGGCCTAGGCAGACTACACAGCAGAGTGTTAAATGGTTTCAAGACACACAAAAACTGGCATTTGGTTTATACTGCAGTCTTCCTTTTAAAAGATAAGGATAAAAGGATCTTCCCAACACTGAGCAACTTCAACTGATTCATGTCACTTGCCCCACTAGGTCCCAGCAGTCAAACCCCAGGCCTCTTCAAGGACCTCTTTCTTCCTCAGACTGGCTGAAAATGGGCTTGGTTTTCTTTTCTGCTTGAAAACATCAATCTGACTGCTCACACTGAGTGAAAGCAAAACCAGGTGACTGTGATGGGCTGAATTGTGTGCCCCTAAAATTCATGTGTGGAAGCTCTAGCCACCAAGACCTCAGAATGTGGCTGTTTTGGGAGACAGGAGTCTTTAAAGAGATGATTACATTTAAATGAGGCCATTACAGTGAGCCCTAATCCAATATGATTGGTGGAAATAAGAGGAAATTTGGACACACAAAGGAGATACCAAGGAAGTTCACGTAAGAGAAAAGACTATGTGAAGACCCAACAGAAGTTGGCCACCTGCAAGCCAAGGAGAGAGGCCTCAGGAGAAACTCAACTTGCTGACCCCTTGATCTTGAGCTTTCAGCCTCCAGAACTGTGAGAAAATAACTTTGTTGTGCAAGCCCCTGGTTTGTTGCGGCAGCTCTAGCAAACTAATCCAGGGACCCCTATATTAACGTAATTGAATATTATATTGAAATACAAATCTGAAAATACTACTGCTTTTGTTGTTGAGAAAGGTGGAGGGAGTGCTCTCCACCAGGCCGTTGTGTACTTGGCAAACAGCAGCCAGCTTTCGCATCTACAGTAAGAAGCAGCTTTGAGAGCTGGTTGTGAGAAGAGCTGGTGCCCCCTCAGCAACCTCTTGAGACACACCTGTTCATAAATACAGGAAGGAACTTCTGCCAGCCTTGGAAAGTGTTCTTGGGTGTTTGCCAGACAAATTCCATCACAAAACTGACAGCTATTCCACAGACAGGGACAATGCTCCATTTGGGCTATTGGGAGCCTGAGAAGGTGCTGCACAATCTTCTCTTCAGTAGTGGGTAAAAGCGAGACATAGCTTATCATTTCAGAGGACTCTGAGATGAAGCACCTTCAGAATAGTCTGTTGTCATCCCTGGGACTCAAGAACAGCTTGAAGTGTGAGCAGCTGCTGCCCAGCTTTGCCAAGGACTGACCCCTAGCACACATACAAGATGACTGGGGCCTGAGGGAGGAATCTCTCGGGGAACTGTCACACACAAGTCCATCCAGATCCTGCCTCCAAAGGCAACCCTCACTTTGGACCCTAATAACACTAAAAGTTTCTTACAAAACTTTATTTTCTGGTAAGGCAATACCATGAGTGATAGGAGGTGCCAACTGACTCAAATCTATCTGTATTTACCAACCAGAAAATATTTGCCAGAAAAATGTAAGTAACCTTTGCCTCAGTGTCTGAGAGGCGATGAGTTGGGGCTGACAGAGGCTGGGTAGAAGGAGAGTCATGTGTCAGTTCACCAGAGAGTTATTACCACGTTTAATTTTACAATGTATTGCCTCATCAGATTTGCACAAAATCTCCCAGGCTTTCCAGAGTGATGTTCATTGGTGCCCCAAGTCACAAGACCAAGAATTCACCAGGTTCACAGCTGGGCCAGAGTCCTGCCTGGCTTAGTCTGTTCAGGATGCTACAACAAAACATCCTGAGCTTATAAGGGGAGCTCCGTTATGAGGAGCTAATAAACAACAGAAATTGATCTCTCACAGTTATGGAGTCTGAGAAGTTCAAGATCAAGGCACTGGAAGATTCAGTATCTGGTGACAACTGGCTTTCTGGTTCATAGATGGTGCTTTCTACTCTGTCTTCACATGGCAGAGGTGCTAACAAACTCCCTCGGGCTTCTTGTATAAGGGCACTAATACCATTCAATAGGGCTTTGCCCTCATAGCCGAATCACCTTCCAAATGTCCCTGTCTTCTAATACCATCCCCTTCAGGGGTTAGAATCTCAACACATGAATTCTGAGGGGACGCAAACATTCAGATCGAAGCACTGCCATTAATGATCCCATGTAACTCTCTCATATAGGCTACTTACTCTGTCAATTCTTTTCCATTTGAACAATTTCATAAACAACTTCAATTTAACAACTTCTAATTTAGAGTATTCCATATTAAATTATATTAAAATATAAGCTGGCCTCACTTTCTTCTATAATTTCTCTCTTCATTTTTCCTTGGACTCCCACCATAGCTTTAAAGAGCACATTCTCTTGGTCAATATTCAATTTGTCATCACTTCTAAACTGTAGTTTTCCGTTTCCAGACTCCACATTATTGCCAGTGCCACAGATGAGAGGAAAAGGAATCTTTGAATACATCAAAGAGGTCCTGTTTAAAGGGTCCTTGTAGATCACCTTGCAAGGTCACTTTGTGCACTATCTATTCACACATACATAGAAGTCTATTTGCCCCATTTTGCAGGCTTTGAAAGATGCCTTTTCTGTATACAAAATTTCCTTAAAGTGGGAACTTCTTTGTATTCTTTTCTAGGAGGAAAACTGCTCCTTTCTTTAGCCTTCTCAGTAATCAGTTTTTCTGAGAACACTTAATTTTGGAGGGGGCATTTAAATTCTTTGAAAAATACTTTTAATGTTTATAATTTTTTTTTGATTCGTGTTCCTTTTGTTTGCTGGTTTGATGCCGTAGAATATGATATAGTCTGGGTGTGTGTTCCCACTCAAATCTCATGTTGAAATGTAATCCCCAGTACTGGAGGCGGGGCCTGGTGGGAGATGACTGGGTCATGAGGGTAGATTTCTCGTGAACGGTTAAGCACCATCCCCTTGGTGTTGTTCTCAAGATAGTGAGTGGATTCTTACAAGATCTGCTTATTCAAAAACGTGTGGTACTTTCCCCACCCCACCGTTCTCTCTCCTGCTTCTGCTCTGGCCATGTAGTGCCTGTGTCCCCTTCATCTCCTGCCATGATTGTAAGTTTCCTGAGGTCTCCATGGAAGCTCAGCAGATGCCAGCATCATGCTTCCTGCACTGCCTGTAGAATCATTAATCAATTAAACCTCTTTTCTTTATAAATTACCCAGTCTCAGGTATTTCTTTACGGCAATGCAAGAATGGTCTAATACAGAGTAATGCCTTGATGTCCTACTACTTTACAGTTTTATCATTACTAAGATAGGGTCTGAAAGGGAAAAGAAAAATATCTCTGCAAACTGTCACACAGCCGTATCTCACTATGTACTTCATCTGATTTACTCTTATCTTGCTTTGCAAGGATCCTGACAAATCCTTCTCTGATTTGGATGGCTTTTCTTAGTAGATTTGTCCTGAGTTTCTAAAACTCTCTGTCCCTTGATCTTCCCAATAATCCATGTTCCTACTCCAGCTACAGCTGTATTGTCCATTACATACCTTGTCAGTTTAACCAGACATAAATATAATTTTTATGAATTTCTTAGGCTTTATCATGTTAGTAAGATCAGCTACCTTATTTATTTGAGATACATAAAATCTTCACTTTGCTTTTCCTAAACATTTCCCAGTTGGGATAACTAGGTAAATGATAAGATTCATGTCACTTGAGCTTTGCCATAAAAAGCCAGTGGCAGAAGTATTATTTTGATTATTTTATATGAAGTAATTGAGGGCTCAAAAAAGAGAATTCACTTTTCTGGGGAAGTGAAGGCAGAATTCAGGTCTAGGCAGTGGTACCAAAGCTGTATTCTTAATCTCTAGCTTGAATGCCATGACTGGGGAGAACAGGGGTGTTTAAGTGATTAGATCAACAAACTCTTGATATAAGCTTAGAGACTGATCAAACATCCAACACAACATCCACTCAAGGTGACCCATGAGAAGCATGACTAAATGGTAACTGGACACTCAGTAATTGCATTGCGTCTGGAAATAATATGCTAATGAAAAGGGGGTTGTTACCTCTGCTTGTTATCCATAGAAAGAAGTCCAAAAGAAAAATATCATCAGGGTGCAGCCAGCACTATCCAGGGGAGAGAGGCCTAGGCCAAGCTCCATGAGTGTTTATGAACGTTTAAGTGTGGCAGGCAGATGCCATAGTGAAAATAGATACAGGCAGATGCCTCCACACTGGCCTGGGAGCCCCCACAGCAGCCCAGAGAAAGGCAGGCAGCTCCTAGAAGAATGAGAGGCCTCAGGCAACCACAGCTAGGAGTAGGCAGGTAAGTACACCAGGTGCTGTGAAAAGCACTTGACATATATTATCTTACTTAATCATTTCAACAACGCTATGATGTATTATCATCCCTAAATTGGGGTATAATTGCATAAGTTCACACAGATAAGAAATAGCTGAAACTCTATACATGAAGTAAATGTGCTTTTCTACATAGCCGGTGTATCTACCGGGTTCTCTCCATTTCTCTGCCTGCAGATATACAGGCTATTTTTTTAAAGTGCATTCCTTCCTGCGCCCTCAAATCCGCTGGTTTGAGAGAATCCTGCAGTATCTGAGGAACAGCTCAGGGATCTATACTCAGTTTTACGGGGAGTGGGGGTCAATGTAGAGACTTTGTTTCCAGTGGAAGCCAGAAAAGTTCATATCCTGCAAAAAGGAGTCTTAACAGAAAAGCCACACTGACTTAAATCACCCTGTGCTGATCCAGAGCTTTCCTCAGATCAGCTGGAGAGGTTTAGAAAATACTGAGAAAAACTGAGAAAATCTCCTCCACCAGAGATTCTAATTTAATTGGTCCAGGATGCAGCCAGAGCCTGGAGGATGTCTTAAAGCTCCCCAGTGGTTCTAATGTGCAGCCATGGATGAGAAACACAGAGAACCTTTCAGACTCCTTGATTAAGTTTAAGACTGGCCTCCATAAACTGAAAGAGAATGGTCCTCAGCCAAGTGGCTCCCAGGTGAAAGGGGAAAAGAAAGGGTGGAGCAGAGAGCTAAGCTGGTCAAGAATAAAAAGTTCATATCCCAGAGCTCTTATTTTCCTTCCTTGTAAAAATCTTAAGAGGTGTGGCCAAAAAAAATTGATTAAAGAGATATTACGTTTGCTTACCAAACTAACAACATGGTATGATACTACTCATTGGCATTAGTGAGACAACAGTGCTAAGGGTTTCTCTCATTTACTGAAGATTGAAATGCAAACTCTACAGCCTTTAGGGAAAGAGACTTGGCAACATGTATCGAGAACCTTAACAGCACCTGAAGTTTTGTATATGGATAGAAGACAGCTAAAGAAAGATATGCACCAAATTAACAGTGATTTTTCTCTGGGTAGGATTTCAGGTGAATTTTTTTCTCTGCTTTTACATACCCGTGTTTTCTATATTTTACACAGTGAGTATGTCTTGCTTTGGAGAGGGGACTAAAATGTAAAAATATTTTTTGTTAAAAGTTTGGAATCTATGGCATGACTTTTACACTAACGTATTTCCCATCATTTCTTCTCCACCACTCCAATTTTGCTTTCTTGGGCTCATAAGTCATATGCAACCAAATCTGACTGCACGCTGATCCCATGTAGAATGGAGCACACAGCACTGGGTTGCGTTTTCCAGATTCTTCAGGATTCTCTCAAATAAGATTTGAGATTTGCAGATATAGCATTCTCCGTTTATCTGCCTCTATAGATACACGTGCAAAAAAAATTCTGCACATGTCATAATGACTTGTTCAGTAGGATTGCTCCATTCTGAAGCCCAAACATTCATTAAGAGCATGGACTCAATGTAAATGGGGTCAGTCCAGCCACTGTGAAAAGTAGTCTGGAGATGTTTCGAAGAACTTAAAATGGGCTACCATTCAACCTAGCACTCCCATTAATGGACATATACTCAAAAGAAGATAAATCATTCCACCAAAAAGACACATTCAGTCTTACACTCATTGCTGCGCCGTTCACAACAGCAAAGTCAATCCAGGTGCCCATCAGTGGTACACTGGATAAAGAAAACATGGTACATATACACCAGAGAATACTGCTACACAGCCACAAAAAAAGAATGAAAGTATGTCTTTTGAAGCAACATGGATGTAACTAGAGGCCATAATCCTAAGCGAATAAATGCAGGAAAGAACCAAACACTGCGTGTTCTCACTTATAAGTGGAGGCTAAACATTGAGCACACATGGACATAAATATGGGAACAGTAGACACTTGGACTTCTGAAGGGTGGAGGGAGGGCAGTGGGTTAAAAAATTACCTATTGGGTACTATGCTCACTACCTGGCTGACTCACCTCATACTCCACACCTCAGCATCACCAATATTCCCATGCAATGAATCTGCACAGGTACCCCCATATCTAAAATAAAAGTTGAAAGTTAAAAAAATCATACCCCATAATATACAAAACTACTAATTGTCAATTGACATTAAAAACATATATTTAAAATGATGTTAAAAACATTAAAAATAGTTTTAAATAAAGAGCATGCAAGCTGAAGTCAGAGGTCCTGGTTGAAATATGAGTGGTGTGAACTTGGGCAAATTAAATTAACCTTTCTGCACCTCAGTTTACCAAAATATAAAGTGGGGTCGAGAAGAAAAGCCTCCTCAGGGGACAGAGATGAGCTGCATCGAGTTTAGTGGGTGTCAGCGCTTGTTCTACCACAAGGCAGAACTTGAGAGCTGTATGATCTGGAACACATCTCAACCTCCCTGAGCTTCAGTCAGCTCGCCAGTAAAAGTAGGATGATAATAACAAACCTACCCCTCTCACTTTGTAGTGTGAGGACCAACTGAGACGGTATATTAAGACTCTCAAGAGCAGTGCAAATGCCAGTTATTATTATTATTACTTGAGATGGAGTCTCACTCTGTTGAGAGGCAGGAGTGCAATGGAACGATCTCAGCTCACTGCAACCTCCACCTCCTGGGTTCAAGCAATTCTCGCGCCTCAGCCTCCCGACTAGCTGGGATTACAGATGCCTGCCATTACATCCAGCTAATTATTTTCTATGTTTAGTAGAGATGGGACTTCACCATGTTGGCCAGGCTGGTTTCAAACTCCTGACCTCAAGTGATCCACCCACCTCAGCCTCCCAAAGTGCTGGGATTATTGGCATGAGCCACCACATTTGGTGTTATTATCTTTATCAGTTTGTATTACATTCTCTCATGCCTGATCTCAACCCCCATGACTACACAGAAGCCAAGAGTAGGGTTGTGCAGCTTTTATTTTTAGGGAAGCAAAGATGCCCAGAGCCTTCCACTACCCTCATCACTGTCAAAACAAATGAGTGACTTTGGCAGTATTTCAACTCTATGATGTGTGCTGAGCCTCAGAAACCTGGCAGGGCACAGCCAGCAGTAACACACCTGAGGTGACTGCTGAACTTCATGGCTTTTAACTAGAAACCCACACAGCTCTGCCCAGATGACCGTGCTGCTGCAGTGGGCATGGACATAACTCCACAACACTTAAGGGTTTTAAATGTCACATTTCTACAGCTCTCTAAATCAAATAAAAACTGCTCTGAACATTCACCCACCAGGAACTGCAAGGAAATTCCATCTCTGTCACTACAGACACACTCTAGTCCCCTCCACGCAGTCTTACAAGATTCCCTGACTAACAGGACACCCCATGCAAAGGTTGTGAGCTTTGGTCCAAAGTAACTTCTGCCCCTGAAGCTGTAATCAAGCTGAGCCAGCTTTGAGCTGGATTCTGTTCTAGGTGACCTCAGACAGAGACCCCTGGCCTGGTTGCTGGGGAATGTAAAACAATGGACTCAGCATTGTAAACAAACTGTCCTTTTTCTAAAAATAGCTGGGCAGGAAGGCAGAAAGATTAGGAACCCACACAGCCATGGGCTGGCAACCACCACACCCAGTTTCTTTACACAGCAAAAGGTTTCAGGTTTTTTTTTTTTCACGGTATGCAAAGTTTCTTTTGCATATTAGTACCAACTTATTATCTAATGAAGAATTACTTTGTGGTCAGCAGGGGAGGAGGCTTAGCCACTCCAGTGAGAGAAGAGTGACTTGTAACACTCAGGGACAAAAGGGGGTGCCTTATGGTTATACCTCAGCAATCTGTAAAGGGGCTATTTGTAAAGGATTTTGACAAGCATTTGAATGGGGACACAGTATTTGTCCAGTAAGATGTTTAGGATCCATCAATTTATTGAGACCATTTTTCTCTGTTAACTTATGTAACATGAGGTTTTGTCTATTAAGGGTTGGGGAGAGAAGGTCATCAACATGAGGCAAATCAAATTCTCCTAAGGGCAAGTTCTAGGCAGGAAGCTTTGTAATTTTTCCAGATTCAGATGATCAATTAAAGTGTTCCATCACGCCTGTAATCCCAGCAATTTGGGAGACCGAGGCAGGTAGATCACCTGAGGTCAGGAGTTCCAGATCAGCCTGGCTAACTTAGTGAAACCCTGTCTCTACTAAATATACAAAATTAGCTAGTCATGGTGGTGCACACCTATAATCCCAGCTACTGGGGAGGCTGAGGCAAGAATCGTCTGAACCCAGGTGGTGGAGCTTGTACTGAGCTGAGATCACACCACTGCACTCCAACCTGGGTGACAAAGTGAGACTCCGTCTCCTCACCAAAAAAAATTGTTACAAAAATGGAGATTTATGTTTCGGCTTTCTGACTGTCTCTCTGACTTGCTTTATCATCAGTCTTCTTCCCCAAATGACTATAAATCAGACCTTGTCATTTCCTGATTAAAACCCTCCAGCAGCCTTCCATACAGTCAGGAAACAATCCAAATTCTTTCCATAAGGTAGCCCTGTTACTTCTCTGAGTTTATCGCCTGTTGTTTCTTTCCCCCAGCCCCATTTACTTCACTCCAGATGTTCCACCATCCTTGCTGTTCCACTGACATTCAGGCATACTCCTGCCTCAGGGCATTTTATACAAAGGGCTTACTGTTCCCTTTGTATAAAATGCTCTTTCCACATACAGCCACATGGTTTCTACTTCACTTTAGTGAGGTCTTTACTGAGATGTCACCTTCTCACCAAGGCTTTCCACCACCACCATATACATAGTGGCTGCACTAATTTACATTCCCACCACAGGTATAACAGTTCCTTTATCTCCACATCCTCATCAATATCTGTTATTTTTTGTCTTTTTAATACTAGTCATTCTAACAAGGGTAAGATGATATCTCATTGTGGTTTAAATTTTCATTTCTCTGATTAGTGGTGTTCAGCATTTTTTCATATACCTGTTGGCTATTTATAAGTCTTCCTTTGAGAAATGACTATTCATGTTTTTTGCTCACTTTTTAATGGGATTTTTTTATTCGTGTCGAATTCCTCATATATTTTATTTATTAGTCATCTGCCCAGATTCATCCTGCCAGATGAATAGTCTACAAATATTTTCTCTCATTCAACAGGTTGTCACTTCACCCTGTTGATTGTTTCCTTTGCTGTGCAGAAGCTTTTTAATATAATATAGTACCATATATCTGCTTGTGTTTTGGTTACCTATACTTTTGAGATCTCAGTCATAAATTATTTGCCTAGGCCAATGTCTAGGAGAGTTTGTAGGTATAGTTAGTGGTGTTGCTCTCTTGATTTCCTTCTTAGCTAGATATTATTGGTGTATAGAAATGCTGCTGATTTTTGTACACTGATTTTGTATCCTGCAACTTGACCAAATTAATTTGTCAAATGTAAGAGTTTATTGGTGGATTCTTTAGGTTTTTGTAGATATAAATAAGATCATATCATCAGCAAAGAGGGACAATCTGACTTCTTTTTCAATTTGGATGCTTTTTTCCCTTTTTCTTGCCTAACTGCCCTGGCAAGGACTTCTAGGACTATATTGAATAGAATTGGTGAAAGTTGGCATCTTTGTCTTTTTTCAGCTCTTAGAGAAAAGGCTTTCAACTTTTCCCCATTCAGTATTATGTTAGCTGTGGGTTTGTCATATATGGTCTTTGTTGTTTTGATATATGTTCCTTCTATCCCTAGTTTTAGAGTTTTTATCATAAAGAGATGTTGAATTTTATCGAATGTTTTATGTGTGTCTACTAAGATAATCATATTTTTGTTCTTCATTCTGATGATGTGATGATGTATTGCTTTTATTGAACTGTCTCTTGCATTCCTGGGGAAAGTCTCTCTTTATCACTGTATATTGTCTTTTTAATGTAATGTTGGATTTGGTTTGCTAGTACTGTTTTGATGATTTTTGTGTCAATGTTCATCAGAGATACTGGCCTGAAGTGTTTTTGTTGTGTTTTGTCCTTATCTGGCTTTAGTATCAGGGTGATACTGGCCTCATAGAATGAGTTGGAGAGAATTCCTTCCTCTTAGATTATTTTGGAATAGTTTCAAGAGAATTAGTATTGGTTCTTCTTTGCATGTTTAGTAGAATTCAACTGTGAATCCATCCTGCCCTAAGCTTTTCCTGTTTGAAGACTTTTTATTACTGACTCAATGTTACTATTCATTATTGGTTTGTTCTAAGTTTCTATTTGTTCCTAATTACATCGTTGTAGGTTGTATGCTTCTAGGAATTCATCTCTTTCCTCTAAGTTTTCCAGTTTCTTGGCATCTAATTGTTCATAATAGTCTCTGATGATCTTCTGTATTTTTCAGGTATGAGAAAAAGAGTATTTTTCCTTTTTCATTTCTGATTTTGTTTATTTGGGTCTCCTCTTTTCTTTGTTAGTTTAGCTAGTGGTTTATCAATTTTGTTCATCTTTCAAATAACTAACTTTTGTTTTGTTGATGCTCTGTAATTATTTTTAGTCTCATTTCATTTAGTTCTGCTCTGGTCTTTATTACTTCTTTTCTTCTGCTAATTTTGGGTTTGGTTTGTTCTTGCTTTTCTACCTCTTTAATATGCACTGCTATATTGTCAATCTGTAATCTTGCTACCTTCCAATGTAGGCATTTATTGCTATAAACTTCCCTCTTAGTGTAAGAGTCAATATTATTCCAACAGTCCGCAATTTGACCTTTATTTCAAGGTGGAAGAGCGACAGGTAATCCCATGTGCCTAATGCCAACCAGACAATCATCTAACCTTGGTTCTCTAACAGTAGAACATGCTCAATTAAACCAAAGACTCAAGAGTCACATCAGAGAATTGAATTATGGCAGCTTACATTTATTAAACCAATACTACAGAACAAGCCCTATATATGACCTTATTTATTAATGTGGGAATAATCATTGTAAATAGTTGTTGATACAGCCCTGAGTTCATATTATCTATCTTTTTGTGGTGGTTGTTATGTATTATCTCACTCATTCCTCAGAACAACTCTATGAGGTAGGCATGATCATCATCCCCACTTTATACATGAAGAAATCACATTTCAAAAATATGAAGGACTAATCCAAGAGTCTCACTTGACAAGGAAGTGCCAATGTCATGATGCAAACCCAGACCTGTCTGACTCCATAGCTCTCCTCCTAATATCTAGGCAACAAGTTCCCAGAAAGTTAACGTAACAGATGAACTTTTTTCTTTCCCTGAGGTTTGAGAAACAAGTTCCAAAGCAAAACAACTCATCATTCTGCTAAGCCTCCAACTGTCCTTTCCATACTGTCATTTCATACTAAGAAATACAGTCAGGAGAGATGCTATTAGCAGGAAAAGGTCTACTTTACAGTTACAGAAAGAAATTACCAAAATTATAATTTTTCCAGCCCATTACAGCATATGGTCCTAGGGAGCCCAGGGCCAAAAACAAGTCTGTACTGCTTATTTTTCAAACCTCCCCACACCTAGAAGCATTGTGGGCCAACAGACAACATTTCCGTATTTCAATGTGGTGGTGGGAGAAGTCACTTCCTTGGTATGTGACCTTGGACAGGAGACTTAATTTGAAGTTTAGTTTTCTCATGTGTTCAATGGGACTAATGGTGGTGCTACTTTATTTCAATAATGGCTAGCCATACCATAGGGCTTAATATAGATGAGGCATTTCTCTAAACACATTGCATATATTAATTCATTTCATTTTTCCCCTGACCCCATGGGATACACTGAGTAGAATCTATTATTATCCCCACTTTACAGATGAGTGAATGAGGGAAAGAAGTTAAGTAATTTGCCTAAGTTTGCTAGCAGTCAAATTGCTTAGCAGAACTAAGACCTTGACCCCAAGCAATCTAAGAATGACTCATCACCAAACTATACAGCTTCTTCACGCTGTGAGGATTAAATGACATGATGTATGTAAAGCATGGTAGCACATATCCATATGCTTCATTAACACTATACCATTATTATTTTTTTATTTTTATGTTTTTTAGACGGAGTCTAAAACATACAGTCACCCAGGCTATAGTGCAGTGGCACGATCTCAGGTCACTGCAATCTCTGCCTCCTGGGTTCAAACAATTCTCTTGCCTCACCTTCCCGAGTAGCTGGGACTATAGGCATGTGCCACCACATCCAGCTAATTTTTTTTTTATATTTTTTGTATAGACAGGTTTTCACCATGTTGACTAGGATAGTCTCGATCTCCTGACCTCGTGATCCACCCACCTTGGCCTCCCAAAGTGCTGGGATTACAGGTGTGAGCCACTGCGCCCAGCCTATTATTTTTATTATAATTATTATTATTTAAAAACTGAAGTACAGGATGGTACCTAAGACTGAGGAATAACAGCACACTTTTAGAGTAGACTTCTAATCCTTTTTAAGTTGTATGGGGAAAAAAAAAGAGAAACACTCTTTACAAGAAAGAATCTTAAAACCCATCCTGGAGGAATGGCACAATTGTAAGCATCCCATTTAGACAAGTAATTCAATAAATGCCAAGGGGGCTGAATGGCACTGTGGACCGACTGCTGAGGGAATTCCTCAACAGCTATCTGGAAAACTGTCTTCAGGTGATCATCAGTGTACTCATCCTGGCAGTCTCTGCCTCCATACCTGACAAAGCTGAGAAATTGTCACACTCTTTTTTTAAAGAAGAAAATAAAACTAATTAGAAAAGCCTTGTATTGTAATGTGAAGCCGACTGCTAATGCTAAACTTAGACGAGGTAAGGCAGGACTGTGAGACTGTGAGTAGAGGCTTTTATGTTCTTCCCACAGCAGGCTCCTCCTGAAAATGTAATGATAGCACCTTAGAGTAGTGTCTTCTGACAACCCCTATTTAAAGCAGATTCCCCAACTTATCCTCCTTTTTTCCATTATTATAATGGAATCCCTAATTATCTCATTTAACTTGTTTCTCATCTATTTATCTCAACACATACCTTTACAGAAAAGCAAGTCCCTTAGTCTGTTCAGTCGGAAAGGGTTCTGTCTTGCTCACCAACATATTTCCAGAACCTACTAGATGTTCAGTAAAGGAACAGAAATTCCAATCTCTATGAACATCTTTGAAAAACATTTAAAGATGTCCAAATGTACAACCCACAGCCATCACTACAAAAGTACCCTTTCTTCTCCTACTCTCAAGCACAGTGTTGTCCAATGGAAATATACCACTAGGTACCTACGTAATTTTAAATTTTTTAGTAGCCACATTTTATTTTATTTTATTTTATATTTATTTATGTATTTATTTCAGACAGAGTCTAACTCTATTACTCAGGCTGGAGTGCAGTGGCATGGCCATGGCTCACTGCAGCCTTGACCTGCCAGGTTCAAGAGATCCTCTCACCTCAGCCTCCCAAGTGGCTGGGATTACAGGCACACATCACCATGCCCAGCTAATTTTTGTATTTTTTGTAGAGATGGGATTTTGCCATGTTGCCCAGGCTGGTATTGAACTCCTGAGCTCAAGCAATCCACCCTCCTCAGCCTCCCAAAGTGCTGAGAGTATAGGTGTGACCCACTATGCCTGACTATAGCCACATTTTTAAAAAATAAAAGTAGAATGACATCAGCAAGATGCCTAGCATCTCTAGCCCCTCCCACAAGAATGGACCAAGGCAATGAAAAAACAGCTAAGATTTGATTGGCATGTCTAAGGAGAGTGCTGTAGTGCAGCAGTAGAGTAAAGGCACACATGTAGTGACTGGAAGTCCAGGAGAGCAACATGGAGGCACCCAGCCTCTGTAGCCCCATCTCCTCCAACCAGATCAGATCTGCCTGGAGATAGGAGGGATATTAGGCAGCAGATTCCTACCAGCTCTCATTGTCACGGCAAACACCTATAGTTCTTACTACAGAAGAATCCCACAGATCTCACAAGCTCTGAGTCCAGTTTGGAGAACTTTCAGAAATTCACATGGCAGCATTGTCCAAGATTAGGAGCACAAGGTGTGCACTCCCTATCCACCCCTAATCATGAACCAAGCTACAAGTGACCTCAACCTGAGAATTAGCCCAGTGAGCCTTCTCCTGGCAAAGCTGCACTACTGTCACCACAAACTGTCAGTCTAGGCCTCTGAGAAACTCACAAATGCCAGTAGTATGGATTAAGCTAAGCAAACTATACAATTACTACACTCCTGCATCCATCTAGAACCAAGGCCAACACAACCCAATAAAACTATAGGGTAAGACTCATTCCTATAAATAAGTCCTTCCCCACAAAACCTACTCTATGGATATGGAAGAAGCAAATATCCAGCTGCATAAAAATCAATGTAGGAAAACAATCATGAAAAAGCAAAGAAACACATAATTTCCAAAGGAAAACAATAATTCTCAAATAACAGACCATAATCATAAGGAAATATATAAAATGCAGAAAAATAATTCCAAATAATAATCTTAAGGGAACTCTCTAACAAGAGAAAACAGATAGATAATTCAATAATATTGGGGGAAATTATTATTTTATTTGAATCAGAAATTCAACAAAGACATAGATATCATCTTTTAAAAAGCAGAAATTCTAGAGCTGAGGAATTCAAGGAATTAAATTTAAAAATACAATCCAGAGCTTCAAGAAATTTAAAAACACAATCTAGTCTAGAACAGACTTGACCAAGAAGAAGAAAGAACATCTGAACTTGAAGACAGGTGTTTTGAAATAACACAGTCAGACCATATAAAGAAAAAAGACTGAAGAAAGCCTGTAGGATATATGAGACACCATTAAGCAAATAAATATTTGTATTATAACATTCCAGAAAGAGAATAGACAGGAAAAGGTTAGGAAAATTCACAATAGATTCAACTCCAGCAGGTCCCCTCCAAGGCACATTGTAATCAAATTGTCAAAAGCCAAAGAAAGATTTTTAAAAGCAGAAAAAAAAAAAAAAGTGTTAACTCACATATAAGGGATCCCCACTAGACTAGGAGATTTCTCAGCAGAAATCTTATAGGCCAGGAGATAATAGGATGATATATTTAAGGTACTAAAAGAAAAAAAAAAACCCATCACCCAAGAATATTGTACCCAGGAAAGCTATCCTTCAGAAATGAAGAAGAAATAAAATCTTTCACAAAAAAAAAAAAAAAAAAAAAAAAAAAAAAAAAAAAAAATCCGAAGGGAATTCATCACCATTAGACTGGCCTTAGAAGAAATGCTCAAGGGAATCTTACACATAGAAGTGAAAAGAGGATAACTACCATCATGAAAACATGGAAAAATATAAAACTCATAGGTAGAACCAATACACAAAGAAGAAAGAGAAAATCAAACCTTAACATTACAGAAAATCACAAGCAAAGAAGCAATGAGAGAGAAAGTAAGAAAGAAAGATACACAAAACAACGAGAAAACAATCATTAAAATCACAGGTGTAATTCCTTACATATCAATAAGAAATTTGAGTCCAGATGAATTAAATTCATCATGTAGAAGAGATAAACTGACTGAACGAATAAAAAACAAGACCAAAATATTAGGCTGGTGCATAAGCAATCACAGTCTTGTCACTTTTTAAAAAGTAATGAAAAAAACTACAATTTCTTTTGCACCAACCTAATATATGCTGCCTACAAAAAATTCATGCCTCCTGTAAAGACATTCATACTGATAATGAAGGAGTGAAAAAGATATTCCATGCAACTGGAAATCAAAAGTGAGCAGGAGTAATGATATTTAAATCAGACAAAACAGATTTCAAATTAAAAACTGTGAAAACAAAGAAGGATATTATATAGTAATAGAAAGCTCCATTAAGCAAGAGAATATAGAATTGTAATGATACATGGATCCAACACCAGAGAACCTAGATATCTAACGCCAATAATGTTTGATTAAAGGGAGAGATAGACTCTAATACAATAATATGATAGTTGAGAACTTCAACACTCTACTCTCAGCATTTGACAGATTGTCTCAACTTAAAAGCAACAGAGTAACATTAAATTTAAACTTCACCATAGTCCAAAGGGACCTAACAGACATTAGAGAACATTTCACCCAACTAGTGAAGAATTCACTTTCTTTTCATCAACACATAGAACACTCTCCAAGATTGACCATATGATAGGACACAAAGCCAGTCTAAAAAGTTTTAGAAATATTGAAATCTATTATGTATCTTATCTGACAACAAAATACTAAACATCAATAACAAGAACATTTGAAACTTGTATAAATACATGGAAATTATATAATATAATTATAAATATATGGAAATTAAACAACATGCTTTCAAATGATCAATGGGTAGAGGAAGGCATTAAAAGTAAAAATTTTAAAATTTCTTGAGACAAAAATAGAAACACAATATACCAAAATTTATGGGACACAGAAAAAAACAGAATTAAGAGGCAAATTTATAGCAATAAATGCCTATATAGAAAAACTAGAAGGATGTCAAATAAACAACCTATGATGCACCTCAAAGAACAAGGAAAGCAAGAACAAACCAAACTCAAAATTAGCAGAGGAAAGAAATAGCAAAGATCAAAGCAGAAATAAATAAAATTGAGAATAAAAAACAAAAGAGTGGCTGGGTGCACTGGCTCACGCCTTTAATCTTAGCACTTCGGGAGCCCAAGGCAGGCAGATGACTTAAGTTCGAGACTAGCCTGGGCAAAATGGTGAAATCCTGTCTCTATGAAAAGGTACAAAAATTAGTTGGGTGTGGTGGCATGTACATGTAGTCCCGGCTATTTGGGGAATTGAGGTAGGAGGATCACTTGAGCCCAGGGGATCAAGGCTGCAGTGAACCATGATCATACCACTGCACCCCAGCCTGGGTGACAGATTCTGTATTGAAAAAAAAAAAAAAAAAATCAACAAAACAAAAAGCTAGGATTTTGTTTTTTGTTTTTTGTTTTTTTAAAGATTAACAGAATCAACAAAGCATTAGCTAAATCAACTTTTTTAAAAAAGAGAAGACCCAAATAAAATCAGACACAAAAAAGGAGACATCACAATGGATATCACAAAAATACAAAGGATCATTAGAGACTACTATAAACAGCTATGTGCCAATGAATTTGAAAAGCTAGAGGAAATGGACAAATTTCTGAATGCCAACAACCTACCAAGAAGAAAGAAAAAATCTGAACATAACAATAACCAGTAAAATGTCTTCAAAGTCTAGGACCGAGTGGCTTTACTACTGAATTCTACTAAATCTTTAAAAATGAATTAATACTAATTCTTCTCAATCTATTAAAAAATAATTGAAGCAGAAGGAATTCTCCTTAACTCATTCTTTGAAGCCAGCATAACCCATTACCAAAACCAGACAAGGATATAACAAAAAAGAAAACTACAGGCCAATATCCCTGATAAACAAATACACAAAATACAAATTTGGTTTAGCAAACCACATCCATCAATATGCTAAAAAGATAATACACTATGATCAAGTGGATTTATCCCAAGAACAGTTCAACATATGCAAATCAATAAATGTCATACATAACACCAATAGAATAAAGAACAAAAACCACATGATTATCTCACTAGAAGCAGAAAAGGCTTTTGATAAAATCCAATGTCCCTTCATGATTTAAAAACATCTTAATAAAGTCCCAGGCAGAACAATTAGGCAAGAGAAAAAAATAAAACAGAAGTCATCCAAACAGGAAAGAAGGAACTCAAATTGTCCCTGTTTATACATGATATGATCTTATATGCATATAATCTAAAAGACTCTATCAAAAAAACTCTGAGAACTGATAGACAAATTCAGTAAAGTTACAAAATATAAAATTAATACATAAAGATTGGTAGTATTTCTATAAACAACCAACTAGCTGAGAAAGAAATTAAAGACAATTTTAAAACTACAAAATACTGATGAAAGAAATTGAAGAAGATAAAACCAAATGGAGGGCTAGGCGTGCTGCTAGCTGGGCGGGTCAGACCTGAAAGAAAAATCAAAAAAGGCAGTAGTGCAATGGAAACTCATAAAGCTCCAACTCCCTGGGACAGAGCACCTGGGAACAAAAAGTGCTTTATAAGTTCAGCTGCAGCAGACCTAAACATACCTGCCCAGCAGCTCTGATCAAACAACGGAGCTCACAACTCAGGACTTAAGCCCCAATAAAAGATAGACTGTCTCCTCAAGTAGCTCCCTGACCCCCATAGATCCAAAGACGCACCTCATAAAGGAGAGAACGGACCGACAGTAGGTGAGCATCCTTCTGGGACAAAGATAGCAGAAGAGGAAACTGGCAGCAACCCTTACTGTTCTGCAGCTGCTGCAGGTGACCCCCAGGCAAGCAGGGCCTGGAAAGGACCTCAGCAGTCCTACAGCAGAGAGGCCAGACTGTTAGAAGGAAAGCTTAAAAAAAAAAAAAAAAAAGAAGTAACTTCAGCATCCACGAACTAGAAGCTCACTCAGACAGCCAATCTGAAAGACAGTAATTACAAAGACAACAGGTGGATAAACCCACAAAAATGGGAAGAAACCAGTGCAAAAAGGATGAAAACTCCCGAAACCAGAACACCTCTCCTCCTAAAAGGGATCACAACTCCTCACCAGCAAGGGAACCAGACTGGATGGAGAAGGAGGGTGATGAAATGACAGAATCAGACTTTAGAAGGTGGGTAGTAAGAAACTACAGTGAGCTAAAAGAACATGTTCTAACTCAACGCAAAGAAAATAGGAACCTTGAAAAAAGATTGGACGAAATGCTAATGAGAATGTACAGCATAGAGAGGAATATAAGTGAATTGATGGAGCTGAAAAATGCAACACGAGAACTTCGTGAACCATGCGCAAGCTTCAACAGCCGAATTGACCAAGCAGAAGAAAGGATATCAGAGGTCGAAGATCAACTAAATGAAATAAAAAGAGAAGGCAAGAACAGAGAAAAAAGCGCAAAAAGGAATGAACGAAGTCTTCAAGAAATGTGGGACTATGTGAAAAGACCTAATCTACGTCTGATAGGTGTACCTGAATGTGATGAAGAGGATGAATCCAAGCTGGAAAATACTCTTCAGGATATTATCCAGGAAAACTTCCCCAACCTAGCAAGGCAGACCAATATTCAAATCCAGGAAATACAGAGAACACCACAAAGATATTTCTCAAGAAGAGCAACCCCAAGGCACATAATCGTCAGATTCATCAGGGTTGAAATGAAAGAGAAAATGCTAAGGGCAGCCAGAGAGAAAGGTCGGGTTACCCACAAAGGGAAGCCCATTAGACTCACAGCAGATCTCTCAGCAGAAACCCTACAAGCCAGAAGAGATTGGGGGCCAATATTCAACATCCTCAAAGAAAAGAACTTTCAACCCAGAATCTCCTACCCAGCCAAACTAAGCTTCATAAGTGAAGGAAAAATAAAATCCTTTGTGAACAAGCAAGCACTCAGAGATTTCATCACCACCAAACCTGCTCTACAAGAACTTCTGAAAGAGGCTCTACACATATAAAGGAACAACCAGTACCAGCCACTCCAAAAATACACTAAACGGTAAAAGAGCATCAGTACAATCAAGAAGCTGCATCAACTAACCAACAAAACAGCCAGGTAGCATCAAAATGACAGTATCAAATTCACACATAACAATATTATCCCTAAATGCCAATGGACTAAATGCCCCAAAAGACAAAGACTGGCTAATTGGATAAAAAGCCAAAACCCATCAGTGTGCTGTATCCAGGAAACCCATCTTACATGCAAGGATACACAAAGGTTCAAAATAAAGGGATGGAGGAAGATCTACCAAGCAAATGGAGAGCAAAAAAAAGCAGGAGTTGCAATCCTCATCTCTGATAAAATAGACTTAAAAGCAACAAAGATCAAAAGAGACAAAGAAGGACATTACATAATGGTAAAAGGATCACTGCAACAAGAAGAGTTAACGATCCTAAATATATACGCACCCAATACAGGAGCACTCAGATACATAAGGCAAGTTCTTAATGACTTACAAAGACACTTAGACTCCCACACAATAATAGTAGGAGACTTTAACACCCCATTGTCAATATTAGACAGATCAACCAGACAAAAAATCAACAAGGATATCCAGGACCTGAACTCAGACCTGGAGCAAGCAAACCTAATAGACATCTACAGAACTCTCCACCCCAAATCCACAGAATATACATTCTTCTCAGCACCACATCACACCTACTCTAAAACTGACCACATAATTGGCAATAAATCACTCCTCAGCAAATGCAAAAGAACAGAAATCATAACAAACAGTCTCTCAGACCACAGTGCAATCAAGTTAGAACTCAGAATGCAGAAACTAACTCAGAACCACACAGCTTCATGGAAACTGAACAACTTGCTATTGAATGTTGACTGGATAAACAATGAAATGAAGGCAGAAATAAAGATGTTCTTTGAAACCAATGAGAATGAAGACACAACATACCAGAATCTCTGGGACACATTTAAAGCAGTCTCTAGAGGAAAATATATAGCAATGAGTGCCCACATGAGAAGAAAGGAGAGATCGAAAATTGACACCCTATCATCAAAATTGAAAGAGCTAGAGGAGCAAGATCAAAAAAACTCAAAACCTAGCAGAAGACAGGAAATAACTAAGATCAGAGCAGAACTGAAGGAAATAGAGACACAAAAAACTCTTCAAAAAATCAATAAATCCAGGAGCTGGTTTTTTGAAAAGATCAACAAAATAGACAGACCACTAGCCAGATTAATACAAAAGAAAAGAGAGAATAACCAAATTGATGCAATAAAAAACGATAAAGGGGATATCACCACAGATTCCACAGAAATCCAAACCATCATCAGAGATTATTACAAACAACTCTATGCACATAAACTAGTAAACCTGGAAGAAATGGATAAATTCCTGGACACCTGCATCCTCCCAAGCCTAAACCTGGAAGAAGCTGAAACCCTGAATAGACCAATAACATGGTCTGAAGTCGAGGCAGCAATAAAGAGCCTACCACCCAAAAAAAGCCCAGGTCCAGATGGGTTCACAGCTGAATTCTACCAGACATACAAAGAGGAGCTGATACCATGCCTTCTGAAACTATTCCAGACAATCCAAAAAGAGGGAATCCTTCCCAAATCATTTTACGAAACCAACACCATCCTGATACCAAAACCCGGCAGAGACTCAACAAGAAAAGAAAATTTCAGGCCAATATCCACGATGAACATAGATGCAAAAATCTTCAATAAAATACTAGCAAACTGATTGCAACAGCATATCAAAAAGCTCATCCACCATGATCAAGTAGGATTCATCCCGGGGATGCAAGGCTGGTTCAACATACGCAA
Organism: Saimiri boliviensis; assembly: GCF_048565385.1. NCBI lineage: Eukaryota > Metazoa > Chordata > Mammalia > Primates > Cebidae > Saimiri > Saimiri boliviensis. The sequence goes on along the minus strand of NC_133458.1, from coordinate 90,589,149 downwards.
GTCCATAAACGTAATTCACCACATAAACAGAACCAAAGACAAAAACCACATGATTATCTCAATTGATGCAGAGAAGGCTTTTGACAAAATTCAACAACCCTTTATGCTAAAAACCCTCAATAAACTAGGTATTGACAGAACGTATCTCAAAACAATAAAAGCTATTTACGATAAACCAACAGCCAGTATCATACTGAATGGGCAAAAACTGGAAGCATTCCCTTTGAAATCTGGCACTAGACAAGGATGCCCTCTCTCACCACTCCTATTCAATATAGTACTGGAAGTTCTAGCCAGAGCAATCAGGCAAGAAAAAAATAAAGGGTATCCAAATTGGAAAGGAGGAAATCAAATTGTCTCTATTTGCAGATGACATGATTGTATATCTGGAAGACCCCATCATCTCAGCCCAAAATCTCCTGAAACTGATAAACAACTTCAGCAAAGTCTCAGGATACAAAATCAACGTGCAAAAATCACAAGCATTCCTATACACCAGCAATAGACTTCAAGAGAGCCAAATCAAGAACGAACTGCCATTCACAATTGCTACAAAGAGAATAAAGTACCTAGGAATACAACTAACAAGGAACGTAAAGGACCTCTTCAAGGAGAACTACAAGCCATTGCTCAACGGAATAAAAGAGGATACAAACAGATGGAGAAACATTCCATGTTCGTGGTTAGGAAGAATCAACATTGTGAAAATGGCCATACTGCCCAAAGTAATTTACAGATTCAACGCTATTCCCATCAAGCTACCAATGACCTTCTTCACAGAACTGAAAAAAAACACCTTAAACTTCATATGGAACGAAAAGAGAGCCCGCATAGCCAAGTCAATTCTAAGCAAAAAGAACAAAGCAGGAGGCATCACACTACCGGACTTCAAACTGTACTACAAGGCTACAGTAATCAAAACAGCATGGTACTGGTACCAAAACAGAGATATAGACCAATGGAACAGAACAGAGGCCTCAAAGGAAATACAACATACCCACAACCATCTGATCTTCGACAAACCTGACAAAAACAAGCAATGGGGAAAGGACTCCCTGTTTAATAAATGGTGTTCGGAAAACAGAAACAGGACCCCTTCCTGACACCTTACACCAAAATTAACTCCAGATGGATTAAAGACTTAAACATCAGACCTAACACCATAAAAACCCTAGAAGAAAATCTAGGCAAAACCATTCAGGACATAGGTGTAGGCAAGGACTTCATGACCAAAACGCCAAAAGCAATGGCAACAAAAGCCAACATAGACAAATGGGACCTAATCAAACTCCACAGCTTCTGCACGGCAAAGGAAACAGTCAGTAGAGTGAATCGGCAACCAACAGAATGGGAAAAAATTGTTGCAGTCTACCCATCTGACAAGGGGCTGATATCCAGAATTTACAAAGAACTAAAGCAGATCTACAAGAAAAAAACAAACAAGCCCATTCAAAAATGGGCAAAGGATATGAACAGTTACTTTACAAAAGAAGACATACAGGAGGCCAACAAACATATGAACAAATGCTCATCATCACTGGTCATCAGAGAAATGCAAATCAAAACCACATTGAGATACCATCTCACACCAGTTAGAATGGCGATCATTAAAAAATCTGGAAACAACAGATGCTGGAGAGGATGTGGAGAAATAGGAACACTTTTACACTGTTGGTGGGAATGTAAATTAATTCAACCATTGTGGAAGACAGTGTGGCGATTCCTCAAGGACCTAAAAATAGAAATCCCATTTGACCCAGCAATCCCATTACTGGGTATATATCCAAAGGATTATAAATCATTCTACTACAAGGACACGTGCACACGAATGTTCATTGCAGCACTGTTTACAATAGCAAAGACCTGGAACCAACCCAAATGCCCAACGATGATAGACTGGATAGGGAAAATGTGGTACATATACACCATGGAATATTACGCAGCCATCAAAAATGACGAGTTCACATCCTTTGTAGGGACATGGATGAACCTGGAAACCATCATTCTCAGCAAACTGACACAAGAGCAGAAAATCAAACACCGCATATTCTCACTCATAGGCGGGTGTTGAACAATGAGAACACAAGGACACAGGGAGGGGAGCACTACACACTGGGGTCCGTTGGGGCGAAATGGGGGAGGGACGGGGGGGTGGGGAGGTGGGAAGAGATAGCATGGGGAGAAATGACAGATACAGGTGAGGGGACGGAAGGCAGCAAACCACACTGCGATGTGTGTACCTATGCAACAATCTTGCATGTTCTTCACATCATGGACCCCAAAACCTAAAATGCAATTAAAAATAAATAAATAAATAAATAAATAAAAATTAATTTTTAAAAAAATGGAAAGACATCCTCATGATCATGAATAAGAAGAATTAATATTGCCACAATGACATTACTACCTAATCTACAGATTCAATGGAATTCTTATCAAAATATCAATGACATTCTTCACCGAAAGAGAAAAAGATCACAAAATTTGTAAGGAACAGCCCCCCCACCCCAACAAAGGATCGAAATAACCAAAGCACCTCTGAGCAAAAGGAGCAAAGTTGTAAATATCACACTATTAGGCCCCAAAATATACTATAAAGCTGTAGTAACTCAAACAGCATGATGTGGGCATAAAAAGAGACACATAGACGAATGAAATAGAATAGAGAACCCAGAAATTATTCTACATATCTACAGGCAACTGATTTTTTTTTTTTTTTTTTTTTTTTGAGACGGAGTTTCGCTCTTGTTACCCAGGCTGGAGTGCAATGGCGCGATCCCGGCTCACGGCAACCTCCGCCTCCTGGGTTCAGGCGATTCTCCTGCCTCAGCCTCCTGAGTAGCTGGGATTACAGGCACGCGCCACCATGCCCAGCTAATTTTTTGTATTTTTAGTAGAGACGGGGTTTCACCATGTTGACCAGGATGGTCTCAATCTCTTGACCTCGTGATCCACGCGTCTCAGCCTCCCAAAGTGCTGGGATTATAGGCGTGAGCCACCGCGCCCGGCCCCAGGCAACTGATTTTTGACTAAGGTCCCAAGAACACTCACTGGGGAAACAACAGTCTCTTCAATAAGTGATGTGAGAAAAACTGTATATCCATATGCAGACGAACAAAACTAGACTACTCATCTTTTACCCTCTACAAAAATAAATTCAAAATGGAATGATGACCTAATATAATACCTGAAACAATAAATCTGCTAGAAGAAAACACAAGGAAAACACTCCAGGAAATTGGTCTGGGAAAAAATGTTATAAATAAGACCTCAAAATCACAGTTAACCAAAGCAAAAATAAACAAATGGAATTACATCAAACTGAAAAGCTTCTGCACAGCAAAAGAAACAATCAACAAAGTAAAAAGACGGCCTGCAGAGTGGAAGAAAATATTTGCAAACTACATATCCAACAGTGGATTAATGTCTAGAATATAAAAAGAACTCAAACATCTCAACGGCAAAAAAAGAATCCAATTTTAAAATGGGCAAATGATCTGAACAGATATTTCTCAAAACAAGACATACAAATGGCCAAGAAATATATGTAAAATGCTGAAAATCATCAGGAAAATGCAAATAAAGTCTACAGTGAGGTATTATCTCACTCTAGTTAGGATGCCTTATTAAAAATAACAAATGCTGGTGAGGATATGAAGAAAATGAACTCTTATATACTGTTGGTGGAAACAGTGTAGTACAACTGAGGGCATATGTTCTCTTTCCGGATCCACAGGGGGGCGTAGTTTTAAGGGCAAGAATTTCCCAACGCCATGCCCCCTTCCCATCTCTCTCCATCTGGGAGACTTAATGGTTTATGTTTGAATTTCGTGGGCACGGGAAGAAACTGAGAGTCAATCACTCCAGCGGAAGTTCTAAGGAACTCCTTTCATTGGCCTGGGGTCTTAGAGAAGGTAAGGATTCCTCCCAGGTTAAAAATCCCCTTCTTCCACACCCCTTCAGACTCCATGTGTGGGTCCCCTTCCATGAACACTCCCTTTGTGGAAGCTGTTTTTCTCTATCCTGGATTTTCCCTCTGGAGTCCCCTTCCACACTCTCTTGTGGAAACCTGTCTTCCCCTCCTAAACTCCATCTCTCTCCATTCCCTTCCACTGAATGTGGAAGCTGCTTTCCTCTCCTGGATTCCATCTTTCTGGATTCTCTCACTCAGTGTGAGAGTTAGCTGTTTCTTTCTCCTTCTCCTGTTTCTCTCTCTCTTTAAATAAATCACTTTATACAAACACTTTTGAGTCCGGCATTTACTGCACACTGTGCCATGGTCCCCTCTCTCATTCTTGAGAGGACAGGAGACCAAGAACCTGGAGAAATGTCCTCTCAGGGGAGCTGAGGGCACCCTGAGCCCCTATACCCCAGTATTACACAACCACAATGGAGAATAGCATGGAGGTCCTTTAAAAACAAAATACTAAAAATAGAACTACCATATGATTCTGCAATCCAACTACTGAGAATTTACCTACAAGAAAGGAAATCATTATATCAAAGAGACATGTGCACCCCAATGTTTATTGCAATGCTATTCACAATAGCAAAGATATAGAATCAACCTAGGTATCCAACGACAGATAAAGGATAAAGAAAATATGGCATATATACACAATGGAATACTAGTTAGCCATAAAAAAGAATGAAATCCTGTCATTCATGCCAACATGGGTGGAACTGGAGCATATGATGTTCAGTGAAATAAGCCAGGAACAGAAAGTTAAACACTGCATGTTCACACTCACATGTGGAAACTGATAAAAGTTGATTTCACAGAAGTAAAAACTAGAGCACAGGATACTAGAGGCTGGGAAGGGTAGCAGGAAGGAAGGCATAAGAAGAGATGTGTTAAAGGATAAATTCCAGATAGATAGCAGGATAAGTTCTAGTGTTCTATACCACTGTAGCATGACTATAGTTAACAATAATATATAAATAGCTAGAAGGAAAATACTGAATGCTCCCAATACAAAGAAATGATAAATATATGAGATGACATATTTGATACATATAACATATCTGTTAATTACCCTAATCTGATCTTCATATGTTATATGTATTAACATATCTGTTAATTACCCTAATCTGATCTTCATATGTTATATGTATTAACATATCTGTTAATTACCCTAATCTGATCTTCATATGTTATATGTATCAAAATATCAAAATGTATCTCATTAATATGTATAATTATTGTCAATACAACTCTTAATAAAGTAAATAAAATTAACTTTAATAATGCATTTGATTTAATCTAATATATCCAATTGTCAGCATATAATCAATTTTTTAAATTATTAATGACATTATCTATATTCCTTTTTTTGTATTATGTCTTTTAAATCCAATGTCTATTTCATCCTCACAGTGTATCTCAATTGGACCAGCCACATTTCAGGTGTTCAGTAGGCACACGTAGCTAGTGACTCCATTGGACAGCACAGGTCTACCACCTTATAAGACTTACAAGAGGATCCGACTTTCAAGATGGCTGCCTAAGAACAGCTCAGGACTTCAGCTCCCAGTGAAAGTGCAGAGGGTGAGTGGACGCCGCATTTCCAGACGAACTCTTATTGCCCACAGACCAGGAGATACCCAGGCAGAGGGGTCGCCAGCATCGCAGTCCCAGCCGGTGCGGCTGTTTTGGCCCCCGCGGGGCTGATTCCGCCCGCGCGGCTGCTGTGACCACTCCCTGTTGCTGCGGTTCTCCGTACAAAAGCCACTGGTCCGGGAGCCCTCTTAGCTGGCGAGCAGAGCCCTGAGACGGCAGAATAGCCCATTCATCTGAAATAGCGAGCCAGGCCAGGAGATTCCTAGGCAAAAAATCCGCCAGGAGCCGGCGCCGCGGTTCGAGCCGACTCCGTGAGTCGCAGCACGGGAGATCCCGGCGCCTTTTCAACAAGCGACCGGAACGCGGGGTCCTTCAACTTAAAAGAAAAGCCTCGGAGTCAGGGAGCCAGGTGATCAGGCTCGGTGGGTCCCACCCCTCCACCCCCAACAACAACCAAAACAAAAACAGTAATTGGAAACCCTCTGGGTTGAGCCCTTCAAACCAAGCACAGCTGAACCGGGACGGTCCGGCTCCGTGGGGGAGGGGCTTCCGCCATTACTGAGACTCTCCACCGCTAAGGAGGCAGGCTGCCGTTGCCGAGGCAACCCGCCATTGCCGAGGCAACCTGCCACAACAGAGAGAGTCCGCCATAACAGAGGCGGGGCCACCATCGCCCAGACAGTTCTAACTACGCCCATATAAAAAGGACTACAGGGAAGAGCTCAGGGCAGCTGGGCGGAGCCCACAGCAGCTCAGCAAAGCCCCTGCCGGCAGGCAGAGGCTAGGCGTGCTGCTAGCTGGGCGGGTCCGACCTGAAAAAAAAAAAAATCAAAAAAGGCAGTAGTGCAACGGAAACTCATAAAGCTCCAACTCCCTGGGACAGAGACAGACAACAGGTGGATAAACCCACAAAAATGGGTAGAAACCAGCGTAAAAAGGATGAAAACTCCCGAAACCAGAACACTTCTCCTCCTAAAAGTGATCACAACTCCTCACCAGCAAGGGAACCAGACCGGATGAAGAAGGAGGGTGATGAAATGACAGAATCAGACTTCAGAAGATGGGTAGTAAGAAACTACAATGAGCTAAAAGAACATGTTCTAACCCATCGCAAAGAAAATAGGAACCTTGAAAAAAGATTGGACGAACTGCTGACGAGAATGGACAGCATAGAGAGGAGAATAAGTGAATTGATGGAGCTGAAAAACGCAACACGAGAGCTTCGTGAAGCATGCACAAGCTTCAACAGCCGAATTGACCAAGCAGAAGAAAGGATATCAGAGGTCGAAGACCAACTCAATGAAATAAAAAGAGAAGGCAAGAACAGAGAAAAAAGCGCAAAAAGGAATGAACAAAATCTTCAAGAAATGTGGGACTATGTGAAAAGACCTAATCTACGTCTGATAGGTGTACCTGAATGTGATGAAGAGAATGAATCCAAGCTGGAAAATACTCTTCAGGATATTATCCAGGAAAACTTCCCCAACCTAGCAAGGCAGACCAATATTCAAATCCAGGAAATACAGAGAACACCACAGAGATATTCCTCAAGAAGAGCAACCCCAAGGCACATAATCGTCAGATTCACCAGGGTTGAAATGAAAGAGAAAATGCTAAGGGCAGCCAGAGAGAAAGGTCGGGTTACCCACAAAGGGAAGCCCATTAGACTCACAGCAGATCTCTCAGCAGAAACCCTACAAGCCAGAAGAGACTGGGGGCCAATATTCAACATCCTTAAAGAAAAGAACTTTCAACCCAGAATCTCCTACCCAGCCAAACTAAGCTTCATAAGTGAAGGAAAAATAAAATCCTTTGTGAACAAGCAAGCACTCAGAGATTTCATCACCACCAAACCTGCTCTACAAGAACTCCTGAAAGAGGCTCTACACATATAAAGGAACAACCAGTACCAGCCACTCCAAAAACACACCAAATGGTAAACAAGCAGCAACACAATCAAGAATCTGCATCAACTAACCAACAAAACAGCCAGGTAGCATCAAAATGACAGCATCAAATTCACACATAACAATACTATCCCTAAATGTCAATGGACTAAATGCCCCAATCAAAAGACACAGACTGGCAAATTGGATAAAAAGCCAAAACCCATCAGTGTGCTGTATCCAGGAAACCCATCTTACATGCAAGGATACACAAAGGCTCAAAATAAAGGGATGGAGGAAGATCTACCAAGCAAATGGAGAGCAAAAAAAGGCAGGAGTTGCAATTCTCATCTCTGATAAAATAGACTTTAAAGCAACAAAGATCAAAAGAGACAAAGAAGGTCATTACATAATGGTAAAAGGATCACTGCAACAAGAAGAGCTAACGATCCTAAATATATATGCACCCAATACAGGAGCACCCAGATACATAAGGCAAGTTCTTAATGACTTACAAAGAGACTTAGACTCCCACACAATAATAGTGGGAGACTTTAACACCCCATTGTCAATATTAGACAGATCAACCAGACAGAAAATCAACAAGGATATCCAGGACCTGAACACAGACCTGGAACGAGCAAACCTAATAGACATTTACAGAACTCTCCACCCCAAATCCACAGAATATACATTCTTCTCAGCACCACATCACACCTACTCTAAAATTGACCACATAATTGGCAATAAATCACTCCTCAGCAAATGCAAAAGAACAGAAATCATAACAAACAGTCTCAGACCACAGTGCAATCGAGTTAGAACTCAGAATGCAGAAACTAACTCAGAACCGCACAGCTTCATGGAAACTGAACAACTTGCTCTTGAATGTTGACTGGATAAACAATGAAATGAAGGCAGAAATAAAGATGTTCTTCGAAACCAATGAGAACGAAGACACAACATACCAGAATCTCTGGGACACATTTAAAGCAGTCTCTAGAGGAAAATATATAGCAATGAGTGCCCACATGAGAAGAAAGGAGAGATCGAAAATTGACACCCTATCATCAAAATTGAAAGAGCTAGAGGAGCAAGATCAAAAAAACTCAAAACCTAGCAGAAGACAGGAAATAACTAAGATCAGAGCAGAACTGAAGGAAATAGAGACACAAAAAACTCTTCAAAAAATCAATAAATCCAGGAGCTGGTTTTTTGAAAAGATCAACAAAATAGACAGACCACTAGCCAGACTAATAAAAAAGAAAAGAGAGAATAACCAAATTGATGCAATAAAAAATGATAAAGGGGATATCACCACAGATTCCACAGAAATCCAAACCATCATCAGAGATTATTATAAACAACTCTATGCACATAAACTAGTAAACCTGGAAGAAATGGATAAATTCCTGGACACCTGCAACCTCCCAAGCCTAAACCTGGAAGAAGCCGAAACCCTGAATAGACCAATAACATGGTCTGAAGTCGAGGCAGCAATAAAGAGCCTACCACCCAAAAAAAGCCCAGGTCCAGATGGGTTCACAGCTGAATTCTACCAGACATACAAGGAGGAGCTGATACCATTCCTTCTGAAACTATTCCAGACAATCCAAAAAGAGGGAATCCTTCCCAAATCATTTTACGAGACAAACATCATCCTGATACCAAAACCCGGCAGAGACTCAACAAGAAAAGAAAATTTCAGGCCAATATCCATGATGAACATAGATGCAAAAATCTTCAATAAAATACTGGCAAACCGATTGCAACAGCATATCAAAAAGCTCATCCACCACGATCAAGTAGGATTCATCCCGGGGATGCAAGGCTGGTTCAACATACGCAAGTCCATAAACGTAATTCACCACATAAACAGAACCAAAGACAAAAACCACATGATTATCTCGATTGATGCAGAGAAGGCTTTTGACAAAATTCAACAACCCTTTATGCTAAAAACCCTCAATAAACTAGGTATTGACGGAACGTATCTCAAAACAATAAAAGCTATTTATGACAAACCAACAGCCAATATCATACTGAATGGGCAAAAACTGGAAGCATTCCCTTTGAAATCTGGCACTAGACAAGGATGCCCTCTCTCACCACTCCTATTCAATATAGTACTGGAAGTTCTAGCCAGAGCAATCAGGCAAGAAAAAGAAATAAAGGGTATCCAAATTGGAAAGGAGGAAATCAAATTGTCTCTATTTGCAGATGACATGATTGTATATCTGGAAGACCCCATCATCTCAGCCCAAAATCTCCTGAAACTGATAAACAACTTCAGCAAAGTCTCAGGATACAAAATCAACGTGCAAAAATCACAAGCATTCCTATACACCAGTAATAGACTTCAAGAGAGCCAAATCAAGAACGAACTGCCATTCACAATTGCTACAAAGAGAATAAAGTACCTAGGAATACAACTAACAAGGAACGTAAAGGACCTCTTCAAGGAGAACTACAAGCCATTGCTCAACGAAATAAGAGAGGATACAAACAGATGGAGAAACATTCCATGTTCATGGTTAGGAAGAATCAACATCGTGAAAATGGCCATACTGCCCAAAGTAATTTACAGATTCAATGCTATTCCCATCAAGCTACCATTGACCTTCTTCACAGAACTGGAAAAAAACACCTTAAACTTCATATGGAACCAAAAGAGAGCCCGCATAGCCAAGTCAATTCTAAGCAAAAAGAACAAAGCGGGAGGCATCACACTACCGGACTTCAAACTATACTACAAGGCTACAGTAATCAAAACAGCATGGTACTGGTACCAAAACAGAGATATAGACCAATGGAACAGAACAGAGGCCTCACAGGAAATACAACATACCCACAACCATCTGATCTTCGACAAACCTGACAAAAACAAGCAATGGGGAAAGGACTCCCTGTTTAATAAATGGTGTTGGGAAAACTGGCTAGCCATGTGCAGAAAGCAGAAACAGGACCCCTTCCTGACACCTTACACCAAAATTAATTCCAGATGGATTAAAGACTTAAACATCAGACCTAATACCATAAAAACCTTAGAAGAAAATCTAGGCAAAACCATTCAGGACATAGGTGTAGGCAAGGACTTCATGACCAAAACGCCAAAAGCAATGGCAACAAAAGCCAAAATAGACAAATGGGACCTAATCAAACTCCACAGCTTCTGCACGGCAAAAGAAACAGTCAGTAGAGTGAATCGGCAACCAACAGAATGGGAAAAAATTTTTGCAGTCTACCCATCTGACAAGGGGCTGATATCCAGAATTTACAAAGAACTAAAGCAGATCTACAAGAAAAAAACAAACAAGCCCATTCAAAAATGGGCAAAGGATATGAACAGATACTTTACAAAAGAAGACATACAGGAGGCCAACAAACAGATGAAAAAATGCTCATCATCACTGGTCATCAGAGAAATGCAAATCAAAACCACATTGAGATACCATCTCACACCAGTTAGAATGGCGATCATTAAAAAATCGGGAAACAACAGATGCTGGAGAGGATGTGGAGAAATAGGAACACTTTTACACTGTTGGTGGGAATGTAAATTAATTCAACCATTGTGGAAGACAGTGTGGCGATTCCTCAAGGACTTAAAAATAGAAATCCCATTTGACCCAGCAATCCCATTACTGGGTATATATCCAAAGGATTATAAATCATTCTACTACAAGGACACGTGCACACGAATGTTCATTGCAGCACTGTTTACAATAGCAAAGACCTGGAACCAACCCAAATGCCCAACGATGATAGACTGGATAGGGAAAATGTGGTACATATACACCATGGAATATTATGCAGCCATCAAAAACGATGAGTTCACGTCCTTTATAGGGACATGGATGAACCTGGAAACCATCATTCTCAGCAAACTGACACAAGAGCAGAAAATCAAACACCGTATATTCTCGCTCATAGGCGGGTGTTGAACAATGAGAACACATGGACACAGGGAGGGGAGCACTACACACTGGGGTCTGTTGGGGGGAAATGGGGGAGGGACGGGGGGGTGGGGAGGTGGGAAGAGATAGCATGGGGAGAAATGACAGATACAGGTGAGGGGACGGAAGGCAGCAAAGCACACTGCCATGTGTGTACCTATGCAACAATCTTGCATGTTCATCACATGTACCCCAAAACCTAAAATGCAATAAAAAAAAAAAGTGCTGCTTTAAAAAAAAAAAAAAAAAAAAAAGACTTACAAGAACCTCTCTCTCTTTCCTATCTCAGGAAAGCTCTCTGTGTACTTGCTGTTTCCTCTGCCTACACTTCCACTCCATTCTCAAGAGGTATCTCCTCATTGCTTAGGTATCCAAACTGCATTATTCATTGCGTATCTGCTGTTTCAGAGCTGTCACTCTCCATTAGAACATAACCCCCCCTGAGGCAGAGACCCCAGAGTCTAGCACAGTGCCTGGCATACAGTGGTCCTTAATAATTATTTTTGAATGAATGGATAAATGAATCCATTAGATACCATCCCTTTCCCCTCTTGCACCTGCCTTCCTAGAGGGCACAGACACACTCCACTTTAGCGCTCCCTTGGGGAGTGTGAATCAACTTACGCTGGCCCTGGCTGCTTTCGTGCAGGGTTTTGATCATTTGTGGTCACCGAACCCCTTTGGCAGTCAATGGACTCCTTCTCAAAATAATGTTTTAGTGCATAAAATGAAATTCAAGGGATTACAAAGAAAACTGATTAATTACATGTTATTACAGTTTGTAATTTTTCTTTTAAAATGTAGTATAGTAATATTACTTTTTATTAATGCATTAAACAACAGGACTCTGCAATGAGTCTAATAGCTTCCTTAACTTTGCAGTAGTGATGAGGGTACATAATATCTTGAGATATCTGTCAAACTGTTACATAATGTGATACGAACACATTTATACTCTTATGGGTGACAAAATCTTAAGTGCTGCTAATATTACTCTACTAATAATTGAAAGAAACACTACCATGCAGCTAGGAAAAATAAAGAGCTTTTTTTTTTTTTTCCCATCCAAGTCCACAGATTTTCTTGGATTCTATCCCTTTCTTGGCACCCATGAACTCCAGGTTAAGAATTCCTACTTTATTGTGAGAATACAAGCCTCAATTCTGTCCTTTTTCTGCTCAGAGTGAAAGATTGGGAAATTAAATAGAAAATCCCTCAGTGCTCCTTTCCACTGCAATCTGGGGGTGGAGGTTAGCTGATGCATGAAAAGTAAAAACATTCTGTCCAGGTAGCATACATACTGGTCCAAAGTATGAACATTAGACTCACACTAGCCTGGCTCTGTCACACCTTAGCTCTTTGCCCTGGGGCAAATATCATTCTCTCTGAACCTCAGCTACTTTACCCATAAGATGAGACAAGACATTCTACTCACAGGATGGGGGGGCAGGATGAAATACCACAGTGAATTTACTAACAGCTAGGGAATACACGTGCACTCGGCAGATGGCTCAGCCCTGCTTCACCCCCTTTCTCTGATAACTGCTCCAGTACCTAACAGGTTCTCCACACTAAATTCCTGAAGTTTTCTGATTGGCATCACTTTCCTTCTTTGGTCTGCACTTAGGTAGGTGCCTTCATTGGTTCCCATCAGACCTCATGCCATAGTGGAAAGCAATTGGAGTTATCCAGGCTGGAGCTGGCATCCTGGAAGTCTCTAGGGAGGTGAGGTGAGGTTGGTCAAGTTATTTTACCCCTCAGGGCCTCATATTAACACTATTAAAAATAGGCCACCCACACAGTGCTACCATGAGGAATAAGTGAACATACCATTTTGTACAATAAAGGTTAATTATGTCTTTTAGCTATTTCTTCAAATAGAAATAAATTACTAAGACAGGCACTTAGGTATAGCAAATGTTGTGGTAGAAGGAAACAAGAAAACAGGCTTTGTCACAAAAACTTCATTTCATTTTCATTAATGTAATGTTTTTCCAACTTTAAGTTTCCCAGCTACAACCTCTAACCAAACACCTGCAGAAAGATAAGACTCCTCAGTAAGAAGATTAAAAGCCCCCTATCCCTATCCCAATTATGATGAGGGCTAGACTGTGCTGCTGGCAAATGAAATGTTAGTTTTGCTTTGGGGGGAAAGGGAAAAGTCAAATTTCTCTAACGGGTGGTCAGAACACCCCTATGAGCAAGGTGACTCACCCTGAGCTGTCCTGTAACTCAGGGTGGTTTTTTTTAATGGTTTTTGTGTAGATGGGAAAGTATTAATAGAGGCTAGCTCTCAGGGGGTAGTCTCAATACTGTGAACATATAACCATCACCCCCTAACCCACCTGCCCTGTCCCCAAACTACAGGGAAAGACCATGAATTTTGGAAACAGATGTGGGCTTAGAGTCAGACTGATCTGGATTTATATCCTATCTCAGTCATTTACCACCTGGATAGATTTCAACAAGTCCATTTTCTTTCCTAGATTTCAACAAGTCCATTTTCTTTCCAAGACTCAATTTTCCACATCTGTAAAAGAGAAAATACTGGTGTTATGAAGATATTCTGGGGACTAAGGTTCCATAGATAAAGCACCTGGCACATATGAGGTATTCAGTAAACAGCAAATAATAACACCACATGAACCACAAGAGTTGAAAAGCAGGGTACAGTGAAAAACAGAAATCATGGTACAAGGAAGGATGACAAGAAATCAAAATGAGAGACTGGATTGCCAAAGGAATTTCAGCTTATTCAGTGCTACTGGGAAGTAGATGAGCATGTAGAGATGATTAGAACGTAATTTTATGTAACACAAAAATAACTTATTCATTAGCACAGGACAGAGCAAGAGATGAGAAGTGAGCTGCACAGGATCGCAGCATCTGAACAGGCATCTCATCACACATCGTGACTCGCCATAGCCCTGTCCAGCCCTCCCTGTGCACGTCCTTGCTGACCAAGAGGCTTGGACTGGAAAGTCAAAGTAATGGCAACAGTTAAAATGTCAGAAAAGAGAAACGGAAATGTCACTATTTTTTTGGTAATCAGGTTATTTTTAATTGTTCAATTTCCCCTCCCTGACCTTTGGGACCCTAATAAACGGTGACAGTCTAAAGCCCCAAGCATGTATGAAATCTATTGATTTTTCATTATTTAATTCTATTTCCAGTCCTCTTTACCCTCAGAGATATAAATAGGAAGATATTAGTGCCCGACAGCAAGTAAGATGTTTCTTTTTGCTCTTATCCTATAACTGGAGTCCCAGGAAGCTCTATCTTGATGAATATTTCTTTTTTTCTTTCCTTTTTGCCTACTCCCTGCATTGTTTTCCCGTCTGCAATCACACTCCCTCCTCTCTTCCCCACACAGCTATGTTGCCTAATGGACTGTGAGGAGAGCCAGGCCTGAGACCCACAATGACAAAAGAAGGAAGATGGAGAGGTGATACTGGCTTCTGCCATGTGCAGGGCACTATTCTAGATCCTGGCGGGAAAGACAGTGATGGCCCACCAGACACGTACAGCCTCCTTATCCTACATAATGAAGTCCAATGTCCTTGCTTCACCAGTACACAGGGCCTCCACAATGAGCCTTCAGCCATCAATTCCAGCCCCATCTCTTTCCTCTTTTGCTACCAATACACAGACTAGAATCCAGAACTAACTCGGGGTCCTGATTCTTTACATGGAGCTGTGCTATCTCTGAAAATGTGGGACACAGCGAAGCTTGACTCCAACACTCCCTCTTACAAGCTGCGTGCTTGGGCAAATTTCTTGACTTCTCTGGACCTCAGTTTCCTCATTTGCAAAATATGGCTGATACTTTCATAGGATCACATGAAGATTACCTAAGATGACACACGTCAAGTGCCTCATATGTGAATGAGTAAAAACTCCCACTAGAGGCTCACAGCTCCCTGCTAGGTTAGAAGTGGGTAGGACAAAGGGAGGGAGAAAGAAGCTCCCTATTAAAAAACATTTTTCTCCCATATTAGTATGCCAATAAGAGATTCAATTGTGTCAATAATCTCTTATTACAAATGCAAATCACCCTTGTGGTAAGCTTATCAATTCCCACCTTTGTATAAATTATTTAAATCAAATCAGTACCTTCCAGAGTTTGAGATTACAGTGTTGTGCTTATGATGCAGGAGAGCAAGGTTATTTTTAAAACCTTTTTAGGAGGTTGCCTCGGTGCTCCTTTGCACTGCAGTCTGGGGGTGGGGGTTGGCTGATGCATAAAAAGTGAAGACATTCTGTCCAGGTAGCATACATACTGGTTGAAAGCATGAATTTTGAATGTTGAAATCACAGCAGCTAGGTGGCTGGAAGTCAGAGCTAGGTTGAGGAAAAGAAAATAGAAAAGGGTAGGGGAAAGACAAGAATCCTGAAAGTGAAGCAGAAGGCCGTGACATATCAACTTTGTCACCATGCCTTGGGCTCAGATGGCAGCTGGAATGCCACTGACAATCTCCAGGCCTGCTGCCTTTGGCTCACCAGCAGTGGATGGAGACATCCAGATGCATTTGTCAGGGTGTCCTGTCAGCTTGCCCTCATGCAGCCAGACTTATTAGTATAGGCTCTTTCATCTCCCAACAGCCCAGGTACCTCTCACATAAAACCCTTCCCTGTGCCCTACAGAGATGACATTAAAAGGGTGGAAGGAGAAGTGAGGGAAAGGATGGAGAGCGATGAGCACTTATAAAAGTAGGTCAGAATTCCCCTCCCCACTCCTCCTTCACAGTCCGTGCATTATTTCCCAACCGAAGGACAATGGGATGTACTCCCCACGTTGCACACATGCTCCTCAGCTTCTTGCATGTACATGGCATTTCCTATGTTGTCAAACCATTTGATTTGAAATAACAGATGTGTGAGCAGATTGTGAGCAGAGCAGGTAGGACTATCCCCATTTAAAATAATGAGGAGATTATGGTTCAAAAATGTTGGCCCTTCCCCAAATTCCAACTGCTAATTAGGAAGTAGTCCACTTTGGGACCCACGTCTCTTGATGGTTCATTGCAATATAGTGAAACTCAAGTTTTATGTAAGACCTTTATGATTACACTAAGGAACCTGAGTGGGAAGTCCATGAGGCTATGGACAGGAACGGCAGGTTTCAAACCCCGCCTCTGCCAGTGACTACTCATGAAATTTTTAAGAACTTTCTCATCCCTTGTTAGTTGTATTTCTAGGTATCTTATTCTCTTTGTAGTAATTGTGAATGGGAGTTCACTCACGATTTGGCTCTCTGCTTTTCTGTTATTAGCACATAGGAATACTTGTGAGTTTTGCACATTGATTTTTTTATCCTGAGACTTTGCTGAAGTTGCTTAAGAGCTTAAGGAGACTTTGATCTGAGGCAATAAGGTCTTCTAAATATCCAATCACGTCATCTGCAAATATAGACAATTTGACTTCCTCTTTTCCTAATTGAATATCCTTTATTTCTTTTTCTTGCCTGATTTTCCTGGCCAGAACTTCCAATACTATGTTGAATAGCAGTTGTGAGACAGGGCATCCTTGTCTTGTGCCAGCTTTCAAAGGGAACGTTTCCAGTTTTTGCCCATTCAGTATGATGTTGGCTGTGAGTTTGTCGTAAATAGCTTTTATTATTTTGAGATATGTTCCATTGATAGCTAGTTTATTGAGAGTTTTTAGCATAAAGGGCTGTTGAATTTTGTTGAAGGCCTTCTCTGCATCTATTGAGATAATCATGTGGTTTTTGTCTTTGATTCTGTTTATGTGATGCATTACATTTATAGATTTGTAATGTTAAACCAGGCTGTATGTTAAACCAGCCTTGCGTCTCAGGAATGAAACCAACTTGATAGTGATGGATAAGCTTTTTGATGTGCTGTTGGATTCTGTTTGCAAGTATTTTTTTAAGGATTTTCACATTGATGTTCATCATGGATATTGGCCTGAAATTTTCTTTTTTAGTTGTGTCTCTGCCAGGTTTTGATATCAGGATGATATCAGTTTCATAAAATGAGTTTGGGAGAATTCCCTCTTTTTGTATTGTTTGTAATAGTTTCAGAAGGAATGGTACCAGCTCTTCTTTATACCTCTGGTAGAATTCAGTTGTGAACCTGTCTGGTCCTGGACTTTTTTTGGTTGGTAGGCTATTCATTCCTGCCTCAACTTCAGACCTTGTTATTGGTCTATTCAAGGATTCAACTTCTTTCTGGTTTAGTCTTGGGAGGGTGTAAGTGTCCAGGATATTATTCATTTCTTCTATATTTACTGGTTTATGTCACAAGGATTTAGAAATAGAAATATCATTTGGCCCAGCAATCTCATTCCTGGGTATATACCCAAAGGATTATGAATCATTCTATTATAAAGACACATGTACATGTATGTTCACTGTGGCACTGTTTGCAATAGCAAAGACTTGGAACCAACCCAAATGTCCATCAATGATAGACTGGATAAAGAAAATGTGGCACACTGACACCATGGAATACTATGCAGCCATAAGAAAGGATGAGTTCATGTCCTTTGCAGGAACATGGATGAAGATGGAAACCATCATTCTCAGCAAACTGACACAAGAACAGAAAACCAACCACCACATGTTCTCATTCATAAGTGGGTGTTGAACAATGAGAACACATGGACATAGAGAGGGGAATATCACACACTGGAGCCTGTTAGGGGGTGGGGGGGGTAGGGGAGGGATAACAGGGGGTGGGGGGATTGGGGAGGGACAACATTAAGAGAAATACCTAATGTAGATGACAGGGGAACGGATGCAGCAAACCACCATGGCATGTGTATACCTATGTAACAATTCTGCACGATCTGCACATGTACCCCAGAACTTAAAGTATAATAATAATTTTTAAAAAAGAACTTTATCTGTGATAGCTGATTTTCTCATCTGTCAAATGAAGTGAGTGTGGACAATCTTCTGACTTTAAAGCACATGTGTGTATATATGCATAATGTGGGGGCAGTAAGAAGTGATATGAAGGTGAAAAACAAAAAGGGTATAGAATAGAAACTTGACACTTGTGTCTCTGCATAGTCTCATTCACCCAATCTATTCAATATTCTGTCAAATGTTCTGCAACTCTACAAGACCTGAAATAGCCTCAAATACTGGCAGCACTGCTAGACTGGTGATGCTTCTTGCTATGGTCTGAATCTGTTTCCCCAAAACTCATACATTGAAACTTAATCACCAATGTGATAGTATTAAGAGGTGGGGACTGTAGGGGGTGATTAAGTCACAGGGAAGAACACTAATGAGTGTGATAGTACCCTCATAAAAGAGGTTGAACGGAGCCACTTTGTTCTTCCATCATGTGAGGGCACAGCAGCAAGGCACCATTTTGAAGCTGAAAGTGGGCCCTCACCAGACACTGACCCTGCTGGCACCTTGATCTTGGACTCCCCAGCCTCCAGAAAAGTGAGCAATAAATGCATAGTATTTATAAATTATTCAGTCTGGACAGGTGCCGTGGCTCACACCTGTAAACCCAACACTTGGGGAGGCTGAGGTGGGTGGACCACCTGAGGTCAGGAGTTCAAGACCAGCCTGGTCAACATAGTGAAGCCCAGTCTCTACTAAAAATATAAAAATTAGCCAGGCACAGTGGCAGGTGCCTGTAATCCCAGCTACTCAGGAGGCAGAGGCAGGAGAATCGCTTGAACCCGGGAGGCAGAGGTTGCAGTGAGCCAAGATTGCACCATTGTACTCCAGCCTGGATGATAAGAAACTTCATCTCAAAAAAAAAAAAAAAAATTAAAAAACTAAAAATTAAAAAATATTTTTGAAATGATTCAGTATAAGATGTTTTGTTATAGCAGCCCTAACAGACTGAAACACCTTGGGAAGTCATATAATATTTCAGCATCACTCAACCGTCACATCATTCTTCTTCTCTCTTTCTTTGTACCTTGTCCATTATCCCAAGAGTCTGCATTTAAATAAATTGGACCTTCCGCTTTTGCTGTTATGCACCACAATGCCTTAAGTAGAAAAAAACACCAAATTAAAAACCACACTCAGATCAATGCTAACCTCAACTTTGTTGCTAAGACAGTCCTACACTACAGAGCTAAAACCTTCACCAACACCTAGCATTAGAATTAGCCATGGTTTGGGGTTTCTTTTTAATTTTCAGCTTTTATGGCTTTTAAAATTAAATAAACCCTCTGCACCCCCATATATTCTCAACAGGCACAGAAATTTCCACTGGTACTCAGAAAATGATGACGCATTACAGGTGTGACTGCTGAAGCAATTATCTCTTTGTTGTTTTAAAATGGCCACACACCATTTTTAGCCAGGTCTTAACTGCCACAGTGGGAAATGAGGCCATTGTCTAATTAATTTTTATCTCAATTATCTGGGCAGCTGCCCTGAATCCTGATCTTCCTTTTGTCAGTGGGAATATGACATAATTGGAGGAAGTAGATACATGAAAGAATATGGGCTTTAAAAAATGTTAATAAAACGGCCTGATTTCTCCCTTCAGTAAGCACTTCTGTGCTCATGTCTACTCCACATTTACCTTCTTAAACTTGTTCCTCAAAGTGTGCTCCATGGACTTCGCACGGCAGCATCACCCAGGAGCATTGTTGGAAATATGGTAGCGATGGGGCACCACTCCAGACCCACTGAATAAGAATCCTAGTTGCATCCCATTTTCTAGGGGATTCCTGTGTACAGTAAAGCTTGAAGAGCCCTGTATTAGCTTCCTGTGGCTGCTGAAACAAGTTACCACAAACCTGATGGCTTACAACAACAAAAATTTAATCCCTCACGGTTCTGGAAGCCAGAGGTTCAAATTTTAGATTTTTTGGACCAAAATAAAACAAGGTGTTGGCAGGGACACATTCCCTTTGCTGGCTTGGGGGGAGAATTTGCTCCTTGCCTCTTTTAGCTTCTGATGGCTGCCGGTGTTCCTTGGTTTGCAGCAAGTCTCTGTCTCCATCTTGACATCACCTTCTCTATATGCATCTCAGGTCTTTCGCTACTCTGTCTCTTACAGGGATGTTTGTGATGGAATTTAGGGCCCACTTGGTTAATCCAAAATAATCTCATATCAAGATCTTTCATTTAAATCATATCTGCAAAGTCCCTTTTTCTAAATAAAGTAACATTTATAATTTCCAGGGATTGGAATGTGGATATCTTCTAGGGAGCCACTTTTCTGCATATGTCAGCCATGCATCTAGAAAGTTTTACCTTCACATATTAGTCAGAATATAATGACACTATATAAATGATTTGTATAAATCACTTTTAAAAATACCATCTCCAAATATAAATTTAGTAAATTTAACAAAAAGCTATCCTACAAAACCTATTGTTAGCAAAGCATTGAAGTTTCAAACACTGCCTCCGTGAACCAAAATCCAAGGCCTCTGAAGTTTCATTCTATTTGCAGCTCATAAACATGTCCCTTACCTGTCCAGAATGCCTGTCAAACATTCTGATTTCTATGCTCCAACCCAGACCCACCAAAATCAAGTCACCAAGAAAGGGCCTGGGAATTTGTGTTTTAAAAAGGCACCCTGGGATGATTCTACCCATCAGTTTGAGAAACCCTGCTTAAACCAATACTTCTCATCCGGCACTGTACATTACAATCATTTAAGCAATTTCTTAAAAATACGGAAGCCCAGATCCACCCTAACCAATTCAAGCTGATTCTCTTGAGGGAGTATTTTCCAAAGCTCCCCAGAGATTTTAATTTGCAGCCTGGCTTGAGACCCACTGATTTTACCTCTGGGACCAGGTAAGTGTTAAAGGTGATTTAACAGACCCAGATAAACCACTCATTAAACTATCTGGGCTACTGCCCTTTTCAGAATACGTGTTGAAGGGCCCTTCTTCACAGGATTGGTCATGCCTATCATGAAGAAATTGTGAAAGTGCTTAGGAAAATCAGCCCTGCAGGAGCTCTCACCCCAGCCATGAGAAGCCATGTGCAAATAACATTCATCACCGCCCATGAGTATCTTGCATCAGAGAATAAAACCATGTCCAAGCAATCCTTTCACCCACCCCAAATCCCATCCTACTTTATAAAGAGGAACTTATTTCTCTTCTTCTCCACCTCCCTCCCCAATCTCCACTACCCCACATACACTTTCTTCTAGCCTCACAATACCAAAGTAATAAAGCTTTTAAAATTTTTTATGTTTTATTTAACACACTGAAATGTTCCCTACTTCCATGTAAAGATGAAAAGTTTACATCTTTGATCTTTCCCACAGAGTGTTACTGTCTAGCTGTGGGGCACAGTGGCCAAACAGTAAGAATTGAAGTTTAAAGTTCTGCAAAAAAACTAGTAGAAACCAGCAGAACAAGGAAAGAGGTACGAGAAGGAGAGAGTAGTAGCCCTTCTTGCTATAGGTAAGAATTCGGGCTGAGTGGAAAACTATGCATTATCTATAACTCACTCTTCTGTGTTTTCTGATTCTGAGACTACAGAGGCTATTCATGAAGTCTAAATTATGAATAACTGATAGTAATGCAAAATAATCCTGGAAACAGGAAAATTCTGTCCTATACAGTAAAAAAAAAAGAAAAATAGCCAATTGAATTGAACTTTTGAAGTGAAGACTTCCTTCCCCATGGAAGGAAAGTCTTTGGGGGGAAAAAAAATTGCCTTGATTTGCATGTTTACATCAACTTTTCTTTACTCCATGTAAATTTGTTTTTTATAATTTTTTCTTTGAACCAATTATATCATAATAAATAAAATTTTAATGCATATTCATTTTTATAGTTGTATAAAAGTCATGATTTATCCTTTTTTGAAAATTCTCTTTTAACATTGCTCATGATCACTTTAGATGCCAAGGAGGACAAGACCTATGATGACTGCTAAAGCTTACAGATAAACCCTAACACAATCGAATGAAGGTAAAGAGATCTTGCCTCTGGGAATGAGTGTCTTGGAGTATCACAAGCATCTAGCCCCAAACTTGTTTTCTCCTGGCTCCTTCATATCTAGCCCAGAGAGCAATCATCACCTAGGACCACAACTGTTTTCCTCCTATGAAGCTGAATGCAGGTACAGAATGTATCAGAGCAAGGGATTCTTCCACCTGGGACCTCGTTTGAGAAGAAGTCTTGACTGCTTAAATCAGCTCTCTCCCACAAGGGGCTGTGTGCTGTTTATAGGTGCCCACAACAACCTGTAGGTTTAGAAACAGTATCAGGAACAATGCCAGTGGTGTTTCTCCAAGCCCACAAGGATAGTAAAGGTAATGTGAGAGGGTGGAAAGTTCCCCAAAATAAAAAGAAAAACTAGCTAGGGGAAAATTACAGAATTAACTTAAGTCCATGATATCACCTAGGTCAGTTATTATATTTAAAGCATGATTCTGTTTATCTTATGATGATCGAAATTACAAATATTTCATCAAGGTAGAAAATTTTAATACAGTACCATGCTGTTTTGATTACTGTAGCCTTGTAGTATAGTTTGAAGTCAGGTAGCATGATGTCTCTGGCTTTGTTTTTTTATTTTTTTATTTTTTGCTTAGGATTGTCTTGGCTATGCAGGCTCTCTTTTGGTTCCATATGAAATATAAGGTGGTTTTTCCAATTCTGTGAAGAAAGTCAATGGTAGTTTGATGGAGATAGCATTGAATCTATAAATTACTTTGGGCAGTATGGCCATTTTCACAATATTTATTCTTCCTATCCATAAGCGTGGAAT
Source organism: Saimiri boliviensis (assembly GCF_048565385.1). NCBI lineage: Eukaryota > Metazoa > Chordata > Mammalia > Primates > Cebidae > Saimiri > Saimiri boliviensis. Next base: position 90,566,054 of record NC_133458.1, on the reverse strand, counting down.
GTTTTCCCATCTGTTTGTGTCCTCTCTTATTTCCTTGAGCAGTGATTTGTAGCTCTCTTTGAAGAGGTCCTTCACATCCCTTGTTAGTTGTATTCCTAGGTATTTTATTCTCTTAGTAATAATCGTGAATGGGAGTTCACTCATGATTTGGCTCTCTGTCTGTTATTGGTGTATAGGAATGCTTTTGATTTTTGCACATTGATTTTGTATCTTGACACTGCTGAAGTTGCTTATCAGCTTAAGGAGATTTTGGGCTAAGATGATGAGGTCTTCTAAATATGCAATCACGTCATCTGCAAACATAGACAATTTGACTTCCTCTTTTCCTAATTGAATACCCTTGTTTCTTTTTCTTGCCTGATTGCCCTGACCAGAACTTCCAATACTAAGTTGAATAGGAGTGGTAAGAGAGGGCATCCTTGTCTTGTGCCACTTTTCAAAGGGAATGCTTCCAGTTTTTGCCCATTCAGTATAATGTTGGTTGTGGGTTTTCATAAACATCTTTTATTATTTTGAGATATGTTCCATTGATACCTAGTTTATTGAGAGTTTTCAGCATAAAGGGCTGTTGAATTTTGTCAAAGGCCTTCTCTGCATCTATGGAGATAATTACATGGTTTTTGTCTTTGTTTCTGTTTATGTGATAGATTACATTTATAGATTTGCATATGTTGAACCAGCCTTGCATCCCAGAAAGGAAACCGACTTGATGATGATGGATAAGTTTTTCGATGTACTGTTGGATTTGGTTTGCCAGTATTTTATTGAGGATTTTTGCATCAATGTTCATCATAGATATTGGCCTGAAATTTTCTTTTTTAGTTGTGTCTCTGCCAGATTTTGGTATCAGGATGATGTTGGTCCCATAAAATGAGTTAGGGAGGATTCCCTCTTTTTGTATTGTTTGGAACAGTTTCAGAAGGAATGGTGCCAGCTCCTCTTTGTATCTCTGGTAGAATTCAGCTGGTCCTGGACTATTTTTGGTTGGTAGGCTATTCATTCCTGCCTCAACTTCAGATCTTGTTAATGGCCTGTTCAGGGATTCAACTACTTCCTGGGTTAGTCTTAGGAGGGTGTAAGTGTCCAGGAATTTATCCATTTCTTCTAGATCTACAGGTTTATGTGCATAGAGGAGTTTAACAGAACAGAGGCATCAGAAGTAATGCCACACAGCTACAACCATCTGATCTTTGACAAGCCTGACTAAAACAAGCAATGGAGAAAGGATTCCCTATTTAATAAATGATGTTGGGAAAACTGGCTAGCCATATGCGGAAAGCTGAAACTGGATCCTTTTCTTATACATTATATAAAAATTAACTCCAGATGGGTTAAAGATTTAAACATAAGGCCTAACACCATAAAAACCCTAGAAGAAAACCTAGGCAATACCATTCAGGACATAGGCACAGGCAAGAACTTCATGAATAAAACACGAAAAGCAACGGCAACAAAAACCAAAATAGACAGACGGGATCTAAGTAAACTTAAGATCTTCCACTCAGCAAAAGAAACCATCACTAGAGTGAATTGGTTACCAACAGAATGGGAAACAACTTTTGCAATCTGTCCATCTGACACAGGGCTAATAATCAGAATAAACAAAGAACTTAAACAAATATACAAAAAAAAATCAAAAAGTGGGCAAAAGATATTTACAGACACTTTTCAAAAGAAGACATTTATGCAGTCAACAAACATATTAAAAAAAGCTAATTGCTCTGTCAGTCCCAGGTGCTTCGGGAACCATGGCTTAGGTGCAGACATGGCCAAGTCCAAGAACAACACCACACAAAAGCAGTCCCGAAAATGGCACAGAAATGGTATCAAGAAACCCAGATCACAAAGATACGAATCTCTTAAGGGGGTGGACCCCAAGTTCCTGAGGAACATGCGCTTTGCCAAGAAGCACTACAAGAAGGGCCTAAAGAAGACGCAGGCCAACAATGCCAAGGCCATGCGTGCACGTGCCGAGGCCATCAAGGCCCTCTGAAAGCCCAAGGAGGTTAAGCCCAAGATCCCAAAGGGGGGTGTCGACTTGCCTACATTGCCCACCCCAAGCTTGGGAAGCGTGCTCGTGCACGCATTGCCAAGGGGCTCAGGCTCTGCCGGCCAAAGGTCAAGGCCAAGGCCAAGGATCAAAACAAGACCCAAGCTGCAGCTCCAGCTTCAGTTCCAGCTCAGTCTCCCAAAGGTGCCCAGGCCCCTACAAAGGCTTCAGAGTAGATATCTCTGTCTGCCAACGTGAGGACAGAAGGACTGGTGTGACCCCCCGGGGCTGCCATCTGCGTGAGGCTGGGGTCCTCCTGTGCTATTTGTACAAATAAACCTGAGGGAGGAAAAAAAAAAAAAGCTAATCATCACTGGCCATTAGAGAAATGCAAATTAAAGCCACATTGAGATACCATCTCACACCTGTTAGAATGGCGATCATTAAAAAATCAGGAGACAACAGATGCTGGAGAGGATGTAGAGAAATAGGAATGCTTTTACACTGTTAATAGGAGGGTAAATTAGTTCAACCATTGTGGAAGACAATGTGGCAATTCCTCAAGGACCTAGAAATAAAAATTCCATTTGACCCAGCAATCCCATTACTGGGTAATTGATGGTATCTCAGCAATTCCATTACTGGGTCAAATGGTATTCCATTATATATCCAAAGGATTATAAAACATTCTATTATAAACACACATGCACACATATGTTTACTGCAGCACTGTTTACAATAGCAAAGACTTGGAACCAACCCAAATGCCCATCAAGGATAGACTGGATCAAGAAAATGTGGCATAGGCCGGGCGCGGTGGCTCAAGCCTGTAATCCCAGCACTTTGGGAGGCCGAGGTGGGTGGATCACGAGGTCGAAAGATCGAGACCATCCTGGTCAACATGGTGAAACCCCGTCTCTACTAAAAATACAAAAAACTAGCTGGGCGTGGTGGTGCATGCCTGTAATCCCAGCTACTTAGGAGGCTGAGGCAGGAGAATTGCCTGAACCCAGGAGGCGGAGGTTGCGGTGAGCCGAGATCGCGCCATTGCACTCCAGCCTGGGTAACAAGAGCGAAACTCCATCTCAAAAAAAAAAAAAAAAAAAAAAAGAAAGAAAATGTGGCATATATACACCATAGAATACTATGCAGCCATAAAATTTATGAGTCATATTCTTTGCAGGGACATGGATGAAGCTGGAAACCATCATTCTCAGCAAACTGAGACAATAATAGAAAACTAAACACCATATCTGCACTCATAAGTGGATGTTAAACAATGAGAACACATAGACACAGCAAGGGGAACATCACACACTAGGGCCTTTTGAGGGGTAGAGGGGCTAGGGGAGGAACAGCAAGGGGTTGGGGAATTGGGGAGGGATAACATTAGGAGAAATACCTAATGTAGATGATGAGGGAGGGAAGCAGCAAACCACCATGGCACATGTATACCTACGTAACAAATCTGCATGATCTGCACATGTACCCCAAAACGTAATAAAAAACGAAAATTTTAAACCACTATTACCTTGTTCAAATAATCTGTGCCATACACACACACAATATTTTAGTTATGATATATATATATAGTTGCTTTGATCTAAATTTTCCCAAGGTCTCTGAAATTAGCCTTGCTGTTTCAAACATGTGATTCTCTACCCAGGGCCTATGATAACCCCAAATTTCTTTGCCTCTGAGGTCAGTATTTCAACGATGCAGCTCTTCATTCACAATCTTTTTGTTTTCCAGCTGGTTAAGATGATCCCACAACTTTTCTTCAAAAGTTGGTATACCTACCATCTAGCCCTCCACCTTCTCCCTAACCACTGGGATATCTCTCTACTTTCTCCTATCAATTTCTTCCTTCCTGTCTTATCTTCCCTCCCTCTCTAGCTTTGATTTCATTTTCATTATTTTAAGTAATATTTTACAAATATCCTATACTCTCTTGCCCCTCTGCCTCTAAATACCACCTCTCTGGCAAAATCTACAACTTAGATGAACCCAACTACCATTTTCTTCAAAAGTGTACCTGGGCATTTAAGGGATGCTGGGAAAATCTCACAGCTGGGCCAGTTGGTGGCACTGTAAATTATATTGAAGGCCAATCTCAACCAAATCCTCAACTTGACTTCATAACCTCATCACATGGCTACACACAATCCCTGCCCACTTGCACGCCTGTCTCAAATGTTCTCTCTTCTCCTCTCACCAGTAACTCCATCAAATCCCTCCCTTTCTCTCAGCAAACAATGCAAGGTCACAGGGGAAACAGGAATTTTCAGATACAGAGGCCACTGATGTGCTGATGAATCCCTAATTCAAACCTCCAACCCTGGCCTCCATGTAAGCTCCTACCCCAAAATCAAACTCTTCATAATCCCCCTTAAAAAAATCATCATCCTCTTTCAGTACCCTATCTCAATGACTGGCACCGCAATCAATTTCATTGGAGACAGCAGACATTTTCAAGCCATCTTTTTTACGTCCTTCCCCCTCAGCCTGCAAATTCATTTCCTCACCAACTCCTGGATTTTGCTTCCTCTTTACATGTCAAATCAATCCACATCTTTCCATCTGTATTTCCATCCCTGAATTGTCATCCCTAAGCTATTACCTTGCCTTGCCTAGACTCTTGTTTGATCAGCAACCACTACCTACAATGCAAGTTGCTTGTGGACAGGGACTTTCACAGTCAATCATTCAAAATACAAAAGGCCTGGAAGAAACAAGATTTGCTGGATTGGCCATTGTAAAGGAGCATATTTATTCAACAGATAATTTTTGTATTTCTACTCCAATCTAGACATTATATTAGGTAATAAAGAAAAGATGATCTAAGAGCTCCTCCTGGAAAAAAACTCATCATCTACAAGATAGTGGGAGCACTTAGTCAACAACAATAATACAAGAAAGAATACAAACATTGTGTAAGCAAAATGCTGGGGCAGGGAGGATAGCAACAACAAAGAAATATAGAGAAAGAATAAATCCCAGACGAATGGATGCTTAAGAAAAACTTAACAAAGGAGATGATATCGACACATGAAGACAGGGTATATGGGCAATAAACACATTATAGGAGAAGGTGAGTTTCTTAGCAAAGAAGTAAAACCCAGAAAGTACAGGGGAAAACATTCAACCTGGTGATCATGGACTAATGAGGAAGTTAGAATGGAAGAGTTGTTGGAACTCCACTGGGATAAATTCAGTGGGGCATGGGAAAAACTTCAGAGGGTTTCTCTATTTAAGTGGCTTTGCTTTTGGTGTAATTTACATTTTGAGTGACTTAGCTAAAATGAGGGGATGCTTTAGGTCTATGCCACTCCATGCAGACTTGGGAATGAATTAAGAAGAGCCCTGTTGATGAGATCTATGCCCTTGGTACTTGGATTGGTCTGTTCTCACATGGCTATAAAGGAATACCTGAGATTGGGCAATTTATAAAGAAAAGAGGTTTAATTGGCTCATGATTCCACTGGCTGTACCGGAGGCATGAGGCTGGCATCTGCTCAGCTTCTGGGAGGCCCCAGGAAATTTATAATTATGGCAGAAGGTGAACGGGAAGCACACATATTACATGGCCAGAGCAGGAGCAAGAGAAAAGGAAGGGGCGGTGCTATGCACTTTTAAATGACCAGATCTCACAAGAACTCACTCACTATTGTGAAGATAGCACCAAGGGGGAAATCTGTGTTCATGATCCAATCACCTCCTACCAGGGCCCACCTCCAACATCGGGGTTTACAATTCAACATGAGATGTGGGTGATAACACAGATCCAAACCATATCAGTACTCCATAGTTCCTCACAGTGGATGTAAAGAGGAGATGTGCCTGCAACTTCATTCTTATCTTCACAGTATTTAGATTGGCACCTAAGAATCCAACTGCAGTGCCTAACACCAACATTGCCCACTCCTTCACATAGTAACTGTGACTGGCCTGTTCTATTACTCTTTCTCAGAGGGAAGAAAACACATTAAACTTCTCTGTCAAAGAAGCCACAGGCACATGAACTTGTATAGTTTCCTGAGTTATTCACAATCAGAGCTAAAGAGATATCCACACAAGGTCAGGACAGAAGAGAGTAGCATTTAAGCTGCACAGGTGGTATTTCTTATTCTTTTCATCCCTGGAGCAAAAGAAGCAGAATGCAAAGAGGCAAATTATGGCACAGTGTGAGGGGAGGGGTGGGGCATGGGAAGTAACTAGAAAGCAATATGCCACCACATCGTCTCCCTCACTGCTGGCAGACATCACCAGCCAATCAAAATGTCTTTTCCCACAGAGCAATGGCCTTGAACCATTTATGAACTTACCACTCCAGGAAAATACTGCCAATCAGTCAAAGTTGGCCCACAAGAACAAATTTTTTTGCCATTCTTAGAATAACAGAAAGAAAATTACAATCAGTACATCTGTGTTCAAGCCCATCAAGACTGTTACTAGCTATGTGGCCATGGGCAGTCTCAATTCTCTAAGTCACAACTTTTCCGCAGCTTTGAATGGAGATAACAACTTTGCCCTCACAATCTGCCAGAGTTGTGGCAAAAGTCAACTGTGACAATGCATGGAAGAATGCTTTGAAAACAGCAGGGCTCTATAGAGGTTAGATGTTCTCCAGATGGGAGGCATTACTACTTGTCAGTTCCAGAATATTCCCTGTGCCCTGACCAGAGCACATTCCTTAGCCCTCGTTAGCTGCCTGCAGGATCACATGTGAAAAGAAGCCAGCAGGAGGAATTCAGCAACTCTCTGCTGTCCTTTGCATCTTTTCATCTGTTCTTCCTCATCCAAAGCAGACAGCATGTGGACCAGCCAAACTGCCATCTTTAGTACAATTCCCCGGGTAGCCCAGAATGGCCCGTGTCCAAGGAACTGAACTTGAACTCAGCTGACTGGCTGAGGCCAGTCAGGGCTTAAGGGTTTATAACAAATGCAGAATGAAACCACAGCTGTAGCTAAAGAAAACAATTTAAAGCAGATTAAACAATTAGCTTTTGAATAATAATTTCATATGAATTTATTTTGCATTTTGTGATGGTGCAAGGTGCTCTGTGCAGATAGGACTTTCCTAAATTAATAAGGCATGGGGATTATTTAAAAAGAACAGTTTGACTGGAGATTCTGGAGTTTTCTTCAGCAGACTAAAGTTAGATGCCAGTGAAGCCAAAAGTTGGAATGATTATGTGCTTGCAGAGAAAGCCACAGCATGAAGAAAGCTGCCAGAGTATCCAAAGAGCAGCACCAAGACCATAGGAGCCCTGTTCATGTTCCCAGCATGGGCAGTGCATAGCTTTTTGCCATTTTTATTCTGAGATGTGGAGAATGAATTATAGGGGCAAGTGTGGAGGCAGACAGACTTAGAAGCTTATTGGAACAATGCAGATAAAGATGATTGCAGTGCAGGAGAAAAGGGAACTGAATCAGGGAGAATTAACCAGACTTATTAATGGATCAGATGGAGGAGATGAATGAAAAGAATGAATTGAGAATGGCTCTAATGTTTTTGGCTTGAATAACTGGAAGGATAGGGGTGGCATTTGCTGAAATGGGGAAAAAACAGAAGAGATATGGCTGAGAATTCAGTTTTATCTTGAGCATTGAGAAGGTTTTTCCTCCTGGCATCAAATACATAGTCTTTTCCAACACCTGCAAGATGTCCTATAATTCAATTCGATTCAATTCAGACACTACTCAGAGTTAGCTTTAGACTCCACAAATTTAAGGGTTCAATTCCAAGAAACTGCCCTCACTTCAGATGCCAGCCACAAGAATCACAAGAATTTGCTAGAATGGTTCACAGAACTCAGGAAGCCACTTTATTTATGTTTATGAGATTATCATAAAGGATACAAACAGCCAGGTGGCACACAGGGCGAGGTCTAAAAGGGTCCTAACAAAAGGATCTTCTGTAATTGGGGTATATCACTCTCCTGGCACACGGATGTGTTCGCCCATTCAGAAGCTCTATGAACTCTGTTGTTTAGGGGATTTTATGGAATTTTAATTATGTTTTCATGATTGATTAAACATTAGTCACGGGTAATTGACTCAGTCCCTACCCCTATCACTTCCCTAGAGGTTGGGTGCATGCAAAAACGTTTCAAGCTTCTAATCAAGGGTTGGTCTTTCTGGTGACCAGACCCAATCCCGAAACTATCCAGGGGCTTGCCGATAGTCACCTCATTAATACAAAAGATGCTCTATAACCCTTATTATGCAGGAGCTCTGGGTTCTAGGAGCTCTGTGCCAGAAACCAAAGACAAAGACTAAGTATATTTCTATGATACCACAGGGATATAAGTTTCAGATGCTGTCTCTATGAACATACATGAACCCGGGGCTCTGGGAGAAATCAGAGGCCAGATTCAAATTCTATCTCTGCTGCTTATTAGCATCTGTAACTATTCATAGGTATTTCTCCACATCTTAGCTGCTTAATCTCTAAAATGCAAATATAACCAGCTTGCAGTGTTCTATAAAAATAAGAAAGAGAGCATGTAAAGCTACCATTCATTCAACAAATGTGTATTGAGCCTCTACTATATGCCAGGAACTATTCTAGGGGCAGGAAATAGAACATGGAACGAAACAAAACAAAGCCCAACCGTCATAAATTTACATGCCACTGGAGATTGACAATACATAAATAAATAAGAAAGTATGCACCATGAAGTTGTTGGTAAGTGCTATAGAAAAAATGGGGGTAAGAGGAATGTCATCATCACAAATAGAATGGCCTAACTGAGAAAAGGACAGGTGAGCAGACACATGAGCAGGTGAGGGAGAGAGCCATGAAAACATCTGTAGAAGAGCATCCAGGCAATGAGAAAAGCAAGTACAAAGAGCCCTGAGGTGGAGGTCAGTGAGGCCAGAGGTGGCCCATTGAGAAGGGATGTTCCCTGCTCAGAATTTCAATAGTGTTCATTATCAGGATGACCCATTTGACATACATCCTAGGCTACTGCTTTCCAGAGGTATATTGTTGTAACCCCACAATAGCATTATAATCATTTACCTGCTCTTTAATTAGTTAAAGAAGAGCCCAGAATATTTTTGTACTGCCATTCCTTTCCTCAGCCCAGTGCCTTAGACATGGAATAGTAATTGTCATCTGGAACCTGACCAAACACACATATACACAAACAAGCAAATTGTCGACTCATCCTACTTACTGAATTATTAGTCTCTTCACTTAAGTTTCCTCATGAACACCAGAAACTAAGTTATTTTGAATTTATTTGCATTAAGTAATATTCACTCTTGGGAATTCACTTTTAACATGACCTTCTCCACCAACCCTGGCTTTCCTGAAATTCCTTCAACAAGGACAACTGCTTATATTAGCTGCATCAACAGCTAACCTAAGCCTGGAAAGAATGAACCTAAGTCTCACACACCTGAATGCTTTAGCATGCAGTATACTTTATTTGCAACACACTTCACTGCTGAGCATAAACATCTGCTGTTTCAAGAACCATAATCTGAGGAGCAAGCTTCTAGAGAACTAGAAATGCATTTGGAGAAAGTTAAAATAATAACCAGTTGAGATATTCTCAGGAAGAGCAACACCAAGGCAAATAACCATCAGATTCACCAAGGTTGAAATGAAGGAAAAAATGATAAGGGCAGCCAGAGAGAAAAGTCAGGTCACCCACAGAGAAAAGCCAATCAGACTCACAGCAGATGACCCTACAAGCCAGAAGACAGCGAGGGCCAATATTCAACATCCTTAAAGAAAAGAATTTTCAACCCAGAATTTCATATCCAGCCAAACTAAGCTTCATAAGTGAAGGAGAAAGAAAATCCTTTACAGACAAGTAATTACTGAGAGATTTTTGTCACCATCAGACCTGCCCTACAAGAGCTTCTGAAAGAAACACTAATCACAGAAAGGAACAAGTATCAGTCACTGCAAAAGCAAACCAGTTGGCAAAGACCAAAAATGCAATGAAGAAAATGAGTCAACGGGAAAGAAAACCAGCCAGTAACAAAATGGCAGGATCAAATTCACACATAACAATATTAACATTGAATGTAAATGATGTAAATGTCCCAATCGAAAGACACAGACTGGCAAACTGGATAAAAAGTCAAGACCCATTGGTGTGCTGTATTCAAGAAACCCATCTCACATACAAATACACACATAGATTAAAAATAAAGGGATAGAAGAAGATTTACCAAGCAAATGGAGAACAAAAAAAAGCAGGGGTTGCAATCCTAGTCTCTGATAAAATGGACTTCAAACCAACAAAGATCAAAAGAGACAAGGACACTACATAATGGTAAAAGGATCAATTCAACAGGGTAACTATCCTAACTATATACACCCCCAACACAGGAGCACCCAGACATATAAAGCAAGTTCTTAACAACCTAAACAAAATTTAGACTCCACACAATAATAGTGGGAGACTTCAACACTCCACAGTCAATATTAGACAGATCAACAAGACAGAAAATTAATAAGGATGTGCAGGACTAGAATGCAGAGCTGAACTAAGTGGACCTAACAGACATATACAGAACGCTCCACCCCAAATCCACAGAATATACATTTTTCTCAGCACCACATTGCACTTACTCTAAAACTGACCACATCATTGGAAGCAAATCACTCCTCAGCAAATGCAAAAGAACGGAAATCATAACAAACAGTCTATCAGACCACAGCACAATCAGACTAGAACCCAGGATTAAGAAACACACTGAATCCCACACAACCACTTAGAAACTGAACAACTTACTTCTGAGCGTTGACGGGATAAACAATGAAATGAAGGCAGAAATAAAGATGTTCTTTGAAACCAATCAGAATGAAGACACAACTTACCAGAATCTCTGGGACACCGTCAAGCAGTGTCGAGAGGAAAATTTATAGCAATAAATGCCCACATGAGAAACAAGAAAAGATCTAAAACTGACACCTTATCATCGAAATTGAAAGAGCTAGAGAAAGAAGAAAAAAACTCAAAAGCTAGCAGAAGACAAGAAATAACTAAGATCAGAGCAGAACTGAAGGAGATAGAGACACAAAAACCCTTCAAAAAAATCAATAAATCCAGAAGCTGGTTTTTTTAAAAGATCAACAAAATAGACAGACCCATAGCCAGGTTAATAGAAAAGGGAGAAAAATCAAATAGATGCAATAAAAATGATAAAGGGGATATCACCACTGATCCCACAGAAATACAAACTACCATCAGAAATTACTACAAACAGCTCTATGCACATAAATCAGTAAACCAGGAAGAAATGGACAAATTCCTAGTCACTTGTACTCTACCAAGACTAAACCAGGAGGAAGCTGGAACCCTGAATAGACCAATAACAAGGGCTGAAGTAGAGGCAGCAATCAATAGCGTACCAACCAAAAAAAAGTCCAGGTCTGGACAGGTTCACAGCCAAATTCTACCAGACATACAAAGAGGAGCTGGTTCCATTCCTTCTGAAACTGTATCAAACAATACAAAGGGAGGGAATCCTCCCTAACTCATTTTATGAGACCAACATCATCCTGATACCAAAACCAGGCAGAGACTCAACTAAAAAAGAAAACTTCAGGACAATATCCATGATGAACATTGAAGCAAAAATCTTCGATAAAATACTGGAAAACCCTGTAATCCCAGCACTTTGGGAGGCTGAGGCAGGCAGATCATGAGGTCAAGAGATCAAGACCATCCTGGCCAACATGGTGAAACCCCATCTCTACTAAAAATACAAAAAAATTAGCTGGACGTGGTGGTGCGCAACTGTAGTCACAGCTACTCAGGAGGTCGAGGCAGGAGAATTGCTTGAACCCGGGGAGGCAGAGGTTGTAGTGAGCCGAGGTCATGCCACTGCACTCCAGCCTGGTGCCTGGTGATGGAATAAGACTCTGTCTCAAAAAAGAAAAAGAAAATACTGGCAAACCGATTACAACAGCACATCAAGAAGCTTATCCATCATGATCAGGTAGGCTTCATCCCAGGAATGCAAGGCTGGTTCAACATACCAAATCCATAAACATAATCCATCACATAAACAGAACCAAAGAGAAAAACCACATGATTATCTCAATAGATGCAGAGAAGGCCTCTGACAAAATTCAGCAGCTTTTCATGCTAAAATCTCTCAATAAACTAGGAATGCACAGAATGTATCATAAAAATTATAAAAGCTATATATGACAAACCTACAGCCAGTATCATACTGAACAGGAAAAAGCTGGAAGAATTCCCTTTGAAATCAGGCAGTAGACAAAGATGCCCTCTCTCACCACTCCTATTCAATATAGTATTGGAAGTTCTAGCCCGAGCACTCAGGCAAGAAAAAGAAATAAAGGGTATTCAATTAGGAAAGGAGGAAGTCAGATTGTCTCTATTTGCAGATGACATGATCGTATATCTAGATGACCCCACTGTCTCAGCTCAAAATCTTCTCAAACTGATAAGCAACTTCAACAAAGTCTCAGGATACAAAATCAATGTGCAGAAATCACAAGCATTCCTATACACCAATAACAGATGAACAGAGAGCCAAATCAAGAGCAAACTCCCATTCACAATTGCTACAAAGAGAATAAGATACCTAGGAATACAACTAACAAAGAATGTAAAGGACTTCTTCAAGGAGAACTACAAACCACTGCTCAAAGAAATAAGAGAAGACACAAACAGATGGAAAAACATTCCATGCTCATGGTTAGGAAGAATTAATATCGTCAAAATGGCCATACTGCCCAAAGTAATCTATAAATTCAACACTATCCCCAACAAGCTACCAATTACCCTCTTCACAGAACTGGAAAAAAACACCTGAAACTTCATATGGAATCAAAAGAGAGTTCTCACAGCCAAGATAATCTTAAGCAAAAAGAACAAAGCCAGAGGCATCACACTGCCAGACGTCAAACTATACTACAAGGCTACAGTAATCAAAACAGCATGGTACTGGTATGAAAACAGAGACATAGACCAATAAAACAGAACTAGGCCCCCAGAAGCAACACTACACATCTACAACCATCTGATCTTTGACCAACCTGACAAAAACAAGCAATGGGGAAAGGACTCCATGTTTCATAAATGGTGTTAGGAAAACTGGCTAGCAATGTGCACAAAGCAGAAACTGGACCCCTACCTGTCACCTTACACTAAAATTAACTCCAGATGTATTAAATATTTAAACATAAAACCAAACACCTTAAAAACACTAGAAGAAAACATAAGCAAAACCACCCAGGAACTAGGCATAGGCAAGAACTTCATGACTAAAACACCAAAAGCAATGGCAATAAAAGCCAAGATAGACAACTAGGGTCTAATTAAAATTCAGAGCTTTTGTACAGCAAAAGAAACCACCATTAGAGAAAACCAGCAACCCACAGAATGGGAAAAAAAATTTTGCAATCTACCCATCTGACAAAGGGTTAATATCTAGAATCTACAAAGAACTAAAACAGATTTACAAGAAAAAAACAAACAACCCCATTCAAAAGTAGGCAAAGGATATGAACAAACAGTTTTCAAAAGAAGACATATATGAGGCCAACAAGCATATGAAAAAATGTTCATCATCACTGGTCATTAGAGAAATGAAAATCAAAACCACATTGAGATACCATCTCATGCCAGTTAGAATGGCCATCAGTAAAAAATCTGGAGACAACAGATGCTGGAGAGGATGTGGAGAAATAGGAACACCTTACACAGTTAGTGGGAGTGTAAATTAGTTCAACCATTGTGGAAGACAGTGTGGTGATTTCTCAAGGATCTAGAAATAGAAATTTCATTTGACCCAGCAATCCCATTACTGGGTATATATATAAAGAACTATAAATCATTCTATTATAAAGACACATGCACCTGTATGTTCATTGCAGCCCTGTGTACAATAGCAAAGACCTGGAACCAACCCAAATGCCTACCAATGATAGACTGGACAAAGAAAATGTGGTACATATACACCACGGAATATTATGCAGCCACAAAAAACGATGAGTTCATGTCCCTTGTAGGGACTTGGATGAATCTGAAAACCATCATTCTCAGCAAACTGACACAAGAACAGAAAGCCAAACACCATATGTTCTCACTCATAGGTGGATGTTGAACAGTGAGAACACATGGACTCAGGGAGAGGATCATCACACACTGGGGGCAGTTGGGGGGGGGTAGAGGAGAGACAGCAGGGGGTGGGGAGGGTGGGGAGGGATAATATGGGGAGAAATGCCAGATACAGTATGCACCTGAAGTAAAATAAAAATAAAATAAATAAAACCAGTCTTCAAAATATTTTGTGAGCAAAGAATAGGCACTCCAGTGACAATAGTCACTACCATTTATTGAGCACTTATTAATGCTTTACTTACTGCAGCTAATTAACGTAAATTTTCACCATACTCTTGCACGGTAGATATTTGCCCCATGTTACAGAGGAAGAAATGACATCTCAGAGGTTAAGAAATGCCAGCCTCAGAGAAGTTTAGTCACTGGCCCAAAGTCAAGCTACTGAAGGGTAAAACTAAGATTTCAACCCAGATCAACCAATATTGAAAACAACATATAAAATGTATATGCAACAAAGATTCAAAAAGGGATCTCATTCTAAAACTCAAGCGAAGTTCTTTTTGCAGAAATTAAAGGCTTGTCCTTACTGGTAATCATGAAAAGCTAGAGCTGAGTACCTGGTCTGATGGAGACCAATGCCCAGGATGGGAAGGAGGGACATGCTGAGAGCCTGGCCCCCTTCCACAGGAGTGAACTGACAGACAAGTTGGACTTTGGGGCAAAGCACTGGAGTTTTTCCCTGCAAATTAGCCATGTGTGCTTGATGCTGACGACTGAGAGCAATTATACTGCTCACAGCAGATGGGAGCATATGGTGCCAACCACAATAAATCAATGTGTCACAGCAGCCACACTCTCAGATACAATTTAGAAAATGTTGCCAAACAGTGATTACGATATTAGCAGAGGGATGCGGCCAGCAATTAACATCTTTCAGTCAATCACTTATAGCACTTCCAATGGCCATTGCCATGGCTTCAATTTATAGACGGAGAAACAGAAGTACAAAGCAGTTTGCCTCAATTTACAGCGTAAGTCATTGACAGAATTTGTGGGGTTTTGAGAGACCCTAATAAGTAGACTCCCTCTTCTGCCTGGGTCTTGAACCAAATAAAGAAATAAAATGGCAGAGGCAGAGATGGAGCACAAAATACCATCTTTATTATAGATAAAGCTAGGTTGGAAGACAAATGGCCAGGATGAATCCCTTATAATTGACTTGAAGGGGCCACCTGAAGGGAAGCTAAAGCTCCCGGGGTCATTGGCCCCATGGCCTGGATGGATGAGAAAGGAGAAATCCCCTGCTCTCAAGACCTTGATTAGATAAATTAACTCCCCAGTTGAAAAACATGGTTCAAACAAAGGCCGTTGCCAGTCAAACAGGTAACTCACTTTATCTGCTTAAGGAGTTTGTCTATTTACGGGTGTTTCTCTCTTTGTGATGTTTCTGATCATGGTCTTTGATCCAATTATATTGCTATAACTGGGAGATGAGCTTCCACTAAAGGGAATGAATATTGTAATATCACTGCTAATCATCCCAAGAAGAGGTTGACCCTGGCAGGAAATTAGGATTCAGGAAGACAAGTTCTAGATTGAGATGAAGGTAAAATCTCTTCTCTCTCAGGCAAAGATAGTATCCAAACAGAAGATCCTGTCCCAGAGTATTAGTCCATTCTCATGCTGCTATAAGGACATATCAAAGACTGTGTAATTTATAAAGAAAAGAGGTTTAATTGACCCAGAGTTCTGCGGGGCTGGGGAGGCTTCAAGTAACTTACAATCCTGGTAGAAGGAGAAGCAAAAATGTCCTTCACAAGGCAGCAGGAGAGAGAAGAATGAAAGCTGAGTGAAAGGGGAAGCCCCTTATAAAACCATCAGATATCATGAGCACTTACCCACTATGATGAGAATAGCAGCATGGGAGTAAGTGTTCCCATGATTCAATTACCTCCCACTGGGTCCCTCCCAACATACATGGGGATTTTGGGAACTATAATTCAAGATGAGATTCAGGTGGGGACAGAGCAACCCATATAATTCTGCCCCTGGCCCCTCCCAAATCTCATGTCCTCGCATTTCAACACATAATCATGCCTTTCCCAAAGTCCCCCGAAGTCTTATTCCAGCATTAACCCCAAAGTCCAAATCCAAAGTCTTATCTGAGACAAAGCAAGTCCATTGTGCCTATGAGCCTGAAAAATGAAAAGCAAGTTAGTTGCTTCCTATATACAATGGGGTAAATATATACAGGCATTGGGTAAATACACCCACTCTGAATGGGAGAAATTGCCCAAAACAAAGGGGCCAGTAGCCCCATGCAAGTCCGAAATCCAATATGGCAGTCATTAAACCTTAAATCTCCAAAATGATCTCCTTTGACTCCGTATCTCACATCCAGGAGACACAGATGCAAGAGGTGGGCTCCCACTCCTTAGGCAGCTCCATCCCTGTAGCATTGCAAGGTACAGACCTTTTCCATGCTGCTTTCACAGGCTGGTGTTGAGTGTCTGTGGCTTTTCCAGGGACGTGGTGCAAGCCATCAGTGGATCTACCATTATGGGGTCTGGAGAATGGTTGCCCGCTTCTCACAGCTCCACTAGGCAGTGCTCCAGCAGTGACTCTGTGGATGTTCCATCCCCACATTTCCCTTTTGCACTGCCCTGGCAGAGGTCCTCTATGACGGCTCTACTCCTGCAGCCAACTTCTGCCTAGACATCCAGGCATTTCCATACATCCTCTGAAATCTAGGAAGAGGTTGCCAACACTGAATTCTTGTCTTCTGTGCACCCCAAGGACCAACACCACATGGAAGCTGCCAAGGCTTGGGGCTTGCACCCTCTGAAGCAATGGCCCAAGCTACACCTTTGGCCCCTTTTAGCCACAGGTGGAGCTGAAGCAGCTGGGACACAGGTCACCATGTCCTGAGGCTGCATAGAGCAAGCGGGCCCTGGGCCCAGGCCACAAAACCATTTTTCGCTCCTCAGTCTCTCAGCCTGTAATGGGAGGGGCTTCTGTGAAGCTCTCTGTCATGCCCTGCAGATATTTTCCCCCTTGTGTTGGTACTCAACATTCAGCTTCTTGTTACTTATGCAGATTTCTACAGAGGGTTAAATTTTCCTCTCAGAAAATGGGTTTTTATTTTGTATTGCATCATCAGGCTGCAAATTTTCCAAACTCTTATGCTTTGCTTCCTCTTGAATGCTTTGCCACTTAGAAATTTCTTCTACCAGGAGCCCTAAAAAATCTCTCTCAAGTTCAAAGTCCCACAGATTTCTGGGGCAGGGGCAAAATGCCACAAGTCTCTTTGCATAGCAAGAATGATCTTTACTCCAATTCCCAAAAAGTTCCCCATCTCCATTCAAGACCACTTCAGCCTGGACTTCATTGTCCATATCACTATTGGCATTTTGGGCAAAGCCATTCAATAAGTCTCTAGCAAGTTCCAAACTTTCCCACGTTTTACTGTCTTCTTCTGAGCTCTCCAAACTGTTCCAACCTCTGCCTGTTATCCAGTTCCAAAGTCATTTCCAAATCTTCAGGTATATTTACAGCAGCACCAACTCTCTGTGGTACCAATTTGCTATATTAGTTCATTTTCATGCAGCTCTGAAGAAATACCCAAGCCTGGGTAATTTATACAGGAAAGAGTTTTAACTGACATACAGTTCTGCATGGCTGAGGAGGCCTCAAGAAACTTACAATCATGGAGGAAGGGGAAGCAAACACGTCCTTCTTCACAAGTCACCGGGAGAGAGAAGAATGAGAGCTAAACGAAGGGGCAAGCCCCTTATAAAACCATCAGATCTGATGAGAACTCACTCGATATCACAAGAATAGCAGCAAGGGGAGTAACCACCCCCATGATTCAATTATCTCCCACTAGGTCCCTCCAACACACGTAAGGATTATGAGAACTACAATTCAATATGACCTTTGGGTGGGGACACAGCCAAACCATATCACCCAGAAATGATAAAAAAGAAAGTTTACATAATTTCCCCTGCTTACTCTTTAGACTCGTATTTCCAGGGCCCTATCAATGCTGTCTGGTCTGACTGTTTGTCAATGCTGTCTCAGTAATTAAGCAAGAATAGTAAACAAAAATCTCACCGACAGTTGGACACCACAAAAGCTATTACAGCACTTAACAGATACCATCAGCCTGAATGTCAAATACAGCTGCACGAAGTCCACAGGCCAAGCCTCATTAACTCTGAGCATCATCTTCTCTCTTTAGCCCTTGACCTGCAGCCTGTTGCCAAGTCCCCTACTAAGAGAATTCCAGAGTTCCTTTAAGGAAAAAGAAAAATCTTATGCCCCACTTCCAACCAAAATACTCCTCTATTCCACTCAGCTGAAGATAACTTTCACAGTTTACTGCAGACATGTACTTTAAACAGAAGCAGTTGAGCTTCTGGTTGCATTAAACCTTTATTCTCCAGGATCATGTCTTGTCTTTATCTTTAAATAACCAGAAGGCCTACTGAAGTGTTGGTTTGTTGTTATAGGAGTAATCTGCCCTCAAAAGTCAAGTCAGACTTCCATCTCTAGGAAAACAAAAAGGGTGCTGGCAATTTTTAAATAGCTATTGCTAATCTGTATCCAAGCATTTGCTTTTAGCTCCCAAGGTTTCAAAGAATATTAATGATTCCATCTAATTCCATTACAAAAGTCCTAGTCCTATCTGAAAGTAAAGTACAGACACAGACATTTTTCTGTTTCCCTCTGACCTTAATAGAATGATTATGTTTTTGGAGCACTCTCTGTCAACATATTTGTATGCCAGGAAGATAATAAACTCTGTCAGTAACAGCACCTCACAGACTCCAACAGAGAGTTTCATTTTGGAGAATATATAAGGTCTGCAATACACAGATCTTACTGAGACAAAGTGGAATTTTGAGAGGTGAATATTTTCATAGCTGAATTGTGTTTTAGTCTGTTCAGGCTGCTATACCAGTCATTGTAATTTATAAACAGTGAAAGTTTATTGCTCACAGTTCTAGAGGCTTGGAAGTTCAAAATCAAAATGCCAGCAGATTCTGCAGAGGGCATATTCCTCACAGATGGCACCTTCTATTTGCCTTTGTATAGCAGAAGGGGTGAACAAGTTCCCATGAGCCCCTTTTATAAGGGCACTAACCTCATTCATGATGATTCTGCCCTCATGAGTTAATTACCTCCTGAAGATCCACTTCTTACTAAAGTTGCATTGAAGTTTTCAACATATGAACATGGGGAGGAACGCAAACATCCAGAACATAGCATTCCACCCTTGGCCTCCAAAATCCATATCCTTCTCACATGCAAATTCATATCCTTCTTATAGGAAAAATATATGTATTCCATCCCAATGGCCCCCAAAGTCTTAACTGGTTCCAGCATTACTTTTAAAATCCAGCATTAACTTTAAAGTCCAAAGTCTCATCTAAATGTCATCTAAATTAGATTTGGGTGAGATTCAAGGTATGATTCATCCTGAGACAAATTTCCCTCCAGCTGTGAATCTGCAAAATCAAAAGTCATATTCTTACAAAATACAATGGTGGGACAGGCACAGGATAGACATTCCCATTCCAAAAGACAGAAATAGGAAGGAAGAAAGGGGTGACTCATCCCAAGCAAGTTCAAAACCCAACAGAACAAACAACCTTAAACCTTAAAGATGCCCCCCTTCCAGACACACTGGGGAAAAGGTTGGGTCTCCAAGGCTCTGGGCGACCCCACACCTCATGGTTTAGCTGGGCACAGCACACACCACAACTTTCCCAGGTTGGAGTCTCCTGCCTGCAGTTCTTCCAGACTGCAGTAGCACCCCAGTGGTTCTACCATTCTGGGGTCTCAGGGATGGCCCCACTCCCATGGCTTTATGAGCTACTGCCATAGTAGGGTCTTTCTGCAACATCTTCCCCTGTGCCATTTCTCTGCCTGGGCCCTTAGTCTCTCCAGAGCATCCTCTGGAATCTAGGTGGAGGTAGCCATGACCCCACAACTCATGCACTCTGGGCATCCATGGAGACGGCACCTCACAAACATCATCAAGGTTTACTGTCTGTGCCCTCAAAGGAGCAGACACTGTGGTGTGTACCATCCTTGGGCCCCACTGGATTCACACCTGGGCTAGCTAAAAAGCACTGTGCCAAAATGCAGGGAACAAAGACTTGAGGCAACACTGTGCTGTGAGGTCCCACAGACATTGGAGGCCCATCTTTTGACATATGTCATGTACCACATGACATTTCAGTCAGTGACAAACTATACACAATGGTGGTCCCATAAGATGATAATACTATATTTTTACTGTACCCTTTCTTTTTTAAATTTTTAATTTTTATGGATACATACATAGTAGGTATATATAGTTATGGAGTATCTATGATATTTTGATGCAACCATATACTGTGTAATAAACACATCAGAGTAACTGGGGTATCCATCAACTCAAGCATTTATCACGTCTCTGTGTTAGGAACATTGTACTTTTTCTATATTTATATATGTTTAGAAACACAAATACTTACTATCATGGTATAACTGCCTACATATTCAGTACAGTAATATGCTGTACAGGACTGTAGCCTAAGAGCAATAGAGTATGCCATATTATTTAGGTGTAGTAGGCTGTACCATCAAGGTTTATGTAAATACACTCTATGATGTTCACACAATGAAAAACTCATCTAGGGATACATTTCTCAGAATGTATCCCTGTCATTAAGTGATGCATCACTGTAGTTGATCTAGTCTGTCCGCCAGCTCCCGGCACTCTTGGCTTTTGATGGGAGTGGCAGCCCAAATGATCTCTCTGAAATGCCCCAGGGGTCATTCTCCCATTGCCTTGATGAATAGCACCTGGCTTGTACTCTTACTAGTCTCTTTATTAAATAGTCACTTGGCCACACTGTTTCATTCTTTCAAAAGAATGAAAAGCATTCTTTTTCATTTCTTAAAACACGGCCAGGTTGACAATTTTCCAAATATTTAATTTCTTTCCTTTTGATTATAAATTTCTTTTTTTTTTTTTTTTTTTTTTTTTTTTTTGAGACGGAGTTTCGCTCTTGTTACCCAGGCTGGAGCGCAATGGCACGATCTCGGCTCACCGCAACCTCCGCCTCCTGGGTTCAGGCAATTCTCCTGCCTCAGCCTCCTGAGTAGCTGGGATTACAGGCACGCGCCACCATGCCCAGCTAATTTTTTGTATTTTTAGTAGAGACGGGGTTTCACCATGTTGACCAGGATGGTCTCGATCTCTTGACCTCGTGATCCACCCGCCTCGGCCTCCCAAAGTGCTGGGATTACAGGCTTGAGCCACTGTGCCCGGCCTTAAATTTCATTTTTAATGTTTCTCTCTTCTCACGTTTTACTTTATTTACATAGACAAGCCATGTCACACCCTCAACATCACTTAGGTATTTCTCCTATCAAATATCCTTTTTTTCTCACTCAGAAGTTCTACCTTCCATAAAGTACTAGAATACAAACTCAATTCAGCCAAATTCTCAGTCACTTTATAAAAAGAGTTGCCTTTCTTCCAATTTTCTCATTTCCATCTGAGACCTCATCAGAATGGCCTTCGCCATCCATATTTCTAGGATTCTGTGCATGATCTCTTAAGTAATCTCTAAGGTGGTGGAGGCTTTCTCTACAGCTCTCTTCTGAGCCCTCGTAAGTATCACCTTAATGCCCTGTTTACTTCAATGTAGGTTTTTTTACAGCATGTAAACGCTAAACTCTTCCAGCCTCTACCCACTACCCAGTTCCAAAGCTGCTTCCATACATGTAGGTATTTGTTACAGCAACACCTCACTTCTTGGTAAAATTTGTCTTAGTCTGTTCAGGCTGCTATAACAAAATACCTTAAGACTGGATAATTTATAAACAACAGAAATTTATTGCTCACAGTTCTGGAGGCTGTCAAAGTCAAGATGCCAGCAGATTCACCGTCAGCTAAGGACCTGTTCCTCATACATGGCAGCTTGTGTCCTCACATAGCAGAAGGGGTGAATAAGCTCCCTTGGGCTCTTTTATAAGGGAATTAACCTCACTCATGAGGGTTTTGCCCTTATGACATAATCACCTCCTAAAGACCCCACCTCTTAATACTATTGCATTGGAGATTAGGTTTCAACATGAATTCTGGAGAGACACAACATTCATCCCATTTCATCCATAGCATCCCTCCATTTTCAACCCTCACCTTTCCCCAAAATAAGAAAAAATTCATGGGAGGATTAACTTATCAGCTTTCCCCTTCTCATTATTTAATCAGCTTTACATGTGTATTTCAAACCTTACCACCTCAAAAGTTCAAGTAATTGTGTCACATCAATGTCTGCTTTCATTTTTCCTTATTCTCTGTTCAAACAAGTGTTAAACGTCTATGGTTATAGAGAGGCTGTACAGAGAAAGCTAATGCTTATTTCATTAGAAAGAACTGAATTTTACATTTGTAGAGTAGAAGCACTGCCTCAAAATACAGTGATCTCTTATTCCTTCTACATTCTCCTTAGCTTACAGTTATCTAAAAATGATATGCATTTGATAAGCAAGGAAGAGTACCATCCTACCAAATTTACTACAAATTTGAAGACTTGTTGTGGTTTTTCACCTTTAATTTTCTTTTCTTTTCTTTTTTGTTTTTTATGAGATGGAGTTTCATTCTTGTTGCCCAGGCTAGAGTGCAATGGTGTGTTCTCAGCTCACCAAAACTTTTGCCTCCCAGGTTCAAACAATTCTCCAGCCTCAGCCTCCAGAGCCGCTGGGATTACAGGCATATTGCCAACATGCTTGGCTAATTTTGTATTTTTAGTGGAGACGGGGTTTATCCCTGTTGGTCAGGCTGGGCTTGAACTCCTAACCTCAGGCGATCCACCCACCTCAGCTTCCCAAAGTGCCAGGATTTTAGGTGTGAGCCACTGACCCTAGCCTTGACCTTTAATATTCAAAATGAAACAGCTCTTTCCTCTTATAAACAAGTCTAATACATGGAAATTGTATTATATAAAAGAAAAATGAATACATATTCATTTTGTAAAATAACTTATCCAGTGAATTTCTTTACTAGCACGTTTCCCCAGTACTTTAAAAAAAGACACAATTTATTTTAAATTTTGATTTTTACACATGGGAGGATAAAGTACAACTGTAGCCATAAAGAAAATTCTTCCACTATGTGCAAGAGTTGATGTGATTAAAAAAAAAAAAAGAAAAAAGAAAATTCTTCCCCACCATTCACCAACACTTCTCTATACATTAATATATTTATTTATATATTCATTCTAATCATGTGCATCTGAATGTATATAGAATATGAGTAACTGCACAAGTATACGGTTGCTATCTGCTATTTGGATAACTGCTGCAACACAACCTATCTTCCATATCACAGTAGAAGAGACTGAGCTGAAATGTCAGTTTTCAGAATAAACACTTAAGTGACCTACTTGGTGAGTTAGGAGTTTTGTATTTCAGGAGCCAAAGGGCTCTGCCCTAACATCACTCCTAGAGAAAACAGTTATGTTGAGTCACAGGCAGAAAGATAAGGAAAACACTTTTAGTTCTCAAATTAAGTTAGTCACTCGTTTTGCAACTGCATTCACGTCTGACAGCCTTGATAGACAAATATTTCAGGAGAAACTTATATAAAGAAAATAAATTGCCATTTGGCACTTTTCATGCCTGGCACCCTCAAGGAGAAGAAGACCCCATCTTTATTCCATAGGCAGCACTTCCTGCTGCTTTGTTCTTTATTTAGTTCTCTTTAAAGTTCAGCAGCATTTTAATTCTTTTTCAAATTCTCCAAAATTCTAAACCACTCCATACGTGACAGAATTTTGAATACATCCGCAGAGTTTCAAAAGTATAAATAAAGTCCTGAACCACCACTGAAAGCAGCAGCCAGTGCCTCTGTCAGGTACCCTTGCCTTTGGGCTCATCTTGGTGTCCTCGGTTAGCACCATCTCCCCCTTCCCCCTGGCTGCAGCCACCTGTTGCCTTCCACATACTTGGGTCCCCTAGTTTCATCTGCTGTGTCTGCCTGCTACAAACTGGTACTGCATCTCCAACCATTGCATTGCATACCCTCATCCACCTTTCCTCGTTCATAACAGAATCCTGACCTTTTTCCCCAAAAAATTCACTCTTGCTCCTCACAGTCACGTTCTTCAGGAAAGCTAACCCCATTCCCAGCTTTCAGGTAGTGGATCTGATTCATGTGAGTAATTCAGTACACAGCACTCTCCCAGTGACCATTAAGTTGATCCAGTCAAACCGAAGGGAAAGATAGTTAGAAAAGAAGTCTTTTCTCACTCTCCCCTCCCTCTTCTGGACATGAATAAGGAAGCGTGAGGCCCAACAAGCCAGGGGTCCAAACATAAAGACACCCTCCCCTTGTGAAATCTCTGCCTTCTGTTATGCGCCTGAGGATGATGAGAGGTAGCACTCCCACTGCCACTTTGTCAGAGAATATTTCTCAGGGCAGGTCTGCCAGGGCTTCCTGCCAAACTTCTCCTGCTCTGACTCAGGTGGCTCAAGAAGCCATCTCAAGCTAAAGACCTGTTTTCAACTCCTCTTTGATTTCTACTCTATGTCTGTAAAGTCCTTTTCAAATCCACGTGGGTTCCTTAAATGCTCCCATAGATCTATGTGAGGAGGAAAAAATTAGCAAGCCAAACAGACCACATCATTCTTTCTTCTATAGCTGCTACATCAAAGGGCTGGTGGATGTAATCATAGTTGCCATTTCCCAGGAGCTGATTATCATAGAGGAAAAGGATTTTATTGAAGGCAAATTTTATATATATATATATATAATATATATATTTTATATATATAATATATATATTTTATATATATAATATATTTTATATATATATATTTATTTTTTATATATTTTTTATATTATTTATATTTTTTATATTTATATATATATAAAATTTGCCTTCAATAAAATCCTTTTCCTCTATGATAATCAGCTCTATAATATACATATATATTTTACCTCTATGATAATATATATATAAAATCCTTTACCTCTATGATAATATATATATAATTTATATATATATATAATTTGCCTTAAATATATATATATTTGCCAGCATATGTATATATGTATGTGTGTACGTATATATATATACATATATATATATACATATATATATATGTATGCCAGCAAGTTTACAAATTTTATGTTTCTAGGAAGCAGCAAATGCCAGGGGCTGGATGTAGATAAGATTATCTGAAACTAAAAGTGCAGCAGGGATAACCTATCTCCTAGTCCATTTCTAAAATTCCATCTACTGATAAAGAACTGTCAGTTGAAGAAAACCTTAGTCTTGTGCCCATGCAAAAGGGAAAGAGAGCCAGTAGTCAGACTGAAACTCAGATCAGAAAGTATCAGCAATATTCCAGGAAGAAAGTTGAGAGAAAAAGAAAATGTCAAACACACACACACACACACACACACACACACAGCAACAGGGAGTAGTCCTGCTGGTCAAAACAGATGCATAGCTCTGAGGTATGATTAATCCTTGCTTCTGTAACCTCAGCAACAGAAAGGCTGTTTTCCACCCAAACCCTGAAGAGCCTGTCAAAATGAGTTAGACTGGATCTCCTGATCCCATTCTCCTGTTGTGATACAGTTGAGAAAAGTGACATGCCACAAATGCAAAGTGCTCAGGACACTGACAAGAGCCCTTCATACGTGGTAGCTTCTGTCCCTGCTCGGTGGCAGTTACAGGCAAACATTTTCCTATTTCTAGAAATGCTTCTTACACAGAAGGTGAAATCCATCCTTCTCAACAATCATGACCCTAAGAAAATGAGCCTGAGCTGTCAGATCTGCCCATGACCTGGAGTCCATAGGGACCATCTTTGTGCTCTCACTCTGCCCAAGGGTCCCATATGCAGCCTGTATCTCTTTTCTTAACCTTTAAGTGACTTTCCTCATAGTAATGACTGATTCTCAGGAAGAGTCAATTGCCTTCTCTTCTTATTTTCTGTATGCTTCTCTTCCATCTAGCTCATCTTCCCACAGCAGATGCACTATGGGAAAGCAACAGTATGAAAAAACACCTCACCACAACAGTGTTTCCCCAAGACCGGTTATCCCAGAGCACAGGGAGGGCCCACAACAGAGGAAGAGCTGCTTTTGTGGTATCATTTTAAAACTGTACTTGCATTAACTCAAATTGGCCTACCATGGGTCTGAAATTCTACCATTAATGATGATTTCTAGAATACAACAGAGTCAAATGTATCCTTATAAAATAAAATAAAATGCTACAAATAGAAAACACTGAAAGTAGTTATTAGTACAAAGCAGTTGATTTTCTCAGCTTTTGGATGACTACGTGGGAATATGACAGAAGAAAGAACAAGATAGACATTGGAGACTCAGAAGGGTGGGAGGCAGGGAGAGGGCGAAGGATGAGAAAGCACTTTATGGGTAAAATGTACACTTGATTCAGGTGAGGGGCACACTAAATGCCCTGACTTCACAACTGTGCAATATATTCATGTCATACAACTGTACTTATATCCCTTAAATTAACACAAATAATTTGTTTTAAAGAATTTTTTAAAACCACTCTTAAAACTTCTACAGCAACCCAGGAAATACCTGCTCCAGCCTCACTCCTCCCAACTGTTCTGCCCTGGTCCTTGGGGGTTCAGGAGATGAAGCTGAAAGCATCCTGATAGGCAGCACTGACTTTGTATAGGTTTTATGTTTAAATACAGTACAAAGCTGTCTTCAGCCTGGCATGTCCATTGGTGCTCATCACTGGCCTTTAACTTCTGGCCATTTCCCAGAAAAAATAAGTAGTGCCCTTCCTGGAAACCTTCATTTTCCTTCCAGCCACTACCTGACAAATGTCTTTCTTTCTTTCTTTCTTTCTCTCTCTCTCCCACTTTCCTCCCTCTCTCTCTCCTCCTTCCTTCTACTACCCATTCTCCAAACTTCCTCTCCTTTGTTAGGCAGAACTGGAATGAGTTACCCTGTCAAACATACCACATGAAGCATCATCTCAAGCAGATTTCCAGTGAATTAAGAAAAACTTGGATATAATATTTCTTGTGTTTCCACTGAGCTCCTAAAAGCCCAAGTTTTAGTCTGAAAATATGGCAGGTAGTAAAATAGTAGGAACTCAACTGACTGCCTAAGGATTACACTGAGCTCTGCCAGTGTGGGGACAGGGTAGACAGAGGCTGCTGGCCTTGGGATCAGAAACAACTGGACTCAAATACCTGCTCCACCTTAAGAGCTATACAACCAACGTTGGACAAGTTGTTCGGTCTTTCTGAACCTCGGTTTTCTCATCTCTAAAATGGAATAACAATTTTTCAGAGTTGTGAGTACTAAATGAGGCAATAAACATAAAAGAATATATTTAATGAATGTAAATAGAGTCTTTTTTAAAAACAAAATTGCTTTTCTCTCTTATTCCTGGTCAAGGGATCATTGGTTTCTTTTGATTTTGAGAGCAGAGAGCTGGTTCCAGTTTCATTTCTAGAATCCTGGGATTTGAATCAAAAGTGTAGCTTCTTACATGGGCACTGGATACCTTGGGCTGTACTAAGATTAAACCAATGTCAAATAAAGGACATGGCATCAGACAAAAACTCCTGCTCAGGCTCCGTATCACACCTCTCCCTATCTTTACTTCTTTTAAAAAAAAAAAAAAAAGTCTATTTCGAAGAATAAAACCAGCCTAAAATCAACTCCTCTCTAAAACTATGTATGATCCATTATTACCACTGATTCATTCATTCAAAACTAGCATCCCTCCATACATACAGAGGATTGGTTCCAGCCCCTCTACCCCTGCCAACCCCACATATAACAAAATACGCACATATACAAGTCCCAGAGTTGACCCTGTAGAGCCCCAGTATAGAAAAAAACAGCCTGCAGCCATAAAAAAGAATAAAATTGGCAGGGCACGGTGGCTCACGCCTGTAATCCTAGCACTTTGGGAAGCCAAGGCGAGCAGATTGCCTGAGGTCAGGAGTTCCAGAACAGTCTGGCCAATATGGTGAAACCCTGTCTCTAATAAAAATACAAAAAAAAAAAAAAATAGCCTGGCATGGTGGCTTGCGCTTGTAATCCCAGCTACAGCTACTCAGGAGGCTGAGGCAGGGGAAATGTTTGAACCATTTGATGTGGAGGTCGCAGTGAGCCTAGATTGCACCACGGCACTCCTGCCTGGGCAACAGAATGAGACTCTGTCAAACAAAAAAAAAAAGAAGAAGAATAAGATGGTGTCTTTTACAGAAACAAGGATAAAACTGGAGACCTTTATGCTTAGCAAATTAACACAGAAACAGAAAACCAAATATCACATGTTCTCACTTCTAAGTGGGAGCTAAATGATGAGAACACATGGACACATAGAGGGGAACAACACACACTAGGGCCTTTAAGAGAGTGGAGGTTGGGAGGAGGGAGAGGGTCAGGAAAAATAACTAACGGGTACTAGGCTTAATACCTGGATGACGAAATAATCTGTATATATTAAAAAAAAAAAAAACCATGATACAAGTTTACCTGTGTAACAAACCTGCACTTGTACCCCTGAACTTAAAATAAGTTAAATAAAATAAGTAAAAAGAAAAAAAAAAAAACAGCCATCCATACTCTTGGGTTTCAAGATGAAGAGTTTATAGATGCTTGTATTCAAGCACAGTATCTATTTTTTTTTTTTAACTCCGTGAATACTGTGTTTTCCATCTGCATTTGGTTGGAAAAAAAAAATCCATGTATAAGTAAACCCACACTGTTGAAATTCACGTTGTTCAAGGGTCAACTGTAATTGAATGCCTTCTCTGTTCCCATTAGATAATGTGGATTAAATGGTGAGGAAAAAAAAAAAAAAGAGAAACATGAGCCCTGCCTTCCAGGAGTAATTATGTATTTACAGATAGACCTCTTCCATTAGACTCCAGAGTCAGGACCTAGTATTCTTCATTCCAACCTAAGCATACAGAGTTCACACAAACATTCTGAATGAATAAATTAATGGTTGATTTCAATTTTTCATAAAAGTTGTGCTTTTCTAAAAAGGAGAAACGAGATACTATGTTTTTAGTTTTACAAATCAGTATCTTTATTTCTAGTACCTCTTTAGTTGACTGCCTTCCATCTTAGTCTACTTGGGCTGCAATAACAAAATACCACAGGGATTTATTTCTCACACTTCCAAAGGCTGAGAAATACAAAATCAAAGTACCAGCCAATTCGGTTCCCCAGTGAGAAAACTTCCTGGTTTACAGATAGCTGCCTTCTTTCTAGGTGTGTACTACCATGTGGACAGAGATGCTGGCTTCCCCTTTCCTTCTTATCAGGACTAATCCCATCATAGGTGCCCCACCCTCATGATCTCATCTAAACTTAATTACCTTCCTAAGGCACCATAGTCAAACCCTATCACATTGGGGGTTGCACAACACAGAGATACTAGAAGTTTCCAGGGAAGATATTTAAACAATAATTAGTTTGCTGAAAGTAAATTTAAAAAGAAAGGTTTCCAGGGACAAAAATTATGCTTCATGGAAAAATCAGAGCCAGGAGTGGTGGATTCTAACACCAGCTCTGCAACAAGCTACATTAGACTTTGGTCAAGTTACTTCACCTCCTTATTCCTAAAAGAGGAGTTGGACTAATGACCTTGGGTTCCTCTCCAGTTCTGCCATGCTGGGATTCACATGGATATCTACCCTTAAAGATTATTTTTTAGAGGTAGGCACGGTGAGGTGACTGACATCTGTAATCCCAGCACTTTGGGAGGCCAAGGCAGGTGGATCATGAGGTCAGGAGCTCAAGACCAGCCTGACCAATACGGTGAAACCACATCTCTACTAAAAATATAAAAATTAGCCAGGCATGGTGGTACAAGCCTGTAGTCCCAGCTGCTTGGGAAGCTGAGGCAGGAGAATCGGTTGAGCCCGGGAGGCAGAGGTTGCAGTGAGCCGAGATGGCACCACTGCCCTCCAGCCTGGGCACCAGAGTAAGACTCCATCTCAAAAAAAAAAAAAAAAAAGAACATTTTTTTAATTCAAAGGTCTCTATTATTACCTTTCCTCACTAATCTCTGATACAAATTGAATAGAATTCCACAAACAAAAATGATAGCTGTTTTCATTCAAGACTGTCCCATCCATCTGGGAAACAATTGCCCCCCAATCCTCCCGCCCCACCAACATGTGTTTAGTTGGAAAGAAAAAAAAAGAAACCAAATTGAAGCTCTTTCAGACTAAATTTCCAACTAAATACATGAACTAGCTTTGACCTACTAAAAAAAAAAAAATTTCACTTATATAGTAGATACTTATATTCAAGCATAGTGTCTGTTTTTTTAACTCAACACCAAAACCATACAACTCAATTTTTAAAAAGACTGAGGACTGATAGTGATGCAACTGACATACACTTATTTATTCTGAATTGTGCAAATGTGACTGTAGTCAAGAAAGATATACCCACCGAACCTTCAAAGAACAGAAAACCCCTGGTTGAAGATCTACTACATAAAATATTCATGTTACCAGTTCAGATTTCCTCTCTGTTTCTCCAAGATAGCCTTTATCTCAACTGAGGATTTTAACAGAAGTAGATTGGTAATAAAAATTAAAAGGATTCCTCTCTTTCCCCCCTGCTGTTTTCTATTAGCAGTGCATTACACTGTATTATTTTCCAATGTTTACTTAAAAGAGCTAATAAATATGTGGTCACAAGAATGGTGACCACAAAATAATGAACAGCTGAAGATTAGAATTTGAACAAAAACAGTTTACACAAGCCATACTTCTGTGCATGTAGCATCCCAGCCCCCACTTAATGCAGTACATACTGTGAAATCACATAGGAAAGAAAAGCAGATTTATTCTCTTTTGCATTGAACCCTAGTTACTTCCTTTTTGCTGGTAGATGGTGACTCTGAAGTTATAAATGGGAACTGTGAAGTCAATAATAAAATTACAAATCAGAAGGCAGGTGCATATCAATAAAATTATCCATTCTTGAGCATCTACCTCCTTGCAGACCCAAGGCCAGAAGCCTTCACATGCACTACCTCATACAAGTCTCACAGCATTGTAAAAAGGAAGCATTATCTCCATTTTACAGGTGAGAGATCTAGGAGAGGTCAGGCAACTTCTCCAAGGTCACACGGTTGGTAAATAACAGACACCCAGTTCTGGTGGATTCCTAAACTAATATTTGCTCCTCTACACTATGAACAGGGAGCA
This sequence comes from Saimiri boliviensis, assembly GCF_048565385.1. Classification (NCBI taxonomy): domain Eukaryota; kingdom Metazoa; phylum Chordata; class Mammalia; order Primates; family Cebidae; genus Saimiri; species Saimiri boliviensis. The sequence continues at coordinate 90,534,746 of NC_133458.1, read as the reverse complement.
CAGGTGCCATCAAAGGCACTGAGAGATGGAAAGACACCCTGTCCTATGGACCGAATGGTGTTCCCTCAAAATTCATATAGCAACCCCCCGACATGATTATATTTGGAGACAGGACCTCTATGAAGGTAATTAAGGTTAAATGGAGTCACAGGGTGGGGTTCTGACCCAATAGCATTAGCGTCCTAATAAGGGGTACCAGAGAGTTTGCTATCTCTCCAGGAAAGGCACAAAGAAGAGGTCATATCAGGACACAGTGAGATGGCAGAAGATTATGTACTTGAATTGTGGCCAGTGAAACTGAGACGTACCGTAATCTAGAGTTCGGTCTTAGTATTTTAAAAAATGTAAAATACTTATTGATAATATTTATATTGATTACATGTTAAAGTATTTTGATATATGAAGCTAAATAAAATTTATTATATTCAGTTTCACCTATGTTTTTTTTTTTTGTTTGTTTGTTTTTTTTTTTGAGACGGAGTTTCGCTCTTGTTACCCAGACTGGAGTGCAATGGCGCGATCTCGGCTCACCACAACCTCCGCCTCCTGGGTTCAGGCAATTCTCCTGCCTCAGCCTCCTGAGTAGCTGGGATTACAGGCACGCGCCACCACGCCCAGCTAATTTTTTGTATTTTTAGTAGAGACGGGGTTTCACCATGTTGACCAGGATGGTCTCGATCTCTCGACCTCGTGATCCACCCGCCTCGGCCTCCCAAAGTGCTGGGATTACAGGCTTGAGCCACCGCGCCCGGCTTCACCTATGTTTTATATTTTTTAATGTAGCTACTAGAAAATTTAGAACTACATATGTGGCTCCCATTATATTTAGATTGGACAGCACCAATTGAGAATATATAAATGGGAAGAAAAGTAGATTTCAGAATGACTTCAGTACAGAAGCTCCTCTATAAGCAGATCAGATTCTGAAAGGCTGGTTCTAAGTCCATGTCTTGTGTCTTCTAAGTGAGATTGTCAATTGGGTCCTCTGGAAAACAGACACCAAGAAGGTGTTGGAAATGCAAAAGATGTACTGGAGATAATGCCAGTGAAAGATAAAAGAAAACCTTATGATGTAGGGCTGACTCCTATACAAGGAGAAGGGAGAGGAAGGAGAAGAGGGTAGCAGGAAGCTCAGACTACAGTGTAGCAGTGAGGAAGTTCTGGCCAGCCCAGTATGGAGCTCTGGCAAGGCTTTTAATCACACCTGACGCTGCTTGGGAATCAGATGGCTTCAGCTCTAAATCTGAATCAGATATTGAAGGCATCAGCAACCATGGACTATCAACTTACTGCACTCCTTGTGTCCAGTTCTCTTAATGAGATCTAATAGGCACACCTCCACTTTGCGCTCCTCGGATATTTTCCAGTAATTAGGAAATGACTGCCCCATCCCCAAAATTTCTTGCCTCAAGATACCTCCATTCATCCTGTGGGTTGTTACTCTGACTAAAAACTAGGAGTCATCTCTGATTCCTTTCCTTTGCCCACACTAATCATCACCAGGAAGTCCCGTCCCCACTGCATTCAAAATGTATCCTGAATCTTACCAATACCACTTTCATCACAATAACTAGTTCAAGTCATTTTCTCTCTCACTTGGGTTACTTGGTAAACTCTCAATTGGTTACTTATTTTAACACTTGAAATCAAGTCTGTTCTCCACAGAATAACCAGAGCAATGTTTTTAAACCATAGATAAGATTATGTCACTTCTCTACTTAAAATCTCCCAGTGACCTCCTGAATGACATAAAATTCAAACTCTGTGCCATCTAATAACTTGCCACATTACCAGGGACCTCATTAGAAAGACATCATCTCGGACCCCACCCAGACCTAAAGAATCAAAGTCTGCATTTTAATGAGAGAGCACCAGATGACTGATGTGCATATACAAGTTTGAGAAGTATCTTCTTCTACCAACCCTGTCCTCAGTCATTACACATTGGCCACGTGATCTCCCAGCTGTTCCTTGAACACACTAAGTACGTCCTATCTCTGGGCCTTTCCACTTGCTGTTCCTCCTGCTTAGAATACTCTTCCCCACTTCACACTCCTATTCACTGTCATCATTCAGTTATTTTCTAAAATGTTACCTGCTCAAATAAAATGTCTATTTACCCAAAATACTCCTCCCTCCATCTCAAGACATACTGTATCCCTCTTTTCTGCTTTATTTTTTTTATATCAGTAAGCATCTGAATTTTTGTCTACTTATATATTGCCTATCTTTCACATTAGGATATGAGTAGCAACTTATTTTGTTCACTATTATAATCTTGGTGCTTTAAAAGGTGCTTGGGATGTGGTAGGTCCTTAATTAACATTCTTTGAATGAATTAACGAGTAAAAAAATGAGTGCAGGCCAGGCTTGGTGGCTCATACCTGGAATTTCAGCACTTTGGGAGGCCAAGGAGGGAGGACTGCTTGAGCCCAGTAGTTCAAGGCCAGCCTTGGCAGCATGGAAAGACCCCATCTCTACAAAAAAAAAAAAAAAAAAAAAAAAATTAGGCGGGCATGATGGTGCACACCTGTAGTCCCAGCTAATCAGGAGGCTGAGATGGGAAGACCACTTGACCCCAGGAGGTCAAGGCTGCAGTGAGCTTTGTTTGTGCCCCTGCACTCCAGCCTTGGCAACAGAGCAAGACCCTGTCTCAAAAGAAAAAAAGAAGGAAAGGAAGGAAAGGAAAAAGAAGAGAAGAAAGAAGGAAAATGAGTGCATATGTGAATGCACCTCTCTTTATTACAAATACGTGCTTTATCAAACATACAGAAAATTGCTCAAACAAGTTTCTGTCTACTCTCTCTCTCTCTTTTTTTTTTTTTTTTTTTTTTTGAGTCTCTTACAGGGTCTTACTCTGTCACCCAAACTGGAGTGCAGTGGTGTGATCTCGGCTCATTGCAATCTCAGCCTCCCAGGTTCAAGTGATTCTCCTGCCTCAGCCTTCTGAGTAGCTGGGATTACAGGCATGCACTGCCACACCCGGCTAATTTCTGTATTTTCAGTAGAGATGGGTTTCACCATGTTGGCCAGGCTGGTCTCCAACTCCTGACCTCAAAGGATCCACCTGCCTCAGCCTCCAAAAGTACTGTCTGCCTACTCTTTAACTATCTCTGCAAATGCAGTATATGATGCCTTAGCCACTACAGAACCCAAATTTTTCATTTCACTATTCAATTTAATAGAGAGTATATCCAAAAAGGCTTTAAATCTATGAAATCATTCATGGTTTATGAGGATAAAGACTCAAAAGAACTGTTGTATGTTGAGCTTCTAAACTCCTCAACAAAATCCTAGCCTTCACCTGATTTAATATTATGTTAATATGCATCCAACATGGATGTTGGCTTCTGGTCACAGGTAAGCTTTTCCATTTTCCCAGTCCTTAATGATTATTTTATTATTGAACAGTCACATAGTTGAAAATATTAAACACAGAAAAGGCCTTCTCCTTCCCACTTTTGTCCTCCCTGTTACCCTCCCCAACTGCAACAAATGCTACCAATTTCTTATAGGGATATTCTACAAATATAAAAGATAATCTTTTTGTATATATTTTTATTTTTTCTTACAAAAATGGTAATATATTATTAATGCTCTTCTGCATCTTGATCTTGCTTAACAAGTTAACACAAAGGCTATTCAATACCAACACATAAAGAGGATCTTGTTTTTTCAGATGTTCACAGTTTTCCTTGTATGGATCTATCATCATTATTTATCTAGTGCCCTTTTGTTGTACAATTAGTTTGTAGGCTTTTTATCTATTTATCTATTACAGAGAAAGCCACAGTGAATAGCTTTGTGCATAAATCATGTCATACATGCAACACTTATACCTACTTTTGTCCATTGCACAGGCATGACATCTACATGTTGCAAAATTTGTTCTTGGGCCTTCAAAATCAATCCTACTGTTAAACAGTACTCTTACGTACCTCTTTTCTAGCCATTTCATTATTTTTCTTCTTTGCTTTCATCTTCATCTTAATTGCATTCCTCTGTTAACTAGCACTGTCAACATTCTGTTTTGCACTTAAGAAACATGACAGCCAAGCACGGTGGCTCATGCCTGCAATCCCAGCACTTTGAGAAACTAAGGATGGTGGATCACCTGAGGTTAGGAGTTCAAGACTAGGCTGACCAACGTAGTGAAACCCCCTCTCTACTAAAAATACAAAAATTAGCTGGGTGTGGTGGTGTGCACCTGTAATCCCAGCTACTGGGAAGGACAAGAAAGGGAATCACTTGAATCTGGGAGGCAGAGGTTGCAGTGAGCTGAGATCGTGCCACTGCACTCTAGCCTGGGCAACAAAAGTGAAACTTTGCCTCAAAATAAAAAAGAAAGAAAGAAAGATGACAAGGCTAATAATATTCATGTACAACTTAAAAACCAGGTGAAAAGATCAGCAAACATGCTGAACACTGATAAGTAATGCAGTGACTACACACAACAACTGCTGTCATCATCTATCTGATGAAGGAGGGCAGAGATGATATATTTTGGCTCTAGAGTGTAGTTGTTTTCCCAATCTGTGACGTTCATGTAAAGCTATGGATAAAGGAGCTTCTAAAATAATAATAAAGATCACATCTTCTTCATAGTAAAACCCCTAAATTCTCAGAGCCTGTCTATGATTAGCTTATAGGCAACTCTAATGAGTAACATTCTCTGAGTTCTCTCCCCAGAAAATTAAAGAGTAGCATATTATAAAGCTAGAGTCATACACTAATAACAGCCAGAAGTGCTGCTTTACAGCAAAGGTGAAGCATCTAAACCAGGCGTCCCCAAACTTTTTACACAGGGGGCCAGTTCACTGTCCCTCAGACCATTGGAGGGCCACCACATACTGTGCTCCTCTCACTGACCACCAATGAAAGAGGTGCCTCTTCCTGAAGTGCAGCAGGGGGGCTGGATAAATGGCCTCAGGGGGCCGCATGCGGCCCGCGGGCCGTAGTTTGGGGATGCCTGATCTAAACCATAAAAACATAAAATAACTCTGCTTAGTGTAGGAAATAGCCCTCTGCAAGTAAAATGCTCCTCAGGGTGCTACTTAACATATTATAACCCAAGCAGCTGATGAACCAGAGTCACTAAAACACTACTATTTTCTTTTTAAGAATGCAGAAAAACACAACAAGAATAACAAAACATGAAACAAGAAACACAAAAGTGTTTTGTCAGCTTCCAAAAAGTAGGAAATACCTTCAGGATTTTCATGTTATATTATTTCATTCAATCATCAATCACTTTGGATAGACATTATAATTCTCAAGTTATAGACATGATTCAGAGAACTTAAGTAATTACCCAACTGCTAAAATTTAAACCTAAATGATTCCAACATCCTTACTTTTTACCACAATAGCACACTGATATGGTCTGGATCTATGTCCCTGCCCAAATCTCATGACCAGTTGTAATCTCCAATGTTGGAGGTGGGGTGTGACGAGAGGTGACTGGATCATGAGGACAGTTTCTGATGGTTTAACACTGCCCCCCTTGGTGCTGTTATCATGATAGTGAGTTCTCGCAAGATCTGGCTGTTTAAAAGTGTCTGGCACTTCCCTCCACCCGCCTCCTGCTCTGGAATGTGGAGTGCTTGCTTCCTTTTTCCTTTCACCATGATTGTTAAGTTTTCTAAGGCCTCCTCAGAAGCTAAACAGATGCCATTATCATGCCTCCTGCACAGCCTGCAGAACCATTAGCAAATTAAATCTCATTTTTAAATAAATCACCCAGTCTCAGGTATTTCTTCATAGCAGCATGAGACTAGACTAATACAAAAAAACTGATACTGAACAGTGGGGCACTGCTGTAAAGATATGAAAATGTGGAATTGGCTTTGAAACTGGATAACAGGCAGAGGTTGGAAGAGTGTGGAAGTCTAAGAAGATGGAAGATGAAGAGAAATTTGGAACTTCATACAGATTTGTTATAATAAATTGTTGTGACCAAGATGCTGATAGTGATATGGACAATGAAGTCCAGGCTTAAGAGGTCTCAGATGGAAATGAGGAGCTTACTGGGAACTGGTCACGTTTGCTATGCTTTAGCAAACAGCCTGGCTGCATTGTGTCCCTGCTCTAGAGATCTGTGGAATTTTGAGCTTAAGAGTGATGATTTAGGATATCTGGCAGAATAAATTTCTAAGTAGCAAACAATTCAAGAAATGACTTGGCTGCTTTTAACAACCTATGTTCATATGCATGAACAAAAAATGATCTGAAACTGGAACTTATATTTAAAAATAAAACAAAGAGTAAAAATTTGGGAAATTTTCAGCCTGGCCATATGTAGAAAATAAAAGTCCATTCTTCTGGGGAGGAATTCAAGCAGGCTGAAGAAATTTGCATAAGTAAAAGGAAGGCAAGTGCTGATAACCAAGACAATGGGGATAACACCTTGAAGGCATTTCAGACAGCCTTCATGGCAGCCCCTCTCATCACAGATCTGAAGTCCTAAGAAGACTGAGAGGTTTTATGGGCCAGGCCTAGGGCCCCTCTACCCTTCATAGCCTCAGGACACTGCTCACTGCATCCCAGTCATTCCAGCTTCAGCTGTGGCTCAAAGGGGCCAAGGTACAGTTCAGGCCATGGCTCTAGAGGATGCAATCTGTAAGGCTTGGTGGCTTCCTGAGAGTGCACAGAGTGTAAGAATTGAAGTCTGGGAGCCTCTGACTAGATTTCAAAGGATGTATGAAATTATCCTGGATAATTCTGTCCAAGCAGAAAGCTGATGCAGGGGTGGAGCTCTTATAGAGAACTACTAGGGCAGTGCAGAGAGGTTGCATGTGGGGTTGCAGCCCCTACATAGAGTCCCCCACTGGGGCACTGCCTAGTGGAGCTGTGAGAAGAGGGCCACAATCATCCAGAACCACCAACAGTTTGCACCATGTGCCTGATTGAGCCACCACCAATTTGCACCATGTGCCTGGAAAACCTTCAAGCACTCAACACCAGCTCATGAGGGAAGTTGTGGGAGCTGACCCTTGTAAAGCCATATGGGCAGAGCTGCCCAAGGCCTTGGGAGCCCACTCCTCACACCAGTGTGTACTGCATGTGGGACATGAAGTCAAAGGAGATTATTTTGGAGCTTTAAGGTTTAATGAGTGCTCTGCTGGGTTTCAAACTTGCATAAGGTCTGTCGCTCCTTCCTTTTGGCTGATTTCTCTCTTTTGGAATTGAAGTATTTGCCCAATGCTTATGTCCCCATTGTGTTTTGGAAATAACTAACTTGGTTTTTATTTTACAGGCTCATAGGTGGAAGGGACTAGCCATATCTCAGATAAGACTTTAGACTTTGGATTTTTTAGTTCATGCTGGAATAAGTTAGAACTTTGGGGGGCTGTTAGGAGGGCATGATTGTATTTTTCAATGTGAGAAAAACAAAAGATTTGGCCAGGGTGGGTGGTGTGAGAGGCAGAATAACATGGTTTAGATCTGTGTCCCCGTACAAATTTCATGTCAAATTGTAGTCCCCAATGTTGGAGGTGGGCCTGGTGGAAGGTGACTCCATCATCAGGGTGGATTCTTCATGAATAGCTTAGCACCATCTTCTTGGTGCTGTTCTTGTGACAGTGAGTGAGTTTTCATTAGATCTGGTTGTTTAAAAGTTTGTGGCACCTTCAACCCTGCCCCCCTTTCTCCTGATCTGGCCATATGAGGTGCTCACTCCTTCTTTGACTTCTGCCATGATTGTAAGTTTCCTGAGGCCTCCCCAGACACCGAGCAGATGCCAGCATCATGCCTCGTGTACAGTCTGCAGAACCATAAGCCTACTAAACCTCTTTTCCTTCTAAATCAGCCAGTCTCAGGTATTTCTTTACAGCAGTATAAGAACAGACTAATACACATAACATTGTCTCTCTTGACATGCTCACTGCTATACTGTGGATGAAACTGCTGTGAACTGACCCAGGAACTTAAATCCCTGTTTATAACACCATTTTTGTAAGGAAAATGGTTACCCTAGTCAAATAACCTACACATGAACTTTAAAAGCCAGCTTATTCACCCTTTGTGTTCCTCCTGTGGTACATTCATTACTCCTTAAAGATCCACCTAGCACAATGGAAGTTAAAAAAAAAAAAGACTCCACAAATAAGGGTTTATAGCTACTTTCCCATGTCTTATTACTACCCATTTACTGTCATGTTACTATCCATTTAAACTCCTGTTTCGGTAGGTCCTTATAATTTTCTAATATTTGGTAGAAATCTTTTTATGGAAATAAGATCTCATTATCAACTGTGTTATATATACAATGGATAAAAACATTTTCTTCCTTAGATCTACTGGCAGAAGTTTCTCACCTAAAATAGTGCCAGACACACAGTAGGTGCTTTAACAACTGCCATTGAATGCATAAATTAATAACTATAGAGTGTAGCTTACAAAAGTCAATCCAAATTTAGCAAACTGATTTGCACAGCGGGGTCAGAATCTGGATGCAGATCAATTCACTGAATGAGCAATTTGTCAATGTTATGCCAAAACTGAAACAAATTGTTGAATTATCTGACAAACTAATCATTTGGTAAACTGATGCTGACAAACTAGTTATTAGGTCAATTGACCACTTGAAAAGTCAGCCAATGTTTTTAAAGCATTTCTTGAGCAACAACTGAGGCTCGCCTTTTAAAAGCAGTGATTTAGCCTGGACTGCCTCTGTGTCAATGTCCACCTGATTAAGGATATATCAAAGTCCATCTATTTAAGCTCTCCTTTCCCCCACCTAGATGATCCTTCTCTTCCCTATTTTGTGTTCTTCCACTCCTCTAGCTACTGCCTCCTGTCATAATTAATCTCCCTTTCTCTTATCTCTACTATATGCCTCCATCATTCCTGTCAGGTCTACACCTCTGGGCACAAAATGTTGAATGTTTATGTCCTTTCTGCTGTCACTACTACTTACCCTAGTTCTGCCAAAACCTCCTTTCCACATTGCGAATTTTTTGAGGCAAACATTTGTAGAGAGGAAGAAAACGTACGTCTCAATATAATATTATGCATTGTCTAGAGGATACACCTCCAGATCATCTGATTCTAGCCTTTCCTTCCTGAGTACAGTCTACATATATCACATTGTGCCAGATTATCCAATTCTAGCCTTGTTATCTTTGAGTTGTTATACAACTATGTATGTCTACTCTTTGAATTCCCTTTCCAACTACGTAGCTATAACATCTGCCTAGTCCCTTCACTGAATGAGCTAAGTCTTCAATACATGTTCATTTTTATATCTGTATAAAAATCATTTTACCCTTTTTTGAAAATAATCTTTTAGCACATTCCTTTTTCCTACAGCCTACTTCTGTTTCACAGTATTAAGAGTATTATCACAGTCTACAGTCTTGAATAGCCATTACAAGCCAGGGTACCTTGATTCACTGGTGACTTTTGACCAATTACTCCTAGTGCTTATGGTTTCTTCTTTGCCTTTATTTTTATTATAATGAAAACATTTACAAATAGCTGAACCTCTTAGCTATTTTTAAATGCTTTATTGACATATAATTTACATACCATATAGTGTATCATCTAATGGTTTTTAGCATCGAGTTGTATAACCACAGACACAAATCAATTTTAGTACATTCTCATCACTCCAAAAAGAAACCCCACATGGATTAGCAGTAATTCTTCATTTATCCCTGTTCCCCAGTTCTCTGGCAACCACTAATATACTTTCCATTTCTATGAATTTACCTATTCTGGATATTACATATGAATGAAATTATACTATGTGCGGTCTTTGTAACTGGCTTCTTTCACTTTGCATGTTTTCAACGTTATTCTATGTTGTAGATTTAATTTTGTAACCAAATTATATTCCACTGTATGGATAGGCCACATTTTATTTATTCATTTGTCAGTTGATGGACATTTAGATTTGTCTACTTTTTAGCTATTACAAATAATTCTGATATGGATGAACATTCACAGACAAGTTTGTGTACATGTGTTTGTGTGTATGTGTGCTTTTATTTATCTTGGTTGCATATCTTGAGCTGCGTCACATGGTACATTTCACCTTTTTAGGAACTGTCAGATTGTTTTCCAAAACAGCTACAACATTTTACATTCCCACTGGAAATCTGTGTGATGGTTCCCATTTCTCCACGTCTTTGCCAACACTTCTTGTCTATCTTTTTTATTGTAGCCATTTTGGTAGGTGTGTCATAACTTAAGCTTTAAAATTTTCTTTAATTTCCACAATTTTTTCATTGTGAACTATTTTAATTGTGACCACAATTTTCTAAATACCTTGTAGAAAGTTTTTTGAGGGGAATGTATGTCCTATGGAAATAATTAGTGACTACTCTTCCTAACTTTCTTACTCCTTTCCTGACTATCCATGAAGATACTATCATTTTAAAGTACATTTATCTATAGAGGCTCCATGTTATCCAACTTCACGTAAGAGAATGAGAGAAGCTGGTCTCATGCTCACTCCTAACACCAGTTTTTAGAACCATAAAATTTACACATATATCTCATTTCTTGACATAGAAACCATTCTTGTATATGATTCTCCTCAAATCACTGTTGCTACTACTTATCACCATGTGGAATATACTATTACCTATCCTCCAGTACTCATTCTCTCCTACTTCCCTTATTAATAGAATACTCAGTTTCAACTGGACACATAGTTACCCAGGTAAAAAGAAAACACAATCTCAGTCTCCCTTGCACATGACCACTCATGTGTCTTCCTATGGCCACATGACTGAGGGTTATGTGTACAACTTCTGGAACATTGTTGTAAAAAGAAAAAATATACCCTTCCCTTTTTTTCTTCTTTATCAACTGTAAACATAAAAGTGGTAAGCCATCTTTGATCATGCAGATGAGGGCATAATCTACAGATGACTGACAGCAAGAGAGGAGTTCCAGTCCCTCCAAAGCAAATCTTTTTTGACTCGTGTCTCTCCCTTAAGTTCCTTTCTCAACCAGGCACCATGCCCTCTCATTCCATCCTTTAGAATGTGTCCCTTTCTTTTCATTTCCATGGCACCATTATAATCTACATCCTAACTACTTCAAGCCTAAACTGTTGTCTCTTGACTCCTTTCCATGCCTCTACAATTTATTCAATACCAGGTTAAGGATCAGAAAACACTTTTTTTGACCATGTTGCTTCACTTTTAAAGTGGAACCTCAAAGACTGCAGGATAAAAAACACGACTCTCTGGCCTGGTATTTGAGACTGTGCATGATCTGATTCCAACTCATGACCTTACTTCACAAACCTCCTACTTTAATCAAATTAATTTTTTACTTATCCAACACACACCTGGTGCTCACCCCTCCACATCATAATATGGTTCGTCATCCCACTCTCTATGAACACTTCCCACTCATCTCTAAGTACCCCACCCCTTTCTCCTTTGAGACCCATCCAAATTACCATCTCCTCTGTAGAGCCATCCTTGATGATCCAGACTAAAGCAAACTTTTAATCCTCTGAAGTCAATTTAGCCTCAACATAATTGTATTAGTCAGGGTCCCAGCAGGAAACAGATGACACACTATAATTAAGATAACTTGTGGAGAGTTTAATAAAGGACATTTTTATAAAGGTGTGAGCAAGAAACCCAATCAAATGTCAAGAGTCAAGGCCCTCTGTGTGAGGATATAGGCAGTCACCAGCAACCATGCAGAGAGGAAAAGCTGGAGTTAAGTAACCCAACTTTTCTTGCCTTCCTCCCTCTAATTTCCTACTGGCATTCTCTATTAAATCTACCCAGAGGTTAAAGAAACCCATTGATGTAATCAACTTCCACAGCATAGAGCAAAGAGTGGAGGGGTAAAATGTGGATCTAAAGGAATAAAGCTACTTAGCATAGTAGACTACAGCACAAGTTCTCTAGTCCCTCCTATGAAATTATACCAAAAGTATTTTTAAACAATTTATTCTGAAATGAATCAAAAACAAAATGGATTAGAGAATGGATAAAGCAAGTATGGTAAACATGTCATAGAATTTAGAGTTGGGTATATTGGTGTTTACTACAAAATTCAACTTTACAGTATAATTAAAATTTTTCATAATTGAATACTTGGGGAAAATGTGTTTTTATTTTTTTTATTTCTTTACCACTAGACAACCAGGGGAAAAAAACATGTTTTTAAAAAGCAGTGAATACTTTGCTGGGACGCATGTTTCAAAAAGCATAAAAATTTTTAAAAAGCAGCAGTGAAACTTTCCTACCATACTTTATCTTTTCCTCCATACTCTTTATATCTTACATGTAGCTTCAAATCTGTTTGTCATAACCAGGCTACTGAAACCTCACAAGTAAAGTTATTTTGAAAGGACCAGGAAACAAAATATTTAACATGTAGTAGTTGTTGTTCACCATCTTTTAAATATGTAAATGCTTCTGTTATATTGGGTTCAAGGGTGGAGGAAGCCCTCAGCTCCCCTGAGAGGACGTTTCTCCAGGTTCTTGGTCTTCTGCCCTCTCAAGAATGAGAGAAGGGACCACAGCGCAGTGTGCAGTAAATGCCAGACTCAAAAGTGCTTGTAGAAAGTGATTTATTTAGAGAGAGAGAGAGAGAGAAACAGGAGAAGCAGAGAGAAAGAAACAGCTAACTCTCATACTGAGTGAGAGAATCCAGAAAGATGGAATCCAGGAGAGGAAAGCAGCTTCAACACTGAGTGTAAGGGAATAGAGAGAGATGGAGTTTAGCAGGAGAAGACATGCTTCCACGAGAGAGTGTGAAAGGAGACCCCAGAAGGGAAATCCAGGAGGGGAAAGAGAGGTACCACAATGTGGGAGGGGATTTCAGAGAGCTGGAAATCCAGTGTGGGTGAAGGAGCTGGGGAATTTATCCTGGGAGAAATTCCCACCTCCCCAAATTCCTCTAGGCAATGAAAAGGAGTTCCTTTAAACTTCCGCTGGGGTGACTGACTCTTAGTTTTTTCCCGTGCCCACGAAATTTAAACATAAACCGTTAAATCTCCCAGATGGAGAGAGATGGGAGGGGGGCATGGCACTGGGAAGTTATTGCCCTTAAAACTACACCCGCCGTGGACTTGGAAAGAGAATACATTACCTCACTTCGTCCACAATAGATATCCTAGTTTCATTATATCAGCTTTCCTCTAGTCTTAAAACCTCAGGAAAAATAGAGATAGAGATAATAGAGATAGAGAGAATTGAAGACAGATACAGAAGTAGAGATGATAGAGACAAAAAAAGAGACGGTGAGATTATTTTTAAAAGAGTGGCTTGAAGGCGAACAAGAATTCAGAAGAGAGACTACCCATAAGATGGAACTTGGCATTGCAAGTGGGCTTTCACCCTCAGGGTTGCCAAAGCTATTAACATAAAAATTCAATTATGAAATATTCATATGTTTCCTAAAAGCCAGATTCTAGAAAAGACTGACGGCCTATTAAAGTCCAATGGCTACTTCCTACTGGATAGATATCCATTTTGCAATTCCAAGTACTATCATAGAAAGGATTGTAGGGTGAAATGTGACAAACTAATTATATACAAGAAGAGACCACTTCCTGCCTTCTTCTCTCATCTCAGTGGCAGTGCAAAAGAAATCATTGATTTTTTATAATACTGTAGTCACAATACATTTACATCCCTAATGAGGAACTAATCTTACCTGTTATGACAATGTCTGTCCTCTGCTGTGAGGACAGTAATAAAACACAATTGCGCTCTAACCTGCGTTCCCAGTATTTGGCATACTGCTAGGCACATGGTGGAGAAATGACTTACAAATCTGTGGGTATGTATTTTGAATTTACAAGACCACAAAGATGGGGGGAGGCACCATGGTGCAATGGAGAATGGAGAAATTAAGGAGAAAAGCTCACTAGGCATATGCAGGGAGCAGTGTGCCCCCTGTGAGGCCAGCTGTCTTCCAAGCCAGCTGACCAGGCAGCATTCTCTCCACAGCTGGCTAACTTACTTTCAATTTGACACATCTGGTTTTAAGACGGAATAAAATAATCAAATTATAGTTATGTAAACATAGAAAATGACTTTTCTGAGTTTTATTTCTTAATTGGTAAGGTGAGGAGTTAGTAATTTGTATGGTAAGTGTATGTGTCATGTTATAAGAAACTGCCACTCCATTTCTTAAAGTGGCTGCAGTATTGTACATTCCCAGAAGCTCCAACTTCCTGCCAATACGTGGCATTGTCAGCCTTTTGGATTCAATTTGAATCCTTTCTAATTGATGTATAATTGTCTATCCTCTTTGTGAAATGTCTTTTAAAATATTTCGCCCCTTTAAAAAATGTTTGGGTTGTTTATCTTCTCAATATTGAGTTGTAAATGCTCTTTGTTTATTTTGAATACAAGTTGTCAAGTAGATGGACTGTGAATATTTTCTACCAGTCTATGGTGTGTATGCCCTTTCATTTTCAAAGCACTGTCTTTTGAAGGACAGATGTTTTTAATGTAATAAAGTCCATTTTGCCAATTTTTTAATGGTTGATGATTTTTGTGTTCTAAGAAATACTTGCCTACCCCAAGGTCACAAAAACAAAGACTTTTTTCTATCTTGTCCACCAGAAGTTTTAGAATTTTGATGTTCACATTTAAGTCTATCATTCCTTTAAAGTTAATTTTGGTGTACGGTATCAGATAATAGCAAAGGTTCATTTTTTTTCTCAAATGGCATCCAAATGTTCAGTACCATTTTTTGGAAAAATTGCCTTTCCTGATAGGATTACATGGGCATTTTTATCAAAAGACAATTGACTAAGCTGGGTGTGGTGACCAGCACCTATAGTCCTAGCTACTTGGGAGGTGGAAGCGAAGGTGGGAGGACAGCTTGAGCCCAGGAGTTCAAGGCCAGCCTCAGCAACACAGCAATACCCTTTCTCTCAACAAACAAGAAAAAAAGGCAACTGACAAAAATGTCTGAAAACTAAACTCTTTATTCTCTTCTGACCTACAAAGTTTCTCTCCTAATGCTAATACCACACTTTGATTACTCTAAGTTTACAATAAGCCTTGAAATCAGGAAAGTCCTCCAACTTTTTTCTTTCAAAATTATTTTGACTATTCTTAATCCTTTACTTTTCCATGTAAATTTTTGACTCAGATTGTCATCTTCTGCAAAAATATCTTGCAATCTTTAATACAACTAAAACCAATTTGAAGACAATGAACATCTCAAGAACACTGAGTATTTAAATCCATGACTATTTTTAGGTCTTTTAAAAAAAAAATTCTAGTCAATGTTGCATAGTACAGGTTCTACACATACTGTGTTAAGTTTATTCTTAGTATTTTACATTTTTGAATGCGATTATTAGCATCGTTTGCTTAATTTGAATTTCCTATTGTTGATAGTACAGAGAAATACCACTGATTTTTATGTGCTGACCTTGGATCCTGTAACCTTAATAAACTCACTTACTAGTTCTAGTAGCTTTTTTTTGTAGATGCCATCAGATTTTCTACACAATTATGTTGTCTCTAATTACAGACTTTATTTTCAGTATTTATACCTTCCACATCTCTTTCTCATTTCACTGGCTAGAAACTCCAGTGATAGAACCTCCTAAATATTCTAAAAGACATTCACAAAGAGGATAGACAAAAACAGAAGTGGTGAGAGTAGGCCAGGCATGGTAGCTCATGCTTGTGATCCCAACACTTGGGAGGCTGAGGCAGGCAGATCATTTGAAGTCAGGAGTTCAAGACCAGCCTTGCCGGCATGGCTGAAACCCCATCGGTATCAAAAATAAAAAAAATTAATTGGGTGTGGTGGCACACGCCTGTAATCCCAGCTACATGGGAGGCTGAGGCATCAAAATCACTTGAACCAGGGAGACGGAGGTTGCAGTAAGCCAAGATTCCACCACTGCACTCCAGCCTGGGCGACAGAGTGAGATCCCATTTCAAAAAGCAAAACGGAACAAAACAAGAAGTGGTGAGAGTAGTCTTATTCCCAATGTTAGAGGCAAAGTATTCATTCTTTCACCATGAGGAATGATGTTCTTCATAAATGTCCTTAACCTGATTAAAGAAGTTCCATTCTATTCCTAGTATACTGAGAATTGTAATCATGAATGGATGCTGAATTAGGTCAAAGATTTTTTTTCTGCATCTATTGAGATGATCATATAGTTCTTCCCTTTCAGTCTGTTAATATGCTAAATTTTATTGATAGATTTTCAAGTATTGAGCCAACCTAGATTTTCTGTGATAACCTCCATTAGATCATGATATATTATCCTTTTTGTGTATTGCTGGAATTGATTTGCTAATACCTTTGTTAAAGATTTTTGAATCTATGCTAATAAGAGTCCTTGATCTATAGTTTTATTTTCTTGTAATGTCTTCTTCTGGTTTGGGCACTAAGATAATTGTGTCCAAACTCATCAAATGAGTTGAGAAGAGTTACTCTCTCTTCTATTTTCTGAAGGATATTTGTGCAGGATTGACATTGTATCCACATTAGATGTTTGACAGAATTCCTCTGTGAAGCTATTTGGGTTGAGTTTTCTTTGTTGAAAGGCTTTGAATTATGAGCTCAATTAGTTAAATGATATAGAACTATTCCAGTTTTCTATTTCTTCCTGAGGGAATTTTGGCAATTTGTGTTTATCAAGGAATTTGTCCACGTTAGCTTTTCATGTATTCAACAGTTAGATTTAGATATACCAGCATAGAGTTGTTTATAATATCCTATAAACCTTATAATTTTCATAGGATTTTAGTGATGTTCCTATTTTAATTTCTAATATTGGTAACTTGTAACTTCTCTTTTTCTCTTGATCAGCCTAGTTAAAAATTTATGAATTATATTGATCTTGTCAAAGAACCAGTCTTAGGCTTCCCTCACATTTTTATATTGTGATTTCTTTTTTATTTTATTGATTTCCACTCCTTAGTACATCCTTCCTTCTACTTCCTTTGCAGTTAATATGCTCTTCTTTTCCTAGTTTCTTAAAGTGGAAAATTAGATCACTGATTTTAGACCTTCCTACTTATTTTTTTTTCAGTAAAACTTTACTTTTTAATTTTTTTAAATATATATATATTATTGCATTTTATGTCTGGGGTACACGTGAAGAACATGGAGTATTGTTGCATAGGTATATACATGGCAATGTGGTCTGCTAAATATTTAAAGCTGTAGATTTCCCTGTGAGCACTGCTTTAGCTTTTTTCTGAAAATTCAGATGTTATGTTTTCATTTCCATTCAATTCAAAATCCTTCCTAATTTCTCTTGTTTTCTCTTGGACGTGTGGGTTCTTTGAAAGCATATTGATTTCTCAGTATTGTGAGTCTTCCCCAGATCCCTGTCAATGTCTCTGAAGCATGGAGCATTACATTTTTTGTCAGTCTTGTCCTAAATCTGTTTATCAGCTTAAGGAGTTTTTGGGTTGAGAGATGGGGTTTTCTAAAAATACAGTCATGTCGTCTGCAAACAAAGACAATTTGACTTGCTCTCTTCCTATTTCAATGCTTTTTATTTCTTTCTCTTGCCTGATTGCTCTGGCCACAACTTCCAATACGATGTTGAATAAGAGTGGTGAGAGAGAGCATCCTGTCTTGTGCCAGTTTTCAATGGGAATTCTTCCAGCTTTTGCCCATTCAATATGATACTGGCTATGGGTTTGTCATAAATAGCTCTTATCATTTTGAGATATATTCCAAAGCATTCCTATACACCAATAATAGACAAGCAGAGAACGAAATCATGAGTGAACTCCCATTCACAACTCCTACAATGAAAATAAAATACCTAGGAATACAGCTAACAAAGAATACGAAGGACCCCTTCAAGGAGAACTACAAACCACTGCTCAAGGAAAGAAGAGAGGACAGAATCAGATGGAAAAACCTTTCATACTCATAGTTAGGAAGAATCAGTCTCATGAAAATGGTCATACTGCCCAAAGTAATTTATAGATTCAATGCTATTCCCATCAAACTACCATTGACTTTCTTCACAGAACTAGAAAAAAACATACTTTAAATTTCATATGGAACCAAAAAAGACCCCATATAACCAAGACAATTCTACGCAAAAAGAACAAAGCTGAAGGCATCATGCAACCTGACTTGAAACTGTACTACAAGGCTACAATAACCAAAACATTATGGTACTAGTACTAAAACAGATACACAGACCAATGAAACAGAACAGAGGCCTCAGAAATAACACCATACATCTACAACCATCTGATCTTCACAGACCTGACAAAAATAAGTAATGGGGAAAGGATTCCTTATTTAATAAATGATGTTGAGAAAACTGGCTAGCCATATGCAAAAAACTGAAACTGGACCCCTTCCTTATACCCTATACAAAAATTACCTCAAGATGCATTAAAGACTTACACATAAAACCTAAAACCATAAAAACCCTAGAAGAAAACCTAGACAATACCATTCAGAACATAGGCATGGGCAAATAATTCATGACTAAAACACTGAAAGCAATTGCAACAAAAGCCAAAACCGACAAATGGGATCTAATTAAATGAAAGAGCTGCTTCTCAGCAAAAGAAACTACCATCAGAGTGAACAGGCAACCTAAAAAATGGGAGAAAATTTTTGCAATCTATCCATCTGACCAAGGGCTAATATCCAGAATCTACAAGGAACTTAAACAAATTTACAAGAAAAAAACAAACGACCCTATCAATAAGTGGGCAAAGGATATGAACAGACACTTCTCAAAAGAAGACATTTGAGAGATCCAAGATGGCCGATTAGCAGCAGCTCAGGATTGCAGCTTCCAGTGAAGGCGCAGGGAGTGAGTGGATGCCAGACTTTCAGACGAATTTTTGTTGCCTACAGACCAGGAGATTACCAGCGGAGGAGACCAGTGGGTCGCCAGCACGACTCTTTTGGCCGGTGCAGCTGTTTTGCCATCGTCCCGGCATGGTGGTTCTCAGTGCACAGTATGTAGGACCAGCTGCCCTTTTAGTTGGCGTTTGGAGCACCGGGAAGGCAGAGTCGCCCATTCAGCTGATTGAAAAGGGGACTGAAGCCGGGAGCCAGACCGGCAGATTCCCAGGCAGAAAAGCGCCATGAATCTCAGCGCCACTGTTTCTGCCGGCATGGTCGGTGCACGGGAAATTGCATAGATCCTGGTGCCTTTTCGGCAGGCGACTGGAGTACCTGGGAGAGAATCAACCATTCAATTAGGAAAAGAATAAAAGAGGGCTCCAAGGCGGGGTGCCAGGTGATTGGGTTCAGCTGGTCTCACCCCCACAGAAAAAAACAACAATTGGAAACGCTGACAGTTGAGAGTTTCACAGCAAGCACAGCTGAACCCAGGAAGGTTCAGCTCTGTGGGGGAGGGCATCTGCCAAAGGAAAACAAAGAAACAGAAATAACATCACCACCAACAAGCTGGACTTCCACTCAGAGACCCAATCTGAACGTCAGCAATTACAAAGACCACAGGTGGATAAATCCACAAAGATGGGAAGAAAGCAGTGCAAAAAGGCTGAAAACATCTGAAATCAGAATGCCTCTCCTCCTTCAGGGGATCACAGCTCCTCATCAGCAAGGGAACAAGGCCTGACAGAGAATGAGCGTGATTAATTGTCAGAATCAGGCTTCAGAAGGTAGATAATAAGAAACTTTTTTGAGCTAAAAGAACATGTTCTAACCCAATGCAAAGAAACTAAGAACATTGAAAAAAGGTTTGACGAAATGCTAATGAGAATAGACAATTTAAAGAAGAATATAAGTGAATTAATGGAGCTTGCAAAACACAATACAAGAACTTCACGAAGTAAGCACAAGTTTTAACAGTTGAATTGATCAAGCGGAAGAAAGGATATCAGAGGTCGAAGACCAACTCAATGAAATAAAACGAGAAGAAAAGATTAGAGAAAAAAGTGTAAAAAGGAATGAGCAAAGTTTCCAAGAAATATGGGACTGCGTGAAAAGACCTAATCTACGTTTGACAGGTGTACCTGAATGTGAATAAGAGAATGAATCCAAGTTGGAAAATATTCTTCAGGATATTATTCAGAAAAACTTTCCCAACCTAGCAAGGCAGGACAATATTCAACTCCAGGTAATACAGAGACCACCACAAAGATATTCCTCAAGAAGAGCAACCCCAAGGCACATAATTGTCAGATTCACCAGGGTTGAAATGAAGGAGAAAATGCTAAGGGCAGCCAGAGAGAAAGGTCAGATTACCCAGAAAGGGAACTCTTATCAGAATCACAGCAGATCTCTCAGCAGAAACCCTATAAGCCAGAAGAGAGTGGGGGCCAATATTCAACATCCTTAAAGAAAAGAACTTTCAACCCAGAATTTCATATCTAGTCAAACTAAGCTTCATAAATGAAGGAAAAATAAAATCTTTTGTGAACAAGCAAGTACTCAGAGATTTCATCATCACGAGGCCTGATTTACAAGAGCTTCTGAAAGAAGCACTACACATAGAAAGGAACAACCAGTATCAGCCATTCCAAAAATATACCAAAAAGTAAAGAGCATCAACATAATGAAGAATTTACAACTAATGGGCAAAACAGCCAACTAGCATCAAATGGCAGTATTAAACTCACACATATTATTATTAATCCTAAATTTAAATTGACTAAATGCCCCAATCCAAAGACACAGACAGGCAAATTGGATAAAAAGCCAAAACCCATCGGTATGCTGCATCCAGACCCATCTCACATGCAAGGATACACAAAGACTCAAAACAAAGGGATGGAGGAAGATTTACCAACCAAATGGAGAGCAAAAATAAATATATAAATAAAAAGCAGGAGTTGCAATTCTCACCTCTGATAAAATAGACTTTAAAGCAACAAAGATCAAAAGAGGCAAAGAAGGACAATATATAATGGTAAAAGGATCAATGCAACAAGAAGAGCTAACGGTCAAAAATATATACGCACCCAATACAGGAGCACCCAGATACGTAAGGCAAGTGCTTAATAACTTATAAAGAGACTTAGACTCCCACACAACAACAGTGGGAGATTTTAACATCACATTGTCAAATATTAGACAGATCAACGAGACAGAAAATTAACAAGGATAACCAGGAGTTGAACTCAGACCCAGACCAAGTAAACTTAATATTTATAGAACTCTCTACCCCAAATCCACAAAACATATATTCTTATCAGTACCACATCACACCTACTCTAAAAGTGACTACATAATTGGAAGTAAATCACTCCTCAGTAACTGCATAGCATTTCACAGATTTAAATGAAATATTGGTTGGCTGCTTGTTTGTTATTTTCCTCCCTTATTCCTTCCTGTCTCCATTGTTAAGCACAATTATTGGCATAAAAGACGTTTTCAATACCCATTTTTAGACTGCATTCTAGCCTGGGCAATAAAGCAAGACTCCTGTTCACTCTCCTTCTTTCTCTTCCTCTTTCTTTTTTTCCTTTTTCTTTTTTCTTTCTTCCCCCCCGCCCCTCCTCCAAAAAGACATTTATGTGGCCAACAAACAAATGAAAAAAAGCTCATCATTACTGGTCATTAGAGAAATGCAAATCAAAACCACAATGAGATACCTTCTCACGTCAGTTAGAATGGTGATCATTAAAAAGTCTGGAAACAATAGATGCTGGAGAGGATGTGGAGAAGTAAGAATGTTTTTACACTGTCAGTAGAAGTGTAAATTAGTTTTCAATCACTGTGGAAGACAGAGTGATGATTCCTCGAGGATCTAGAACCAGAAATACCATTCGACCCAGCAATTTCATTACTGAGTATATACCTAGAGGATATAAATCATTCTACTATAAAGACACATGCACATGTATGTTTATTGCAGCTCTATTTACAATAGCAAAGACTTGGAACACATCAATGATAGACTAAATAAAAGAAAATGGGGCATATATACACCATGAATACTACACAGCCGTAAAAGAAATGAGCTCATGTCTTTTGCAGGAACGTGGATGAAGCTGGAAACCATCATTCTCAGCAAATTGACACGGTAACAGAAAACCAAACACTGCATGTTCTCACTCATAAGTGTAGTTGAACAATAAGAACACATGGACACAGGGAGGGGATCATCACACACCAGGGCCTGTCAGGTGGTAGGGGGAAAGGGGAGGGATAGCATTAGGACAAATACCTAATGCATGCAGGGCTTAAAACCTAGATGACGGGTTGACAGGTACAGCAAACCATCACAGCACATGTATTATCTTTGTAAAAAGATATGTTACTTTAAGTTCAGCACATGTATCCCAGAACTTAAAGTAAAATAAAATTAAATTTAAAATCCGCCCCCAAAAAAAGAAAAGAAAAGAAATCTTGTCCTAAACTTCAATCTTCAGGTTGCTTCTAAATTCTGTTAATTTGGGGAACTTTATTACTTAAGTTTGGAATCCAGACTCCTGTTCCACCCTCTCCTACATCCAGGTCACCCAACTAACCTAACCCTGCTACTGCTTCCTAGCTTCCAGAGTGGCTAAACAAACAATATTCATGAAATTAAGTGGCCTATGGCATATTTAAAGAATACCTTTAAACTCATTTTTTAAAGGCTTATGCAGACTTTATAATATGAAAAAATAGCTACAGTATAGGCTTAACCTATACTGTAAAAAAATTATATATACAGTATCATAACAACAAGGTATTTTAAAAGAAGAAGAAAAGAAAAGCTATGCATGGAGAAAAAATGGAAAGAAAAGCACTAAAATGTGAAAAAATAATTTTTAGGTGATTGAAATGTGGTATTTTATTTTCTCTTATTCCCACTCTTCTAAGTTTTCAATATATATATATACTTTTAGTAATTAAAAAAGCATTAAAAATACATAACTTTAAGTAACAA
The DNA here is from genome assembly GCF_048565385.1 of Saimiri boliviensis. Taxonomy (NCBI): domain Eukaryota; kingdom Metazoa; phylum Chordata; class Mammalia; order Primates; family Cebidae; genus Saimiri; species Saimiri boliviensis. Next base: position 90,511,948 of record NC_133458.1, on the reverse strand, counting down.
AAAGTTCTAAGGAATAACTTAATACCATCTGTTTATTTTTAAAAGCAATACAGAAATAATCAAGTATTCCTTTGTAAACTAAGTCAGAATCCTTACATTGTCAAAAGTTCTGCCCAGAAATTGATTTTCAACTTCCAGGGTGCTATAGTCTTCGAAGGCCCCAGCTTCTTTATTACTAGAGGCCAACTGTCTCTTTGTCTCAGCACCCATTGCTCTCTTCATTCCTTGCTGTGTAAGATTATCTTAATTGGTGGTACAGCTCATTAGTGTACTACCAATCCTTCACAGAGGAGCCATCACACGTGCAAAATTTATTTTTGCTGCTAGGAAGGATATAAGGATGCATACTACTAAAACAAGGTATATTAGACTTTAGGTTATGCACAAGATTAATTCAGAAAAGATACAACTTGCTCCAAGTTAGCTATAAGAGATATGATGCAGCATCTGGTCAGTGATCAAAAAAGTTGATGATTTACTAGAAAATGTGGTAACTGAATGCCTCTCAGTATGCGGGGAAATGCAGACAAATTGGTTCACAGCCTTAAACCATAATCATGAAATGTACAATAACAGTAATGAATATTTTCTATTTCCCAAAACTTTAAAAAATCATATCAACCTTCTAAGTCCCTCAAATGATCTGCCAAAATTCCACTCTGCAAAAGTGCATAAGAAATACAAAGTTTGGGACCACAGAGGGTGACCCTTCTTTTGAATCCTACCACATGTTATAGTGCCTCTGTCAATTAGAGTGCCTCCCTTTCTCCCAAGCTGTGATAATAATAAAGAGTGAAAGCAAACACCATCGAGCATATCTACTATGTCTGTTTTTCCTCAAATTGGTGTAGTTAGCTCACATTAATTTCTTACTCAAGCTAGAACTGGCAATTTCATATTCTATATTGAAGTTACTAGCTCTACAGAGATGGTCCCTTAGCAGTGGCCTTAGCCTGAAAAATTAGCTTCAATTACAAACCGTTTCTATTAAAGAGACCATATTCCTACAGAACATTTTGATTAAAAAGAAAAAAAACCATGCAGAGGTAAAAATGTATTCCTTCACATGTATATAGTTAATCTACCAGTCATTCAAGAAAATGATCTGTAAACTTGAAAATAGCAAACTTCTAATTTACCAAATTAGTTAAGTAAATATGGCTTGATATCTAGGCTAAGAACATTTCCTGTACATAAGCTATCCTTCCACACCACTTCAACAAAATAATAAGGGAGAATAATCTACATTTTAACTTTCTCAAAAACGTAAGGGCAGTGAACAGATTTACAAAAATAGTAGAGCTACATTTCATTTTACACTCCTCTACTAAGATATGGAGCCTTCTGATAGATTTGCTGACCCTATGATTGATTCACTTTTGCTGGAAGGTACAATTTTAGGATTAGTGGCACTTAGAAAGTGTTTCTTGTCTCATTTTTTTTTTTCACAGATATGTCTTGCCTCAACAACCATATTGAAGACTCTCTAGGACAACGATTTATCTCTTAGGCACTAAGGTGCCTTCAACATCTATCCAGTGTCCTACACATAATTGCAATTACAATCAATGTGATTCTTGCCAAGAACCTAGCCTATTGCGCCTCACTTTCCTTCCTCCTAAAAAAGGAGTAACAGTTACACTTTAAAGAGTTGTTGTGGAGATTAGATACTGTAGGTGAAATCCCTGGTACCCATCCCATCTCATGCACTGTGTTAACTGATTTTACACAGCCTTTAATTATGAAACAAAATAACATTTCCAGACTCTATACATTTTTAAAGAAGGTAAGAATTGAAAGTAATAGATTCAACTGACAGCCAAAGTGTGCTTTTAAATCAAATGTTGTATCAGGGTCTGACAGTTTACTTAATTACATCAATGTTATGTATGGTTATTTGGGCTCAGATTTTCACTCTAAATGTGCTCCTTTCATGTTACAACAAACCACATCCCTTTCCAATGTGCACAAGTACAATGAAACAATTTTGTCAAGCATATTAATTAGTAATTGATTTTAAAATAACCTGTAAGCATGACTTTAAACACATCATGAAATGAAGGAAAAGTTATCATTTAATAGGGAATAAGGTTTTGTTTGCTTTAAAGAAAATGGAAAAAGCTTGAAAAAATTTATAGCAACTCCAAAAAATTATCTAGATTTCTCTCTGAAACAAATTTTCATCACGTATTTATCTGTTACACCTGATGCTTATGTGGAGGGTTAAAAAGGATGTAGTGAAATAAAAGTTTGTGAATCATAGATCGGATGGCAGAAGATGATGCAAGCCATGACTCAGGCAAGTACAATAATCATGATCAAAATTATACTTGCAGTTTGTCATAGCAATTGTACTTTGCAGTTACCAGTTGTTCACCACAAATGGAACTGTTATCAGATAAAAATGAAACATGACGTTCAAGGAAAAGAAAATAAATGTCAAAACATCAATCTGCATAATATTTTGGGGCAGTTATGAAAACATGATGGTAATAGCTTGGTACCTTAATGTTAACTTTTTCAATAAATATTTTATGTTTCCAGAATATCTGCAATTTAAACTAACTAGTAATGGAAAAATGGGGGGCAAGGAGAAAAAAGAAGAGAAAGGAGGGAGAAAAGACAGGAAGAAAGAGAAGGTACACAAGGCAGATATGCAATATAGACATTACTTACCTTTCAAGGAAATGAAGGGAAAAAAGAGCATCAACGTCCCAGTCCTTAAATATATGATTCTTCCTTGTAAATAAGTATCATTTGAAAGATACGTAAAAGCAGAATACAATTATAAAAATAGTAAGTCAACAATTTAATTTTTGAGGTAGGTAAATTTGTGATATTGTTTCTCTGGAATCTTTCCTTTCCTGTAAAATAGGAGTCCTAAAAACAACAGCTCTAATATTTGTTCGTCTTCTCCTTTGATGAAACTTTTCACCATCCTATCAGATATTCAAAAGTATAACACTAAATTCTTTAAGACACCTCCTTTACTTACACTAAAATTCTCCCAAGACCTTTTACTCTAAATAGCTTCATTTCATGGAAAAAAAAAAAAAAAAAAAAAAAAAAAAAAAACTAATGTTTCAAATACAGATTACTAAATCTCTCTTCTTTTAAAAAAAAAAAAATACTGTAAATTGGAGAAAACTCTTTCTCCTGGTTATTCCAGTAGTTAATTTACTTGACCATATTATTGGATTTTTGCCTCTATGATTTTATTTTCGGTAGGTAGAAACAAATTGGCAGTTGATGACACCCTACATAGAAAAAAAAAAAACAGATTTCTTAAAGGGGAAGAAAAAGAAAAAGCCTTTTTCGTTAAAATTGATTATTAAAATCTATTTTAAGTAGTTTAAGGCTCTACTCCTTTAAAAGTAGCTATTTTTCACAACTAAAACCAGAAAAATACTTTCTTCTAGGAGCTATTTTAAAACTGTAAAGATTATTTAAAATTGATCCTATTGAGAGAAAATTTAAAAATGAAACAAGCACATTCTTAAGATGTAGATTCATCAATTTTTACAAAATAGCCTTCAGTTGATTTCAAATCATTGTTTCCATTTATTCATTCAACAAATATTTACTGAATGCCTGGCACTGTTACAGTTTCAAACCTATGGAATTTATGTTTAAAAAGATACAGACATTAATCAAATAATTACACTAAAGAAAAATTTAAGTTGTGATGAGTTTTTCTTATACCAAAAAAAGTCTGAATATTTGCATGTCCATGACTAACTCAAATATTTCTAAAATTAACATTTAAAACAGTTGATAACATAAACATGTTTGCTCCATAAGCCAAAACATTTTACCTTGAGGCCGTGGAGTAAGAAAGTCACACTCCAGGTAAGAGAAAACACAGTGCAAGGCTTTTTGAACAATAAAGAAAACATATGACCTAAATCAAATCCTTGAAATCCTTCAAGGAAGCAGGGTTTTATTCTACATCAAGGTTTATTTAATTACTTCAGATCTTAATGAAGGTTAAATTTATGGTACTGTCTCTCACCCAAATAAACAAATCAAGTTAGATTTTTATTTAGAAGTTGCGCTTCCTAAAACTCTCCCCGCAGATGCTTATCTCTGAATGCTGTGGGTCCAGAGCTACACCTGGTGGCCATACACAAACTTACAAGAAACCATTCTGAACCTCAACAGAAGTTTAAAAGTTACCCGTTAATCAAAAATTTCTCAAGACAGCAATACATTATTTCTTGATAGCTGGGGGAAAGTTAAACCTTTAATAAAAAAAAAAAGAAAAACATTAAGGCAGATTGTTATAATAAAATATAACACCATGTTAATGGTAGAATGTAAGTAATGGATATATGTATATTCACCATATTCTTTTAACTTTTTGGTATAATAGGAAATAATCACTATAAAATGTTGAAAGTAAGGATTTATTTAAATTAAGAATTTTGCACCCATTTCTTTAACCAGAAATACCTTTTAGGTATTACTTCCTTTATGTATCAGCATAAATCTTCATAGTTCATGCTGTGTAATAGTGTATTATATTGCTGTGCAATATTTTATGAAAAAATTCACTCATATCACATTTATTCAATTTCCAATTGAACATTTACATGTGTATATTTTTGTTTTTATTAAATCATGTTCCTAAAACAAATTTTTAAGACTGATGTCACTGGGATCAAAGATCATCAATGTTATACCTTTTTTTTTTTTTTTTTTTTTTAAACAGGGTCTTGCTTTGTCACCAGGCACCAGGCTGGAGAGCAGTGGCGCAATCTTGGCTCACTGCAACCTCCATTTCCTGGGTTCAAGCAATTCTCCTGCCTCAGCCTCCTGAGTAGCTGGGATTACAGGCTCGCACCACCATGCCCAGCTAATTTTTGTATTTTTAGTAGAGACGGGGTTTCACCATGTTGGCCAGGATGGTCTCGATCTCTTGATCTCACGGTCCGCCCGCCTCAGCCTCCCAAAGTGCTGGGATTACAGGCGTGAGCCACCACGCCCAGCCAATGTTCTATATTTTGAGACATATGACCAAGCTAATTTCTACCAAGTTCACAGCTACCACAAATGGAAACATATACCAATTTTAACTAATATTATAGGACCCAGACATTTTTCAATTTTACTGTTTTACTAAGCATGAAATACAATCCAAGGGTTAATTTGCACTTCTTTCCAATCTGGATGCCATTTATTCCTTTTTCTTGTCTAATTGCCCTGGACAGAAACAACAGAACAATGCTGAATAGAAATGGCAGGGGTGGGCATTCCTGTCTTGTTCTTTATCTTGGGGGCAAGCATCTAATTTTTTACAATGAAGTATAATGTTAGCTATGAATTCTTCAACTATTTTTCGTTTGTTGAGATGTTAGCTGTGGGTTCCTTACTATTTTTCATTTGTTGTTTCCATCATAAAAGGGTGATGGATTCTGTCAAGTGCTTTTTCTGCATCTATTGAGATGACCATCGGTTTCTGTCTTAATATAAGGTAAATACAGTGATCAGTGATCAATTTTCAAATATTAAACCAGCCTTGCATTCCTGAGATAAATGCCACATGTTCATGGTGTATACTCCTTCTTAAATGTTGCTAGATTCAGTTTGCTAGTATTCTGTTAAGGATTTTTGCACCTATATTCATAAGAGACATTTGTAGTTTCCTTTTCTTGCGATTGTCTGGCATTGGTATTAGGTGATATTGGCCTTATAGGATGAGTTGGAAAGTGTTCCTCCTCTTCCATTTTTTAGAAAAGTTTGCGAAGGAACTGTAGTAGCTCTTCTTTACATGTCTGGTAGAACTGACCATACAGTCATTTTGGCTTGTGTTTTTAAGAATTTTCTAGTTACTTATTCTATCTTTCCAAGTTATAGGTCTATTTACATTTCCTACTTCTTGTATCTGTTTTATAGGAATATAACCTTTCTAGGAATTTGTCCATTTCATTGAGGTCCTCTACTTTGTTGGCACACCATTGTTCATAATATTCCCACATAATCCTTCTTATCTTGATTAGTGTATTAGGCTGTACTTGCTTTGCTATAAAGAAATGCTTGAAATTAGGTAATTTATAAAGAAAAGAGATTTAATTGGGTCATAGTCCTGCAGGCTGTACAGGAAGCATGGTGTTGGCATCTGCTTGGCTTCTGGTGGAAGCTCAGGGAGCTTTCAATCACGGCAGAAGGCAGAGGGTATAGCCAGCATCTCACATGGTAGGAGCAGGAGCAAGAAGCAGGGAGAGATGCTATACACTTTTCAACAACTGGATCTGGTGACAGCTCACTCATTATCATGAGGACAGCACCAAGAGGACGCTGCTGTATCATTCACAAGAAATCCACTCCCATGATCCAATCACCTCCCACCAGAACTCACCTCCAATATTGGGGATTACAATTCAATATGAGATTTGGCAGGGACTATATACTCAAGAGTCACAATTCCTCCCTACTTGGAACATCAACATTCCTTATATTATCAATAAGGTTTACAGATAAGCCTTTTCTTTCATTCTTCATTTTAACAATTGGGGAGTTTTTGTCTTTTCTTAGACAGTCTAGCTAAACTCTTCCCAATTTCGTAGATGTTTTCAAACAACCAACTTTTGGTTTTACAGATTCATCTCTATTTTTCTATTCATCTGTTTCCTCTCTCGTTATTTTCTTCTTTGTGTTCACTTTGAGTTTAGTTTACTCGTATTTTTCTAGTTTCTTCAGGTAGAAGGTTAGGTTACTAATCAAAATCTTACTTTTAAACATAGGCTTTCTTTGTATGCTCTGCTATACTACATCTCAAAAATTTTTATGCTTTTATTTTCATTTATCACAAACCATTTTCTAATTTGCCTAATTTCCATGACTTTCAATTATTTAGGAGTGTGTAGTTTAATTTTCAAATGAAAGCTATAAATTTTCTAAATTTCCTTACTGAATTCTAATTGCATCCCAAAGGGGTTAGAAGAGAATATACCTTTTATGATTTAAATCCTTTTAAATTTACTGAGGCTTTCTTTATTCCAAGATGGTGGGCAGGAGGCAGAACTCGTAAGCCTCTCCCATTTGGACAGACAGAACAGTGTATGGCAATTCATACTGTGAACTTTTGTTCCAAGAACCAATGTAGGAACGTATCAGGAAAACTGAAAGAATTCACAGATCGTTTGAAAGATGTGGCACATGACTGCAAACTCCACGAGATAGGCGAAACACTGAGTCTCCAAAGTGTGAGACAGAAAACCAGCTGGACACGGTGGCTCACACCTGTAATCCCAACACTTTGGGAGGCTGAAGTGGGCGGATCACCTGAGGTCAGGAGTTCAAGACCAGCCTGGCCAACATGGCAAAACCCTGTCTCTACTAAAAATATAAAAATTAGCCGGACGTGGTGGCAGGCACTATAATGCTAGCTACTTGGGAGGTTAAAAGAGGAGAATCACTTGAGCCCAGGAGGCAGAGGTTGCAGTGAGCCAAGATCACACCACTGCACTCCAGTCTGGGTGACTACACTCAAGCCTGGGTGACAGCATTGCAGCCTGGGCAACAGAGCAAGACTCTAAAAAAAAAAAAAAGAGACAGAGGGAGAATCTACCTCTAAACATATATCCCCACTGGGGAATCTGAAAATTCACATCAAATGGGAATGGTTTAAACTTACCTAGAGCTAGAATGGATCTAGAGAGTGGCACAAAAATAAAAGTAGAAGCAGCAGTGGGAACAGCCTTGTAGGCACTCCCAGTCTTCAGCTCAAGCCCAAGGAAACCATACCTGACTATATCTCACAGAGACATGTGGCGAAGGGTCACAGGGTAAAAAAGGCTCCCAGCTGAATTCTGTAATAATTTCAAGTGGGCATAAACCCCCTTGAACAGAATCTGGGAGGGAAGGGAAGCTGCAGCAGATGTGAACGTGGGTACGGAGTGCCCAGCATTATGAGCACATGAGGAGAAGCATGGCTCAAAAATAATGCTTTCTTTCTCAGCAGGGAAGATTATAACCTGGGGCAGGTCTGAGTTCTGTGCACAAGCTGCCTGGATCTAAACGCAAGGCTGTTAGCAGGGCACTGCAGGAGTAAGACTGGCCTTGCCAACTTCATGGGAGCTGGGTGAAGCCTTTGACTACCAGTTAATTTCCACTCCCTGGCGAGCTCTTCTGCTCAGCAGAAACAGCCATACTCCCTTCTGGAACATGACCCCACTGGTCTGAGAACCACCTTCCCATCCCCCACAGTGGCTATGACAAGCCCCACCCAAGGAGAGTCTGAGCTCAGACCCACCTAACCATGCCCTCACCTGACGGCATTTCTCTACCCACCCTGGTTGCTTAACACGAAAGACATAAACTCTTGGGAGCTTCATAGCCTCACCTATCACCTGAGAAGCCAAAATACTTCCCCTGGCCAATGTGGGGCAAGCTCAAATCCCAATACGACTACTGCAGCTGTTTCTCTCTTGCAAGTGCCACCTCCCAGAAAGGAGAAAACAACAGCTAACATCACTGTCTGCAACATCCTGGCTAACCGGAGGTCCTGAGTCTGTCCACATGGCACCTCCACAGCTAGCATAACCAACATTCGAGAAACCCAGCACACTGAGCCTATCTACAGCCAATCTCAGAGCCTACATCAATCCTCTGCTACCTCCATCAGAGCAGGTGCTGGTATTCATGGCTGGGAGCCCTGAAGACTGGTCACATCATTGAACTCTGCAGACATTCCCCAGCACCAGTCCAGAGTCTGATAGTCCCACTGAATGGCCAGACCCAGAAGAGCAGTAACAATCATTGTAGTCCAGCTCTCAAGAGCCCCATTCTGAGGGGAAGGGGGAGAGAGCCCCATATCAAGGAATTACCCCATAGGAAAAAAGAATCTGAAAAGTAGCCCTTGAGTTCCACATCTTTCTGCTGGTGGGAAGTTTCTCACAGCAGAGTCCCAACTATAGTGCTGGGAGCAGAAGGGAAAGTCTGCACCTCTATCTCAATAGGAAGGCAGCTTCTATGACCATGAAGGGCCTTGAAGAAGGGGTTCTCGTTCTCCACTGGCACTCTACTGCAGACACAGCTGGGACTTCCCTACAGGAATGCAGCATGGATATACGTATAGACAGCCTTCCTGGAACAATCCAGAGTAAACTCAGCCCCAGAGGAGGATCACCACCCAGATTCAACCCTGCATGAGAGGCAGAGTCACAATTCCTCCCTACTTGGAACATCAACAATCCTATACATAGAAAGAGGTGCCTGTCTCATCTGAATAGTTGAAACACTGTGACAGAAGTGAGGCTGTAAGGTCAATAGCTTATCTGCTGGCCTGGCAGGGGAGTTCAGGTAGCTCCCACTCTTCATCTTGATAAAACCTCAGCACATCGAATAAAAAGCCTCCCCAGCCACCCTCATCAAGGCTGAAACCTCAGTCCACTGTTGAGTATTACATCTACCTACCTACCTTAGCTACAACCAGTGCTTACCCAGGGATACCTCCCCTATTGGCCTGAAGCCTGAATCAACTCGGCAAATTAAAAACTGAGAAAAAATTAAATAAATAAATAAAACACACACCATGAGAGAACAATATAAGCTCCAAGAGATCCCTGCCATTTCAACTTCATAGGAGACCGTAAGCCTGCCCGCACACCAAGAATATAACTACTACAATCAGGATCAGGGAAAGCCAGCACACAAAGGCTCTCTGTAACTAGGGAACTCAGACAGCATCTTCACCCTCACAAGCACCAAGAATCAAATTAGGCTAAAACAAACAAACATTAAAGTCCAGTCCTTAAGGGAAAAAATGAAACTCTTAAAAAAAAAAAAAAAAAAAAAAAAAAACAGTCCCATCAAAAATTCAAGAACAATTTGAAGAAAGAGGCTACCCAAATGAGATGGATCCAGAAAAGTAATTCTGGCAATATGACAAAACAGGGTTCTATAACACCTCCAGAAGACCACATTCGTTCTCCAGCAATGAATCCAAACCAAAAAGAAATCTCTGAATTGCCAGAAAAAAAAATTCAGAAGGTTTATTATTAAGCTACTCAAGGAGGTACCAGAGAAAGGTGAAAAACAACCTAAAGAAGTTAAGAAACAATACCGGATATAGATGAAAAAATTTCCATATAAGTAGCTATCATAAAGAAAAAACAATCACAACTTCTGGAAATAAAAGACCTACTTGGGGAAATCCAAAATACAGTGGAAAGTTTCAACAATAGGAACAAGTACAAAAAAGAATTTCAGAGCTCAAAGACAAGACTTTCAATTTAACCTAAACAAAAACTAAGAAAAAAAGGATTAAGAAAATGAACAAAGTCTCCAAGAAATATGGAATTATGATAAATGACCAAACCTAAGAATAACTGGTGTTCCTGAGTTAAAAGAGAAACCTAAAAGTTTGGAAAATTTATTTAAGGGAATAACTGAGGAAAACTTCCCTGGCCTTGTCAGAGAGCCAAACATCCAAATACAAGAAACTCAAGGAACTCCTGGGAAACACATCACAAAAAGATCACGAAGGCACGTAGTCATCAGGTTATCCAAAGTCAAGATGAAGGAAAGAATCTTACAAGCTGTGAGATAAAGTATCAAGTAACTTATTTAAAAAAAAAAAAAAAAAAAAAAAAAAACCTATCAGATTAACAGCAGATTTCTCAGCAGAAACCTTACAAGCCAGAGGAATTGGGGTACTACCTTAGATAAAGTCTTTATCAGACAAACAAATACTGAGAGAATTTGCCACAACCAAATCAGTACTACAAGAAATGCTAAAAGGAGTTCTAAATCTTGAAATAAAACCTCAAAATACTCCAAAATAGAACATACAGTTATGCCAACGACTAAGAAGTGGTAAAGTTTATGATTTGCTGAGATAAAGGAGAGATGCTAAGAAAAAACTTAATAAATGTTGGCATTAAATACACACTAAAATGACTTGGCACTGGTATGAATTGGACCAGCGGATTCCCGTAAGTTTGAGAAAAAGTTTGCACTTATTTAAAACTGCAAAAGGACAGTTTAATTAGATGAATAATAAGCCTATAAAACTAAGTCAGTTCTATCCGGACAATAAAGCTAGAGGAAAAATTTCCCATATGTAAATGGGAACCTGTGGTTTTTACGAAACCGTATCAGGTCTGCAAATTTACTTCCATTACTGATTTTTTTTTTTAACTTGATGAATGTTATTATCTTGTCAACCTCTATTTCAGGTTTAGGAATACATGTCCTGTTTGTTACGTGGGAAAACTGCATGTCATGGGGGTTTAGTGTACAGATTATTTCATCACCCGGGTAATGAGCATGGTACCTGATGACTAGTTTTTCAATCCTCACCCTCCACCCATTCTCCACCTTCAACTATGCCCCAGTGTCCACTGCTCCCTACTTATATATAAATATATACTCAATATTTAACTCCCACTTATAGGTGAGAACAGGCAGTTTTTGGTTTTCTATTCCTTTGTCACTTTCCTTAGGATAACAGCCTCCAGCTCCATCCATGTTGCTGCAAAGTGGTTATTTCATTCTTTTTACAGCTGTGTAGTATTATATGCTGTATATGTACATTTTCTTAATCCAGTCCATCACTGATGGTGATCTAGGTTGAATCCATGTCTTTGCTACTGTAAACTTTAATATTCACAATACGCATGTAAATAGCTGCCATGAACATACGCGTACATGTCCTTATGGTAGAACAACTTATAATAATTTGAGCATAAACCTATTAACAGGATTGCTGGGTCAAATGGTAGTTCTAAGTTATTTGAGAAATCTCCAAACTGCTTTCGAGAGTGGCTGAACTAATTTACATTCCCACCGGCAGTATGTAAGCATTCCATTTTCTCTGCAGCCTTGCCAGCATCTGGAAGTTTTTGGTTTTGGTTTTGTTTTGTTTTGTTTTTTACTTCTTAATAATATCCATTGTGACTGGGATGAGATGATATCTCATTGTGGTTTAGATTTGCATTTCTCTAATGATTAGCAATGCTGAACATTTTTTAGTATGCTGATTGAACGTGTGTATGTCCTCTTTTAAGAAGTGTCTGTTCTTGTCCTTTCCCTATTTTTAATGGGGTTGCTTGTTAATTTAACTTCCTTACAAATTCTGGGTATCAGAATTTTGTCAGATGGATAGTTTGCAAATACTTTCTCCCATTCTGTAGGTTGTTTATTCTGTTTTCTTTTGCTGTGCAGAAGCTCATTAATTAGGTCACATTTGTCAATTTTTGGCTTTGTTGCAATTGCTTTGGGTGTCTTCATATAGTATCTCTGCGAGGGGCTATATCCAGAATAGCATTTCCTTAGTTTTCTTCTAGCGTTTTTATAGTTGTAAATCTTACACTTAAGTCTTTAATTCACATGTTGATTTTTGAATATGCTGAAAAGGAGGGGTTCAGTTTTAATCTTCTATATACAGCTAGCCAGTTATCCCAGTACCATGTATTGAATAGGAAGTCCTTTTTCCATTGCTTTTCGTTGACTTCATCAAAGATCAGATGGTTGTAGGTGTGCAGCTTTATTTCTGAGCTCTCTAACCTGTTCCCTTTGGTCTCTGTGTCTGTTTTTGTAACAACAGCACGCTGTTTTGGCTACTGTAGCCTTGTAGTATAATTTGAAGTGAGGCAGTGTGATGTCTCCAGCTTTGCTGTTTGCTTAGCATTACTTCAGCTATCTGTGCTCAGTCTTGGTTCCATATGAATTTCAGAATATCTTTTTCTAGGCCAGGTGCAGTGGCTCATGCCTGTAATCCCAGCACTTTTGGAGGCCAAGGCAGGCGGATCACCTGAGTTCAGGAGTTCAAGACCAGCCTGGCCAACATAATGAAACCTCATCTCCACTAAAAATACAAAAATTATCCAGGTATGGTGGCAGGCGCCTGTAATCCCAGCTACTTGGGAGGCTGAGGCAAGAGAATCACATGAAACCAGGAAGTGAAGGTTGCAGTAAGCCAAGATCATGCCATTGTTGCATGCCAGCCTGGATGCCAATGGCAAAATTTCATCTCAGAAAAAAAAAAAAATGAAAAGGAATACCTTTTTTTTAAATTCTGTGAAAAATGTCATTGGTGGTTTGACAGGAATAGCACTGAATCTGTATTGCTTTGGGCAGTATGGCCATTTTAACAATACTGATTCTTCCTATTCCTGAGCATGGAATGTTTTTCCATGTGTTTGTGTCATCTCTGATTTCCTGGAGCACTGTATTGCAATTATCATTGTAGCTATCCTTCACCTCCCAGGTTAGCTGTATTCCTAGGCATTTTATTATTTTTGTGGCTTTTCCCTCTCTCAAATCCACCCACTGAACTTCTTTAGTTTTCTTGGCCTGAAATGCCCTTCTTGCAGTTCCAAGCAACCATAAATCTACTGTCTTCCTCCAAAATGAGTCAAATGTCTATTCCTCAATCTCATCATCTTTCTTTTCCCTTCCTCCTCTTTTGGTGATATACATTATTGCTCTCATAGCTTATTATATGCTGCATCACTCAAAGACTGCCTAGAGCGCAGTGAACACATTTGTCTGCCTTTACATTGCCTTTATGCATATGTATACATATTACAAGAGATATTTATTTCACTGCACAGATACTTATAATTTGTCTCTTCTCACCATTCATTATTTTCATTTCAAAACATAAAATTTTTTTTAAAAAATTATCTTATCCCACAAAATCTGATCCTCACACCAGTTTTATATGAGAAAAGTTGCTAGGTATTATGTGGGGGAAAGGGGAGTTATCACTGTTTATTTTGGCAAACACTGGTCTAAATAAAACTAATTAGGTTTCTTTCCTATAGCCCTTCTTAGAAACTTTACCGTCTAACACGCATGATCAATCTGTAACCATCCAACAGGTTCTTCTTGGCCATTGCCTAGATAGAGCTGACTTATCAAGACAGGGGGACTGCAGTAGAGAAAGAGTTTAATACACATAGAGACAGCTAAATGGGAGATAAAAGTTTTATTATTACTTTAATCAGTCTCCCTGAAATTTCAGAGGCTAGGGTTATTTAAAAATTGTTTGCTGAGCAGCGGGCTATGGAATGAGAAATGCTGATTGGTTGAGTAGGGGATAAAATTACAAAGAGTCTAAGCTGTCCTCTTGCACTGAGTCAGTTCCTGGGTGGGTGGGTGGAGAGGCCACAAGACCAGGTGAGCGCTTACTGGTCTGGGTAGCACCAGAAAATGCAACAGAATGCAGGATCTGAAAAAATATCTCAAATACCAATCTTAGCTTTTATAGTAGTAATGTTATCCATAGGAGCAATTAGGGAGGTAAGGAACCTTTGTGGCCTCTGGCTACATGACTCCCGAGTCATAATTTCTTATCTTGTGGCTCTCACTCGTCAGTTTTACAGAGGTAGTCTGTTCCTCAAGCAAGAAGGGGTTTTGTTTTGGAGAGGGGCTGTTATCTTTGTTTTAGAGAGAAAGTATAAACTAAATTCCTCCCAAAATTAGTTCCACTATGCCTAGGAATGAACAAAAGTGGTTTGGAGGTTAAAGGCAAGATAGAACGGCTTACATCAGATCTCTTTGACGGTCATGCTTTCTCACTGTTATAACTTCTGCAAAGGTGGTTTCAAATCTCCAACTTGGTATTCATTTCATAAACAACAAATCACAAAATTCATTTGTATGCTGAGAATCTCCAAAATCTAGTCTTCAGAAAACACTTAGAAAATGCAGATCTAATACTTTATTTAAAATAGTAAATGTTAAGAAAATAGCAGTTCATCTTTGTCCCCCTTAATTTTCCAAGTTTATTTTAAATCTACTGCTATGCTTTTACTACTGAGTCAACTGAAATTAAATTCTACTATAAAACAGGAAAGCTGAAAGGCTGCAAAGACTTGAATACATGGCAATATTTCCCTTTAGTATTCATCACAACGACTTAAGGGCTTATTAAAACACAGACTGTTGGCTCCACCCCTCACCCTGAGTTTCTTACTTAGTAGGTCTGGAACAGGGACGAGAATTTGCATTCTAACAACTTCCCAGGTGATGCTAAAGCTGCTGATATTGGAAGCACACTTTGATACAGGGGTTTATTCTCTCAACATAAAATCTCAAGGCTAATACAGAGGCTCCAGAATGATAAAGGACACAGTTCCTTCTAACTTGCTGTTCCATCATCCTAGCTCATGGCTTGCCTCCTCAAAATCATCTCATGATCCAAGGAAGCTGCTCCAATTCTAGCCATCATGTTAGCTTCAGGATAGTAAAAAAGGAGTGAACACAGAGGGAACATCTCCCAGCCTTGTCAGCTCCTTTTTAGAAGCCTTATTTGCAAGTACTTAGTCAAAAGGCCTCATTACATACAGAGAAAATGATAAACATACTCTTGCTAAGTACATTGACACTCCAAATAATACTAGGGATCTATGGGATCTATAACTAAAGAAGACTGGATATTGAATAGGCAACAAGAAACTCTGCCATACTACTCAAGTTTACATATACTCCAAATACCAAGTCCTACTGATTTCGTCTCCCAATTATTTTATAACTTTGTCCTATAGGTTTCATCTCTAATTCTACCTCTCTAGAGCTTGCTTTAATCGTCTCTCCCCTACTTTATTACAATTGCCACCTACTATCTTCATCGTAGGTAGATGATGGATTTCGAGCAAGCTAAACCTGCTCATAATTCTTTAATAACTTCACATTTCCTATAAAATAATTAGGTATAAACATTTTATTATTTCATACAAACTCTCATCTACCTGTTCCCTGCCTTTTACTTTATACTGCTTAACACAACAAGCTGTTTCTCCCTTCAGTGCTTTCATGATGTTTTCTCTGCTATTAAGGTAATCCTACCATTTGGGAGGCTGAGGTGAAAGGATCTCTTGAGCCCAAGAGTTCAAAGTTACAGTGAGCCATGATTGCACCACTGCAATCAAGCCTGAGTGACAGAGCCAGACTGTCTCTAAAAAAGGAAAAAAAGATACTCCTGCTACTCTCTTCACCATTTTGACTCATCCTGTATGATTTAACTA
This sequence comes from Saimiri boliviensis, assembly GCF_048565385.1. Taxonomy (NCBI): domain Eukaryota; kingdom Metazoa; phylum Chordata; class Mammalia; order Primates; family Cebidae; genus Saimiri; species Saimiri boliviensis. Next base: position 90,495,971 of record NC_133458.1, on the reverse strand, counting down.
ACATACTACCTTCTCCAGAAAGCTTTCCTTGACAACCCTCCTCCATAGGAAAAGTACCCCTTTATAATCTCATCAAGCCCAGAGCTGTCACTGGATATTCCATGATGCATTATAATCTGTTTGTATCTCTGTATTTCTCAATAGATGAAAGCCCTCATAAGCCTAAGGACCATGTTTTATCTATCTTTATATTTCCTCAACTGGATACAAAGCAGATGACAACTATTATTTACTGAATAAAAGCACAAGCCTTCATCTCCAGCTAGCCAATATACTGTAAATCCGTACAGGACTTGTCAAGCAATGTAATAACCTTTCCTATCTAAAGTTTCACATTCTAATTACTCAATTTCAAAAGGTAATTAGAATCAGAAAATACTTCATTAGTAACTCTGTATTAGTCTGTTCTCATGCTGCTAATAAAGACATACCCAAGACTCAGTAATTTACAAAGGAAAGAGGTTAAATGGACTCACAGTTCCACATAGCTGGGAGGCCTCACAATCATGGCAGAAGACAAAGGAAAGGCAAAGGGATGTCTTACGTGTAGCAGGTAACAGGTCTTGTGCAGGGGAACCCTCCTTTACAAAACCATCAGATCTTATGAGGCCTATTCACTATCACGAGAACAGTATGGCGGAAACTGTCCCCATGATTCAATTATGTTCACCTGGGCCTACTCTTGACACATGAGGATTCAAGGTGAGAACTGAGTGGAGACACAGCCAAACCACATCATTCCACCCCTGGCACTTCCCAAATCTCATGTCTTCACATTTTAAAACCAATCATGCTTTCTCAATAGTCCCCCAAAGTTTTAACTCATTTCAGCATTAACTCTAAAGTCCAGACTTCAAATTCTCATCTTAGACAAGGTAAGTCCCTTCTGCCTATGAGCCTATAAAATCAAAAGCAAGTTAGTTACTTCCCAGACACAAGGTGAGCACAGGCATTGGATAAATACACCTGTTCCAAATGGGAGAAATTGGCCAAAACAAAGGGGCTACATGCAAGTTAGAAATCCAGCACCCCATGCAAGTCCGAAATCCAGCACGGCAGAAACTTAAAGCTCCAAAACGACCTCCTTTGACCCACAGTCAGGTCACACTAATGCAAGAGGTGGGTTCCCATGGCCTTGGCCTGCTCTGCCCTGTGGCTTTACAGGGTACAGCCCCCACTCCCACCTGTTGTCACAAGCTGCTGTTGTCTGCAGCTTCTCCAGGAACAAAGTGCAAACTGTCAGTGGATCTACCATTCTGAGGTCTGGAGGACCACAGCCTTCATGTCGCAGCTCTGCTAGGCAGTGCCCCAGTAGGAACTGTGTGTGGGAGCTTCGACTCCCCATTTCCCTTCCACACTGCCCTAACAGAGGTTCAGCATGAGGGTCCCACCTCTGTAGAAAACTTCTGTCTGGACATCCAGGTGGTTCCAAAGATCCCTTGAAATCTAGGTGGAGATTTCAAACCTCCATTCTTTATTTCTGTGCACCTACAGGCTCAACACCACATGCAAGTTGGAAGTTGCCAAGGGTTGGAGCTTGTACCCTCTGAAGCCATGGGCCAAGCTTTATCTGGGCCCATTTTAGCCACAGCTGAAGCAGCTGGGATGCAGGGCACCAAGTCCCTAGGCTCCACACAGCAGGGGGACCCTGGGCCTGGCCCACAAACGATTTTTTCTTCTTAGGCCTCTGGGCATGCGATAGGAGAGCCTGTCATAGGAGAGCCTGCCACAAAGATCTCTGATATGCCCTGAAGACATTTTCCCCATTCTCTTAGTGATTAACATTTGGCTCCTCATTACTTATACAAATTTCTGCAGCTGACTTGAATTTCTCCTTAGAAAATAGGTTTTTCTTTTCTATTGCATCATCAGGCTGGAAATTTTCTGAACTTTTATGCTCTGCTTTCCTTTTAAACATGAAGTTCCAATTCTGAATCATATTTTTGTGAATACATAAGACTGAATGCTTTTAACAGCACCAGGTCACCCTTGAATGCTTTGCTGCTCAGAAATTTCTTCTACCAGATGGTGTTTCTATTCCAGATCCTTGAGGAATTGCCACACTGTCTTCCACAATGGTTGAACTAATTTACACTCCCACCAACAGTGTAAAAGTGTTTTATTTCTCCACATCCTCTCCAGCATCTGTTGTCTCCTGATTTTTCAATGATCACCATTCTAACTGGCATGGTATGGTATCTCCATATGGTTTTAATTTGCATTTCTCTAATGACCAGTGATGATGAGCTTTTTTGTATGTTTGTTGGCTGCATAAATGTCTACCATTTGACCCAGCAATCCCATTACTGGGCATATATCTAAAGGATTATAAATCATTCTATTATAGAGACACATGCACAGGTATGCTTATTGCGGCAACTGTTCACAATAGCAAAGACTTGGAACCAACACAAATGCCCATCAATGATAAACTGTATAAAGAAAATGTGGCACATATATACCATGGAATACTATGCAGCCATAAAAAAGGATGAGTTCATGTCCTTTGCAGGGACATGGATGAAGCTGGAAACAAACATTCTCAGCAAACTGACACAAGAACAGAAAACCAAACACTACATGTTCGCACTCGTAAGTAGGTGTTGAACAATGAAAACACGTGGACACAGGAAGGGGAACATCACACACTGGAGCCTGCTGGGGAGTGGGGTAGGGGGATAGGGGAGGGAGAGCATTAGGAGAAATACCTAATATAGATGACAGGGTGATCGACGCAGCAAACCACCATGGCACGTGTATACCCACATAACAAACCTGCACGTTCTGCACATGTACCCCAGAACTTAAAGTATAATTTTAAAAAAAAGGAAATTTCTTCCACCAGATGCCCTAAATCATCTCTCAAGTTCAAAGCTGCACAAATCTCTGGGCCAAAATGCTGCCAGTCTCTTTGCTAAAACGTCGCAAGAGTCACCTTTATTCCAGCATCCAACACGCTCCTCATCTCCATCTGAGACCACCTAAATTTGGACTTCATTGGCCCTAGCACTATCAGCATTTTGGTCAAAGCCATTCAACAAGTCTCTAGGATGTTCCAAACTTTCCCACATCCTCCTGTCCTCTTCTGAGCCCTCCAAACTGTTCCAACCTCTGCCTATTATCCAGTTCCAAAGTCACTTCCACATATTTGGGTATCTTTAGCAGCACTCCATTCTTGATACCAATTTACTGTATTAGTCTGTTCTCAACCTGCTAATACAGACATACCTGAGACTGGGTAATTTATAAAGGAAAGAAGACTCACAGTTGCTCACATGGTTGGGGAGGCCTAACAATTATGGCAGAAGATGAAGGAAGAGTAACAGCATGTCTTACATGGAAGCAGGCAAAAAGCTTGTGTAGGGCAACTCCCCTTTATAAAACCACATGATCTCCTGAGATGTACTCTCTGCTGTGAGAACAGTATGGGAAAAACCCATCCCCATGATTCAATTACCTCCCATGAGGTCCCTCCCAGAATATGTGGGGATTACGGTAACTACAATTTAAAATGAGATTTGGGTGGGGACACAGCCAAACCATATCAAACTCCAAGTAAACTAAAGTTCAAAGCATACAAACTATTCTGTGCATAGCCAAACATCTTTATTTTTCACAGCCTGAATACTAAAGATACAACTGAACTAGTCCCAGAACATTTCTAGGTATTTTTGTACATTAACCAAACTAAACAAAGCTTTTAAAAAGAACATCTGCAACAACAACAGAATAATAATCTAACAATCAAAGTTGGCTTCACCGTTTCTTGTCTTCTCCATACATTTATCCAAGTTCTCTGTCTTTATTTCTTCTTCTTTTTTATATGGGATATATTCAGTATCTTTTTCTGGGTTTGGAACTGATTTCTCTTTTGGTATCAAGAAACATTCAGCATTTAAAACTTGTTCAGCAGTGATTGAACTTCTATAATATATCAAACTACAGAGGAGGGATCTGACTTTATCATCCTGCAAGGAAAAATAGGTGTTACAAAACAAAGGAAAAAAAGAACAAACCTGTAATGAAGGAGGATACAATTCACAAATACTTTTGGTCAGTGATACAGGTCTAAAATCAAGTTTTTCTATTTAGAGTTTTAAAGATTCTTACCAAGTTCAACTATAGTTGATCCTTAAACAGCACAGGTTTGAACTGCACGGGTAGGTCCACTAAGAAGTGGACTTTTTTTTTCAATAAATACAGTCAGGATGGATGGGCTTCAAGATGACTGATGAGGTATCTGGTACTCACCTCAACAAAAAAACTGAAATAATGAGCAGATAATAACACTTCAAATAGATCATCTGGCTGAGTACAGTGGCTTATGCCTGTAATCCCAGCACTCTGGGAGGCCGCCAAGGTGGGGAGATCATCTTAGGTCAGGAATTCAAGACTAGCCTGGCCAAGATGGTGAAACCCCATCTCTACCAAGAGAGTTGTATACCTGAAAGTCAAAGTATAATATCTACCACTATAAAACACACTAAACTATAAAATCTACTGGTAAACCAAACACATAAAGAAGAAAAACTGTTACCACTACAGAAAACCACCAAACCACAATGATAAGAGATAAAATAAGAAACAAAAGATACACAAAACAATGAGAATCAATTAATGACAGAAATTAACCCTCATACATGTATCAACGACAGCCTTGAATGCAAACCAGTTAAACTTTCCACTTAAAAGACACAGACTGGTTGAAAGGATTTTTTTTTAATGACCCAATTATATACTGCCAAAAGATGAGAAAAGATATTCCATGCAAAAGGAAACCAAAAGCAATCAGATGAAGCTATAGCTCTATCACGTAAGACAGGCGTTAAGTCAAAAACAGCAGAAAATAACAAAGAAGGTCATTATATAATAATAAGGGGCTCAATCAGCAAGAGAATATAACAATTCTAAACATACATATGCACCCAACAACAGAGTACCCAGATACGTAAATCAAATATTATTAGATCTAAAGGGAAAAACAGCACCCAACTCTCACTATTAGACAGATCATCTAGAGAGAAAATTAATTTAAAAAACACTGATTATACACTGCACTTAAAGACCAAATTAACCTAACAGATATTTACAGAACATTTTACCCAACAGCAACAAAATATGCATACTTCTCATCAGCATATGGAACATTCTCTAGGAATAGACAATACCTAAGCCACAAAACAAAGCTCAAAAAAGGTTTTAAAATTAAAACCATATCTAGCTTCATCTCAGAAAACAAAGGAAAACTAAAACTCAACAAGAGAAACTGAAAACTATACAAACGCATGGAAATTGGCCAGGCATGGTAAAGCACACCTGTAATTCCAGCATTTGGGGAGCTTGAGGGAGAGAGATCACTTAAGGTCAGGAGTTCGAGACCAGCCTGGTCAACATGATGAAACCCCATCTCTACTAAAAATACAAAAATTAGATGAATGTGGTGGCAAACACCTACAATCTCAGCTAAAAAGGAGGGGAATCAGGAGAATTGCTTGGACCCGGGAGGCAGAGGTTGCAGTAAGCTGAGATCACACCACTGCACTCCAGCCTGGGCAACATCTCAGAAAGAAACAAAAACAAAAAACATAGAAATTAAACAACATGCTCCTGACCCCAGCTCAAAAAGAAACAAAGGCAAAAACACACACACACGGAAATTAAACAAAACGCTCCTGAATGACCACTGGGTCAAGGAAGAAATTAAAGAGGGAATTAGAAAACACCTTGGAGCAACTGAAAATCAAAGCAACATAACAAAACCAACGAGATATAGCAAAACCAGTGTGAAGAGAGACATTTACAGCAATAAATGCTTGTATCAAAAAAGAAGCAAGACTTTCAAATAAATGGCCTGGTGACACACTTCACAGATTAGTAGGAAAGAAAGAATAAAGATGAGAGCAGAATTAAACTAAAAGAAAAAAAAATGCAAGGATCAACAAAAAATTTTTTGAAAAGACAAACAAAATCAATAAACTGCTAGTTGTACTAAAAACAAAAAAGAGAAGCTGCAATAAACACAATCAGAAATGAAAAAAAGACACTATGGCTGATACCACAAAAACACAAAACATAAAGACTATTATGAGTAACTATACATTAACTAACTGAAAAGCCTAGAGGAAACGTATAAATTCCTGGACACATACAACCTACCAGATTTGAATCAGCAAGAAACAGAAATCATGAACAGACCAATAACAAGTAATGGG